>NC_143525.1:35926525-36526525 GCF_031878675.1 Megascapheus bottae
GCGGGGTGCGGAGTCCGTGACGGAGGAGAAGTTCACTGTCCTGTTTGAATCTCAGTTCAGTGTTGGCAGCAATGAACTTGTGTTCCAGGTGAAGGTAAGGCTGCTGTGTCCTCCCTCCCCGAGAGCCAACCAGCCTGAGACCACCTGGCTGGTTTGGGAAAGCTAAAGTCTTTCCAGGTTCAGCCCAGTTATTCCACCATGCTGTCTTTCAAGTCGACACCCCTTAGAGAAATGGGCTGAGAAGAACTGGGATGTTCTTTTGGTTTGCCTATGCATTGGATTCTCCGGCGAGGCTTGTGATTGGAATGGTAGGAGAAGAATGAGGTAGACTGCTCTTCACACTTCCCCAACCATCATTCCTTTGACTCCCACAGACTCTGTCCCTACCTGTGGTTGTCATTGTTCACGGCAGCCAAGACCACAATGCTACTGCCACCGTGCTGTGGGACAATGCCTTTGCTGAGCCAGTAAGTCCCTAGGGAACCTCCACCTTGCCATCCCCTCCCACCCCCAGTCCCAGGCCTTAGGACATCCCCAAGGGTTCCCGTTCCCTAGGGATCTGCAGGATAGCCTTTTCAGATCCCAGGACCAGAACAGAGCTGAGGTGAGCTGAGAAGGGCGGCTGGTGATAAATAAATAAATACCCCTGCCCTCAGGTCTTGGTGAAGTTTCAGAATTCTCAACTGGGCTTTTGGAGGTGTAGGAGGCTGGTCACTGGGGCTCGGGGCTCTGCTCTTGCTTTGCTCTATGGCTGAGATCTCTGTTCAAGTCTCCTGGTCTGGGTCTTAATTCCTCCTGGTCCACATTTCCCCTTCCCCTGGCCCTCTTTTTATTCTTTGCTGGGTCTTTGTGGCTCCTTTCTGGATGGTTCTCAGACCCCCTGTTTCTGAGTCTCTGAATATCTCTCATGTCTTAGTGGGTGGGTGTGGGTGTGGGTGGGTGTGGAGTAGGGATAAACATTTCTTCTTCCACCTGTCTTCTCTTCCCCTTTCTTCCCTCCCTCTCAGGGCAGGGTGCCATTTGCTGTGCCTGACAAAGTGCTGTGGCCACAGCTGTGCGAGGCGCTCAACATGAAATTCAAGGCCGAAGTGCAGAGCAACCGGGGCCTGACCAAAGAGAACCTCGTGTTCCTGGCACAGAAACTGTTCAACAGCAGCAGCACCCACCTGGAGGACTACAGCAGCATGGCCGTGTCCTGGTCCCAGTTCAACAGGGTGAGCCAGCCTTGCTTAGCTGCCAGCCTGTGATCATCAGGGCTCTGTCAGGCCACCCTCACCCCTGCAGACAAAGCCATATCTGGAGCTAGTGCCCCAGCCTCTCCACCCCTGATCACCTCTCCTCGTGTCAGGAGAGATGGGGGCTCAGACTCCAAAGAAATGTAGATAAGAGCCAGGCACCAGTGGCCTGGAATCCTAGCAGGAGGCCGAGCTCTGAAGACTGGGATTTAAAGCCAGCATGGGCAGGAAAGTCTGTGAGACTCTTATCTCCAGTTACCCATCAAAAAGCTAGGAGTAGAGATATGGCTCAAGTAGCAGAACACCAGGCTTCAGTGGAGAAGCTAAGGTACAGAGCCTAGGCCCTGAGTTCAAGCAATAGTATTGACCTACAAGGAAGGTAGGAGAGACGGAAAGGGTGGGAAAAGAGGAGGGGGGGATCATAAGGAATTGTGCTTCTTGGTGTAGTAAGCCAAAGCAAAGGAACCTGGCGCTTTGGTCCAATCCTAGATCTATTAACTAATCTGAAGGTCCCTCAATTCTCTGTGCTTCAGTTTCCCCAACTGTCAATGAGGGGATGGGACAGGAATGACCCTAAAAGCCCTGTCCATCCTTGATAACTCTTTACAGCTCTCACCCAAGAAGCTCTGGCACAGTCCTTTGTTAGAACATGGGGAGAGTTTCCTCTGGCTCCCTAGAACACCTTTAAGGAGCTGTGTCTGTTTATGGACTGCTGGGGGCCAGCTGGAGGAACTGGGAGCTGGCCTAGTAGGGATCAAAGTACACCAATTTGTGGGCCTGATGCTGGGTTTCCTGGGGCTCTCAGGAGAACCTGCCTGGCTGGAACTACACCTTCTGGCAATGGTTCGATGGAGTGATGGAAGTGTTGAAGAAGCATCACAAACCCCACTGGAATGATGGGTAAGGCCTGGGGCGTGGGCGGGACAAAGGCTTCCAGCCTCCAGCCCAGCAATGATACCAAATGCTCTGTGCACCCAGCGCCATCCTAGGTTTTGTGAATAAGCAACAGGCCCATGACCTGCTCATCAACAAGCCGGATGGGACCTTCCTGTTACGTTTCAGCGACTCAGAAATCGGGGGCATCACCATTGCCTGGAAGTTTGACTCTCGTGAGTGCATGTTTTGCCCATCATGGCCCCACCCCAGGGGCCCTGTCTGCTGTTCCCATGCTCCCACTCTCCACCACACCTGTGTCTGTAGCCGGTTCCCGCCAGAAGACAAGAGTAGAGCTCAGAGTGTGGGAAGAATGTTGCTTGAACATTCTCCCTATCAGGGAATTAACATCACTGAACGCTCCCCTGGACTGTAGAAATCCTGGGAGAGTACCTTGCAAGTTTCATGTTGTTCACCCTCAGCCTTGACCAGCCTTGTGGAGTGTCTACTCATCCAGTTGCCTGAGTAGAATGTTCTAGTATTCACTCCTATGAACAGAAGATCATGCAGGCTGGCTTCCAGGGTCAGCTAGAAAAAGCCACATTTTGCAAAAAGCCTTCCTGAAACCCTGCAATGGTGACCCGAGGTCCCCCTGTCCCCCTGCCATTCCTGGGCACAAGGGAATGAGTTATGCCTTTCGCAGCGGACCGCAATCTGTGGAACCTGAAGCCATTTACCACGCGGGATTTCTCCATCCGGTCCCTGGCTGATCGGCTGGGGGACTTGAACTATCTTATCTATGTGTTTCCTGATCGTCCTAAGGATGAGGTCTTCTCCAAATACTACACTCCTGTGCTCGGTGGGTCCTGGGTGTGGGGGGAAGGGGGGGGGTCCCTCCTTTCTAGACTGAGCCCCAAGGAGAGACAATTGCTCAGGAGACCATTTCCCTGTAAGTTCTAGTGCATGTAACGAGGAAGGGAATTTCAGGGTTCACACCTGAGCAGTGGGAAAGTAAAATCCATCCCAGCTTAGAGAAAGAGGTGGCAAAGGAAGAGGAGGAGACAACTGCCACACACAGATAGTGCTTCATTCCCTCTTTTTGTTGATACTGGGACTTCACAGTATCTCTTGGCTTTTTTTTTTTTTTTTTTTACTTAAGACTAGTGTTCCATCACTTGAGCCACACCTCTACTTCCAGCTTTTTGCTGGTTAACTGGAAATGTGAGTCTCATAGATTTTTCTGTTGGGGGTGGCTTCAAATCTCTAGCTTCAGATTTCAGCTAGAATTACGGTGTGAGCCACCAGTGCGTGGCTCTGCTCCTTCTTTGCTTTTTTTTTTTTTTGTGCTGGTCCTGGGGCTTGAACTCAGGGCCTGGATGCTATCCCTGAGCTTTTGTGCTCAAGGTTGGCACTTGAGCCATAGCTCTACATTTTTTTTCAGTCTTACGGCTTGAACTCTAGGCCTGGGTGCTGTCCCTGAGCTCTCCAGCTCAAAGCTACTGCCCTACCCCTGGAGCCACAACACCACTTCCTGTTTTTTAGTAGTTAATTGGAGATAAGAGTCTCACGGACATTAGTACCGGGCTGGCTTTGAACAGTGATCCTCAGACTCACCCTCTTGAGTAGCCAGGATTACAGGCATGAGCACTGTAATCTCTTTCTCCAGTTAAGCATCAAAAAGTCATAGCTCTACTTTTTGATGATTAACTGGAGATAAGAGACTCACAGACTTCCTGCCTAAGCTGGTTTCAAACTGTGATCCTCAGATCTCAGCCTCCTGAGTACGATTACAGGCATGAGGCGTCAGCATCCAATTGCTGCTTTCTCTGTGTGTGTGTGTGTGTGTGTGTGTGTCTGTGTGTGTGTCTGTGTGTGTCTGTGTGTGTCTGTGTGTGTCTGTGTGTGTCTGTGCACGTGCTGGTCCTAGGGTTTGAATTCAAGGCCTGGGCACTGTCCCTGAGCTCTTTTCCTCAAGGCTAGTGCTCTACCACTTGAGTCTCATAGATTTCCCTGCCCAGGCTGACTGTGATTCTCATGTGGGTCTCCTGAGTAGCTAGGATTATAAATGTGACCCAGTTTGTGATCCTATTTTATCAGTGGTTTTCACTCTTCCTCCAACTGTACTGCAAAATGTCCTCTTCCACCTGTCACAGCACTCTGCGACATTGCTTCTCATTCTTGTGCTGTTTCCTTGGCCTAAGTGGGGAGAAAGGAAGTAAAGGAGAAGGGAGGGGGCTGAAGCCATCCTTGAAAGTTTGGGGGGGAATTGATGCAGAAGTTCTCAAGGTCATCTGTGAGGAGGCAAGCAACATACTTTCTCTCCTACTTTCCTCTCACCACGGTTCTCGCCTTGGCAGCTAAAGCAGTTGATGGATACGTGAAGCCACAGATCAAGCAAGTGGTACCTGAGTAAGTGTTGCCCACTCTGGGTCTCCTGCTCCTCCTCCTTCCCCTCTTCTCTGTCCCCCAACACCCAACATGGCCACCCTCCCTGTTGAGCCCAGCCTCCCTGGGCCCCTGGGAGCCTGGTCAGACTTTGGGGGTAGGGAGGGAGCTGGGCTTGGTCCTATTTGGTCACACCCAGGGCCCATGACTAGAGCCAGATCTTCAGGGCTCAGTGGGACACCTTGTCTTTCTACCCCTGCAAGTGATGCTGACGCCCCAGATCGGGGCCACTGGCCTCATTCTGTTCCCTTGCACAGGTTTGTGAACGCGTCTGCAGATCCCGGGGCCGGGGCCACCTACATGGACCAGGCGCCCTCCCCAGCGGTGTGCCCCCAGACTCATTACAACATGTACCCGCAGAAGTAGGTCGTGTTCTTGGCAGGGGGGGGGGGTGGTCCATGGAGAGGCACTGGGAGCCGGGCCTCAGCTGGTCCCTGAGCAGGGGTAGGATGGGTAAAAGGAACCAAAGGTCCTGGGAGCCTGAGACCACTCAGGGAGACCTGGGCTGTGGTACAGCCAAGGTACAGGGAGAGCAAGGTCAGCAAATGTATGGAGCACTTCCTTGCTGGATGTGTTAGGCTTTCATCTCTGGTGCTGTGTGGCCTTGAGAACATTACTGAGCTTCTCTGAGACTCAGTGTCTTCAGCCCAAAAATGGGAACGGTAGCATACCACCTCATAGAACTGGGAGGACTGAGGTGATGACCCTAAAGCTTTGTTTTTTCACAGGTGAGGCTGTTGGAAAAACTTGTTACAGAGCAGCTATTAGTAAGGTTTGGGTTTGGTTTGGTTGGTGTCATTACTGGGGCTTGAACTTGGGGACTGAAGCTCCCTCTTGGCTTTTTTGCTCCCCTCCACTTCCCAGAGTCGCTATCGATGGGGTGGTTGTAACAGAGAGGCAGGCTGTGAGTGGCCTGAGCTAGACATGTTGGGGTGTAGGAGACAACAAGGGACCATAAGACCACCGTATTGTAAGAGTCACACAGATCCCGATTCTAATCCTAACTGCAGGCAACTCAGAGTGAGTTTTCTGATAGGGTGGAGCCTCAGTTTCCTCCTCTGTAGAATGGAGCAGGTGTGTCCCTTTAGGTGGCTGTCGGGATGGGAATAAGTGGGTAAAGCTGTTCATTGTGGATGCTCAGTGAAATTGTCATGCCCACGTGCAGTTGAACAGCCCCACGCACGGATGTGAGAGCATCCACGTGCAGGGAGCAAGCAGGGAGGAAATGAACGCTTTGTACTTATCCTGTGGGGTCGTAAGAGATACAGGTGGAAATGGAGCAGCTCTGAGCCAGCCAGTGATTTCACAGCTACCCAGCTGGAGGAGGGGAGGACCGGGCCAGAAGCTCTCCTGCCCACATTGGCCTCTGGTCTGGGTGAAGGGGGCAGGCCAAGAGTTAATCCCACCACCCCTCTTTGTCAGCCCCGACCCTGTCCTGGACCAGGATGGAGAGTTCGATCTGGATGAGACCATGGATGTGGCCCGGCACGTGGAGGAGCTCTTACGGAGACCCATGGACAGTCTTGACTCCCATCCTTCCCCACCTGCCGGCCTCTTCACCTCTGCTAGAAGTTCCCTGGCATGAATGCTTCTCTTAGGAGACAATTTTCAACACGACGAGTCCTTATCAGTGATGCTTGTCATATTGCCTTGCATACTTAGGCCTTTGTAGGCAGCACATTGTGTGCACAGATGTTCCTGCCTTGCCTTTGCTGTTCTAGGTCTGTGGTTGCAGCAGCGATGCCCTTTTCTTGTTCAGATCAAGGTCTCCCAAGAATAAGGTCTCCCCTGGATCTAAATGTCATGAGACACGGAGCTTCTGTCATTGCAATCATACCTGTCCTTTATCTGCTCAGTGGCTATTTAAGTGAAATTATTCCAGAAGAAGGGAGCCAGGGAAGGCTGCCCTGAGCTAGAAGCCCCCTGAGGGTGCATATATGTGCACTGGGTGTGCATCTGTCCTCTTGCACAGGAGGTGGTCTCGTGCTTTCCCTCTGCAGAAAGGACTGCCCTCCCCCTAGTGTGTCCAGGCTATAACAACTGCAGTTGGGTTCATTTGAGTCAGGGCTGTCTGAGCTGCTCTGAGTATGGAATGGCTTGCCCTCATGTCCTTTAACCAGAGCATGGGCTTCAGATCTGAAATGCCCTTCTCATATTCCTCTTTTCTCTCCTTCTATGCCAGTCTTGGGGTTGGAATTCAGCTGAGTGCTGTCCCTGAGCTTTTGTGCTCTTTGCTAGCATCTACTGCTTGAGCCACAGCCCCAGTTCTGGCCTTTTGACTTATTGGAGATAAGTCTCATGGCTTTTACTGCTGATACTGGCTTCACACCATGATCCTCGGATCTCAGCCTTCTCTCAGTAGCTAGGCGTGAGCCACTGGTGCCCAGCTCATGTCACACTCTCATAACCTCTTCAGCCTTCCTCATCCTCTTCCTTCTCTATATCAGTACTGGGGCTTGAATTCAGGGCCTCGTGCTCTACCATTTGAACCATGCCTCCAGTGTATCACCTGCCAGTGGTCTTTTTTCTTCTTCTTCTTCCTCCTCTTCTTTCTCCTCCTTGACATAACTTCCACTGTATACTCCTGGACTGGCCTCAAACTCACCATCCTCCTGCTTCAGCCTCCCAAGGGATTACAGATGTGAGCCACCATGTCTAAGTTTCAACCTTTTTTCCTGGTCTCTTGGTTTGCAACTTTGCTTTGCCAGAAAGGAGGGAAAGACTGGCCTGGGACATGATGGATGAACAGAGTCTGAGACATGCAAGACTGGTCATCTCCCTGCAGGGAGGTGTGTGTGTGTAGAAGCTGATCTTACTCTACTCTGCTGGGTAGTAGAACCAGGAACAGGCGTCACACATTGCATAATAGACTGTGGTCAGAGAAGGCCTCACTCAAACCTCGCCCTCTCCTCCCTCTGAGGCTATGTGCAGGCTGTGGCAGAAAGTTGAGAATCCCAGGTTTTAAAACTTTCAAAGGGACATGGGGATAACAAGAGAGATTCTTTTGTATTTTGTATATATATATATAGGCCACACATTTGAGTAAGCTGGTTTTGAATAAAGTATTTTTTTTTTCATAAATTGCCTTCTGGTTTACAGAACAGTTGGTAGTCTTCCTGGGTGATCAATCACTGAGGTTGTGTTTGTTTGTTTCCTGTGTACCAACTGTATGTTTTAGCAAGGAGTTAGAATTCTTCCTTCTCAGCCTGGCGCGATGGCTCATGCCTGTATTCCTAGCTACTCAGGAGGCTGAGATCTGAGGATCAAGGTTCAAAGCCAGCCCGGCACAAAAGGACCTGAGACTCTTATCTCTAACCCCAGAAAATGGGGAAGTGGGGCTTGGCTCAAGGGTAGGGTGGTAGCCTTGAGCTGAAGAGCTCAGGGACAATGCCCAGGACCAGAGATAGGGAGGTAGCTTTGAGCTGAAGAGCTCAAGGATAGCGCCCTGGCCAAGTTCAAGCCCCATGACCCACCAAGAAAAAAAAAGTCTTCTTTCTCTACTGTATGAGGGTACTGACCAGGAATGCAGTCTATTAATGCTTCTTAAAAGGCTAAAGAACTAAATGTGGGGGGGACACATAGCCAGGAATACAAGGACATGGCGTCTCGGGAAAGGAGAGGGAATAACTGGGAAGAGGCCCAGAGCTGGACAGAGCTGTGGCCCAGGTCTCTACCGATCAGCTATTACCGATCTTGTAGCCAATGTTCTAAAATAATAGCTGGCCCTCCTGGAGCCCAGGGCAGCAGAGAACCTGGACAACAGCCTTTTCCCAGAGACCAGCAGGTGGCACCATCCAACTGCTGCTTTCAACCTGAAAGGGGGAGGCTGCCCAGGACAGAGGACCAGCTTTCCCCAAGTGGACCCCTCAGGCCCAGCTGTGGCTACTCCCAGCCTGGAGGTAGGACCGTGGAGTCAGGATAGCAAGCTCACTTGGGTTTGGTGGGCGGTCTGGGGAGCAAGGACCCACAGGAAGGCAGCGTTTTCGTCAAGAGCTCAAAGCAACAAAGCCTGGCCCAGAGCAGCTGTGTGGGTGGGCAGGGCGAAGGCAGCCGCCGCTGTACCCCGCTGCCCTAATCTCACTTCCATCTCTCAGGGGCAGGGGAAGGGAAACGCTGGTATCTCTCGCACTGGCAGTCATCATGGCACAGTCCTGTAAGTGGAGGAGGGTGGGGAGAAGCTGAGAGATGGCTCTTCTGTCAGTGGCCTTTCTCTGAATTATCACCACTCACTGCCTAGGGGCCTCTCAGCCACCTGCAGTGCAGTGTCTCCCCCACCCCCCACCCCTCCGCCTTAGTGAACTGAAAAGAAAGTGATAATGACTCAACTGGGGGAGGGAGGCCTGGGGAAGGGGCAGGATCCAAGCACTCGGTGCACACACACACCCTTTAGTAGCTTATCTGACCCCAGACAGGATACAGCAGCTTCAGAGGGAGGAGGCCACTCTTGACACCTTCCGGCCACTGGTCCCTTTGTCCCTCAGTCCTTCCATCTGGAGGCTGGTGGCTGATGCCTGCACCACCTCAGGCATGCGGCCTCATTTCTGGGGTTTCTAGTGCTCCTAGCTGGTCTGTGTAAAAGGCCTTCTCAGCATGTAAACCGGGCGAAGGGTACCCCCACCAGACCCACACACAGCTGCCACACTGTCAGACAGTTCCTATATAACTTTTATTTCTGGAAGTTAAAGTAGATACAGCAATGTACAAAAAAAAAAAAAAACAAAACCAATAATATAAATTTTTTTACACTAGGATGTATACATTGGAATCTGAATGCAGTGGCCAAAGACAGCAGTTTACAAACCACTAAAATAGGGAAGCAAAGCGATCTGCAGTGAAACTTGGGCGGGGCTGGGCTGGGGACAGGCAGTGATCCGTGGGAGAGAAAGCACGCAGGTCTCCAGGAGTCTGTCTTCAAGGAAGGAACTGGAACAAGTTTCCATCCTTTAGAACTTTCCCAGATACACATGCTACCTAACTAAAAGCCATGAACTTTACGAGACCTGCTCCACAGAAGCCCAAGACTTTGACCCTAGGCGCCCCAGGGTTCAAATCCAATGGTAAGCCCAAGTGTCACCTTTCGAAATACCCTTTCAGGTTATGAGTTCAGCTTATTTGTGTACTAAAGAGTGTGGTGGGGAAGGGAGTTCTCCATACACAAGGGCAGCCAAGGCAAGTCCTGTTTGTCTAGGACAGAAGCTATCGCCCCAATGACCTTCAAACGCTCACTCATTTGTGTGGAACAAACAGAGCTCCATAGATAATAAACCCTAATCAACGGAGGTACCCATGCCTCTGGGTTAGAGACGGCCCAGGCCCACTCGGCTCACTAAGCCTTCCTTCTGAGCATGTTGTCAGGTGTTCAGGCAGCTGACTGGAGGGTCACAGCAGGTACAGATGGTCTGGTTGTTCTGTCTCATGGAGGAAGATTGGGGAAGGAGCTGGGGAGCAGTCACCTGCCTCAGGGGACCTTGGGAGTAGTCTCTCACACAAGGGCAACCCTTGGGATCATCAGTCAGCCTTTGTCCCATGTGAAGAGGAGTTACAGGTGGCTTTGGCTATCACCAAGAACCTGGGATAAGAATTATATTCCCTGAACTCACCTAGATGCTTTGCTGGGCTCCCTAGCACATGAGTCATAGCCAACCGGTAACCTTCTCCTTCTACAACATCCTAAAGCAAACAGGACAGGGCCCCTTTGTGGACATGGAGAAGGAGAATCTACTAGCAGGGTAGGTGGGAAAGGAAGCCAGAACGACTATACACCTGATAAGGCACCTGTAGGAGCAAGCTGGCATTGAAACAGGGGTCAAGTCTAGGGAACAGGGACCAAAGGTTTGCAGTGCCCACTGCTCAGCCTTACCCACCAGTGGACGACACATTCCAACACAGTTAGGGTATAAAGTCTGGGATATTTGGCTTCTCCTTAAACAGTCTTAGTTCAAAATTGAAAGCCAAGCCACAGTTTGAGATTTTTTTTTTTTCCTGGTGCCAGTCCTGGGTCTTCAACTCAAGGTCTGGGTGCTATCCCTGAGCTTTTTTGTTTGTTTGTTTAAGGCTAATGCTCTGCCACTTAAGCCATGTTTCCACTTCTGGCTTTTTGGTGTTTAAATGGAGACTAGACTTTCCTGCCCAGGTTGGCTTCAAACTATGACCCTTAGATTTCAGGATTTCAGCCTTCTGAGTAGCTAGAATTACAGGCATGAGCCACTGGTACCTAGCTAGCCAGATAACTTTTTTTTTTTTTTTTTTTTTTTTTTTTGCGCCAGTCTTAGGGCTTGAACTCAAGGCTTAGGCACTGTCCCTAAGCTTCTTTTACTCAAGGCCAGTACTCTACTACTTGAGTCACTGCAGATGACTTTTAAGGATTTGATCTGAAGCCCATTTCAAGGTTTATATAAATTATCAGCCTGAAGACAGCTGAATGCTTAAAGCACCAAAGAAGCTGTTAACTGAGTCTTCTTAAATACAGAAAAGCTATGCTGCTACAGTGTGTTTTTGCCCTTTAATTATTATCACTAAATTTAAAAAGAAATGAAGAGGCTTAGACAGTCTTCTATTTGGAGATTAGCAGGGTTAAAAGTGCAATGCCAGGGGTCCCCCGGGTAACCTGGCACCTTAGCTTACAGAAATGGGCAGAAGGACGCTGCTGGCACCAGGAGGCTCTAACAATGGACAGCAAGCCACGAAGAAGGGCAGGGGGACAAACGAATGCAAGACACTTCCTTTACCTCCTCCTGCCCCCTCCACGTCCCTCACTTTCTTCTTGCCTAAAAGCACATCACCCACATTCACTATTCTCTATTTTTAAAAGTGCCCAGATTGCTCAAAGATAGCAGAAGTAGGAGAGTAAAAAAAAAATCTGGAGCCACAAAGTTAAAGAGTTTCAGATGATCTGGGGTACGGCTGCTTAAGGGGCGGGGGAACTCGGGGAAGGTGCCTCAGTCACATGTCTGCAGCTTCCGTTCTCAGCGGCGCCTCACATGGGGGAGGTAGCACACTCCGAGGTCAGCTCCATGTCAAAGGTGAGTGACTCTGCAGGGACACATAGAGAATGCTACTTCAGCCAACGATCAGGGGACAGAATGCGGCCTTCCACTGCTAGCCAGCCAGTTTCCTGATCCCTCAGGCCATGACAAGGTCTAAAAAGTCACAGCCTTGGCCTCTAGAAGGCTACCTTATTCACCCACCTCCAGTTCAACAAGTTTCAGTAAGATCTAAGGCTGCCTGCCGTGTGGGACCTGATCCCACAAGGCTGCTGAATACCTGACATGAGATTAGCTCAAACCAAATGTACTGAAGATATCTGAAGCCCACCATTATTCCAAAGACTTAGCATGGGAAAGAAAAATGTTTATAAAAAGGAACAGAAAAAAATCAAGGAGATATTTTTCTCTACATGCTGGTATTAACTTTGCTCAGGGACAAGTGTCTAGGCCCAGAGTTCAAGCCTAAGTACTGGCATGGATGTGAACATGCGCACACACGCACACGCACACGCACACACACACACACACACACCACACACACACACACACACAATTGACTCTGATGCTACGTACTGGCAGTTCATGCTTGTCATCTTAGCTATTCAGGAGGCTGGGATCTGGGGATTGCAGTTCAAAGCTAGGTAGGAAAGGCCACACGATACTCATCCCTAATTAACCATTAAAATGTCAGAAGTAGGGGGCCGGGAGTTTGGCCTAGTGGTAGAGTGCTTGCCTAGCATGCACGAAGACCCGGGTTCGATTCCTCGGTACCACATACATAGAAAAAAGCCAGAAATGGTGCTGAGGCTCAAGTGGTAGAGCTCTAGCCTTGAGAAAGTCCAAGGACAGTGCTCAGGCCCTGAGCTCAAGCCCAGGACTGGCAAAAAAATAAAATAAAATAAAATGTCAGAAGTAGAGTGCTCAAGTGGTAAGGCGCTACTAGCCTTCAGTGAAACAACTCAAGGACAGTGGCCAGGCCTTGAGTTACACCCCAGGACCAATGCAAAATTAATGATCATTTCATCTGTTTCTTTTCACTGCTAGAAAAGTTACACACACACACACACACACACACACACACACACACACACACACACGGCAGGCATTCCATTTTTATAGTCTCCTCCTGAGCATCACTCAAAGTGAACAAGAAAATCTGAGGACCAAATACTCACCAAACTGCCCTCCTGCTGAGGGTTCAGCAGCTTCACCATTATTTCCAAACTGCATCAATGAATCTAAAGTGCGGGGGGACATCGGCAGGTCAATGGTATTGCTGCAGGTCGTTCTGTAGGAAATGGGGAGCGGCAGGAGGGGAGAGGGCCGGGTTGACAAGACACAGTGGAGGGGAAAAAAAAAAAAAAAAAAAAAAGAACAAAACACACACACACAAACCATCAAACTCTGGTCTCCAACAGAAAAATAAAGCTCAAGCTTTTTAAACAAACGAAGTCACTCTGAGCACTAAACAAAGCCCAGAAGCATCCAATCCCTGCAACCAGGGTAACTCTCACTAGGTTCCCCCCTGTTCCTGGGGCATGGGGAGGACGGGAGTGGGGGGGCAAAGTGACTGAGCACATTAGAAATGAGTACAAAACTGGAAAGCTACTTACGGTGTCACACAGATGAACTTGGTTTTCAGGTATGGGGCGGCACCTGGGAAGTAGAAAATGGGGCTTACTGATTGTGACTCTGCATGCTGGGCAGAAGGAGGCAAGTCACCCTAACTTAACCCCATCTTTACGCTGACACTGTCTGAAAGCCTTCATCTGCCCTCCCTCAGCACGTGCCATCTGACACCCCTAACACTTGCGGCTTGAAGTTCCATCCTCTCCTGAAACATGGCTGAGCTTTGAAGACTCTGGAGTACACTGTGGCTCACGTGAGCCGGGGCCAACCTGGCTGTTCCTTCTTCCCTACATGATGGAAATGTTTAACCAGCGGTATTATGGTCTGAGCCTCTTATCTCCTGGTAATGTCCCTGCATGCAGGGACAGAGTGTCCCAGCCGTGATGAGCAGCCCAGATTCCAACTGGACTAACAGACATGAAGGCCATGCAGAGGACCAGTGCTAGGGGCTCCAAAGCTACTGTCATTCTCACAAACGGAGAGCACGCATCAAGCAAATAGCAGCTTTTATGTCCAACGGAGATGTCTCTGTATTGCAGTACAACTATCTCAACTGGACAACAGATATCCAGCCCCAAAGACATCTTCAATAGCTCAGACACTGGGGGAAGCACATTCTCATGTGCAAAAGAAGAGGGGGAGGAAAGGGAGGGTTGTCATCAAAGGAGGCTTGGCCACACTTACATAAACGCTGGAAAATTCAGCTACTAAACAAATCACTTAGGAGGCCTGGGACAAGGAGCGAGGGCCACGAGAAGTGAGGACATAACTTGGGGCTTAAAGAAAAAAAAACTACACTGGATATCAGTGGCTTATGTCTGTAATCCTAGATACTCACAACGCTGAGATCTGTGGTTCAAAGCCAGTCCAGGCAGGAAAGTCTGTGAGAATCTTAGCTCCAATTAATTACCATAAAGCTGAACACAGAGCCAAGGTTCAAGTGGTAAAAGTGTCAGCCTTGAATGAAAAAGCTGAGGGGAAGCATTGTGGCCCTGAGTTCAAGCCCTAATATTTGCACCCAAAAGAGACAGAGGGGACTAGGGGGAGAAACTATAGGACCAGGATGTCTGACATGGCAACAGATCGCTTCTGTATAGAATCCAAAAGAATTACTGAGGCAGGGTCTTGATGTTTATAAATCCAGCCTGTTTGGCTAAGACCCGAGAAGAACTGACACTGTAGAAAGATTTAATTCTCCAGTGATGAAGGCAACAGAGAAAAAAACAACCTCGGCCTAAGATGGAAATGTTGAAGCCAAGAAGAGCAAAGAGGGATCAAAGAAGAAAGTCAATTCATGTGTAGCCTTGTATAAGGAAATGAAGTGCTTTATCTAATTTGTAAATGCCTCAGAATCTCCCCTCCCCCCACATACACCTCAACCCATTAAAAGATACTATGTAGGATGCCCATAGAGAAGTAAGGCGGGGAGAGAATCACTCTCTGAGGGACTTTACCACTAGAACAGTCTATGGAAACAGAGGAAATGGTCACAGGCTTACCGCCCTGAAGACTCCCAGTTGAACCCTCAAGCCTTCTCACTGCCTGCTCACACTTACTCCAAGGCCTCAGGGCATGCTCTTCATGTGTCTATCTCCCCAACAGGCAGAAAAATCACTCCAGTTTGTGCTTTCCTTAACTTTCCTTTCTTGCTCTCTTTCAAATCATTCAGTAGTTTCTCTCCCTCTCTTTCTCAGAACCAGACTGGTTTTTAAAAGCTGAGTGCAGAAGTGCTGGATTTATAAGACCAATGATACACATAGTTCTTTCCTTGGTTAGCACCTTGCCCCTAAACAATGTCTCTGAGAAAGACAGGACCTACTCCATGCCCAGGGGAGACATGGAGATGGAGGATGCACCATCCTTAGGCTGGGAAGCCTGGATCTTGAAAGCAAAGTTGGTTGAAAAGACCAACGCTTGCACCTCAAAGTCCCCAGCAGAAGGAACAAAGGTGGTGTGAAGAGGCTGATAAACAGATCTCCCAACTGAAGCACAAGGTGGAAAGAGAGATAAGGGCAGACAGGAAGTGAGGGCTAATCTCTTCCACAGTGTGAACAGAGCTTAACACTGGAACAAAGGGAAAAGGAAAGTCAGTTGTCAACAAGTCCAAATTGCCTCTCTCAATCTATCCTACCCCAGAGAAATTCTGAGGAAGGGAATTCCTATAAAAGAGTAGAAGGGAAACTATGGCACTATGTTGGGGTGCTTTTTGCACAGAAGCAGATTTTGTTTTTTTGGGGGGGCAGTGGTGATTGTGTATTACTCTAGGGCTTTAACTCAGGGCCTAGGACACGGTGCCTGAGCTTTTGTGCTCAAGGTTAGTGCTCTACCACTTGAGCAACGAGCAACCTTCAAATATCTCTGTGGTGTGCACTTGCTTTACCTATTATTTCCCCTTGTAGACTGCTGTGCTCCCTGTGGGATAAGAACTGGTGACTCCAATTGATCTTCTCATGAATTTCACCTCTAAAAACACTCATACAAAGTTCTCCCCATAAGGAAGAATAAAGATCCCCCCAATTCTTCAGACCTTTCTGTCTACTCTCCAAAGAACACACAGCTTCCATTTTCCCCAAGAACAAAGGGCCAGAAATGTGGAAAATCAACAACTACCTGGGTCTGCTTCGGGATGCTCCTGGCTTTCAGGCCGACAATACTTTCCAAACGCCTCCTCCTTTGGAATGTCAGGGTAGAGATAGACCAGCGGAGACACCAGGATGTTGGTAGCATCCATGATCTTATAGCCCATGATGATTTCAGCAAATGACATGTTATTTAGCTGCTGCTTTGTATATGGCTCCACCGACTGAATCTGGGTCTTGCCTGTCATAAGATACAGGAAGGAATGAGAGTGGAATCTATAGCTGGATAGCCTTGGAGAAACTACCTGATTTATCTTTCCTAACGTGGGGAGGCAACGCGCCAAACTAGTGCATGAGACCCAGCAGCGTGACATCATGGAAATGTCTGGACTCGATTTTTACAGGAGCTCTCCATCTGGGTCACAGGCTATTGCACAGGATATTAAGGGGGTAGGTATGAAAGGAGACGAGCCAGGCACTGGCTGTAATCCTACCTACTCAAGAGGCTGAGATCTAAGGGTCCAGGTTCAAAGCCAGCCCAGACAAGAAAGCCTGTGAGACTCTTAACTACCCAAAACAATTAACTACCAATAATCCAGAAGTGGTTCAAGTAGTGGAGTACAAGCCTTGAGCAAAAAAGCTCAGGGACACAGCCCAAGCCCAGAGTTCAAGTCCTAGGACTGGCAAAAAGAAAAAAAAAGGAGGGTGTAGGGGGGAGGGAAAGGGGGAAAAAGACTTGAGAAGGGGTATCAATGTTCAAGAAGTAATATACCCACTACCTGTGAATGTAACTGTAACCATTCTATACGTTACATTACCTGACAAAAATACAATTAAAAAAAAGCCAACCAAGCAAAAGAAAAAAAAAAGGAAACGAAAACAAAACTTAAATTGTAAATGATAGATAAATAGCCAGTGGAACAGGCAAAACAAACTGGCAGAGTAATTAATCCTTCAATGGGAAAGATTTAGAGGAAAGTCAATTGTTTACAAGGCTGAGGCTGAGGCTGAGAGGCCTAGGCTCTTTCTGTCCTCTAGGGGGCAGTACCTCCTAGAAGCAGCTAGGAGGCAGTGGTTGAAATGGCCACCAGGTGGGGTGAGCCGCATTTCTTACCGCTGATGTCCTTCTCCACCCAAGTGAAGGTGACTCCTCCTTCCTTGCTGCTCTCACTGAATCTCAACAGGAAGGTGCCCGGAGGCTTGGTGCTCAGGATGGCGCGCTCCCGCTCCTTGCTGATGAAGCCCATAATGTACCTGGAACCAAAGACAGCCAACATGGTTTGGGTTCATGGGCTGTGCCCTTGGCCACTGTGACTTCGTCACACCCGTGCACACACACCGTGCAAGACCGCAGAGGTTCAACCTACCCTTCATTCCAAAGAGCCAAGATGTACTTTTTCACAAGATCAATGATATTGTCCAGCCAGACCCAGAAGGAGAAACCCTTGCCAGCCATGTTTTCCTAGAGAAGAGACGAGGGAGCCCAGTCCATCATCCTCCCAGCCTTTTTCTCCCTGAGACCAATGCACTGTGAACACCCTTGGGCCCTCGGAAAGGTCCTTCTGACTGCTGGATGGAGGGTCCAGGTCTTCCAGGCCTCACACTCTCCGCGAACACCTTGTAGGGGAATGTTCCCACTCTCAGACCACAAAGACACAACAATATCACTTACTTTGCAAAACTTAGCCCATGTGATCTGACACCCCGAGTAGTTCACACCAGGTCCTGGAGGGGGAGGAAAAAAGGAACAAAGGAGAATTTATTTTTTTTTAGTTTAAAATAAAATTTTATTTGCCCAAACAGAAAGCCCACAATGAGAATGTTCAACTGTCCCACAATGAGCTGTGAGACCACTGGCTTTAATCATATCTGCAGGTTGCCACCACTGTGTGTATAAATGTACACACACACAGTCCCATCATTGAGACACCCACCTCCTAAGCTGTTGTTTAGCCCAGCATCAAGTCTTGTGCTCTTTCTAACTATGAGTGATGCTCTAAGGACCAGAAGCACACACTCACAAGCTAACAACTAGGTTTAGGATATAACTGGTAGCAGCCTGGTAGAATGCTACTTTTAATCCATGTAGCAAAAAATAAATAAATCTACTTACTTTCACTTAATCATTTTTACCGAAGGCCAGGTGCCAGTGGCTCACACCTGTGAGCCTGTTACTTAGGAGGCTGAGATCTGGAGGATTGTGGTTTTGAAGGCAAAAAAGTCCAAGAGATGCTTATCTCCAATTACCCAGCAAAATATCACACTGGAGGTAGGGCTCAAGTGGTAGAGCACTAACTGTGAGCAAAAAAGCTGAGCCAGAGGTCCTGAGTTCAAGCCTCCATACAAGCAAAAATAAAATTTCTATGTAAGCCAGGCAAAGTGTCACATGCACGTAGTCCCAGCACTTGAGAGGTGAAATCAGGAAGATCACAAGTTCAAAGCCAGCCTGGGCTATCAAGAGACCTCATCTCAAAGGATAGTGATATAGCTGAGCAATAGAATACTTGCTTAGTATGTGGTTGGCCCCGGGCTCCAACTCCATAATGAAGAAATAGGCAGTAATAAGGAATGGAGTCTCGGGACTTTAGTGCCTAGGCTGGCTTTGAACTGTGATCCTCAGATCTCAGCCTCCTGAGTAGCTCGGATTACAGGTGTGAGCCACCAAACCCGGCTTGGAATGGCAAACCTCTTAGTTCCAGCTTCTAAAGTTAATATATCTTTTAAGGTTAGTAGTGTCCTAGAAGGTGAGGGAGACACAACCAGAAAAAAAGAAGTCTCATTCAAGCGCACTCACAGGCACGCGCGCACACACACACACACACACACACACACACACACACACACACACAAAAACCCACCAGCCAAGCAAAGTGGCTCACGCCTGTAATCCTAGCTACTCAGGAGGCTGAGATCTGAGAATCACAGCTTAAAGCCAGCTGAGCACTAAAGACTGTGAGACTCATTTTCTCAAGGCTAGAGCTCTACCACTTGAGCCTCAGCACCACTTTCGGCTTTTTTCTATGTATGTGGTACTGAGGGATCGAACCCAGGTCTTTGTATATGCTACGAAAGCACTCTACCACTAGGCCAAACTCCCAGCTGACTGTGAGAATCTTATCTCCAGTTAATCACTAGAAAATGGGAAGTGGGGCTGTGGCTCAAAGGTAGGGCAGTAGCCTTGAACTGAAGAGCTCAGAGACAGTGCCCAGGCCTAGAGTTCAAGTCCCATGGACCCACAAAAATCAAAAACAAAACAAAAAACACTTCTAGATTAGAAGCAAAAAACTTGCCCTGCCTCTGACTCTCCAACTTGGCATGGACACAGTGCCTCCCTCCAGGCAGATGGTAGGGAACTGTCTGGGCAAGCAAAGAGCCCTTAGAATCCTTGCCTGAGAAGGGCGGGGAGAACAAGGGATGAAATGCAGACCTAGGAGTTTCTCTGCCAGTGTAGTCAACTGCTCGATGCTCAGGCCCCGCTTGGTGGTGGAAGAGAATTGCCAACTCAGCACCTCGGCCACTTGATCCCAGGTTCCAATCGGTGGCTTGGTAAAGAAGTTAACGTTCTATTGGAAAGAACACATTTAGTCATTTAGATTAGGGATAGTGCTAACTCCCCACCCGGACCTGACCAGACCAAGAAGTTTCCGAGAGAATGGGACACTAACCTTGGGGTTGTTGGTCAGCATGTTATACCACAGGATTGATGCCCAGGCATTTGGCATCTGACAGATGTTGGAGATCACCACAACTGGCAAGGAATGGGTCTGTGGAGAATGTTAAAAATGAGCAGGAGGGGGGGCCAGGAGTTTAGCCTAGTGGTAGAGTGCTTGCCTAGCATGCATGAAGACCCGGGTTCGATTGCTCAGTACCACATACATAGAAAAAAGCCAGAAGTGGTGCTGTTACTCAAGTGGTAGAGCTATAGCCTTGAGAAAGCCCAAGGACAGTGCCCAGGCCCTGAGTTCAAGCCCTAGGACTGGCACAAAAAAAAAAAAAAAGGGCTAGGGCGCGAGTGTGCTTTCTTAGCCCCCATATCCATTCACCTGCATCCCACAGGGTTTGCAGGTGACCGCCCTAAGCACAGCTGTTGGGGAGTCTAGACAGGAGGCCTTGAGTCAACTCAACACCCAGAGGGGAAGACTGAAAACAGAGACCTCAACTCAGGCTGCTGTCTGACCACAATGTGTGTGGTTTGTCAAATCTGCCCATGAGTTGAGAATGACAGCCCCTTGCACACAGTTCTGTGCACAAGTCCTGAAGTGTGTTCTCAAGAAAAGGAAGACTAAGAGTCTTGTTTTTGAAGGTTTAACTTATAGATCAAGAAGGTTGGCAATAGAATGCAAATGCCATCATTTTCTACACACTAAAAGCTAAGACGCATTTGCCTATTCTATGGAGTGTTGGCCCTAATCAATGTGTGTGTGTGCGTGCGTGCATGCGTGTGTGTGTGTGTATGTGTGTGTTAGGGCTTGAACTCATAGCTTCAAGCTCTTATTCAGCTTTTTTTACTCAAAGTTGGTCCTCTACCACTTGAGCCATACCTCTACTTTAGGCTTTTTGCTGGTTAGCTGGAGATAAGTTTCCTGGATTTGTTTGTCTGGGCTGATTTCAAATCTTGATCTTCCGATCTCAGTAAAAATATAATTGAGTGATTTCATCCCTGAGTCCCTTCAAACAGGGCCACCCTAGTTCTCTCAAAGAACTCACTTCAAGGTCGATCTTGAGGCCTTGGTGGTAAACCTCAGTCTCAAAGGTGATCAGGTGCAGCTCTTCGGTCACAATCAGGGAGGCCTACAATGAGGAAGAGAGTGACGCACAGGCCTCACAGACACAGCCTCACTAAACCAAGAGCCAGCAAGCTACCAGGTGGCCACAGAGAGGAGGCCAGGCCGCAAGTCAAAGCATACACTCCCTTTAACATGAAGACCTCCAGGCCTTCATTCTGTTTTAACTTTACTACACAGACACTAGGGGTTGTTTATAAAACATAAGACTGTGTCATCCTCCACACCCAGTTTGTAGAAAAGCAGCTTTTTGCACAGACTGTCCTTAAACTTTGATGCATCCTCTCAATCTCTGCCTCCCATGTAGCTGTTATGATCCACCAACTGGTGTGGAGACTTCTCTGTTTCTCTTATCACTCCCCAAATACTCAGGCAAGTACTCTGAGCCAGAGAACTCCAGAGCACAGATGACTTCTAAACATGTCCCATTGGCCCAAAGTGACTTTTCTGAATAATGACAACTGAAATAACAGGTTAAGGTCTCTAATTCTGGGTAGTAAAAGCCCTCATCTTCCCTTGCAGAGAAAAGCCCTCCCAGTTGGCTTGTTGGCTTTCACCCCAACAAAACTTACGTCACAATTGGCTCGGCCTCCATTCCCACATCTCTGCTCCCTCAGGGTCTGTAAGAAAGGGGAGGAAAAATGCCATGTGGCATTGCAGCTGCGTCCCATCCTCCCTCTCTGACAGATGCGTGGTGGGGGGGGGTCCCCCTAGGGGCTTCTCCCACCTACCAAGTGCTTGAACTCTGCAGAGAGGCTGCCATTGTTTGATTCTTCCATATTCATCACTTTTGTGTTGGTACCCAGAATATTAAATTTCCGGGATCTGAATCACAGAAATAAAATCAACCCCATAGGTGACTGAGTAGCCAAAAGATAAAGTGACATTAACCAGTTACATTAACCAGAACAAAAGGAAACCTCAAGGCTGAACTTACCCTCTGAGAGCAGCAACCTCCCCAGAGTCTCTGTCAAAAATATAGATCAAGGTTAATAAAACATGACCTTACACCAGTCAGTGCTCCTGAGCCATTCGGTTAACTACTGTTACACTTAATAATAATACTAATAAGAATAAGAATAATAAGAATTCTTATTCTTATTCTTATTATTGTTATTTGTGTGTGTATATGTTGGTACTAGAGCTTAAATTTAGGATACTGCACTCTTGCCTGCTTTTTTCTTCCATTCAAGGCTGGCACTCTACCACTTGAGCCAGATCTCCACTTCCTCATTACACTTTAGATGTGTGCCATCAAATCCAGTACATACTTCCCGAAGTCACAAAACTCCCTACTCATGACATTTACCAGAGCAGGTCTAGGGGTGAGGACATCAAGTACATTTTCAATCGCCAACAGGAGAGAATTCTATCCCAGCTCACTTTTATACTCTCTACTTCACCTAAACATGGCTGAGAAAGCCTCAACCACTGCCAACAACCTGAAGGGAGCCTGGCTTGTGGCAGAGAAGAGAGACAGAAGTCCCTGATGATGACACCCATGAGTCACTATCTCAGCTCCCGGAACTTGCCCGGACTCTGCATTTCCAGTTATACTGGGTTGCAAATGTCCTCATTATTGAAGCCATACTGGGTTTTCCCAAAGGTTTGCTGTTAGCTGCAATGCACACAGCTTCTGGGTGCTGGCATTTACCTACTCTATTAACTCTGTGTGTTAGGATGTGTCACCTTCTAGGTGGTCACACTTCTCACTTTTCATCTTTAATTACTTTGAAAGTTCTTCTCTAATTCTGAATATTCCAAAGACATTTAGAAAACATAGCTACTATTAAATAGTGTGCCCCAATAATTTTACAGAAGAAAACTGACTGATCAACCAGAAATCATGATAAGATACCTTCTATATACCACATTCTCCCCCAGGCCTGAGATATATATTAATATATAATACATATCATGTGTTATGGAAGTTTATATCATATAGCATGCATTATACATACACATATGTGCACACATATGTATGCATGCATATGTATATGTATGTATATGCATATATTTTTGTTTTGGTCAAGCCCTAGCACTGGCCAAAAAAAAAAGGTGGGGGGGAGAGGGAAAGAAGAACAAAACATGAGAAAGGGTATCAATGTTCAGGAAGTAATGTAACCACCACCTGACAAAAGTGACCATAACCTCTCTACACATTACCCAGACAATAAAATACAATTAAAATTTAAGTTACATTAAAAATTACAATTTCATGGGCTTGAGCTCAGGACCTGGGCACTGTCTCTGAGGGTTTTTTTTTTTTTGCGCTCTACCACTTTGAGTCATGGCTTCTCATCTGGTTTACTGGTGGTTAATTGGAGATAAAAATAGCATAGACTTTCCTGCTCAGGTTGGATCTGAAATCCTCAGATCTCATAGGCCTCCTGAGTAGCTAGGATTACAGGCGAGAACAACCAGCACCTGGCCTGACATATATATATATGTGTATATATATATATATGTATATATATATGTATATATATATAGTATTTTAACATTCTTTTGTTTGTATTAGTTTTGATAAATAACTGACAATCAAAAGAACATATTATTTTAAAATGTACAACTTGAAGAAATTTATGCATGGAAGACCCGGGTTTGATTCCTTGGCACCACATACATAGAAAAGAGCCGGAAGTGGTACTGAGGCTCAAGTAATAGAGCTCTAGCCTTGAGAAAGTCCAAGGACGGTGATCAGGCCCTGAGCTCAAGCCTAGGACGGGCCAAAAGAAAAAAAGGGTAGTGGAAAAATGGTCTGGTTTCTTTCACTAAGAATAATTACTCATTTTATTTATGTGTCACTATGGTCAAAATTCATTGCTTTTGGAGTCATATGCTGTATGTGAAGAATGAAATGATGGACTGTCCACCATTCACCTGGGTGGCCATTTGTGTGCATATACTGTCCTTGGACACTTTTTGCTCAAGGCTAGTACTCTGCCACTTGAGCCACAGTGCCACTTCCAGCTTTTTCTGTGAATGTGGTATCGAGAAACTGAACCGTGTGTATGCTAGGCAAGCGCTCTACCACTAGGCCACACTCCCAGTAATACACACAGTTTCATTCTGCTTGAGCTAAAACTTAAGACAAATGAGAGTCATATACCAGGTGAAGGTTTAACACTCTAGCAATCTGCCAGGCTTCTTCCATTGGCTAGTTGCCACTATAGTATGTACTGATTCAGCTATGTTCTGAAGATAGCCTCGTTAACATACAAATATACCTCCATTTTATTCTGATGGACCACAGAAAGTCAAATTTGACCCCCCAATCCAGTCCCCAATACCACTTAGACATTAGGCTCACTAGGGTGAGATAATGTTTGAAACCTATCTTTATTCCATTTACCAACTTCATATTGATTTCTAGAGTTCATGTGGGAAGGGAAAAAAAAAGCTAAGCTTAGGAATACTTACTTATCAATGCACACTTTAATTTTAAGCTGATAATTCAATTCAGGGAATTTGACCAGCAACCTAGTTAAAGGGAAAAAATCCAGTTTTAAAAAGAGGCAGTGAGTTCCTCCCATAAGCTCAAAAAAAAAAAAAAAAAAGCCTATAAAATTCACTAGTGCTTCATGCCTACAATCCTAGCTACTCAGGAGACTGAGAACTAAAGATCCCTGTGAAGGGCTTATCTCCAAGTAACTACACACAAAAAAAAAAAACAAACAAACCGGAAATGCACTGTGGCTCAAAGTGGCAGAGCACTACTCTTGAGCACAAGAGAGAGAGAGAGAGGGGAAGGAGAAGAAGCTCAGAGAGTGCCTAGCCCCCGCCCCCCCAGTCGTGAGGCTTAAACTCTGGGCCTAGGCATTGTCCCTGAGCCCTTCAACTCAAGGCTACCACCCTACCTCTGGAGCCACAGTTTTTTAGAGGTTAAATGGAGAGTCTCATGGTCTTTAGTGCCCAGGCTGGCCTTGAACCATGATCCTCAGCTCTTAGCCTCCTGAGTAGCTAGGATTACAGATGTGAGCCCAGCAGCCTGCTCCATTTCTAAGAGCTGAATAAGCCATAATCCCAAATGCCTCTTCCATCTAGCCCAAGTAAGCTGCTTCAGACAAAAAGACATTGAACTGGGCCATTGAGTTTGGCCTAGCGGTAGAGTGCTGGCCTAGCATGGGTTCATTTCCTCAGTACCACATACATAGAAAAAGCTGGAAGTAGTGCTGTGCCTCAAGTGACAGAGCCCCTAGCCTTGAGAAAGCCCAAGGGCAGTGCTCAGGCCCTGAGTTCAAGCCCCAGGACTGTGCAAAAAAAAGACACTGAACAAAAAGCCTACTAACGGAGTACTTGGACAAACCTGTATAAAATTCACAAAAAGAAAGTAAAAAGCACCGAAGGAAATATATAGCAAGAACACACTCTGCAGCTGCTATTCTTTCTATTAAACTTGAAACCTGACACCATACTAAGTTTCCAAGGAGGGAAATTTCACCCACAAGGGGAAACCCTCCCAGCCTATTGGATCTGGGGGAGGGAGTAACACTTTGCCATACACCCATGGGCAAGCTGGGGCCTTACAGATAGTTCATCACTAAACCTACATTTTCCTTCAGATTGTCAAGGAAGAACAGAACCAGCAGTGCAGAGGATTATTTTGCCCCCTTTGGAGGCAAACTATGGCTTACTTACTGGTTTAGTTTATCATCATAGGAATGTACCTAGATTTTTTTTTGTTGTTTTTTTTTTGTGCCAGTACAGGGCCCTGGCCATTGTCTTTAAGCTTTTTTGCTCAAGGCTGGTACTCTACTACTTGAGCCACAGCTCCACTTGTGGCTTTTTGGTAGTTAGTTGAAGATAAAAGTCTCATAGACTTTGCTCCCCAGGTTGGCTTTGACCTCAGATCTCAGCCTCCTGAGTAGCTAGGATTGAGGGTTAACAACCAGCACCTGTAATCGAAGAAAAACTGAGGAGCGTAGCTATCCCCAGTTCTTTGATTCTGACATGAGACTTAATAAGCAAGTTGATATGAGGCCAACATAGTCTATACCCACAACAGGACTGCTTGTGAAGCCCAAAGGAAGAGCCCCAAAGCTGGACATGGTAGAACATGCCTGCACTTTCAGCTATGCAGGAGATAGAAGGATCATTCAATCTATGAATTCAAGACCAGACATAGCAAGACTCAGCCTCAAAAACAACAGACAAATAACCAACAACCAAAGAACAAACTTGGTCACCAAATCTTCTCTGGATCTAAGAATGATCCTAACTAGAAGCTCCCTCCAAAAGCAAGCACAATGGCTCACCTGACTTTAGTGGTAAACTGGACCCCGGTCTTGATGACTAAGGGCCGGTCGGGATGCATGGGCATGCAGGGCTGCCGTTCAACCACGAAGGCACTGGAAGGAAAAAAGAAGAACCGGGTCACATGGCTGTCATGGTGACTAGTCTTCATCCTGTTCCTTTGAAGTCAGTCAGTCTTTTGCTTTAGGACATGATTTTATTATCATTATTGTTTATTACACTTTTTGGATGAGAGAAAGAAGAATTCTAAGTCACTCACCTTTTCATTAAGTTTCGAAATAGCTCCACAATTCTCTCCTCCAGCATTGGCCGGTGCTGCACGATGGGGTCTCCTTTGTAAGAGACCTTTTGCTGTAACTCCTCCAGCTTCTTAATTTGTTGGCGGGTCTGAAGTTGAGATTCAGCTAGTGACGTTATCCTGCCAATAAAATCAGAAAGTTATCAGAAAGTTACCTGAGTGTACACAGGTGAAGTAGTAAAGGGGAAAGTATAAATACCACTAAGAAGTCCCTGGCCTGGGTTGGGAGTTGGACCTAGTGGTAGAGTGCTTGCCTAGCATGTACGAAGACGTGGGTTCGATTCCTCGGTACCACAAACATAGAAAAAAACCAGAATTGGTGCTGAGGCTCAAATGTAGAACTCTAGCCTTGAGAAAGTCCAAGGACAGTGCTCAGGCCCTGAGCTCAAGCCCAGAACTGGCAAAAAAAAAAGTCTCTAGCCTGGACATGGTGGCACATGCCTGTCATGGCATTTAGGAAGCTGAGAGTATCACAAGTTTCAGACCAGCCTGAGCTACTTGGCAAGATCGTGTCCAAAAAAAAAAAAAGCTGGGCACTTATAATCCTAGCTACTCAAGAGGATAATGTATGAGGATCAGGGTTCAAAGCCAGCCCAGGCAAGAAAGACTGTGAGACTCTTCTCTCCAACTACCAGAAAATCAGAATTGACACTGTGGCTCAAAGTAGTACAGTGCTACCCTGAGCAAAAAAAGCTCAGGGAGAGTGCCTGGCCCTGAGTTCAAGCCTCATGACCAACAACAAAAACAGAAATCTTCTAAAAAAAAAAAAATCAAAAATTTTTTACTTTATTGTGATAAAATATACATATCATAGAAGTTGTCAACTAAATTATGTTAAGTGGCATTAAGAAAAAAAAGGAAATAAATATATATGTAAAATTAAGTAAGAAAAAAGGAAATAAATATATATATAAAATTTCAAATTTCAAAGTGAGGGCTAGACATAAAGGAAGCTATGTTAAAACTAATACCAGGCTGGGCACAGTGGCTCATGTTTGTAATCCTAGCTACTCAGGAGGCTGAGATCTGAGAATTACAGTTCAAAGCCAGCTTGGACACTAAAGAACGTGAAACTCTCATCTTCAATTAATCACCAGAAAATGGGATGTGACACCATGGCTCAGGTGTAGGGCGGTAGCCTTGAACTTAAGAGCTCAGGGACAGCAGGCCCAGAGTTTAGGCCCCAAGACTCACCAAAAAAAAAAAAAAAAAAACTAATACCAGCTGGGCACTGATGGCTCATGCCTGTAATCCTAGCTATTGGGAGGATGAGATCTGAGGACCATGGTTCAAAGCCAGCCTGGGTACTAAACTCTGTAAGACTCTTATCTCCAATTAACGACTAGAAAACTAGAAGTGGTGCTGTGGCTCAAGTGGTAGAGCAGTGGCCTTAAGCTGAAGAGCTCAGGGATAGCACCAAGGCCCAGAGTTCAAGCCCCACAACTAAGAAAAAAAAAAAACTAGGGGCCGGGAGTTTGGCCTAGTGGTAGCGTGCTTGCCTAGCATGCACAAAGACCCGGGTTCAATTCCTCGGTACCGCATACATAGAAAAAAGCCGAAAATGGTGCTGAGGCTCAAGTGGTAGAGCTCTAACCTTGAGAAAGTCCAAGGACAGTGCTCAGGCCCTGAGCTTAAGCCCAGGACTGGCAAAAAAAAAAAACAACTAATACCACCAAGAAGCAAGAGTGAAGTCCTCACTGGCTGGGAAAGCACTAAAGCTTAGATATGGAGAATATGGAATAGGTGATTTATCTTCATTTTCCTCAACCTATCCTATCCATGTACCACATATGATATTAGGAAACTGGATGGCCCAAGCCTGCACCATTACCTATGCAAGCTTGGTCCCTCCTCTTGACCCCAGAGGGCCTCAGTGTCTCCTGGCTGGAAGAGAATGGGGTGAATCCATGATAGCCATGAACCCTTTTGAAGTCAGCCTCACAGATTTGTCTGCCTAGACTGGCTTTGAATTTCAATCCTTAGATTTCAGTCTCTTGAGTAGCTAGGATTACTGGCACAAGCCATCAGCAGCTGGTGGCTTAAATTAAATATATTTAAAATACAGTAATATAAGTACACATTCAAATACATTTTTTGCCTCTCCTGGGGTTGAACACAGGGCCTAAGAACTATCCCTGAGCTCTTTATGCTTAAGTATAGGACTCTACGACTGGAGCCAGAGCTCCACTTCCAATTTTGTTGATGATTAACTAGAGACAATCTCACAAGAAGCTGAGGACAGTGGCTCATGCCTATAATCCTAGCTACTCAGGCGGCTGACCTCTTAGGATCAAGGCTCAAAGCCAGCCTGGGCACAAAATGACCTGAGACTCTTATCTCCAATTAACCTCTCAAAAATGGGAAGTGGGGCTTGATTCAAGGGTAGGGTAGTAGTCTTGAAGCACTCAGGGACAACGGCTAGGCCAAGTTCAAGCCCCAAGACCCACAAAAAAAAAAAAAAAAAAAGAAGAAGAATCTCACAAGACATTACTTTCCAGGCTAGCTTCAAACCATGATCCTCAGATCTCTGCCTCTTGAATACCTAGGATTACCAGAGTTACTGGCACCTGGCCAAAGGTTTTTGTTTTTGTTTTGGGGGTAGGGGGGCGAGATTGCAAGATTGGTCTGAGACCAGGTTTTTTAGAGAGGTCTGAGACTAGAATTCAAACTCAGTATCTGACATATTGGCTGGTAAGCTATGCCTCCAACTTAGTCTATTTTTATTTAAAAATTATCCAAATAAAGTGAAAACACTAACTTTTAGACTACAATTTGAATATGTAAAAGCTCCCACTCTAAAGATATGATTCAAGTTGGGTATATCAGTTGGTTGGTAGTACACTGTGCCCAGCATGCTTCAGCACTACCACAAAGAGAGAGAGCATTGGCACCAGCTCTGTGATTATGACTGTGAATGTGAGCCCAGCTCTCTAGAAGGAAAAGAAATGTCTTCCTTCTGCCTCCTACCAGTTCTCAAGACGATCCAGGCAGATGTTGGGGGGGCCTCCAATGCATGCAATCTGCTGGCGCCGCTTCCAGTCGGCTAGCTCTTCATCAGTGAGAGTTTTCTGCACGTACTCCATGGCTGACAAAAGCCCTGCCAGCTCACTTACAATGCTCTGGTTGGAAACCAAAACAAAGTCAGAAAACATTTCCCCCACACAGTCTCTAACCACATTCCTTAGTCAGTTCCAGAGAAGGAACTTATCAGTCAAGTTGTGTCACGAGAGGTGCCTGATACCAGGGGAAGCTGTCCAAGGCGCTTACTCTCCGCATCTGGTCCAGGGCTGTGAGCATCTGTTCCAGCTGCTGCATCTTCTGCCTGGTCACAGACTGGTTGTTTCCATTCAGATCCTGCATGTCTGTGGAGGGAGGAGAGGCTCTTTGACCACAGGCAATTCTCTCAACCTTCTAAACCACTTTCATGAAACATGCCTAGAATCCCACTTATTTGAGAGGCTGAGGCAGGAGGATAGTGAGTTCAAGGCCTGCCTGGGATCCATAATGATGAAACCCATCTCCGAATAATTTTTTTTTTGAATCATGGGGCTTGAACTCTGCCTAGGAGCTCTCCCTGAGCTCTTCAGCTCAAGGCTACTGCCCTACTCTTGAGGTAAGCCCCACTCCCCTGTTTTCTAGAGGTTAATTGGAGTCTCAGATTCTTTTGTGCCAAGTCTGGCTTTGAACCTTGATCCTCAGAACTCAGCCTCCTGAATAGCTAGGATATAGGTGTCCCCTGTAGAATAAAAATTCTTTAAATGAAAACAATGGAAAGTTTCATTAACCATTACGTTTCAGAAACCCCTAAAACACCCACCACAAAGACGAAACACAGAGTTAAATAACACAGACTCACTTTCTACAGGAGATTTTTAATGTTTCTAATACTTGCCTCCTTGACTCTTGAGGGTTTTATAGTTGAAATCAAAGTCATCCTGGAGATTCTCTACCACTTTCATTTTCTGTTCTAGATCCTGTTTAAAACAAACCGACCAAAAACAGAAGTGAAAAGAGGTTTCCTTGGGGAGAGGGAAGGCTTTTCTGAGAATGAAAAGGCGCACTGAGGACTAAAGGCCCAGGCTTCTGGCTGAGCCCCACCTCACCTGTACACGCTTCCGAACATCCTGCAGATGCTGCTCCAGCATCTGCTGCTTCTCTGTCACCACAGCAGCCGTAGGGTGGTTAGGCTGTCCCCCTTGCTGTGGAAGACAGGATTAACACACACGTGAATGCACAGAAAGACCCTTCCTACAGGGCTGGTGATGTCATTGCACTGGGAGAGGAGACACAGCGGTACCATGAGTGGGGTGTGATGCGTGAAAACCCTCACATTGCCTGGGTGTTGGTGGCTCAAGTCTATATTCCCAGCTACTCAGGAGGTGGAGATCTGAGGACTGCAGTTCAAAGACAGCCCAGGCAGAAAAGTCTGTAAGACTCTTACCTCCAATTAGCCAGCAAAAAGCTGGAAGTAGCAGTGTTAGAATGCCAATATTGAGTGAAAACGCTAAGGGATAGTGCCCAGACCCTGAGTTCAAGCCCCAGTTCTGGCATAAAAAAGAAAAAAAAAAAATCAGAACCAGGACTAGAGTCATGATCCAGTATAGAGTACTTACTCAGCAAGCATGTAACCCCGAATTCAAATTTTAAGTACTCCAAAAACCAACCAACAAATTCAGACAGGCTGGTGGTATAACTCAGTGGTACAGTGTGTCCATGATACCACAAAAACAAACAAATACAGAACTGATGATAACACATATCAATGCCTATTTAAACATGGTGCAAAGTGTATTATATGAAGCTAGGCACAGTGGCTCATGCCTGTAATCCTTGCTACTCTGGAGGCTAAGATCTAAGGATCAAGGTTCAAAGTCAGCCTGGGCACAAAAGGACCTGAGACTGAGACTCTTATCTCCAATTAACTTCTAGAAAATGGGAAGTGGGGTTTGGCTCAAGGACAGGGTGGTAGCCTTGAGCTAAAGTGCTCAGGGACAGCACTCAAGACCAAGTTCAAGCCCCATGACCCACAAAAAAAAGTGTTATCATGAAACAGAACAAAACAGAAAAATCCTGCCCCAGGGTTGGAGGAATGGCTAGCACTCTTGCATAGACCAATTCACTCACTGAACTAATAAAAACAACTTGTGACAGAAGGAGACCCAGTAAAAGCTATGGTGAACAAGAGAGTGCCCAGGGCTCTAGGAGAGATGGCAATTGATGGGACAGAACTGAGAACTAGGAAAGATATCATCCACCCAGTTTTCCAAGCTGGAAACTGCAGGCATCTGATTTCACACTGAGTCACCAACCCTCTGGGTCTCTACCTTGTAATCTCTTGTGTCAAGGGCTCTCAGTTCAGGCTCCACCAAGCCAATCTCTTGGCTTCTCATCCAATCTTTCATATCCAGTCTATTCTACCTGCAGTTACCAGAAGACTCCAAAGTAGGTCTGAACTTGCCTGTGTTAGAAGCAACCATTCTTTTCCTTTCCCAAGTTTATCCAAACCTAAAGAATACAAACTTCTTAGAAGTCTTGGTGTATGACCTCCCATTTTTACTTTCTCTCTCTGTGGTGTAAGTGACTCAAACTCTTTGGCAAGAATGTAAGAAACACTATGCAGACATCTTAAAAGAGCCCAGCCCTGAAGCTGAGGATCTTATCTTTAGAAGCAATTCTAGAAACTTTCATTTCTATATTAGCTGCAAAGAAGGAGTCAAGCAGGGCATTGGTGGCTCATGCCTAGCAATGCAGGAAGCTGAGATCTGAGGACTGCAATTCAAAGCCAGCCCAGCAGAAAATTGGAAGTGGTGCTGTGGCTTAAGTGGTAGAGTGTTAGCCTTGAGCTGAAGAGCTCAGGGACAGCACCCAAGCCCAGAATCCAAGCCCCACGGCGGACAAGGAAAAAAAAAAAAAAAGAGTCAAGCACAACTCCATATGAAAGTTCCATGCAGATGGCTGCAAAGGAGTATACTCTAAAAACCATCTTTCCATCCCAACTCCTACCTCAGAAGTCAGGCTTAGAAAGCCCCTGTGTTTACAACTCAAGCCATGTTTTCAGTCTAGTTCTACCAAACATACAGATGCTACCACCATCTGTTCTGGGCTCCCAGCTCTATTTCTCAATAGTTACTATACTTACAGGGAGAAAATGAGTGACGCAGGGCATGGCGCACAGTGGCTCACGCCTGTAATCCTAGCTACTCAGGAGGCTGCCATGTGAGAATCAAGGTTCAAAGCCAGCCCAGGCACGGAAGGAAGGATGGAGGCTCTTATCTCCAATTAGCCTCTGGAAACGGGAAGTGGGGCTTGACTCAAGGGTAGGGTGGTAGCCTTGAGCTGAGGAGTTCAGGGACAGTGCCCAGGCCTAGGGGTAGGGTGGTAGCCTTGAGCACTGAGTTGCTCAGGGACAGCACCCAGGCCTGTTCAAGACACATTACCCATTAAAAAACAAAACAAACAACAACAACAAAAAAAAACTATTTGGAGCTGAGTACTGTGGCTCATACCTACAATCCTAGCTACTCAGGAACTTTGAACTGCTTTGAACTGAGGATCACAATTCAAAGCCAGACCAGGCAGGAAAATCCATGAGACTCCAATTATCCACCAGAAAACTGGAAGTGGAGCTGTAGCTCAGGCATAGTGCCCTGGCCCTGAGTTCAAACCCCATAACTAACAACAACAACAAAAGCCTCGCTAGAAGTAAGGTTCAGATAGGAAAATACCAGCCATAAGTAGGCAAGGCAAGGGAGGCCAAGATCCTTAAGTTTATGGCATAGAGACCAACAGTATCAGTAATAAACAATGAAAATCTCTCTCTCTCTCTCTCTCTCTCTCTCTCTCTCTCTCTCTCTCTCTCTCTCTCTCTCTCTCTCTCTCTCTCTCTCTCTCTCTCTTTGCCAATCCTGGGGATTGAACTCAGGGCCTAAGCACTGTCCTGGGCTTTCCTCAAGGTTAGAGCTATACCACTTGAGCCACAGCACCATTCTCAGCTTTTTTCTATATAGCGGTACTGAGGAATCAAACCCAGGTCTTTGTGCATGGTAGGCAAGCACTGCCCTGCTAGGCCAAACTCCAGGCCCTTAACAATGAATTACAATATTACTGCACTACACAGTTGTTCAGCTTTCTTTTTCTCCCAGTCTAGTACTTTGCTCTCAGGTCTCACCTGCGCTGCCGTTGCTGCTGTCTGGAGAAGGCGGGACTCTTCCCATAGACACCTGGCTACGATCCGAGCAATCTCCATTGGCTTTTCAAGGTACCTGCTCTATAAATAGGAGAGAAACACAGTGAAAACCTGCAGCGGACTATAAAGACATGGACGAAACATCACCAATTTAACACTAACGTCTGTAGAGCCTCAAGAAAGTCTTACATACAGTGCATTAAACTACAAAGACCTCATAGCCTGGCTGAAACCAGGGGAGGAGGAAGAAGGAAGAGAAGAGGGGTGATTACAAGGAAGGGAAAAAGTACAGGAGGCTGAGGGTTTGGACAAAGGATTATCCTGGTCTTACAGGGAGGGAGGTGGCTAGGAAGGGAGGTGGCTAGAGAGGGAGGTGGCTAACTGTGTCCAATTTATGGTCAAATTGCTAACATTTAAAGCTCAGAGCTATCTTCTTGTAAGGAGAAGGTATTATTAACATGCTAACAAGATAATTAGCATTTCAGCAATCACTTTATTACTTTTTAACTATGACGTGAGAATTGACTTTTGAAAACCATGCTCAAGGGCAAGTATACAATTATTTACTCAAATGAGGAAATAAGTACTTCTAGGGAAGAAAGCTAACATCCTACCATGCAGGACCAGTGTCTCCCACTCAGCTTCCCATCCTACCTGGAGAAACTGCTTGATTCTTCGTAGATTGTGCTGGTACAGAACATTGGACTCTTGTAGGAAGCGGCTATATTGCTGATCTATCTCACCCAGGAGATTATGAAACACCAGTGTGGCATGTGATTCTTTGCTGGCTGCATATGCCCTATGAAAAGAAAATGATTCTGAAACCTATATTCACATTTAAACACACACACACACACACACACACACACACACCCCACTATTAAGCTAGGTGCCAGTGATTCATACTTATAATCTGAATGAATCAGGATGCTGATATCTGAGGATCACAGTTTGAAGCTAGCCTGAGAATGACATTTTTTTTTTCTTTTTGTTGGTTGTGGGGCTTGAACTCTGGGCCTGGATACTGCCCCAAGCTCATCAGCTAAAAGCAAGCATTCTACTACTTGAGCCACAGCATCACTTCTGGTTTTCTAGTGGTTAGCGATAAGAATCTCACAGAGTTTAGTACCTGGGTTGGTTTGAACCAAGATCCTCAGATCTCAGCCTCCTGAGTAGCTAGGATTACAGGTATGAGCCACAAGTGCCTGGCCTTTTTCTCTTTTAAATTATTCTTTTTGTTGTTGTTGTTGGTCATGGAACTTGAATTCTGGGCCAAGGCGCTGTCCCTGAGCTCTTCAGCTAAGGCTACTGCCCTAACCTTAAGCCACAGCACCACTTCCCATTTTCTTTCTCTCTTTCTCTCTCTCTCTTTCTCCCTCCCCTCTCCTCTCTTTCTTTCTTTCCTTCTGGCCTGAGCACTGTCCTTGGACTTTCTCAAGGCTAGTGCCCTGGCTAGGATTATAGGCGTGAGCCACAGTCCAGCTTCTTTTAAATTATTTTTTATTAGCCCTAGCTGTTCTCAAACTCATGATCTTCCTACCTCACCCCCCTCACTGATTACACAGTGGCCACTGCTCAACAACAATCAATGACATTAATTTCATGATTATTAACAAGAATCCCAGATATTATTGGCCACTCTCATAATCTATGTGTACAAAATATTTGAGCAAAAGAGACTAATAGGCTGTTTTGACTCGAATTTGCAGTCAATTCTGTGGCCAGATTACTAGTACAAATAAAATGCACATTAAGCAATACCAGCCTGGGAGGCCTGTCTCCACCATCTCTGAATCACCTTCTTTGGCTCTTCACCAAATCAGGGTATGTATTCTGGAAAAACTAGGTCATATTAACATAGGCTTGAATTAAATCCAAATTAATAGGTGGATCTGAATACATTAAAGTGAAAGAAATAGTGGCCATTACTTCTTCTATGAAAGGAATCATCCTCTACCTGCATCCTTTTAATTAAAGGAGAACTATACATACAGCCCAAAAATGCTACCTGAGATTGATTTTGCAGGTAAAAAGTATTTTACCATGGGCTGGGAGTTTGGTCTAGTAGTAGAATGCTTGCCTAGTATGCACAAGGACCCAGGTTAGATTTCCACCAGAAATGGTGCTGTGGTTCAAGTGGTAGAGTTCTAACCTTGAGAAAGCCCAAGGACAGTACTCAGGCCGAGTTTAAGCCTGAGGGGTGCGCGCGCACACACACGCACACACACAGTATTCTACCATATCTTTGGGGTGTCAGAATCTCCCAGGCATCAAAAGAGCTTCCCAAGTAAATGATACAAATGAACTTTCAAATCATCTCCCACTAGCGGGTGCAGTAGCTCACACCTATAATCCAAGCTGAGGTCCCAGGGAAGACTTACCAGTCTTGACTTTCGATCCAGGGTGCAAGAAACTGCCGCAGCTCCATGGGGAAGCTGTCACTGTACAACTGATGAAGTTGTTCCAGGTACCGTGTGTCGAGCTGCTGCAGCTGATTCCATTGCGCCATCCTGCTGGAATCAGGGGATCCGATCTGTAAAACAAGTGTTGGTATGGTCACCACAAGTCCAATAAGGGGCACGTAATCTGGAAATACCTCATTTATCCAACACAGATGTCAGATGTGTGACTAGAGATCCATTGAGAAGGATTCTGTATGGTTCCCTCCTTCCTGCTCCAATTTGAACAATTTATACACATTTACAAACCCTACCTCTAAAACATCATATCTTCTTTAAAACTGGGGAGGCAGCTGGGAATGTGGCTTAGTGGTAGAGTGCTTGCTTGCTTAGCATACATGAAGCCCTTGGTTTGATTCCTCATTTTTTTTTTCTTTGTGGGTCATGGGGCTTGTACTCAGCCTGGGCGCTGTCCCAGAGCTCTTCAGTTCAAGGCTACTGCCCTACCCAGGGCCTGGGTGTTGTCCCTGAGCTCTTCAGCTCAAGGACACCCTACCCTTGAGCCAAGCCCCATTTTTTTAGAGATTAATTGGAGCTAAGAGTCTCAAGTCCTTTTGTGCCTGGGCTGGTTTTGATCCTTGATCCTCAGATCTCAGCCTCCTGAGTAGCTAGGATTACAGGCGTGAGCCACAGCGCCCGGATTTCCTCATTTTTTAACACATAAACAGAAAAAGCCAGAAGTAGTGCTATGGCTCAAGTGGTAAAGTGATAGTCTTGAGCAAAGAATCTAAAAGACAGTGCCCTGGGCCTGAGTTCAAGCCCCAGGACTGGCAAAAACAAACAACTGGGGAGGCAAATAGGCATGATGCCCAGTTCTAGAAAATTAGAAAAATTCCTGAAGCTCCAGACTTTCATTTCTTCTTTCATTTCCTTTTAGTAAGTTGCTCTCAGAGTAACTTAAATAATACCTCTAATACCCCTAATGGAGTTCAAGACATTCAGGGTTGAAATGTAGCTCAGTGGCAAAACACTTGCCTAGCAAGTGTAATGTCCTGGGTTCAAACCCCAGTACCTCCCCCACCCCACCCCACTCACCCCCCCAAAAAAAAAACCTCATGGGGCGGGGAACATATAGCCTAGTCGTAGAGTGCTCACTCACCTAGTATGCATGAAGACCTGGGTTTGATTTCTCAGTACCACATACAGAAGCCAGAAGTAGCTCTGTGGCTCAAGTGGCAGAACACTAGCCTTGAGTTTAAAATATGTCTGTCCAAGGACAGTGCTCAGGCCCTGAGTTCAAGCCCCAGGACTGTCAAAACAAAACAAAATACCACACACACACACACACACACACACACACACACACACACACTCACAAACAAACAAATAAACAACAACACACAAATAAAACCACAAGGCATTCACCAGACAGGTGAACTATCAATTAAGCTATATCCCCAGCCCTTGTTTTTGTTTTGAGACAAAGTCTGGCTATATAGTCCAGACTGGACCAAGATGTACAATCTTCCAACCTTGACTTCTCAAGTGCTAGAAATATAGGTATGCATTATAATGTCTGACTTACACCTAATGACTCTTCAGGTGAACTGTAATACTATACTGAGACCAAAAATAATTCCAGGTATATGAGCTGGCCCCAGATTTGTATAAATCCAGTAAAATAGTCAACTATGAGAAACAAGTAGCTAGTCACTTTCAGTCCTCTTTCTGCATAGTCTGAGCCATAGAAATGCCTATATAAGATGGGTGTGGTGGCTCACGCCTATAATCCTAGCTACTCAAGAGGCTGAGATCTGAGGATCTCCGTTCAAAGCCAGCCCAGGCACTACAAAGCCACGAGACTCTTATTTCCAATTAACTACTAAAAAACGAGAAATGGGGCTATGGCTCAAGGGTAGGGAGGTAGCCTTGAGCTGAAGAGCTCAAGGACAGCACCCAGGCCTAGAGTTCAGGCCCCACGGCTGACCAAAAAAAAAAGCCTATATAAATCAGTCTTGAAATCTAAAAATATCTGCAGGTAAGAGCCAAAGACTAAAGAGTGGTAGGTATATATAAAATACTAGCTGAAATAATCAGAAACCAACAGCCATAGCCAGGCACCTTGGATCAGGCCAGGTGGCTACTCAGGAGGCTGAGATATGAGGATTGTGGTTCAACAAAGCCAGCCAGGACACTAAAGTCTGTGAGACTCTTATCTCCAATTAACCACTAGAAAACTAGAAGTGGTGCTGTGGCTCCAGGGGTAAAACAATAGCCTTGATGGACAAAAAGAAAAAAAAAAAGGAAAGAAACTAACAGCCACTAGCAGTATTCACAGTATAGTAAAATTAAAACTCTAGCATATAAGCCAGACACCAGCTGGAAGTGAAGCTGTGGCTCAGTGGTAGTGCTATCCTTGAGCAAAAGCAGCCCGGGAACAGCACCTCGGCCCTGAGTTGAAGCCTCAAGGCAGACGCCCCCCCCAAACAAAAAAGTGCTATTTATCATTTATTAATTTATTTTGCCAGTGCTGGGGCTTGAACTCAAGGCCTGAGCACTATCCTTGGGCACTTTATACTCAAGGTGCAATTTCTTAAGCTAGAAGTCAGCTAGTAGCCTTTCCCATAATTAAAGCATCAAGAATGACTGACCTTACATTTTATCTCTATAACACTAACATATCAAGGTAAAGGTATTCAAATTAAAGTCAAAGCAAAGGTGGTATTTCCAAGATAATTGTGAGCTTTTGACTTACACAGCCTAAAAAAGCTTTGTTACAAGTCATATTTAATTAACAGCAGCCCTAGCACAAACCAAATAAATACTTTTCACAAGAAGAGAATATGCTTAAAAAATGACTAGCTGGTTTACTAGAAAACGTTTTAAAGAGCCCACTTATTTTACAACTTAAATTCTGCTTTTACTGTTTTTTTTTATTCTTCAAATTATGAATTAACCAGGGGCTATATATACAGTTCATTTGGTAGAGCGCTTATTTAGCATCCATAATGTCTGGGTCCAATCTCTGGCACTGCAAAAATAAATAACAACAAAATCCCAACGTAACTTAAAGTACTCCTGAAATTATTATTACCAATAGCATCATCATCATCAATATCATTACAGTGGTGTTATTAAACGAGTTTAAACTTGGGCTCACATTTGCTATGCAAGCATTCTATCGTTTGAACCATGCCTCTAGTCTCTAAAGAATTTGTCTACCAAATAATTCTAAGCTGCAGTTAATAAGCACTTCAATGAATCTCAAATCACATAGGGTGATTTGAGTACCAAGTGACAATTTGAGTGCCCAGGAGAGACCAGAAGCCTTCCATACAGTGGCCAAGGGCACTTACTGCTTTCAAAGCATTTACTAGGCCCACCTGGTGGAAAATGCCAGAGCAGGAAGTCTTTCCTTCCCTCTTTCCTTCTTTCCTTCTTTCCTCCTCCTCTTTTTTTTTTCTTCCAGTTTTGGGCTTCAACTCAGGGCCTGGGCACTGTCCCTGAGCTTCCTTTGCTCATGGCTAGTACTTTACCACTTGAGCCATAGCACTGCTAAGTTTTTTCTGCATATGTATTACCAAGGAATTGAACCCAGGGCTTCATACATGCCAAGCAAGAACTCTACCAAAGCCACATCCCCAGCCCACCAAGTCCTTTCAGGACTTTTCAAAGCAGGGATTTCTCAGCCCCTTGGTAGGTAACCTACCAACAGCAAAAGGCAAATAACCATTGTCTAATAAGGAACTTATTACGGTAAGGATCACTAAAAAAGGTGGGTTCAAAGTCACAGTACTCATTTGTATACTTCATCTACAGAAACCAAGGGATACGCTGAGAATCACAGGGGGCCACTTACCAAAGGGATTCATGACATCACTTCATAGAACTTTTGATCTCACATTTACACACTAGTGGATTTGCAACAGGATGGTGAGGGTGAAGAGAGGGACAAAAGGCAGGTGTGCACAGTCACCCCGAACAGAAAGTGATCTAAAGATAATTCAGAAAGTGATCCTGAAATCCTTAAGAAAGCGATCTAAAGATCATGGTTGTTCTACCTTGAAATGTGTCATGAGATTCTTTCGGCTGCCTTCTACACTTCATCATAGAAATCCCTGTATTTGCCAGACATGGTGGCTCATGCCTGTAATCCTAGCTACTCAGAAGGCTGAGACCTGAGGATCGAGGTTCAAAGCCAGCCCAGCCACTAAAGAATGTGAGGCTCTTATCTCCAATTAATCACTAGAAATCAGGAAGTGAGGCTGTGGATCAGGGGTAGGCTGGTGGCCTTGAGCTGAAGAGCTCAGGGACAGCACCCAGGCCCAGAGTTCAAGCCCCACAACCAACAAAAAAAAAAAAAAAAAAAAGAAGAAATCCCTGTATTTTAAGTAGGTATACCACTCCGTTTTGCTTTCAGAAAGGGCTCAAGGAACTAAGGCAACCAAAGCATAAAGTGACAAATAATGTAAACTTATTTTTATAAAAACTAGTGGGGTTTTTGTTTGGTTCTGTTTTTGTCAGACCTGAGCTCTTTAGCTCAAGGCTAACACTCTAGCATCTTGAGCCACAGCCCTACTTCTGGTTTTCTCATGGTGGAGATAAAAGAGTTTCCTGCCTGGGTTGGCTTTGAACCATAATCCTCAGATCTCAACCTCCCAACTAGCTAGGATTACAGGCTTGTGTCCAGCAAAACTAGTCCTAAAAAAAAAAAAAAAAGATTGTTGGGCCCAAGTGCTGCTGGCTCACGACACAGCCAGCATACACTGTAAGTGTCTATTTTGCTAATGTGCCCGGTCTCCTAACTGGCCTGGTTTCTCACCCTTTACTGCCATCTGCCAAGTTCCTAAAATCCAGTCTATTCTTTCAGCTCCTGGGTGTCACCAAGCCCCTTCCTGCCATAGGCCCTCAGGAGTACCTTCTAACAGCCAATTCTCATCTCTACCACTGGATTCACACTCTGCAGAGGGCTAGGAGTTTGGCCTAGTGGTAGAGTGCTTGCCTAGCATACACAAAGACCTGGGTTCAATTCCTTGGTACCACATACATAGAAAAAAAACAAAAACAAAAACAGAAGTAGTACTGTGACTTAAGTGGTAGAGCTCTAACCTTGAGAAAGCCCAAGGATAGTACTAAGGCCCTGAGTTCAAGGCCCAGGACTGACAAAAAAAAAAAATCACTCTGCAGAACAGTGAGGTCTGGGACAACAGGAAGGGCCTCAGCCTCTTGGACACTAGCAAGCTTCATCCTCCCCCCACCACACAGCACAGTGCCTCTGACTCATTGCAGCCTGAGCACTGGCCTGTACAGAAAATCCCAGGGATTACTGCCTCCAGAAGTTCAAGTTTTCCCAACTAAGTCCCCTGCTATCAGAGAGAAAAAGATAAGCCCCCCTGCTGTGCTTATCAAAATTCCTGCCCAAGGAATTGGTAAGTATAGTAAAATACTTTAAATTTAAGGTTGATTTAAACTTTTTTTTGGGGGGGTGCTCTCCTGGGGCTTGAACTTAGGGCCTAGGGTTATCTTTCCCTCCCTCCTCAAGGCTAACCATTCTATCCCTTGAGTTATCACTTGAGCCACAGTTCCACTTCTGGCTACTTTCTTTTCTTTTTTTTTTAATGGGTCATGGGGCTTGAACTCTGGGCCTGGGAGCCATCTTGAGCTCTTCAGCTCAAGGCTACCACCCTACCCTTGGGCCTGAGTGCTGTGCCAGAGCTCTACAGCTCAGGGCTACTGCCCTAACTCAGAGCTACAGCCCCACTTCCATTTTCTAGTGATTAATTGAAGATAAGAGCCTCTCATTCCTTAGTGCCTCAGGCTGGCTTTGAACTGCAGTCCACAGATCTCAGCCTCCAGAGTAGCTAGTGTGTCACTGTTCTTGACTTCTGGCTACTTTTTGATAGTTAATTAAAGGTAAGAGTCTCCAGGACTTTCCTGCCTGGGCTAGCTTCAAACTGTCATCTTCAGATCTCAGCCTCCTGAGAAGCTGGATTACTGGTGTGAGCTACCAACACTTGGCAACTTACACTTTTTCCCAACTTAATAATGATGTAGTGTAGTTTTAGATTTGACTTCCATGGAAAAGTAATGCATAATTTCAAAGGAAAAGAGTTTGCTAATAAAACTATTTTAATAGCAAACCTCCTGTTTTCACGACATACTTTCTAAATGATTCATCCAATCTTGCTCTTTCAAATGTTACCTGTGGGTGAGCTTGGTGGCTAAAGTTTATAATCCTAGCTGTACAGGAGGCAAACTGTGAGGACAGAGATCCAGACTAGGCTCAAAAAAGTTATACAAGAGGTGTGACTCGAGTGGTAAAGAGCCAGTTGTGAGTGAAAAAACTATGCAAGGACGTCAGGCCCTGAATTCAAGTCCCAGTATCAGCACCAAAACAAAACAAAAGCACCAGACAAAAAACTCCCAGCCAGCTCTCTCAAATCTTCCCTATTTTAACAAGTGACAACTCCATTCTTGCATAAGCTCAAGCTAAAAAGCTCTTTCCTCTTCCTCTGGTTTCCTCCCTCCAGCCCATGAACAAGTCTTGTAGACCCTGCCTTTATACCTAGAAAGGGGAATGGGGGGGGTGGGGGGTTCCTCGCAAATCCAGCAGCCAGCCTCTTCCTAGACAGCTGCCTTGCTGATGTCTTCATCCCCGCCCATCTGCAGTCCTTTCCCTGCAGTGCAGATCCTTTCTAAGTGTAAACCAGAGCCTCCTTATTCCTGCGCTTAACACCTCTCAGAAAAGAATTCAGACTCCTGTATAACCCAGCAATGAGCCATTCAGCCCCGAGATGCCTCTAACCTCCTCCTCTGCAGTTCTCTCCCTTCTTATTCCTACCTCCTGCCTGCAGTTTCTGAAACACACTGTGCATTTCTTTTGTCGGTTTGGGGCTTGAACTCTGGGCCTAGGCGCTGTCCCTAAGCTTTTCAGCTCAAAGCTACTGCCCTATCCCTGCAGCCACTGCGACATGTGCAGTTTTCTAGTGGTCAAGTAGAGATGAGTCTCACAGTCTTTAGTCCCCAGGCTGGCTTTGAACCATTATCCTCAGAGTTCTGCCTTCTAAATCCCGAGGATTACAGGCATGAGCCACGGCGGCTGGCCACCCTGTCCATTTCTGCCCCAGGCCTTTAGCAGCTGTTCTTCTGTCCACCCAAATAGCCACATGGCTACTCCCTCACAAATATCCCCTACACCAATGTATTTAGAATAGCACATTTTAGCATGCTAGATTTTTCTTCACAAGTACCCACCATCCTTTAGCATGTAACACAGTATCCAGATACAGAACACAGTATTTTCCGGGGATTGGTTCCTAGATCCCCCACCCCCCAAGTGGTTGCCAAAATCTGAGGATGCAAGTCAGGTCTTTTTTTTTTTTTTTTTTTTTAATTGCCAGTCTAAGGGCTTAAACTCAGGGCTTAAGTACTGTCCTTGGGCTTTCTCAAGGCTAGAGCTCTACCACTAGAGCCACAGCACCATTTCAGGCTTTTTCTATGTATGTGATACTTGCTAGGCAAGCACGCTACCACTAAGCCAAACTTCCAGCCCCAAGTCAAGTCCTTTTTTTTTTTTTTTTTGTGGGTCATAGGGCTTTGGGTGCTGTCCCTGAGCTCTTCAGCTCAAGGCTACTGCCCTACCCTTGAGCCAAGCCCCACTTCCCAATTTCTAGAGGTTAACAGGAGGTAAGAATCTCAGGTCCTTTTGTGCCAGGCTGGCTTTGAACCTTGATCCCCAGATCTCAGCCTCCAGAGTAGCTAGGATGACAACCGTGAGCCACCACGCCTGGCTGAGTCAAGTCTGTTCTATAAAATTGTATAATATATGCAAATAATCATATCTCCCTAGCTACTCAGGAGGCTGAGATCTATGGATCAAGGTTCAAAACCAGCCTGGATAACAAACCCATGAGACTCTCATAGTCAATTAACCAGGAAAAAAAATTGACTAAAGTTATGGATCAAGTGGTAGAGCACCAGGCATGACATGAGCAAAGAGCCAAGCAAGTGTTTTAAGGCACTAAGGTAGCCCCAGTACAGTGCAAAAACAGAGGAGGGAAAGGAAGAGAGGAAGGAAGGAAGACACTGCGAGGTTTATTTTATTGTTGGGGTGATATACAAGAGTTCCAATGACATTCATCAGGTAGTGGGTACATTACTTCTTGAACATTGTTACCCCTTCCCTTGCTTTTCTCCCATTTTCCCTTCCCCCACCCCCTAAGCTGCAGCTTTTTAGAAGAGTTGTCCAAAAGATTCCTTATCAGACCAAGAACAATCCCAGAAAACAAAAAGGAAAAAAATAGCAAGAGCAGAAATACCAAAGAAATAAGAATTGTCCTTTCTTATCATGAGGATGTCATCTTTTTTTTTTTTTTTTTTTTTTTTTGCCAGTCCTGGGCTTGAGCTCAGGGCCTGAGCACTGTCCTTGGACTTTCTCAAGGCTAGAGCTCTACCACTTGAGCCTCAGCACCACTTCCAGCTTTTTTCTATATGTGGTACCAAGGAATCGAACCCGGGTCTTCATGCATGCTAGGCAAGCACTTTAACCGCTAGGCCAAACTCCCAGCCCGAGGGTGTCATCTTATACCCAGTCCCATTCATGAAAACAGATATATGCACGAAGGTACATGCTATGACATTTCAGAACAAAAACATCTGGACGAGCTTTCCCAGGAAAGCAGCAGGTCTGAGAGGCTCAGAAATCAAACCAGCACTAGACTGGCAAGAACACATACACACTGAAGGAGTCTAAGCCAACAATGCCTTTCCGATGCTGAGAAATGCCTCAGTCAGTACTACCCAAATGAGCACTGAACTATAAAGAGAAGGAAGATATTTTAGCTAGCTAACAATTCAAAATATTTACTTCCCATGCATCTTTTCTCAATGGTGTATTTCTAGATTATATGCTTCCGCAAACAAAGCAGCAGAGCCAAGAAGAGAAAAACAGCCTCTAAGAGGTAATGAGTCCGGCACAGGAGAGTAAAAGAGGAGGTAAAGATGATTCTGAGTTTGGCAGATCTGGGTGGGGAGTCAGGATGATGGGAGGAGTAGGAAGAATGGAGGTCATCAAGAAAATAAGTGTTCGATTTACCAATGTTCCATTATTTAATTTTAACTGCTAGGCTCTTAAGAGACCTGGTAAAATATTTGGGGTAAGTTAGCAGTAAGTATGAGAAAACTAATTTTTTTTCCCAAATAAACAATATTGCAGGGTTCAAGTGGCTCACACCTGTGATCCTACTTACCAGGCTGAGATCTGAGGATTGAAGCCAGCCTGGGCAAGAAAGTCTTTGAGACTCTTATCTCTTATTAACCATCCAGGAAATTGGAAGTTAAGCTGTAGCCCAAAGTAGTAGAGCATTAGCCTTGAGCAAAAGAGTATAGGGTCAAAGCCCAAACCCTGAGTTCATGCCTCATGACTGAACCCCCCGGAAAAAAAACAAAAACAAAAACAAAAAACGAATTCTAGGCAGCATACATATTTGCATTTGAAAAGGGACACAGGTTCTCATAACCCTTCTTACATGTGAAGCAGATTGGCAGTTCAAGGACATCCCTTGAAAACCTCTTTTTGTCTCGTGTGTGTGTGTGTGTGTGTGTGTGTGTGTGTGTGTGTGTGTGTGTGTGTGTGTGTGTGTGTGTGTGTGTGTGTGTGTGTGTGTGTGTAGTGGGACTTAAACTCTGGGCCTATGCCCTGTCCCTGAGCTCTTCAGCTCAAGGCTACTGTCCTACCCCTAGAGCCACAGCACCGCTTCTGCTTTTCTAGTGGTTAATTGGAATCTCACTGTCTTTAGTGCCTGGGCTGCCTTTGAACTGTGATCCTCAGATCTCAGCCTCCGGAGTAGCTAGGATTATAGGCCTGAGCCACCCCACCAAATCTCTACTAATGAAAGTTAGGTTTAGGGCCAGGAGTGTGTACATGCTCACCTAGCATGTACAAAGCCCTGGGTTTGATTCCTCCATACCACATACACAGAAAAAGGCAGAAGTGGTGCTGTGGCTCAAGTGGTAGAGTACTAGCCTTGAGAAAACCCAAGGACAGTGCCCAGGCCCTGAGTTCTAGCCCCAGGACTGGAAAAAAAAAAAGTTAAGTATAGTGGTATAGTGGTATGCACTGTCATCTCAGCTATAAGAGAAACTTAAAGATAACTAAAGCAGAGCCAGGACTGTGATTTAATGGTAGAGTGTTCACCTAGCATGCATGAAGCCCTGGATTTGCTTCCTCAGTACCACACACAAAGAAAAAAGCCAGAAGTGGTGCTGTGGCTCAAATGGTAGAGCACTAGCCTTCAGAAAGCCCAAGGACAGTGCCCAAGCCCTTAGTTCTAGCCCCAGGACTGGAAAACAAACAAACAAAAAATAACTAAAGCAAAAGAGGCTGAAGGTATGGCTCAGTAATTGAGTTCCTATGCAGCAAGTATAAGATCCTGAGTCAAAGCCCAGTAATGCCAAAAAAGGGAAGCTACTCATAACACTTGGTTTATACTTGCACAATATTTACTTAACCAAAATTAAATGTACTCTACTCACTGATCTGCCTACAAGTTGTAACAGATTAACAGGACAGGAAGGTGCAGTGGTTTTCAGAAAAGTAAATCTTTACCAATCGTAATATAAAAACGTAGTATGAGCTGGCCTGGTGGCTCATGCCTATAATCCAAGCTACTCAGGAGGCTGAGATCTGAGAATCATGGTTCAAAGCCATCTCGGGCACTAAAGAATGTGAGACTCTTATCTTCAACTGCTAGAAAATGGGAAGTGGAGTTACAGCTCAAGGGGTAGGGCGGTAGCCTTGAGATGAAGAGCTCAAGAACAGGGCCCATGCCCAGAGTTCAAGGCCCATGATGGACCGAAATAGGTGGGGGGGAAAGAGTTTGGCCTAGTGGTAGAATGCTTGCCTAGCATGCACAAAGATGCCGGTTCTATTCCTCGGTACTACATACATAGAAAAGCCGGAAGTGATGCTGTGGCTCAAGTGGCAAAGCACTAGCCTTGAGGAAAACGCCCAAGAACAGTGCTCAGGCCCTGAGTTCAAGCCCTAGGACTGGGGCGGGGGGGAAGTAGTATGTCGCGGGCATCATTGGCTCGTGTAATCCCAGCTACTCAGGAAACTGAGATATGAGGATCCAAATTTGAAACCAGCCCAGACAGGAAAAGTCCATGAGACTATTATCTCTAATTAATTACAGAAAAAGCCAGAAGTGGAGTTATGCCTCAAGTGGTAGAGTATTAGCCTTGAACTGAGGGACATGGCCCAGGCCAAGAGTTCAAGCCCTACAATCAACTTACAAAAAAAAAAAGCTGGTCTGGAGGTATGGCTCAAGTAGTAGAGTACCAGCAAGCAAGCATGAAGCACTGAGTTCAAATTCTAGTACCATAAAAAACATACTTATATACATTTATATATTACATAATATATATCAAGTGAAATGTTTTTAATATCAAAATGAACTAAAAAACAACATAGTTTAAATTCATTCAGGAAGAACTCCTTTAATCTTTAACTAATTCACCCATTTACTTAGTCATCCAAAAGAGATCCAAGAACCACGTACAGATGGTGCACAGCACAGATGGGCGCTGCCAGAGGTGGAGAACCACCTGGCCAATAGTCAACTAGCAAGACAATGACCACAACAGCAAAGATCCTTGTGAAAAAACAAGAGCAAACTGGGAGGGCAAACTGGACAGTCTCAAAGGTTGAAAAAAAAGTTTGTTCTAGGTCCTAAGGGAAACATCCCTTTCTTCTGTTAAAATCTCCCCCTCGTACTCTTCTAAAGCCAAAATCAGCAGGGATGTTTCAGTAGGAGACTTCTATGACCAGGTTTCACTTAGGAGACTCTCAAACCTAGATCCTCTTCAAGGCCAAGGCCTTATCTTCTGTTTAGAGTGGTTGTCTAAACAAACTCCTGGATGATGAGGCATGAGTCAATGCCACACTTGTGCCCTCACCCTGGCTGTCATAGAATGGTTTCTATTCCTTCTTTTGGTGAATTATGTTGTGGGGTTTTTTTGCCCCAGAAGATTTCCCCATTTTTCCTTGAGAGCTCAGTTTACTCAGCATTCTCAGGTATTTTGCACACGGGTAGCTTCAGGGTATCCACTCTACCGTAGAAAAAAAAGACAAGTCAGGAAGGGTGAAATAAAGGGATTTGGGAAAACAGTAACAGTGGAAGCCAGCAGGCGTGAAAACGTCACAGGTATGGGAGATGATAGGAAGGAAGAACTGAGAGTCTAAAACCTGCAGAGAGAAAGTAGAAGACTTTCAGTGTTGGACAAAACAAGAAGAATCTGCAAAGTGCCTAAAGGGAAATTTCAGGAAGACCAGAGAATTAAGAGCCTTGGGGGCTTGAGAAATACTGCAGGTGAGCTTAGTGGTAGAGTCCAAACCTAGTTTATGTTGGATTTAATCTCCAGCACTGAGGGAAAAAAATAAACAATTTTTCCTCTATTCCAATTCACCTATTCTCAGAAATGCTTAGATCAGAAGGAGAAACAAAATACTTCAACCAGGATTTACATATAAGCAGAAAGATTATTCTAAATAGCCAGATGCTGGGGGCTTATACCTGTAATCCTAGCTACTTATGAGGCTGAGATCTGAGGATACCAGGTTGGTCAGGAAAGCCTGTGAGATTTCTTATCTCCAATTAAGACACAGTGGGGCTAACACTCAAGTGATAGAGCACTAATCTTGAGCAAAAGCTCGGTGACAATACCCAGGTTCTGAGTTCAAGCCCCAGGACTGGTGTATGTAAATGCACATGTATGGGCACACACACACACACACACACACACACATCATAAGAATCAGTATGTAAGTCTATATTCAAAATCATGGCCCTATGGCCAGCTTTATAAACATAAGGAAGTTTAACGGTGAAAATTATGCAATTACTTGATAGGGTGTTTCATTTCCTTGTCACTTAGTACACAAACCACAAGCACCCCAGTGTTTGTTTCTACATGCAATTGAATTCCAGGAGACATTTTTGTGTGATTAAAACATTTTAAAGGGGTCGGGCAGTTGGCCTTGTGGTAGAGGGCTTGCCTAGCATGCATGAACACCCAAGTTCGATTCCTTGGTACCATATACATAGAAAAAAGCTGGAAGTGTTGCTGTGGCTCAAGTGTAGAGCTTTAGCCTGTCCAAAGACAGTGCTCAGGCCCTGACTTCAAGCCCCTCAACTGGCAAAAAAATAAAACAAAGTAAAAGAGACAAATCAAAATAGAAGCTAAGCAAGCTCTTCAAACAGACAAGCTTCTCTGTGAAGTCTTATCAAAACGAATACCATACTTAGACAAATAAATGACCATAATATTGTAGAGAAGAGCTGATTTTATCCATTAGCTCCTACACAGAAGGGTAAGAAAATATGAAATTCTAATTGGATGCTATAAGTATTCCACTTAGAGAAAAGAACACATGCTTAGAAAGGGAGTAATGAATAAATTGAAAAGGAACACTATTCCAGTTTCTGGTAAGGATAATTTTTTATCTAAATGTGAAATTCACACCCATACAGCATGTGGCCTGAAGCAAGAATTCACACAGGGCTTTCAAGCTACACTGCACCCTGAGGTGATCAAGATAATGTTACAACCCTATCACTTGCAGATACTTTTCTTTCATTCCAACTTTAAAGATAAGAACCAAAGGTTAGGTGACCTTACTCACAAAGGTGGAGCAAGAAAGATCTGAGCCTTCAAACCCCCAGGATAGACAAATTATGTTTTAAGTCTTATCTCTGCTAAAAGATCTCTGACAAGTAAACATCTTTTGAAACTTGTACTTAATTATAAGAAAAATTTGAGTCTTAATTATGTTGCATGTAACAAATAAAAGTTGAGTCTGAAATAAACATTTCTTATAAAATACAACAAATGTTGTAAACCACATTTCTTATAAAATACAAATATATTTCTTATAAAATACAAATACAATATTTTTACCAGAATTTGCCGGGGCCAGCCGGCAGCAAACCAGGGTTCGCAGATTGGGGTTCCTGAAATAGGGGGCAAGGACTAGGAAGAAATAGAAGAGAGACAGACACACCGGGTCCGGGATGTCTGCAGTCCAGGTAAAGACTGCTCGTTTATTTTCCACTCCAGCTTCTTCCCTCCTTGAGACCCAAGGAACTTCCAGGTGTTACATTCATATGGTAAATCTCAGGTCATTTAAACAGAATAAGGCCAGAAAACAATAAGACAATAAAGCTATTGTCTGATGCAAATCAAGGTACAGTTTGATTCCACTTTGGCTCCCAACAAGAATTATCTTTAGAAATTGGCAGTTAGGGGGCCAGGAGTTTGGCCTAGTGGTAGAGTGCTTGCCAAGCATGGACAAAGACCCTTGCTGGATTTTCCGTACCAACAAGCCAAAAGTGGTGCTGTGGCTCAAGTGTCAATGCACTAACCTTGAAGAAAAAGCCCAAAGACATGCTCAGGCCCCGAGTTTAAGCCCCAGGACTGGCAAAAAACAACAACAACAACAATAATAATAATAATAATTGGCAGTCAGAAACTGCCTGTTCATGGTTATTCCATCAAGAAAACTCAATTAAACATTAACCTGAAAAAACCATGATTCCTTAAGTCATAATCTATGTGTGATTAATATTGATATATAATAAAGAAGAATAAACATTCCTTCCCCCAAAAAAAGAAGGAAATCACCAAATACTTTGTTTCTAAAATAAGTGATTTCTAACCCTATGAACATAACTTCATAATCTATTTTATGGTCCTATTAAACAGGTCCTTGTAAAGTTTATGAAACTAAGGACCAATGTACAATAAAATATTGAGCATTTCTGCTAAAATGACATTAAATCAACCAAATTCTTTGGGGACAGGCCCAAAGAACCCCAATCTGTCTGTCTGTCTGTCACACACACACATACATACCCCCCAGGAATTCTGGTGGCTCATACCTATAATCCTCACTAATCAGGTGGTTGAGATCTGAGGTCAGTGGTTCAAAGTCAGCATGGGCAGGAAATTCCTTAAGACTCTTTTCTCCAATTAGCCACCAGAAAACCGGAAGTGGCACTGTGGCTCCAAGTGGTAGGGCAATAGACCTGAGCAAAAAAACGTGGAAGAGGGGCCTAGAGTTTGGCCTAGGGGTAGAGTGCTTGCCTAGCATGCACAAAGACCTGGATTTGATTCCCGGCACTACATACATAGAAAAAAAAGCCACAAGTGGTGCTGAGATTCAAGTGGTAGAGCTCTAGCCTTGAGAAAGTCCAAGGACAGTGCTCAGGCCCTGAGCCCAAGCCCAGGACTAGCGCACACACACACACACACACACACACACACACACACACACACACACACACACAATCAAAGACAGTGTCAAAGTCCTGAGTTCAAGTCCCATAACTGACAAAGAAAAAAAAAAACTTTCAGGGGCCAGGAGTTTGACCTAGTAGTAAAGTGCTTGCCTAGCATGCATGAAGACCCGGGTCCAATACCTTGGTACTACATACATAGAAAAGCCAGAAGTGGTGCTGTGGCTCAAATGGCAAAGCACTAGCCTTGAGGAAAAAGCCCAAGAACAGTGCCCAGGCCCTGAGTTCAAGCCCCAGGACTGGCAAAAAGAAAGCAAGCAAGCAAGAGAGAAAGGTGGGGGGAGGAAGGAAGAGAGAAAGAAGTAAAAAGAGAGAGAGAGAAAGAGATAATCTTAGATTAATAGTTCACTAAAGTTTTGTTCTCAGGAGCTTTTCATTAGTCTACTTTGCACTATGCACAAGGTGGGGTGTACTATGCAATGTAGGGTTTTGTATTATGTATTAGTCATTTAGAAAACAGTTACTCAAGAGATTGATATATCTGATGATCTCAATTCCAAGCCACACTGAGCAAAAAAATACTCAATTTCCAATTAACCAGCAAAAAGTTGGACTAGGGGTATGGCTCAAGTGGTAGAGTACCAGCGCCATAACCTATGTGAAGACAGGAATACTGACACAAAAAAAGAAGGGGGAGAGTGGGAGAAAAGCATGGGAGGGGGTAACAATATCCAACAAGAAATGTACTAACTACCTTATATGTGTAATTGTAACCCTTCTGTACATCACCCTGACAATAAAAGAGAGAAGCATTGTTTCAGAGATACACAGACTTTCCAAATGCTAATACATTTCTACATTTCATTATACCCCCGCAAAAAAGTCTGATTTGTTAATATTGAAAATTTTACACTCATAAACATTGGGAAGCTGTAAAACTCAGTGCTTAGAGGTTTTCTCAAATTTTAACTTTTACTCTTAAGCTCAATTTTTATCACTGGCAACACATATTGTCAGCTGTTTTTCTTCTGTAGCCAGCCAGCTTCCCTTCTTTCATTTTGAGATGTCTCCCACTCTCCCAGTTGTTCTGTCAATCATTCTTTCAAGTAAAAGTAGGATTTCATGAAAGAAACTGCTAGTTTGAGATCACAACTCAATTCACAACCATCACACTTCAATGTATAAGAGTATTTGAGTTGGTCAAGCAAGGTGGCTCATACCTGTTAACTACTCGGCAGGCAGAGGCCAATAAGGGAAGAGGGAAGGAGGGAGAGGGAGACCTAATCTCACCAAAAAGCCAGACCTGGTGTTTCATATCCGTCATCCTAGTTACCCAGGAAGCACAGACAGGAGGACCGTGGTCTGGAGCCAACCAGCCAGGACAAAAACACAATCTCAAAATAGAAACTTAAAGTAGATTGTTTATAACTATAAAAATAGAACAATGAAACTTGTTTAAATTGTTTTGGGAAAAGAAGAAAGTGAGGAACAGTGATAGAGGAGGTAAGATCAGAATATATTATAAATATTTGTGGAATTCTAATGAAATCCCCATTCACCAATAACAAATGTAAGCTAAGTAATAACATATATGCTAGGTTCTAGTGGCTCATGCCTGTAATCCTAGCTACTCAGGAGACCCAGATCTGAGACCTTGGTTCAAAGTCAGCTCAGGCAGAAAAGTCAGTGAGACCCTTATCTCCAAGTAACCACCAAAAATCTGGAAATGGAGCTGCGGTTTGGGTGGTAGAGCACTAACCTTGAGCTTTAAAAGTTCAGGAACGTGGGTCCAGCCAGGAGTTTGGCCTAGTGGTAGCATACATGAAGACCTGAGTTTGATTCCTTAGTACCACATACATAGAAAAGGCTGGAAGTGGTATTGTGGCTCAAGTGGTAGAGCTCTAACCTTGAGAAAATCCAAGGACAGTGCTCAGACCCTGGGTTCAAGCCCCAGGACTAGCAAAAAAATATTAACAACAACAATAGGACTCAGGGATGTAACTCAGTAGTAGAGTATTTGCCTAGCATGTGCAAGTCCTGGATATAATCCACAGTGCTATAGAAGGGGGGAGGGGCAGACTGAAAGCATGATTCAAGTGGCAGAGTAGCTGAGTGCTTGCCTAGCAACTGTAAAGAAATGAGTTCAAGGGAGTGTGGCCTAGCATGCACAAAGCCCTGGGCTCAATTCCTCAGTACCACATACACAAAAAAAGCCAGAAGTGGTGCTCAAGTGATAAGAGTGCTAGCCTTAAAAAAGCTCAAGGACAATGCCCAGACCCTGAGTTCAAGCCCTAGGACTGAACACACACACACACACACACACACACACACACACACACACACACACACACACACAGAACCAAGTTCAAAATATCAGTATAGCTGGATGCTGGTGGCTCATGCCTATAATCCTAGCTACACCAGAGGCTGAGATCTGAGGATCTGGATTTGAAGCTAGTCCAGACAGGCAAACTTGAGCGTTTCCTTGACAATGAATGAATGAAAGAAAGAAAGAAAGAAAGAAAGAAAGAAAGAAAGAAAGAAAGGAAGAAAGAAAAGAAAAGAAAAGAAAAGAAAGAGAAAACAGCAAGGCTTGGTGGCTCATCCCTGTAATCCTAGCTACTCACGAGGCTGAGATCTGAGGATCATGGTTCAAAGCCAGTCCAGGCACTAAAGACTGTGAGACTCTTATCTCCAAATTAACCACTAGAAAACCACCAAACAAAAAAAGCCAGAAGTAAAACTAGGGCTCCAGTGGTAGATAGAGTGCTAACCTTGAGCAAAAAAAGCTAAAAGACAGTGCCCAGCTCAAGCTCAAGCTCTAGAGTAGGCATAAATTGTTTTCATTAGCATTGGCCTCTGAACACTTTATTTATTCAACATGCCCATATGCAGGGGATAGTTACCATCCTAACTATACCTTGAAAAATATTTTAAGATGTTTATTTTCCCTAAACATATTGATATAAAGGCCTACATAGAGAACTGAATTGTCAGAAAAAGTCAGCCTCAGATTAAATATTTATTGTGTCTAAACCACAAGTAGCAAAAAAAAAAAAATTCAAGGCTGAGTATTTTAATGCAAACTCAATGCAATATTGCACTTTGTTTTGTTTACAGGAGAGGTAATTACACAGCTAGCATTTGGGTTTTGAGATTTTAAGAATTACTCAAGGAAAGTGGGGTGGACACAGGAAAAGTCCAATGCTTTTCAATTCTGTGCCAAAAAAGCAGGGCTTGCTGAAAGCAAAACAAAATTAATATTAGTAAAGATTCAAAACTCATCCATTTTAGGAAGTCCTCGCCTAAGCAGGTGTTCAAGTTCATAGTTTCAAATGCTCGGACTCTCACAAGAATGAAAGGTCTGGAGGCCACAAACTAATAAAATCAATCAACAAAGCGGGAAGCAGGCGGCTGATACACACCCTAGCACACAGGGTTTTCCTAAATCAGGCTCATCTTCGCAAATCCAAATTAGTTTTCAGAAATGGCGTCTGCAAAAACTACCCAAACATCCCCCTAATAACTTGCACTCCTCCACTGCAGGGAAGACATATCTGCCACAAGTTTTACTTTCTCTTTCAAGCTTAGCTGGCTTCCTCCTGCCCCATACAATGCCTAAACACAACTGTGTTGCCTTAAATAATCATTCCCTTCTCCAAAAGTGGAGAGCCGGGCATGAAAGAAAATAAATGGCTCTTCACTTCAAGAATACTGGTTAGCTTGCTGCGTTACAAGAAAATGAAAACTTTAAGCCACTAAGGAACTCTGTACTTGGATATTTATACATATAGATATTCTTTTTTTTCATATATTTTTATTGTAATTAATAGAAGGGTTACATTACATTCACCAGATAGATAGAAGGTGCATTACATTGATGCCCTTTCTCATGTCATGGTCCCCATTTCCTTCCCCCCCCCAGACATTCTTAGAAATACTGATGCCTGTGCATGCCTGCACACACACACACATACACACACACACCCTGTGAAGGGTGTGATAGAATTCAGCTGACCTGACAGGTACACAGCAAATCAGTTCCCAGCTTGACACAAATCATCCACAATTATCTGGGACACTTCCACACCAAACCAAATCCTGAGCACAATCAGTTGCTTCTCAGGAGGCTGAGATAGGAGGATTATTTGAATCAAAGAAGTTGGGACATGTTCCATGTCTTGGCCAGACTCAAAGTTCCTTCCATTGTCTCCTTCCTGAGAAATACTTAACTCTAATCACTCCTCTAGCCTTCAAACTTAGGAGGGGGTTGTTTGTTAATGCAGGGACTCAAACCCAGGGCTTCAGGAATGCGAAGCAAGTATTTCATCACAAAGCCACATCCCCAGCCCAAACAACTTTTGTTCACTTTCCTAACCTTTCCCCACCCCCTTTGGTGGGGTAGAAACAGGGAAGGTTTAGCTCAGACTTGATAAGCAGGTGCTTTACCGCTTTAGCCCTCAAAACTCTGCTATTATCTGTATCTGTACCTTTTCTCTTTCCCCAGTACAAAGGATTGAATCTGGTCCCTTGAAATTATTGTCCCATTCCCTCTGAAATTTTAGAGATAGTCTTAAATAAGTTGTCCAGCCAAACTGGTCTTAAATTTGGGATTCTCCTGCCTCAGTCTCCTGAGTTGCTGGGCTTTCTGGTGTATATCACCATGGAATATGCATAAATATAATATATATGTATATAGTGCTGCTACTATGGCTTGAACTTGGGGCCTCATTCACACTCTCACTCAGCTTTTTTTTCCCATTCATAGCTGTTGCTGCTCTACCATCTGGGCCACATTCCTGTCCTCTGTATTTTAGGGGTACTATGAAAAACTCCACAGTGCTTAACTTATAATGGTAATGTGTTCCTTGTTTTAAAATAAATAGGAGGGCTGGGAGTTTGGCTTAGTGGTAGAGTGCTTGCCTAGCATGCACGAAGACCAGGGTTCGATTCCTCGGTACCACATGCATAGAAAAAAAAGCCAGAAGTGGTGCTGAGGCTCAAGTGGTAGAGTGCTAGCCTTGAGAAAGCCCAAGGACAGTGCTCAGGCCCTGAGCTCAAGACCAGGACTGGCCAAAAAAAAAAAAAAAAAAAAAATAGATACCATCACTGACCATGGCAGATGAAAGAAAATTACCACAAGAGCCTCTTTAACCAGGGATTTACAGTTTGCCATATGTTTTATCTTTTCTCCTCCCCATAGTATAAACCCACATCCCTGTTCATTTAGTTTGTTCCCAGTAGGTTACAATCTCTCAATTATTCTTTCTTCCCTTTGGGTTATGAATGATTACCATGAATCATAATTTGCCCCATTTTGTAGTTGGAAAGGTGCTATGGTTTTAATAATAGGCATTATCAGCATTTGAAGGTTCACTATCTGCCAGGCTCTATGCAAAGTACTCTATGGCACAGTCTTGCTTCATCCACACAGTTATTCTAGGAGCCACAGTTTGAGGATACAGAAACAAACCCAGGAGTTTGTTTCTTGGTGGGAGAGGTGATCTAAAGCCCAGGAGTCTAGCCTCACTGCAATTCTTTAGTCCCTCTAGCAAATGTGTAGCATGAAATGCTCAAGCACAGTCAAAGCCCAAGAGTTTCCACACTACAATGCTAGTGACCTTAGAAAAGCTCAAAATCTAAGTCACAGGCTGATGCAATTAAAAGGTCAAAGATCAAGTCGATTGTTCACTGGTTGGTAGTCACTCATAACAGGAGACAGGCAAGCAAGAAGGAAAGCCAGAGAGTCTAAACATTACTTTCTTTGGAGGAACTAACTTGTTAGTCTTGCTAGGCTGTTAAAAGGAACCTGGGGAAATACATACCAAACTATTCACCAGAAAATAAATTTAAGTTATTTTTAAAAAAGCATGGGTTGCTATTTATAAAAATATAACTTATTTCAATGACCTTTAAACTTATTTAAGGGCTGAAAGCCACGGCTCTATGACCTCCTATCCTCTCAGTTTAGTTCTCCTAAATTAAGAACTTCCACTTATAGCTACTGAATACACTATGCTGTTTTAAGAAGCCTCTTAACATTCATGTTCCGGCAGCCTTCATTGTAACTATTTACACTTGTCAAAATTAGTATTTATCCAATAAAATCCTATATTTTAGCCACTCTGTAAAAAAGCCTTGTTCTTACCCTTAGGGTAAACAAAACAACAGCAACAAAAAAGCTAGTCTCTCTTCTTGGGACAGTTCATGTAAGAACTTAGATTTAGACAGCTTTTATAAGGAACCAGCATAATGCTAAGCATTTTTTTCTTTTTCTTTTTTCTCCTGTCGGCCATGGGACTTGAACCCTGGGCCTGGGTGTTGTCCCTGAGCTCTTCAGCTCAAGGCTACTGCCCTACCCAATGGTAAGAATTTCATTTGCATTATCTTACTGAACTTTGTGTACATTAGTGTTTTGCTGCTGTTGTTTTGCCAGTTCTGGGGCTTGAACACAGGGCCTAAGCACTATCCTTGGGCTTTCTCAAGACCAGAGCTCTACCATTTGAGCCACACTTCTAGCTTTATCTATGTATGTGGTACTGAGGAATCGAATCCAGGTCTTCATGCATGGTAGGCAAGCACTCTACTGCTAGGCCAAACTCCTACCCCTGTTTTTTTTGTTTGTTTGTTTGTTTTTGTTTGTTTTTGTTTTTTTGCCAGTCCTGGGCTTGAGCTCAGTGTCTGAGCACTGTCCTTGGACTTTCTCAAGGCTAGAGCTCTACCACTTGAGCCTCAGCACCACTTCCGGCTTTTTGCTATGTATGTGGTACCGAGGAATCGAACCCGGGTCTTCATGCACGCTAGGCAAGCACTTTAACCACTAGGCCAAACTCCCGGCTCCCCTGTTTTATTTTTTGACATGTCTTACCACATAGTCCAGGATGGCCTCAGACTCCCAGCCTTCATGCCTTAGCCTCCTGAGTGGTTATAGGTAAGTCTAGCTCTAGTCTTTTTACAGACAAGAAAACTAAAGCTGAGATTTGGACAAGATACTGTCCAGATTTGATATCTACTTATTCATGATTTATTTATTTTTATCTGTCCTGGGGCTTGAACTCAGGGTCTGGGCCCTGTCCCTGAGCTTCTTTTGCTCAAGGCTAGTGCTCTATCACTTAAGCCATAGCACTATTTCTGGGTTTTTTTCTGAGTAGTTTCTTAGAGATAAAGAGTGTCAAGGATTTTTCTTTTTCTTTCTTTCTTTTTTTTTTTGTTTGTGTTTTGTTTTTTTGCCAGTCCTAGGCCTTGAACTCAGGGCCTGGGCACTGTCCTTGGGCTTTCTCAAGGCTAGAGCTCTACCACTTGTGCCACAGCACCATTTCTGGCTTTTTGCTATGTATGTGGTACTGAGGAATTGAGCCCAGGTCTCCATGTATGCTAGGCAAGCACTCTACCATTAGGCTAAACTCCCAGCCCCATGTCAAGTATTTTTCTGCCTGGGCTGGCTTCAAACCATGATCCTCAAATCTCAGCCTCCTGAGTAGCTAGGATTATAGGCATGAGCCACCCCCAGATTTTTTATTCCAGACCCTGAGTCTTACACCACTCCCTGTCATCCATACAGCATGTGCCTGGTCCCTACCCACATCCCCAGTTCTCATCACTCTCTTTGGCTGCTGCCAAGCTTCATATATAATATGGTTCCAGATTTGAATGAAGACTTGTGATGACCTCACATAAAAAAATGAAAATCAAACATTATTTAAATATCTAGGGCCAGATGCTAATTCTTTTAACATTTTGAACAATTTGCCACTAGCTGTAGTACACTATAGTAAGCCAAGTTTCCTAGCAATAAGTGTGTAAAGATGACATTCTTTTCCCGTCCTAAAGCCAAGACAGCCCATACTCCTCCAGAGAATATCAGTTCTTCAGGATCTGGGTTGTGTCTCAAATACTCTTTAGGTGATTTTTAAAAATATTTTATTTATTTATTTTGTGGATCATGGGGCTTGGACTCTGGGCCTGGGCACTGAGCTCTTCACCTCAAGGCTACAGCCCTACCCCTGGAGCCACAGCACCTCTTCCCATTTTCCTAGTGATTAACTGGAGATAAGAGACTCAAGGTCTTTAGTGCCTGGGCTGGATTTGAACCTCAATCCTCAGATCTCAGCCTCCTGAGTAGTCAGGATTCCAGGCATGAGCCACCACGCTCGACATCTTTATAGATTTTTTTTAAAAAACAAATGACCCAAAAATTATAGTAACAAAAAATAATTAACATATAAACATAAAATGTGACTGCTGAGAGTGTAAACTCAGCAGTAGAGCACTTGCCTGGCATTTCATAAGGCCTGGAGTTTAGCCCTGAAAAAACGAAGAAGAAGAAGAAGAAGAAGAAGAAGAAGAAGAAGAAGAAGAAGAAGAAGAAGAAGAAGAAGAAGAAGAAGAGGAGGAGGAGGAAGCAGCAGCAGCAGCAGGAGCAGCAGCAGCAGCAGCAGCAGCAGCCAGGAACTGACAGCTTCTGCCCTATAATCAATCCTAGCTACTCAGGAGGCTGAGATTTGAGGATCCTCATTCAAAGCCAGCCCAGCAGATAAATCTCTGAGACTCTTATCCCCAGTTAACAACGAGCCAGAAATGGACGTATGGTTCAAATGATAGAGCACCAGTCTTGAGCCGAAACAAACAAAAGCATAGGGCCTGGCTGAGCACGGGTGGCTTACCCCTGTAATACTAGCTACTTGCAAAGCTGAGATCTGGGGATCTTGGTTCAGAGTCAACCTGGGCAAAAAAGTCCATGAGACAGTTACCTCCAATTAGCCACCAAAAAGCCAGAAATGGAGATATAGCCAAAGTGGTAGAGCCTTGAGCACAAAAGCTCAGGAACAGTACACAATTCCCTGGTTCAAGGCCCAGAACTGGCACAAAAAAAAAAAAAAAGAGGAAAAAAGAAGGGAAGGCAAGAAAGAGGGAAGAAAGGAAGGGTAATGATTCATAGATAATAAAAAAATCTTCAAAATCCACTTCTGTACTTAAGCACCTAATAATTTTTTTCTCCCAAAATACCAAATAAAGACAGGCTGTCCCAGCCGGATTACAGTGGCTCGTGAGGCCTGTAATCCTAGCTACTCAGGAGGCTGAGATCTGAGGATCAAGGTTCAAAGCCAGCCAGGGCACAAAAGAACTTCAGACCTTTATCTCCAATTAGCCACTAGAAAATGGGAAGTGGGGCTTGCCTCAAGGGTAGGGCAAGTAGCCTTGAGCTGAAGAGCTCAAGGACAGCACCCAGGCTGAGTTCAAGCCCTACGACCCACCAAAAAAAAAAAAAAAAGACAAGCTGTCCCAGTTTATAAGGTCAAGTGGCAACTCCCCTAGGGTAAAGGGCAAATGCATTGATTGACATTGAATAAATTAGCCAGATCAGACTGGGCATGTGCCTGACACATATAGGCACTCAAATGTTTGTAAAAGTTTTCCCTCCAGCAGTGGTGTGTATGTGTGTGTGTGTGTGTGTGTGTGTGTGTGTGTGTGTGTGTGTGTGTGTGTGTGTGTGTGTGTGTGTGTGTGTGTGTACATTCCTAGAAAAGGCATCCAGAGCCTTAGGCATGCTAAGCAAAATGTTCTATCACTGGGCTACATCTCCAGCCCCTCAAGGCCTTGATAAGTAGGCATTCCTCCTCTACTTTCTCTACTAACCTGCCAAGATTTTTTTCCAGTGTTACATCTCCACACCTCCTCATTCCATGTCCTTGACACCATCAAATTCAAATTCCACCCATTATTTAGGACTCAATTCAAAACCCTCCTTGGGCAGGAATACTACATAAACAATTCCAAACCTCATACCTCTCCTTCTAAAGACAGATAGTGTTCAGCACCTCACTGTCTGATAGAACTTTCTACAACAATGGAAATGTTCTATATCTGTACCATACTTATGTTCTTTTATATATAATAATGAGTTCCCTACAGGAAACTTGTTGAGAGATGTCTCATCTCCCTGATCATATCAACCTGCTGCATGAATGATCTTTAAAGCATTTATCGAGTTGCTCTATTTACATAGACTGCAAATTCAAAGACCAAAGCACACCAGATGCTTCAGAGAAACTTTCACAAACTGGGATATTTGTTGATTTGCATCCCAGCTGTCAGAAAGAATCAGTTAAAAAGCTCCTGTGGCTGGGCACAGTGGCTCACACCTATAATCCTAGCTACTCAGGAGACTGAGATCTGAGGATGGTGGTACGAAGCCAGCTGGGGCACAAAAGGACCTGAGACTCTTTATCTCCAATTAACCTCTAGAAAAATGGGAAGTGGGGCTTGGGAAGTGGGGTTTGGCTCAAGGCTCAAGGGTAGGGTGGTAACCTTGAGCTGAAGAGCTCAGGGACAGCGCCCAGGACAAGTTCAAGACCCATGATCCACCAAAAAAAAACAAAACAAAACAAAAAAACCTCCTGTGGAGCCCAGAGTTTGACCTAGTGGTAGAGTGCTTGCCTAGCATGCACAAAGACCTGGGTTCAATTCCTCAGTACCATGTATATATAGAAAAAAGCCAGAAGTGGTGCTGTGGCTCAAGTGGTAGAGCTCTAGACTTGAGAAGACAGTGCTCAGGCCCTGAGTTCAAGACCTAGGACTGGCAAAAAAAAAGTTTCTATCTTCAGGTACCTGAAGTGACCTGATATTTACCACCACTGTCCCATCTCATATCTGAATATCCCGAGGCAGGAAGGAATAAACAACTTCTGGAAACAAATGACCACCAGTCAAGCCACAAGGTGCTTTTATGAGATAGGTCATACCTGCCCTTTATCTAAAACTTGCTTGACATCTCCATCAGTAGATCAAAACTTAATGTGTAAGCATCAAGAGTAAAAGAACAAAGAATATATAAAAGCACAAGTTTCCTCATTAAGGCACTGTGCCGCTATTCCTTGGTCAAAATGTCTGTCCCTTTAGCATCAATTTCCTTATCTGCAAACTAGATTTGTGAAAATATATTGGGTTAACCTTCTATGAACTATCTACTTCACAAACCTTTTGTGGGTCAAGTCATACTGTAGATTATTTCTAAATGGCTATTCTTCCCAAATGAATGGCATATAAAAATAAAAAATTCATGAATTTGCTAATGGTTCTTTGTTGTGGATATGCTAACAAATAGACATTCCAATTTTTTTTAATAATTACAGATTTTCTTCCCCATCTCAGTATCCAAATAACTGAGCAAAAATTTTGCTAATGTTCCAGTCTGGCATATGTAATAAGGAAATAAATTATTTGACTCGGAGAATATCGTTAATATAAAATAAAACAGAAAGCACAGGACACCTGCCTAGCAAATGCAAAGGCGAGTTCAAACTCCAATATCACCAAAACAAATATATATATATATATATATATATATTTCAAGAAAAATAAAATAGAAAATTGAATCAGGACATAACACAGTCTAACTCCATTCATGAAAGATGAAGATTTACTGTGCTGATTTATTCAAACTAATTCTTTATCAGCAGTCAGCTCAAAATTTAGAACCCACACACAGAATAAATCCTTGAGATATCAAAACCAGCAGGTACACACCACACATATTTTTTTTACTAAGAAAAATGACTAACCATTCATTGTGTCCAAATAAAATATACCAGTTGGCAAGAGAATAATGTGTACTAAACATGAAAAAAGCAAGTTGGTGACATTGTTCCTAACTTAGAACATGCACTCCCCCCCACCCCCCAACTACCAACAGGTAAAGTTTGCCCACAGAGCTCAGCCAAGGCCAGCCGGTCTTTGTTTCCCTCTCTTCTGCATTTACCCAAGATCTTGGCTCTGAGACAGAAAACTCCCACTCTTGATTGGTTCATTCTGTCCTGTGCAATTAAGCAACACCACAATCCAGTAAACGCAATGGCTTGATTCTTTTATCATCCAGGCGACTTTACAAGGTACTTATAAAAGAACAATGTCAAAGAGGAAAGAGATTTGTCACACTCGAGAGCTGGTTTGACCGGGGATTTCGCGTATCGTTTTTAATTATTATTATTTTTTTTTCCTACAAGGTGGAGAGAGGCACGGCTTAACCTAGAAAAAGGTGGAAGAGAATTTAGAAAGAGTGCATGTCTGTCAATGTCCCTCCAGGAAACGGGTTTCTTGGGCAAGCGTCGTACCCGCAACCCGCCAGCCAGGGGGGCTGGAAGGGGGACGGACACCCACTGCCACCCCTGGAGGGGCACTCGGGGCTCGTGAACGCGCACCGGGGCGGCAGGGAGCGGAGCGGCTCGGGACGGAGCGGAGGGAAGAGGTGCTTTCCCCCCTCGGGGATCGCAGGCGAGACTGACAGTCGCCCCCCCACCCCGGAGCCCACGTCCCCCGAGAGCAGGAAGTCGGGCGGCCGTCCCTCACTCCCGCCGCCCTCGGCGTCGCATGCCCCCGTCCGGGGTCGCACCCCCTACCCGCCCCTCAACCGCTCTCCCTCCGCGTCTCCTGTTCTCCCAAGATCGAAACTTCCAGCAGCGTCCCTTTCCTTTCCTGAGGCCCGCGCCTGTCATCACCGGGAATGTCCTTTGCGGGAGACCCTCGGTGTCCTCCCCGCTCCCCCAAGGTGTCCATTCCAAACTCCCTGCGATGCCCCCGCCGCGCCGCCCCGAGTGTCCAGGCCCCGCGAGTCGTCCGGGTGTGTGTGTCGGGGGGGGGGAGGATGCGGGGGGAGCGGCCCCACCCTTCGCCCCCTTCACCTGTTTCTCCGGCGGAGGCCGGACCGGCCGGGCTGCGCTGGCGCCGGGTGTGGGCGGCGGGGCTCTCTCCGGCTGCGGGGCCTTTTCCGAAACCGACGCGGAAAGAGGTAGCGCAGAGCAAGGAAGAGGTGCTCGTCAAGGTTCCGGCTGGGGCTCGTTCCCTCCGCTTCGACGTCGGAACCCCAGGCTCCCCCCTCCCAGTCTGCTCCGTTGCAGCTCCGGAAACCGCTGAATTACAGCCCCTCTAGCCAATCCCCACCCAGACCCTGCTTGGTCCAGACACGCCCTCATGCATAATTCATGAGTCCGCCGGCGTGCTTGGCCATCCAGAGGCCCCAGTGCGTCTGCTGTACCTACAAAGCACCACCCACTGACCAATGAGAAGAGGTGCTAAACGGAGGGGGCGGAGTCTAAAGAAGGCTGGGGACGCCCCCTCGATCGGGCTGTTCCACGAGCTTGGTGCTCCTCCCACCGCAGAAGACAGGAAAGCGCGGAGGCCTATGCCACAGGAGCCTGGGGGAGGGAGAGAAGATGCCCGGAATATCCTGCTGAAAACTCAGCTGAGTTCCTGGCAGTGCGTGACGTCAAGACACTTTAAATGCCCAGCTACAACTCCCTCCAGCCCGCTCTCCATTCCCCCCACCCGCGCCCTTGGCACCACGCGGGGGCGAGTTTGTGAGCCTCCTACCACTTGGGAATCAAGCATTTAGGCAGTCCCTAGGTGTTGCCAACGGCAGAGCTGGGTTGGGAGGAGAGAGCAAAAAGAACACAGGCGACTCCTGCCTGCTTTGAACTGCTGTCAGTTTCCGCGTGAGTCCGGACCTACACACCCGGAAACATGACGTGGAAATAGAGTAATTACTAGATTGCGTGGGGAGAAGAAAGACAGTGGATGTCTCTCAGTCCTCCATTCCGTGGCTTCCAGCATCTGGCCAGTACCCCAAAATGCAGACTGAATATATATATATATATATATATATATATGCACAGTAGTTGACATTTCTAGGCATCTGAATTGAAGTGTTTAAAATTAACCTTTTATTTTCCAACCTTGTCTGTTTGGTATGAGTTTTACTGAATTGAAGCCACTGGGAATTCATGAGAAATGGTGACCTTTCACCTGACACAATAGCGGATGAGCTTTGTATGATGGACTCATTTTTATGTCCCTGCTGATACTATCAGAGGTTTTTGTTTTGTTTTGTTTTGTTTTGTTTGTTTTTGCTAGTCCTGGGCTTGAGCTCAGGGCCTGAGCACTGTCCTTGGACTTTCTCAAGGCTAGAGCTCTACCACTTGAGCCTCAGCACCACTTCCGGCTTTTTTCTATGTATGTGGTACCAAGGAATCGAACCCGGGTCTTCGTGCATGCTAGGCAAGCACTCTACCAGTAGGCCAAACTCCCGGCCCCACTTTTTAAAAAAGCATATCGGTCACTGGTATTTGTGTCTGTTGTGTTTGACAAAGAAGAGTTAAGATAAAATCTAAAAAAGGATCATTATCACACCACCAAGATAACACCTAATGGTAATTTTTTTTCAGGAAACTAATACACGTTCAAACTGTGCAGAAAGGTTGGAATTGTAAAAATAAAATTATCTATCTCCTTCCATCATTCCTTCTCCCTAAAGACAGCTATTCTTATTAATTTCTGGTGAGAAAATCAATGACTGTTAACCTTTGGTGGGTCACAGATTCTTTTGAGAGTTTGATAGAGACTACAAATTCTAACTCTAAGAAATACACAACCTGAGCTTTTATTCAAAACACCACAATTGCTCCCTAATACCTGAAGCCTGTCTGAAACTTCTAGATTCAGAGCTCTTGTACCTCCACTGGATTTTTTTTTTTTTTTGCCGGTCCCAGCTTGAGCTAAGGGTTTGAGCACTGTCTTTGGGCCTTCTCAAGGCTGGAGCTCTACCATCTGAGTCACAGCACCACTTCTGGCTTTTTCTATGTATGTGGTACCGAGGAATGAAACCTGGGTCTTTGTATATGCTAGGCAAGCACTCTGCCACTAGGCCACACTCCCGACCCCTATTACGTATTCTATATACCAATAAATACACTTAGCAGCCAGCATGGATAGCTCACACCTGGAATCCTAACTTCTCTCTCTCTTTTTTTTTTTTTTGCCAATTCTATTTTGTCAGGGTGATGGAAAGAGGGGTTACAGTTACATTTGTCAGGTAGTGGTAATCCTAGCTTTTTAGGAGACTGAGGATTACAATTCTAAGCTAGCTTACGCAAGAAAGTCTATAAGGTTTTTATTTCCAACTAACCAGCAAAAATGCCAGAAGTGAGGGTATGGCTCAAATGGTAGAGCACCGCCTTGGGCAAAAAAGCTAAGCCAGAGTTCTGAATTTGAGCAATAGTACACACACACACACACACACACACACCCCACATGGTGAAGGATAGAGAAAGGAGATTTATTACATAGCAGCCAGGAGAAGGTAGCACTTCAATAGATACATCTTCAGCCCTCTTCAGGGTATAAACATGGGGCTCAGGTGAAGAAAGAAGAATTGGAGGCCAGGAGCGTAGCCTAGTGGTAGATTTCTTGCCTAGCATGCACTGGGTTTGATTCAGAAAAAGCTGGAAGTGGTGCTATGGCTCAAGTGGTGAGTGCTAGCCTTGAGCAAAAAGTGTCCAAGGACAGTACCCAGGCCCTGAGTTCAAGCCCCAGGACTGGTAGAAGAAGATGAAGGAGGAGGAGGAAAAGGAGGAGGAGGAGGAGGAGGAGGAGGAGGAGGAGGAGGAGGAGGAGGAGGAGGAGGAGGAAGAGGAGGAGGAGGAGGAGGAGGAGGAGGAGGAGGAGGAGGAGGAGGAGGAGGAGGAGGAGGAGGAGGAGGAGAATTGGAAACAGGAGAAAGATTTGCATAGTTAAAACAATCCCAGGTCACAGGCAGGGCCTGGCAAACCATTAGCTCAGTGTTCGTCTCTGGAGGTTTGATGGTGATCCATAGCTTTTGGCTGTTCTTTTTAAGAGAGTAAGAAGATGGCCTTGCCTGCCTGAGGAGCAGTTTGCCTTTGTTACTAGATGCTAAAATGCTTATCTGTAGATCCTGTTCTTTCTGGAGCTCAGGGTGATTGTAAAATGACTGATGGCAGCAGAGAATGATTCAGGTTAAAGAGGCCAGATGCAAATTAGGGAGGGAAGACTGAGTATCCAGCTTTTAGTTAATTCACAGGCCAAAAGCAAAAACAGCTTTTTTTTTTCTTTGAAGTCCTGGACTGGAACTAAAATTCAGTGGCTAATGCTCTACCCACTGAGCCACCCCTCCAACCCCCAAAGCAGCTTTTAAGTTGCCTCCTACAGATGCACTTCACATCCATCTGTAATGCTGGTTGTATGAGGAATACAATCCAGGATCTTGGGCCCAGGAAGGAAAGTTCATGAGACTCTTATCTCCAATTAGCCTTCAGTAAACCAGAAGTGGTGCAGTGGCTCAAAGATGAAGAACAGTAGCCTTTGGTAAGAAAGCTCAAGGACAGAGCCCAAGCCCTGAGTTCAAGCCCCACAATGACAAAAAAAATAAAAATAAAATAAATAACAATCCCAGGCACTGGAGAGGTTGATGCAGAACAATTCAAAATTCAAGAACCAACCTGATTGATACAGCAAGACCCTAACTCTACACAAAAAGAAAGAAGGGGTTGGGGGGAGAGAAATGGGGACAAAAATACCAGAGGGGGGTATCAATGTGTGAGAGGTAAAGCACCTACCTGACAAAAGTAACTGTAACCTCTCTATACATTATCCCAAGAATTAAAAAAAAAAAAGTGTCCCTCCCACAGGCTGAGGGACTGGAAGAGCATTAAGTTCGTGTGCAAAAAAAAAAGGCGGAGGGGGTGAGGCATAAGCATAGCCTAGTGATAAGTGCTTGCCACTAAGCCCTGGGTTTGATTGATTCCTTGGTACCACATACACGGAAAAAGCCAGAAGTGGCCCTGTGGATCAAGTGGCAGAGTGCTAGCCTTGAGCAAAAAAATGTCCAAGGACAGTGCCTAGGCCTTGAGTTCAAGCCCCAGGGCAGAGGGGGTGGGGAGGGAGAGAGAGAGAGACTAAGATCAAATAATGATAAAATATCAAGACCACAGAGGCACTCAGAGCTATCCTAAGTGGGCTCAGAGTCAGGATTTCAGTTTCCACCACTCAGTTTTTGTTTTTTGTCTTTTTTTTTTTGGTGGTAAGACTTGAACTCTGGGCCTGGGCATTGTCCCTGAGCTCTTCAGTTCAAGGCTTACCACCCTACTCTTTGAGCCACAGCACCACTTCCAGTTTTCTGGTAATTAATTGGTGATAAGAGTCTCATGGACTTTAGTGCCCTTGCTGGCTTTGAACCATGATCCTCAGATCTCAGCCTCCTGAGTATCTAAGATTACAGGTATGAGCCACTGCGCCCAGTTTCACCACTTGGTTTTATCCATCCTTCCTACTCTGACTGCTAGGAGCTAACCTTCCTTTCCCGCCCAGCACTCCCCAGTGTGCACAAATCGCACATTCCTTTATGCACCCTTCTAGAGGAAACGCTCTAGCTTCTCTCACTGGGCCCATGCAGTAGTCACCCAACTCCTGTCCTCTCCTCACTGATCCTTCCCCTTGTTGCCTGGGATCAGCCTAAAACTTAAATGCGCAGCACAATCAAGTCACAGTCTGCTTTGAAAAACTCTACTAGGGCTAGGAATGTGACCTAGGGGTAGAGTGCTTGGCTAACATGCATGAAACCATGGGTTCCATTCCTCAGTACCACATTCAGCAGAAAAAGCCCAAAGTGGTGCTGTGACTCAAGTGGTAGAGGGCTAGCCTTGAGCAAAAAGAAGCTCAGGGACAGTGTCCAGGTACTGAGTTTAAGCCTCAGGACTTGGGGGGCGGAAAAAAAAGAGCTCTACTATAATAGGGATAGGTGCTGGTAGCTCATGCCTGTAATCCTAACTACTCAAGAGGCTGAAATACAAGTATCATCATTCAAAACTGGCCTGGGCAGCAAAGCCTGTGAGATTCCAAGTAACCCCCTCCCCTCCGCAAAAGCCAGAAGTATGGCTATGGCTCAAGTGTTAGAATGCTAGCCTTGAACAAAAAAGCTCAGGGACAATGCCCAGGCCCTGATTTCAAGCCCAAGGAACCCCCAACCTCCCCCCTCAAAAAAAACCACCAACCCTTTCCTATTCCCTAATATCTATAGCTTAAATTTGACTAAAAAGAAAAAAGGTGACTGGGAGTGTGCACTAGTGGTAGAGTGCTTGCCTAGCATGCACGAAGACCCAGGTTTGATTCCTTGGTACCACATACATAGAAAAACGCCAGAAGTGGTGCTGAGGCTCAAGTGGTAGAGCTCTAGCCTTGAGAAAGTCCAAGGACAGTGCTCAGACACTGACTTCAAGCCCAGGACTGGCAAAAAAAGAAAGAAAGAAAAAAGGGCCAGGAATGTGGCCTAAGGGTGGAGTGCTTGCCTAGCATGCATGAAGCCTTGGGTTCAATTCCTCAGTACCACATACACAGAAAAGGCCAGAAGTGGTGCTGTGGCTCAAGTGGTATTGCATTAGCTTTCAGAGAGCCCAAGGACAGTGCTCAGGCCCTGAGTTCAAGCCCCAGGACTGGAAGAAAAAAAAAACTGACCATTCACCACAGTGCCAAGCAGATAGTAGGAGCTAAATCAATGCTATACTACTCCTTCCCATTTAGTTTAATTGGCACAACGCTACCAATTCTGACCTAAACTCTACCTTCCCAGCCTCATCCTACACCCTCAGCTCCCACATTGAGGTTATCACTTCCTCCAAACATGTCAGCACCTTCTATAACTTTGTGCCTTTGTGGGTATTCTTCCCTCCACCCAGATTGTCTTCCCTTTCCACATTCCCAGCTGGAAAACTCCTATTCATTTCTCAAAGCCCTGTACCCATATTATCTCCTCTGTGTTTTCCAGGATTTTTCCTGGCGAAGGTAATTTCTTCTGGGCCGAGGGTTTGGCCTACTGGCAGAGTGCTTGCCTAGCATACCTAAGACCCAGGTTGATTCCTCCGTACTACATGCATAGAAAAAAAAAGCTGGAACTGTGCCGTGGCTCAAGTGGAAGAGCTCTAGCCTTGAGAAAGCCCAAGGACAGTGCTCAGGCCCAAAATTCAAGCCCCAAGACTGGCAAAAAAAAAAAAAAAAAAAAGGCAATCTCTTCTTCTGCCAGACTCATTCAGCATGTTGTTTATTCATGTAGAATAACATTCATTACCTTTAACTGTAATGTGTCTATTTATTAGCCTACTTCCTGATACATAAAATTAATATTAATAATTAACACTTAAGCAATAACCATGTTCTAGGAAGTATATGCATTTTATATGAATTATTTCAAGTTGATCTCACCAGAAGCCAATGAAGTGAGTATTAAAATTCTCACTTTATGACTTAGGAAATCAAGCCTTTGGAAGGAAAAGACTAGCCAAGCATGATAGCACATGTCTTTAAGTTCAGCAGTTGGGAGGCTAAGGCAGGAGGATCACAAATGAGTTCAAGGCTAGCCTGGGCTATATAAGAAGCATGAGATGAGTATTTAAAAGAAAAAAAAAGGAAACAAGAGACAGGTCCATAACAGGTCCAACAGCTAGAAACTAGTGAACTGGAAAAAAAAAAAATCAGGCCATTGTGGGCCAGTGGCTCATGCCTATAATCCCAACTATTCAGGAAGCTGAGATCTAAGGGCCATGGTTCAAAGCCAGTAGGAAATTCCATGAGACTAGTATCTCCAGGTAACCACCAGAAAACCGGAAGTGGTGCTATGGCTTAAAGTGGTAGAGTACTAGCTTTGAATAAAACAGCTCAGGGACAGTGCCCCGGTCCTGAGTCCAAACCCCAGGAAAGAAAGAAAAGAGGAAGGGAAGGGAAGGAAGAGAGGGGATAGGTTGGGAGCATGGCCTCCTGGTAGAGTGAGAGAGGGGGGTGGGTTGGGAGCATAGCCTAGTGGTAGAGTGTTTCCTAGCATGTGTGAAGCCCTGGGTTTGATTCCTAGATATCATGTACACAGAAAAAAACAGAAGTGGTGCAGTGGCTCAAGTGATAGAGCTCTAGCCTTGAGGAAAACCCAAGGACAGTGCTCAGGCCTGAAGTCCAAGCTACAGGACTGGCAAAAAAAAAAAAAAAAAAAAAAAAGAAAAAGAAGGAGGGGGAAGGAGGAGAGAAAGGAATAAAGGCATAGGCAGGACTGCCCAACCCCCCTCACTAACATCTCTGAGAAGACAAGGTCTATTCACTGTGAATTCATTGGCTCTTCTGTCTATAAAAACACCTTTCAGACATTATCATAGAAGCATGATAACATGATTAAGATTTCCTCCTGCCTGAAAAACAGTCCTCCCCACTCAGTATTTTCAAGTGTAAGGTTTTTTCCTACATTGCTTAACCACCATTCATATCCTGTCATTCAGTTCCTGTAATGGCTTCCCATGGGCCTTAGGATAAACAGAGTTCTTTATCTCTCCCCAGTCAGGGACCTGCCCACTACATCTTCCCTGCTACCAATGAAGTCCAGCAAGTGCATTTCCCAGCTCAGGGCCTTTGCATATGCTGTTTCCCTCTGATCTCTGGTGTAGCTAGTTCCTTCTCACCCTTTCTGTTTTACTCCTAGACACTTAGACTAACCACTACCATCTGAAGTTGCTCGCCCTCAGTTAATCTCTTTCCCTATGTCCAGTTTCCAGTGAACTCATTATAATTCTGATTTACTTTCCTCTGATGTGTAGAGCCTCTTTTCTAGCCCCTTCCTCATCCTGTTATTTCCAGAAAAATAGAGCTGGTCAGTCTAGAGATCCCGTCTCACCAGGTAGAGCATATACTATGTGCTCAGTAAATAGTGAATAATTGGATGAGCTCTGGTACCTTCCTCAGAGCTTTTTCAGTTCTCTCCTCACTCCTAGCTCTCTCCTCTTGTCCCTTCTTTTCTGAATCTGAAGATACTTTCCCTCACTTGTCGTTCCCTCCCCTTCATCTTTGTAGTACAGGCACTTCACTCTTTTTTTTTTTTTTTTTGCTTCTTTTTGCTCAGGGCTAGCATGCTGCCATTTCTGGTCTTTTCTGTTTATGTGGTGCTAAGGAAATTAAACCCAGAGCTTCAGGTATGCTCATAAGCACTCTACCACAAAGCCACATTCCCAGTCCCACTCTACCTTTGAACAACACTACAGCCCCTCTGTCCTGATGAAGGAGGGAGGGAGGGAGGGAAGGAGGGAGGGAAGGGGAGGGTGGCGTCACATCTGTAATCATAGCCACTCATGAGGTTAAGATCTAAGGCAATTAACAGAAGTCTTGATACAACACAAGGCACAATGTATTCTTCAATGTATTAGCTCTGTATTATGTATCTTTCCTTATAAAAATTGGTGGAGAAGGGACTTATAGAGCCAGGAGCTGGTGCCTGTAACCCTAGCTAATCAGGAAGGGAGACTTGAGGACCAAGATTAGAATTCAGCCTGGGCTTGAAAATCCATGAGATTTTTTTTTCCCTTGTGGGTCATGGGGCTTGAACTCTGGGCCTGGCCACTGTCCCTGAGCTCTTTAACTCAAGGCTCACCCTACCTGTGAGCCACAGCGCCACTGCTCTGTTTTCTAGTGATTAATTGGAGATAAGAATTCTTTAGTGCCTGGCTTTGAACTGTGATCCTCAGATCTCAGCCTCTTGAGTAGCTACGATTACAGGTGTGAGCCACTGCACTCAGCAATCCACAAGATTTTTTTTTTTATTTTGCTAGTCTGGGGCTTGAGCTCAGGGCCTGAGCACTGTCCTTGGTCTTTCTCAAGCAGCACCATTTCTGGCTTTTTCTATGTACCAAGAATTGAACCGAGTGCTTGCTAGGCAGGCACTCTACCACTAGGCCAAACTCCCAGCCCTCCACAAGATTTTTATCTTCAATAATCACCCAAAACTCAAAATGAAGCTGTAGGTAGCATTCTACAACTTGATCCAATGTACCACTTCTGGCTTTTTCTGTGTATGTGATACAGAAGAATCGAACCCAAGGATTTGTGCATGTTAGGCAAACACTCTACCACTAGACTACACTCCTAGCATTCTTTCCTTCTTTTTTTGAGAGAAAGTTTTGAAAAAGCTCTGAGAAAGGTACCTAGAGCTCATCCGATTCTTTACTATTTACCAAGCACATAGTATATACTCTACCTAGTGAGACAAAGGATCTCTAGACTGACAAACTCTATCTTTCTGGCATTAACAGGATGAGGAAGGAGTAGACAAGAGACCCTATGGCCGGGAGTTTGGCCTAGTGGTAGAGTGTTTGCCTAGCATGCACGAAGACTCAGGTTTGATTCCTCAGTACCACATACATAGAAAAAAGCCAGAAGTGATGCTGAGGCTCAAGTGGTACAGCTCTATCCTTGATAAAGTCCAAGAAGAATGCTCAGGTCCTGAGTTCAAGCTCCAGGCTTGGCAAAATAATAATAATAATAATAATAATAATAATAATAATAATGAGAGACAGACCCTAGAAGGGAGCCAGGAGTTTGGCCTAGTGGTTAAAGTGCTTGCCTAGCATGCACGAATACCCGGGTTCAATTCCTCAGTACCACATACATACCAAAAAGCCGGAAGTGGTGCTGAGGCTCAAGTGGTAGAGTGCTATCCTTGAGAAAGTCCAAGGACAGTGCTCAGGCCCTGAGTCCAAGCCCAAGACTGGCAAAAAAAAAAAAGAAAAAAAAAGAAAAAAAGAAAGAAAGAAAAGCTGGAAGTTGTGCTGTGACTAAAATGGTAGAGCCCAAGGAATGCCCAAGGACAGTGCTCAGGCCCTGAGTTCAGTCCCCAGGACTGGCGGGGGGGGGGGGGGGAGGAAGGGGAGAGAGAGTCCCAGAAGGGTATGGTAGTGTGTATGTGTGCCCATAATCCCAGCACTCAGGAGGTTGAGGCCAGAGGGTCACAAGTTCAAGGCCAGCCTGGGCTACATAATAAAACTTTGTCTTAAAAAAGAAAGAGGGCTAGAAGTGTGGTCTAGTGGTAGAGTGCTTGCTTAACGTGCACAAAGTCCTGGACTGAATTCTTCCCTACCACATATACAGAAATAGACAAAAGTGGTGCTGTGGCTCACATGGTAGAGCGCTAGCCTTGAGAAAGCCCAAGGACAGGGGCCGGGAGTTTGGCCTAGTGGTTAAAGTGCTTGCCTAGCATGCATGAAGACCCGGGTTCGATTCCTCAGTACCACATACATAGAAAAAAGCCGGAAGTGGTGCTGAGGCTCAATTGGTAGAGCTCTAGCCTTGAGAAAGTCCAAGGACAGTGCTCAGGCCCTGAGCTCAAACCCAGGACTGGCAAAAAAAAAAAAAAAAAAAAAGCCCAAGGACAGTGCCAGACCCTGAGTTCATGTCCCAGGACTGGCAAAGAAAGGGAGGAAGGAAGAGACGGAGGGAGGGAGGGAAGAATGAATGAGGGAAGGAAGGCAGGCAGCAAGCAAGGGAGACTCTGGTGGCTTCATACCTGGAATCCTAGCAACTCAGGAGGTTGAGATGTAAGGATTGCAATTGAAAGTTAGCCTAGGGGAAGAAAGCCTACAAGACTCTTATCTCCCACAAACTACTAAAAAAGAGCTGTAAAAGGAACTGTGGGTGAGGCTACAGTGTTAGCCTTGAGCAAAACAAAACCAAACAAAACAAAAATCAAGACTGGAAAAAGGCAGGGAAAGGGAAGAGAGAGAGGGAGAGGGAGAGAGAGGCAGAGGCCTGAGATTGCTACCAAATTCCAATGAAGAATATATAACCACACCTTAGGAAAAGCAGTTCCAAGAAGTTTGTGAAATAAACTCCTGTTCTTCCCTTTACATGTTATGACTTGCCTGAAAATACTTGGCTCCTAATTCTAATCCAGACAGAACGGATTTCATTGGCTCAACAGGACCTTAACAAATTAGCCATGTTCAAGGGCTTCATTCTGGTCAGCTGTGTACGAAGGCACAAGGCTTTGCAGAGCTGGACAAATCAGTTACCTGAGATAATGTTTATGGAAGCAGATTGAACCAGCAGTGGCCTTTTATTCTTTTTTGCTATACTGGGGCTTGAATTCAGGGCCTCATATTCTTGCTTGCTTTTTCTGCTCAAGGCTGGCACTGTACTACTTGAGTCAAACTGTCAGCTTGTGTGTGTGTGTGTGTGTGTGTGTGTGTGTGTGTGTGTGTGTGTTGCCCTGGGGCTTGAATTCAGGACCTGGGTGCTGTCTGTTTTTCTTTTTTCTTTTTTGTCAGTCCCACTCAGGGCCTAAGTTTCTTTTGTTCAAAGCTAGTACTCTACCACTTGAGCAACAGCACCACTTCTGGCTTTTTCTGTTTATGTGCTACTAAGGAATGGAACCCAGGCTTCACACACGCTAGGCAAGCACTCTACCACATTCCCAGCCTACATCTGTTGTTTTCAATAGCTAGATACCTCTTGGTATTCTAGCTCATTAATCCTTTTCCAGGATTTTCTCCTCCCAACTCACCAATCATACACCAGAATGTAACCCCTTTGGTCACATCTAAGATATGATCCTATCCCCCTGGCCATAGATAATTAAAGTAATCTAGGGGGGGATACTAGTGTTAACTGGGTTTAATCAGACTGTGTGTCAAGAATCTGGAATTTGAAACAGTCTCAGAGCTTGGAAATCCTAGGAGCAGGAGAGAGAGAGAGAGAGAGAGAGAGAGAGAGAGAGAGAGAGAGGAGAGAGAGAGAGGGAGAGGGAGAGGGAGAGGGAGAGGGAGAGGGAGAGGGAGAGGGAGAGGGAGAGGGAGAGGGAGAGGGAGAGGGAGAGGGAGAGGGAGAGGGAGAGGGAGAGGGAGAGAGGGAGAGGGAGAGAGGGAGAGAGGGAGAGAGGGAGAGAGGGAGAGAGGGAGAGAGAGAGAGAGAGAGAGAGAGAGAGAGAGAGAGAGAGAGAGAGAGAGAGATCCTTCAACAACTCCTGCAAAAGTCCCCAGAGATTCTCTAATTCCTACTCTTCCAGCCTGTACTCCATGATTCCTTGAAGTTCAAAGGATATCTTGGCAGCCATTCCACAGGAACTTACTTGTTCTCTTTGAGCTGGCCAGTCATGTGCCACATAGCAATGTTTCAGTCAATGATGGATGATATATACTATAGTGGTCCCCTAAGGTTATTACTTCCTAATGATGTTGAAGCCCCTTGTGTTGTATAAATTACACTCTGGAACATCACTCTGCCATGTTGCACACTGTCGAAAATCCATTAAGGACTTCAAACAATGTGTAGCTATACTTCTAACTGAATAGGAAGAACCAATGTAATAATATCCGAGACATTTTCTTAAAGATCCAGTGGCCTGAAAATCAAGTTCAATGCTGCCTCTGCCTTCCAGCAATGTCTCCTGAAAGCCTGCCCATGTTTAGAGTAGGAACTTAAAAGCCCCTTTCCTCCTGTTTTCCCATAATCCCCAAGCAGAGCTGGTTTTCCCCATTACCACCTCGCCCCACCCCTGACATTGACATTGAGCCTTGTTTTTCCTCCTACAAGCAGCTTTTTGAGCTATTTTGAACATCTGCCTCTCCCACTAATTGCAAACTCTTTCGAATCAAGAGCTAGATTTTGTTGTCTTTGTCATCACTGGCTCCTAGCACAGTTACAAACAGATCATTGGGAAAGAACAGTTGGTTGTTTTGTCTGCCTGCCTTCCTTTCCCTTTTCTCTTAAAAGAAGCCAACATAATTTCCCTCTGGCAAATAATGCTTCTTCACTTTTTTCTTTAAAAAATAAGAAAAAAAGAAAAGAAAAGCCCTGGTATCACATCTTTATGTAGCCCAGGCTGGCCTCGAACTGCAGACACTCCTGCTTCCCAAGTGCTGGGATTATATTGGTGCATCACTATGCCCCCCACCCTTTTAATTTTATTTATTTAATACTTATTTGCTCATTTAAGTGATTGAGAATGACACCAGGGCCTTGCTGTTTTGCTATTCTGTACCCATAGGCTTTCTTTTACACTTAATTACAAGTTTCACGTGTTCACATGTCTATTTGGCCAGAGACATACTTGGCTGTGCATACTTAGCAATGGAAATCATTGCTAAGATGCTAGCTGAAAGGATCTGGAAATACATTCACTGCACTGTGGTTGCTCTGCTGGGGAGGCCACAATCCTGCAGTTGTTGAGGGTCCTCTTCACTGCTATGTGGGGAGAATTTAATGATTAACAGAAATTAATGTTGTAACAAACACAGAAGAGCAAAGATACAAGAGAGATGAGTTCCTAGTAGCATCTTATCAGGAAGCTGTGTATGTCAGCCACCCTGGACCTATTTCTGGGGACTTTTTCAATTTTGTAAATTCCCTCTGAGCTTATTTTTGGCTTTGATGTTTTGTTTGATTTTGCTGAGAGTGGTTTGAGGCAAGTTTATGCCACTTGCAAAGGAAAGGATCTTGTAATTCACTCATTGGACAGTGTTATTGATTTTTTTTCTTTATTCTTTTTTTTTTTTTGCCAGTCCTGGGCTGTGAATTCAGGGCCTGAGCACTGTCCTTGGGCTTTCTCAAGTTTAGAGCTCTACCACTTGAGCTACAGCATCACTTCGGCTTTTTTCTTTGTTACCGAGCAATTGAACGGCAGTCTTCATGCATGCTTGGCAAGCATTCTACCACTAAGCCAAACTTCTGCTCCCCTTTATTGATTTTTTTCTTTTTACAAGGAGTTGTCAGGGTCAGAAGCATGGCCTAGTGGTAATATGCTTGCCTAGCATATACAAAGCCCAGGGTTTGATTTTTTAGTACCACATACACATACAAAAAGCTGGAAGTGGGGCTGGGAGTTTGGCCTAGTGGTAAAGCACTTGCCTAGCATAAAAAAAGACCTGGGTTCAATTCCTCGGTACCATACATATTAAAAAAAAAAAAAAAAAAGCCAGAGTGGTGCTGAGGCTCAAGTGGTAGAGCTCTAGCCTTGAGAAAGCTCAAGGGCAGTGCCCCAGGCCCTAAGTTCAAGCCCCAAGACTGGTAAAAATAAATAAAATAAGAAGTTCTATGAAAGTCTGAGAAAGGGATGGTTAGGATGACTAGGCTAGAACAGAGAAAAAAAAGGTATTTTAATGGGAATGGTTGAGTAGCGGTTTTATTTGGAATTCAACCTCGTAATAGATTAAATAAGTACTTACATGCCACAGGGCTTAGATCCTTTCTAGAAAAAAAAAAAAAAAGGTCCAATACATTATCATTCTCTCCTCCACCCCTAGCCCAGCCAGCTGAGTAAGTATAACGGGCCAGTCCTCTCTCTTTCCCCCTCTCTTTCCTTCCCCCTATCCAGTCTTCTACCTAAATTAATTGCTTTGGAGAACATAACCTCACACAGATCCTTTTAGAAAAGCAGGTTTTATTGGTCGGGCTGCTCACCAGGACACAGCAACATAAGAGGCTCCCCAGAACCCACAGGAAACTGCATCTGCCCATCAGCACCAAGGGACCTCGTCCCACAATCCTGCATCTCCTTCAGCTGACAAATCTCCAACCATTCAAAGGAGAGAAGGGAATCAGGAAAAAAAAAAAAAAGGGAAAATTTTAAGGTTTGTGTCCCCAGACTCCTTCCCTCCCACCCCCTTAACACAATTAGCTATAATCCTAAAAGGAAAAAAAAAAAAGCAGAGCCAAGAAGACAAGGAGTTGGGCAGAAAGTGAAAGCCCCCAGCAATCCTTTGGGGCTGTGACTTGGGAAAGGAAGAGGGCTGTCCTTACTCTGACAGGACTTTAAAGGAGAATAACACGGGAACTAAAATGTCCTGCGGATAACCTGGTCAGCAGATGACAGAAATCAAGCCTCAGACTGCCCCAAATGTTTCAGTAAAGGCACTCCCCAAAGAGAGGGAACCAGCAGGGTCTGGACAAGACCTACAACTGTATGTTAGAGAAAGATCTGCAATTGCTTCAGTGGGAACAGCTGTTCAGTCTGCTCTACCCCACCCTGCCCCGACCTCCCCTCCAGCTATCAGCTCACACACAGCCAATCCATTAGCAACCCTTGCTCTTTCCCCCAGCCTGGCTCTTAACTCCCAGCTCTCCTGCAGCTTGCTGCTGCCCCTCTGGGACCCTAATTTCATAGAAAGACACCAGTCAAGGGATCTCCGGGAGAGTCATCCCTTGTTTCTCTTTGCATCACCCCTCATCCATGCTGCCTTCCCTATTTCTGAAAATGGTCCTGGGGTCCTGGGACTCCCCTTCCAGTGGGATTTTATCCAGTGTTTTCCATGCTACTAATAAAGACGCTTCTCCCTTCATCCTTTTCCTAGTTCCTCCTTCCTCCAAAAGCCATAGCCTTGTGCTCCAGTGTGCAGACAGAGTGCAGGTGTGTAAAAGTGCCCCTCCCTACATGTGTCCCCACCCTCTTCTTTCCCCTGGCACTGCAGCTAACCCACCACCCAGCCTCAAGTTCCCACAGAGACTCTCAAATCTTCTTGTAGGAGTCTATGGGCATGGGGGCTCTTTATGATAATTGCATTCACTCTTCCTGCAGTAATTTTGTCTTCAGAGACTGCTGGGGTGAGAACAAGAAGAGCTCAAAGTGCAGGAATGACATAGCCCGGTGACCAGGTGTGGTGGCTGGCGGCAGGCCGTTTCCAGCCCCACCCCCACCCCCATGGGACCCTCCAGGGATCACCAATATGGAAAAACATAATCCTCTCCAGGCTACGTCCACGGTGGGGACTGGGCCTGCCTCCCGCCCACGAACCGTGATTGGCAGGCCCACTCCACAAAGCGGGACGAGGGGAGCAATGGATACTTTTAGAAAATTCTCAACCGGAAAGGGGCCGAGGAAAATGCAAAAGAGCAAGTTTGGAGAGGGGAAAGTAGGGAGGTAGGGGGTGGGAGAGCTGCGGCGGGCGGCGGCGGCGGCGGCGGCGGGGGGGGGGGGGGGGGGGGGGGGGGGGGGGGGGGGAGGCGCGGCGGACCCAGCCCATCCGGGCCCGGCCCCCCCCACCGCGCACGCGCACGCGCACGCGCACGCGGCGCGCGGGAAGGGCTCAGTCGCTGTCGCTCTTGTCCACCAGCACGGCGTCCGACTCCTCGGTGATCTCCAACAGCGTGTGCACGTCGGGGCTGCTCCCGCGCAGCAGGTCGGCGGCCTCCCCACGCGGGGCGCCCTCCTCGTCGTCCTCATCGGGCGCCACCTCCACCATCTCGGTGGCCTTCAGCACCTCCACCTCCCCCTCGCGGATCTTCTTGACGTGGAAGGTGAAGGGCGGCACCTTGTAGACGGCCGTCTTGGAGCGCGCGTAGACCACGTGGTCGGGCGTGAAGGACTTGCGCAGCTTGTCACGCGACGTCTTGAGCTTCTCGCGGCGCTCGGCGGGGACCAGGCGCGTGCCCAGCTTGTTCATGCGCTTCTCCAGCGTGTGCCGCGTCTTCTCCAGGTTCTCCTTGGTCTTGAGGCGCGTCTTCTCCAGGTTCTCGCGCTGTGCGCACCTTGGTCTTCTCCATCTTCTCCTTGGAGAAGGCCTTCTTGAAGTCATCCACGCGGCGCAGGCCGCTGCGCTTGATGCGCTCCGCGCGGGACTCCTCGATCACCTCCTCCACCTCCACCGCCTCGTCGGAGGATGAGTTCCAGCACCGCGGCGTCCTCCTCGGGCGCTCGCCCTCGCCCAGCTCGTCGCCTTCCTTCTCCGGCAGCGCCTCCGACTCCTTGAGGGACTTGCTGACGCTCAGTTTCGCTGGCAGCTTCACGTCGTCCTGGGAAAAGATCAGTGCAGGATGAGCGCGGGCCTGGGGCAGGGGCCAGGCGGGCGCGGGGGGGGGGGGGGCAGACCCCGGGCGGTTGATCCTGGGGACAGAAGGGGGACCCTTACCTGCGTGCTACCCCGGGAAATCAGCCACCTGCGACTTAAGTAGTCCCTGAGCCAGCAGCACCAGGTGGGAGGGTGGCCGGCATTATAATTGCACTTAATGTCTCGGAAAGCCTCCAACCCCCACAGCTCTTAAAGCCACCGGAAAAGGCTTGATTTGGGGAGATGCAGTGTAACTTTAGAAGTGGCATGGCGCCCTCTGGTGTCCAGAATTACGTAACGCCCCAGCCTGGCCAAAAAGCAAGAGTTTAGTTGAGACAATCTGATTTGGAGACAGGGGATGAGCTCACAGGCCATAGGGTAGCTTGAAGGTGGGGGCTCGGCACTGCGTTTTTTCCAGCCACTTAGAGCCATTTCAGAAACAGGGAAGGAGACTTGAGCCAAACTCACTCCCCTCCCTCTCTCTCTCTCTCTCTCTCTCTCTCTCTCTCTCTCTCTCTCTCTCTCTCTCTCACACACACACACACACACACACACTCTTCCACAACTTTCTCATATTTTTTGGCTCCACCAGTGGTCATGATCCCCCCCCCCTGACATGTACAATATCCCCACTTTCAAAAAGCAGAGGACGTTGAGCACAGAAAGGAGCCTGAGCCAGAACATAAACAGGAGCTTCTATTAGACTGGCTTCAGCTACTTCAGACCAGCAGATGAGACAGTAGTAGTTTTTCTAAAAGGTTTTCTGAAGACGTTTTCCCAAAATTGTAAGAAAATCCCATCTCCTAAAAAAATGAGGCAACACAAATTGACCCCTCTCTTGCACAAGCACACACACACACACTGCTTGGAATCTCTTTGGATTCCACTGGAACCACTTGTTACAGAATTCATTCCCTCCTCCCTCCCCCTCTTCTTTAGTTTTCCTTTGCATCAACATCCCTCCCTGCCCCCCCCCCCCCCAATTTCCTGGTTTACACTGAAAACTAGGAACACCTCCTCCCAACTTCCTTCCCTCCCTGTCAATAACATTAGCAGGGACAAAGAGAGAAAGCTAGCTCCACCTCTTCTCTCAACTGGGCAACAGCTCTGTTGGGCATCAAGCCACCTCTAGCTCTCCATTACCCTACTACACCTCCCAGCAAGCAAGGTGTCCTGGGCACAAAGCATGCTGGGACTTGTAGTCTCTACCTGCCATAAGTGGCTTAGTGCTATCATGGGCATCCTGGGCATAGTTCTGCCTCTTATTCACCAAGGCAATGACAGGGAAAGGTTTTGTTTTTTGTTTCTGAGTGTAGGAAGGTTGCAGCTTCTCAGCACTCCCTCTGATTTCAGCTGTATCTTTTGAGTCTCTGTGTATGCCTGGGCACAAGTACCTAGGACTCAGGGTCTTGTGCTCTCTCTTGGCTTTTCTCACTCCAGACTAATGCTCTACCACTTGAGGCACAGCTCTGCTTCAAAGTTTTTAGTGGTTAATTGGAAGACTTTTCTCCAGTCTGGCTTCAAACCTCAGCCCTCAGATCCTATGATTACAGAGGCCTGAGCTACCAGCATCTGGCTCTTTTGTAGTCATCTTCCTGTCTGCCACTGGAGATTTCTACCATTAAGAATTCATCATTTTAAGACTCACTTGAATTAAATTCTGTTGCTAGCAGACCACCCCTGTGTGTGTCCTACTGAAAGATGAGGTAAAGATTCTCCTTTCCCTAAGCTCAAATACTGTGGATAGATGGGGGGAATTGAAGAATGACTGCAGAGAAGAATCAGGATATAGTCCCAGCTGCTAGAAAGCAAATTTTCTTTCTCCTGCCCAACTCCTGAAGGCCAAGCTGGTTTTCCTGGCCTCCTCTGGCTTTCTAGATAAAGGGTTTTTGCCAACTACGGAGGAAAAGGAGATTGAGAAGAGAGCTGCATGCTTCTCCTGGCCAATTCTGTCTTCCTGGCACCCAAGGAAAGCTCTTAAAGTACAGTATCAGGAGCAGTCTCAATGTGGGGACATTTATTCTTGAATTTAGGGGCATCTACCCAGACCAGAAAAGTAGTTGGGGGGCATAACACATTTACCATGGGCTTCCACCTTTTTGGTGGAAGGTTGGAGACAGGAAGGAACAACTTGACCTGAATGCCTGGACAATGTCTTGTAGGCCGGCTCTGGAGAGAGTGTATCCTTAGCATTTCCCTTCCATTAGTGGATTTCTCCCCCTTCCTTTTTCCAAGTCAGGTTTCCCCCATGACTCACAGCCTTGGAGTGTTGTCTTGGGCCCACCCAGTCTACCAGTTGCTACAACAGCCAAGAGTACACAAAAAGCACTTCCCCCTACCCCAGACACACAAGGTCAGGCACCTTTGTTCCACGCCTGCTTCCCTGGCAGAATTCCTAGGCCCATGGAGGGGCCTTAGGGGGTATAAGGAGATGGTTCTGCTTATTTCATTTTCCCATTTGTATTAAACAAAACCACCACTCCCAACAGGCTTGTTTTCCAGAGTTACCTTTAATGACCAGATCTGAACAAAAACATGCAGTTTCCCCTGACCCCTGCCAAGTACACACAGCCCCCCCCATACCCAGAAGGCATGAGTCCAGGATGGAATTAGAGGAGCCCCAGGACAGCTCCCACCTCTTCCACTCTACCTCCACCTCTAGAATCTGCTATAGAAATTTAAGATCTTCTGGCTTAGGAAGATCTTTATAAGATCATAATTTGAGTGAGCACCTACTACATACCTGGTCCTTGGCCAGGCATTTCACATTTGTTAAGGAGAAGGGAAAAGTGCCAAATGGCTCTAAATAGCCATTTGATTTAGTGCTAACCAGCTCTGTCTCCACTCACTGCTGGGGAAGACACTGGAGAGGTAATTCAGAGAACCAGGAACAAGGATCAAGTGGTTAGAGTTCTGGCCTAGCAAGAGCAAGGCCCTGAGTTCAATTTCCAGGATAGAGAGACAGACAGGAACTACTGCCTAGGGAGGTAGGTTAAAAGGATGTGCAGAATGAAAGGAGAATCCAAAGACCCTCCGCTTTAGGCTGCCAAGATAAGGAACCACCAGGCACTGGTGGCTTGTGCCCGTTATCCTAGCTACTGGGAGGCTAAGCTGTGAGAATCAAAGTTTGAAACCAGCCCAGGCAGATGAATCCATAAGACTCTTATCCCCAATTAATTGGCAAAAAAACTGGACATGGAGCTGTGGCGTAACTGATAAGAGTACTAGCCTTGAGCAAAAATATAAGGGACAGAGCCGAACTCCTGAGTTTAAGCTCCAGTACCAGCACCAAAAGAGAAAAGAGGGCCAGGAGTTTGGCCTCGTGGTAGAGTGCTTGCCTAGCATGCACGAAGACCCAGGTTCGATTCATTGGTACCACATGTACAGGAAAAAAAAAAAGCCAGAAATGGTGCTGTGGTACAGGTGGTAGAGCTCTCTAACCTTGAGAAAGCCCAAGGACAGTGCTCAGGCCCTGAGTTCAAGCCTCATGCCTGGCAAACAAATAAATAAATAAATGAAGGAAGAAAAGAAAAAAAATGCCCCAAAGTGCTTCTTACTGAGATATTTATGGGAAAAGAATTAAAAAAAAAAAAAAAGCCTCACTATAGGGAAAGGGAGAAAGGAAGCCAGAGCCAACTAAAATATTCCTCCTCTTTCTGACCCCTTCCCCCTCTCTTGAGCTGGCAGCTTCTGAGAGCCCTGCCCAAGGCAGAATCTGGCAAGCATAAGGGATTCCTTTGCGAAATGTTTTCTGAAAAAAAAAAAATGGAAAAAGTAAGTCTAAATGTTTTCCTCAGCTACAAGGAGCTGGTAGAGAAGGCACAGAACAGTCCCCCAGGCCTAGGCCTCAAGAGGCGCTCCCCCAAACAGGCTCTGAGCCAAACTGGCCTGTCCCTGAGGAGGCCAGGAAGAGAAAATCCAAAGCCACACCCAGTTTCCTGCAGCTTCATGCAGGGCAGATTTTAGGTGCAGTTTTTGGGTGCCGGGAGCTCTATCATTAAAACAGCTACCAGCTGGGAGGTACCTCCATAGTAGAGAGCTTGCTGTGCACATAGGAGGCTCTGGGTTCCATCCCCAGCACTAAGAACAAAAAACAAATGAAACAAAACAGGCTGGGCGTGGTGGCACATGCCTGTAATCCTAGCTACTCAGGAGGCTGAGATCTGAGGATAACAGTTCAAAGCCAGCCATCCTGGACACTAAAGATTCTAAAGAACATGAGACTTTTATCTGGAAAACAGGAAGTGGTGCTGTGGCTCAAGGGTTAGGGCGGTAGCCTTGAGCCTCTGAAGAGCTCAGGGACAGTGCCAGGCTCAGAGTTCAACCCCCATGACCCACAAAAAACAAAAACAAACAAAAAAAAAACTGAAAACAAAACTTGTAGTTCTGCCTATAATAAATACTAGCAACTCATGAGACTGAGATCTGAGAATGGAGGTTTGAAGCCGGCCCAAGCAGACAAATCTGAGAAACTCTTATCTCCAATGAACCAGCAAAATGCCCAAAGTAGAGATGTGGTTAAAATGGAAAAGGGCCAGAGTTGATTGGGAAAAAGCAAAGGGGAGAGCATGAGGCCCTGAGTTCAAGTGCCTGTGCTGGCTGTGGGAGGGGGGAAACCCGGAAAGCCCTTTCCCTTTCCCTCCCACCCCATTGTACACATCACATTCACCCCATGTCTCCAATGTCTATGAGCCACTCACAAAGGCAGTGGCTTAGAAGGGCTGCCCATCCTGGCTGATGGAGGACTGGAGTGACATCCCATGCCCAACGGCCCCAGAGGACTAACAGATCCTAGATGCCCCCACCGGCTGTTGGCTCCTCAGTGGTAGACCAGGGCCCAGGTTCTGGGTAATAGGGCAGTGTCCTAGGCGTCTGCTCAAAGTCTGGGAGCTCAGGCTTCAGGTCAAAAGGCTCAGTCTCAGGCAGAAGGTCAAAAGGCACGATCTTGGGTAAGGCCCCGGCAGAAGGTGCATTCGGCTTCTTCTCAGGCTAAGATGAGGAAAAGGGGTTTAAATTGGGCTTGGGATGGGTGTGGATGGGGTTGAAAGAGGTCTCTGTAGCATGCTGGTAAGTAGGGAAGGGAACACATAATGTATTAGGGCAAGGGGGAAAAAAACACCCACATTTAAAATGCTTCAGCCCTGGGGCTGAAAGGGATGGGACAAACCCAAGCCCATGAATTAATAAACAGCTTTAATGGAGCCTCCCTTCCTCTCCCTAGAGGCCTCCCTGGTCCTGTCTGTGGGCTCCCATCTTCTGCCCTTACTGGGTATGGCTGACTACTCCTACTAGGGCTAGAGAGATGAGGAGACGCTGCTGGGTTTTTTTTCCTACTGGATCAGTGTGTACTCTAACTGGTAAAGAGAAGGTACACATTTCTTTGTCTCCTTGTTCCTGAAGGTAAGGTGGGTACTGGGTGCTGTTCTGGATTAAAAGAGAAACAGACATGCGCAGTGGCTCATACCTTGAATCCTAGCTATTCAGGAGGCTGAGTTCAAAGAATCATGGTGGAAAGCCACTGCACGAAGACAAATCTGAGAAACTTTCATCTCCAAGTAATCAACAAAAAGATGGAAGTATAGTGTGAGGTGTGGCCTAACTGGTAGAAGTACAGCCTTGAGTAAAAAAGCTAAGAGGCAGGTAGTGCTCAGGTTCTTGAGTTCAAGCCCCAGTATCAACACACACACACACACACACACACACACACAATGCACAGGGAAATCAGAATCTAAAACTAAGCTTTTTTTTTTTTTTTTTTAATCTTAACCACAGGTAGATCTTTGTCCTGGGGCCCCATTCTTCCTCCTCAGGAGCCAGTAAGAAGACTGCTTCTGATTGAGGAGAGGGATAGCTAAGGACACAGCAGAATTAAACAAACAATAGCAGCATTTATTAAGACCTGTATAGTCACAAAACCCCAAAGTAGCAAAATAGCAGGTCCTAACCTGACAATGAGAGTCTGTCAAAGATGCAGATAAAAGAGAAAACCAAAATGCCTCTCTTCTACACAGGCAGAGTCCAGGCTGGGGAAAACTGTGGTCAGCCAGAAGCTCAATCCTTATATTTTCCACCTTCCTACTCACTGTCACTGGGATGGGAGACCCTGCAATGCTTTTGCTTCAGCACTCATGAAGTTAATAGCTCTAGTGTTGACCACTTGTAGCCAACAAAGTGTGCATGTACTCACACCACACGCAGTCACACAGAGATAGCATCCTCATTCTAGGAATTCAGTCTCTCAGAGAATAAGGAGCCCTCAGGTTAAGGGTAGCCCTCATCCTGATTTCTGCTGCTTGCTTTGGAACAGGAGATCAGGGTGGGAGCATTCACTGAAGCAGAAGGAAGATCTAGCCCCAGTTTGGGCCTCCCAATCTTTTTTTTTTTTTTTTTTTTTTGCCAGTCCTGGCTTGACTCAGGGCCTGAGCATTGTCCTTGGGCTTTCTCAAGACTAGAGCTCTACCACTTGAGCCACAGAACCACTTCCAGCTTTTTTCTATGTATGTGGTACTGAGGAATCATTCCCGGCAAGCATTCTACCACTAGGCCAAACTCTCGGCCTGGCCCCTCAGTCTTATGTAACAAACAAGTGACTTCTTCTTTCCTAATCTATACAAGGAGAAAGATAAAGCTGATTGCCATTAAGGATCCTTCCAGGGCTGGGAATGTGGCTTAATGGTAGGGTGCTTGCCTCGCATGCATGAAGTCCTGGGTTTGATTCTTCAGTACTACATAAAAAGAAAAAGCCAGAAGTGGCGCTGTGGCTCAAGTGGCAGAGTGCTAGCCTTGAGCAAAAGAAGCTCAGGGACAGTTCGAAGACCTGGCAAAAAAAAAAGAAGGAAGGAAAATTCACAGTTATATGATTCCAAAAATGGTACAATCCACCACTCATCTCTGAAGCTGTTGCTCAGCAGTGATACTCCATTCCCTCTCGCTATCAGTAGCCCCTCTGTACTAATGCCTCACCTTTTGACTTTGGCCTTTACAATATTCATTTTTTGGTTGTTGTTGTTTTGGACATTAGATACATGCAGATACTAAAATTTTTGTCTTGGGGAATACTCCTAAAACAAAAATACCGTTTCTTGGATTCAATGACCAAGAAAAATAACCTAAACTCAACTTTTCTGGAGAATAGGTATAGTAGGCACATTCTCCAGTCACTAGATGTTTTTGTGGGGGTGGGGGGGGAGGTGTCATGGGGCTTGTACTCAGCCTGGATGCTGTCCCTGAGCTCTTCAGCTCAAGGCTACCACATTACCATAGAGCCAAGCCCCACTTTCCATTTTCTAGAGGTTAATTGGAGATAAGACTCTCAAATCCTTTTGTGCCCAGGCTGGCTCTGAACTTTGATCCTCAGATCTCAGCCTCCTGAGTAGCTAGGATCACGGGTGTTAGCCACCGCCCTGGCTCCAGTCACTAGATTTAAAGGCTGAAAGGGGTCTGAACACTAAGCTGAGAGGCTTGAGTTTCTTTTGGAATAAAGTAACCTTGATTCCCATGTCATCTAGGAAGGGAAGAGCTAAAGGCTGGGTTAGGATTTAGGGCAGAGGAATCAGCAAACCCTCATTCCAGACCTGCTGTCATCTCCCTTGGTGCCTATTAGCCACATAAGTCTTTAGAGGCTTCTCTACCCACCAGCACCTGCAGGTCTGATGGCTCTCAAGTGCTAGACAGCAGCTTTGTCTCATCAAAACTATTCCAAGCCAGGCACTAGTGTCTGTAATCCTAACTCAGGAGGCTGAGATCTGAGGATCAAGGTTCAAAGCCAGCCTGGGCACAAAAGTCCATCAGACTCCAATGAACCACCAAGAAACCGGAAGTGTCTCTGTGACTCAAGTGGTAGAGAGCTGGCTTTGAGCTGAAGAGCTAAGGGACAGTGCCCAGGTCCAGAGTTCAAGCCCTATGACCAAAGCTCGGGGGGGTGGAGGTAGGGGTGGGAGGGGCAAGGAGGGCAGAAGGGGGAAACGATTCCAGAAGTCCCGTGCCAGTGGCTCACATCTATAATCCTAGTGACTCAAGAGGCTGAGGATTACAATTTAAATACAGACCAGGCAAGAAACTATGTGAGACCCTTGCCTCACATAGAGTGCAAAATTGAGCAAAAAATACTCAGGGATGGCACTCAGGCTCTGAGTACAAACTCCAGGACTGATACATATTCAAAGTACACACTATTCCAAAAGCTAGTCACCTGTGGCTCATGGAGAATGCCTAGTTCCTGCATTCAAGTGCACACACACACACTATTCCAGACATAGGCATAGTGGCTCAAGGCTATAATTCTAGCTGCGTGGGATGTGGAGATCCGGGATTGAAGTTTGAGAGACTATGTCTCAACCAAGGGCTATACACTGTGGCACACATCTGTTGCTCCAGCTACTGGGGAAGTACAATGGCTGGGCAGGGATATGTACTTATTATCCCCAGAAATGTAGGGAAGCAAAAAGAGAAGGATCACAGCTCAGGCATATAGTGAGAACCCACCTTGAAAATAACTGATGCAAAAAAAAAAAAAAAAAGCTGGAAGGCAGGCACAGTGGCTCACACCTGTAATCCTAGCTACTTAGGAGGCAGATATCTGAGGATCACGGTTCAAAGCCAGCCCAGGCACAAAAAGACTTGAGACTCTTATCTCCAATTAACCTCTAGAAAAGGGGAAGTAGGGCTTAGCCTTGAGATGAAGAGCTCAGGAACAGCACCCAGGCTGAGTTCAAGCCCCATGACCCCCCCCCCACACACACACACAAAAAGTGGTGGAGTGATTGCCTAGCATGCATGAAGCGAAGCCCTGGATTCAATTCCTCGGTATCACATACACAGAAGAAGCCAGAAGTGGTGTTGTGGCTTAAGTGGTAGTGTGCTAGCCTTGAGAAAGCCCAAGGACAGTGCCCAAGCCCTGAGTTCAATGCCCCAAGAACTGACAAAAAATAAGACCTGGAGTCATGGCTCAAATAGCTATCTAGAAGCAAGAGGCCATGAGTAGCCGGGCATGGTGGCTCACATCTGTAATCCTAGCTACTCAGGAGGCCGAAATCTGAGGATCACGGTTCAAAGCCAGCCCAGGCACTAAAGTCCGTGAGGCTCATATCCAATTAACCACCAGAAAACCAGAAGTTGTGCTGTGGCTCAGGGGTAGAGTAGTAGTGTTGAGCTGAGGAGCTCAAGGACAATGCCCAGGCCCAGAGTTCAAGTCCCACAACGGACCAAAAAAAAAAAAAAAAAGAGGCCATGAATACAATTCACAATTCAGGTACTACATACTAACAAATCCAGAAAATATGTATTCCCATTCCATCTCCCTTTCTGGAAATGTGTGTGTGTGTGTGTGTGTGTCTGTGTGTGTGTGTGTGCGCATTTATTCTTACAGGAAATTGAACTCTGGGTGGGGTCTCATGCTTTCCTTTAGCTTTTTTGTGCAACGCTGGTACTCTACCACTTGAGCCATAGCTCACTTTCAGATTTTTGTTGATTAATTGAAGATATGCAGTCTCACTGACTTTTCAGCTCAGGTTCTCTTCAAACTGAGTTCTTCATATCTTATCTTCCTCCAGTAACTAAGGTTACAGATGTAAGCCACTGGCACACATCTCTTTCTGGATGCTAAAATAGCTCTGAAAAACATCTACATCACTGCCTCATAGGCTTGGCTCTGTAACATTCACCAGTTACCTGGTGTTTTAAGAGTTTTTGTTTTTTGGCCAAGAATGTGGCCTAGTGGTAGAGTGCTTGCCTTGCATGCATGAAGCCCTGGGTTTGATTCCTCCAAACCACATACACAGAAAAAAGCCAGAAATGGTGCCATGATTCAAGTGTCAGAGCGCTAGCCTTGAGCAAAAAGTATTCAAGGATAGTGCCCAGCTGAAAGTTCAAGTCCCAGGACTGGCAAAAAAAAATAGTTTGTTGTTTTCCAGGACTAGGATTGGTCACTTTTGCTCAATGACTGCTGCTCTACCACCTGAGTTATGCCTCTAGCCCCAGAATGGTATTTTAGAGCAAAACCTGGCCTGACTCTCAGTAGTCCCCAGTCCATGCACTCCAATTATCAGTGCACTCTGATTACTAGTACAATTCGCTCTTCTTCATTCACTACCTGTTGCCTAGCTAAGCATCAGCTGACAGGATGGAATGCTAAACTGCTGGCTTTTATTTGTGGCAGATAAGCGAACCCCAACCCAGAAACTAGGTCAGGCCAGAAGTCCTGATTCTACAAGACTCTTCAGTGTCCTTCCCTACCTCATTCCTCATCATCCCCTCCCATCTGCAATGAGAAATACAACATCTCTTCCTTACCTTTCCCTCTAGAAACATTACAGCATCCTAGAAACCACTTCTCCAAATTAATCCATCTCAATAATTCCTCTCCTTCTCCCCTTTTCCCCCTCTCCAATCTCTTTCTTCTCCTGGTTACCCAAGCTTCCTGACTCCTTAGCCTAACTTTCTCATAAATGCGGCCCCATTCTTCCCTATTAGGCCTGCCAAGGCACACAGCTATTTTTACCTCATTCTTTCTCAGGCCTTAGACCTCCACAGACTTGAGGAGGAGAAGCATCTGTTTTTCTAAAGAAGTGGAGGCTCCACTTCCTTTTCCCCACCTTAGACATTCTGTACCACAGCTCAGAGAAGTTTGGCAACCCTGAACCCCACCCATCTTGCTGTTACTGTTTCCTTACCTCTAAGATCCTGTCAAGATCAGGAGCATTTAATTTCTTAGTTATTTCCCCAACAGGTTGAAGGATCAACTTAATCTGCTCTACCCTCACTTTTTTCTCCTCTTCCTCCTTCTCCTTTCTGAAGTGCTGGAAATCAAACTTGCCCAAACTAAGTAAATACCCTACCTACCTACAGCCTTAAGCCACCCTTCTGCCTCAGTTCTCTGCCTTCACTGGACCTGGCTTGGTACACATGCAGTCAAAGCCATGCTGTTATGGATACTCTCCCCAACCCACTCTGCAACACACCCTTGCTATTGTAGACCCTGATCCCTGCACAATGGTGTAAAGAGTGGGACACAGGGATTGTCCTCGGCCTTAGAAGAGAAGTCAGGTCTCCATAACTATCAGAATCTCTGTCTTTAGCACAGGGATGTTTGCTTCCAGCTGAGAACTTTCTCAGGTCTTTTCTCCAGGTTCTACAATCTGGGATCTTTAAAGTGAGATCTCCCATGGTCTTCATGGGAATCCTTTACCACCCTGGGCCCTGGAGAAAAGACAGAGCTGACCTGCTGCCCCAGACCTCTGGGTTGCCTTTCTTCCCTGTATTTCCCACATGGTCAGGCAGATTAAAACAACAAACAATTCAATTCATTCCCCCCCTACACACACACACACACTCTACAAGCAGTTAGGGTAAATGGGAAAAGCTCTGGGTGTACTAATGTGTACTAATATGGAAAGCAAAGGGGCTGGGATATTAGCTGAAATGGTAGAGCAATTTCTAAGTAGCCCTAGATTCAGTCCCAACACCACAAAATAAATACATGCAAAGAGTTTTTTGTTTTGACTTTAAAAATAGGGCTATAGGGCTGGGAGTTTGGCCTAATGGTACAGTGCTTGTCTAGAATGCATGAAGACCCGGGTTTAATTCCTCGGTATCACATACATAAAGAAAAGCCAGAAGTGGTGCTGTGGCTCAAGTGGTAGAGCTCTAGCCCTGAGAAAGCCCCAGGGCAAAAAAAAAAAAAAATTAGGGCTATATAACCCAGCTGGCCTTGAACTTGTGATCCTCCTGTTTCCACCTCCCAAGTGCTACAAATACAGGCATGAACCACTACATTCCCACCAAGAAGGAAAGCTTTGTAAAGGCCCAGGACCATGTGGGAGAAAGGCTGAGCAGTTAGTAGAAGGGAAGTGGGATAAGTGTCATGTCTGCCTCTGACCCACCACCATCTCCTCACAGAGGGGTCAGCTCATCACCTCTGTGTCTCCTTTCTTCCCAAACACCTGTCCCAGTCTGCCTATCTCTTGGTTCCCTGTGGCAAGATCTCATCTCAGCTCAATTGGTCACTAAGAACCAGCCTGACCAGGCCCCGGAGTGGTGGGCAAAACCACTGCTCCCTTCAGGTAGCTGGCGAACGGCTTTCCTTTTTTTTCCATTCCCTCAGAGACCAGAGTGCAAAGTAACCCCTAAAGCCCTCAAGATCCTGACACCTTGGGACAGGAACATCAACCAGGCCCCACCAGGCCTAGGGTGATGGGAGAGGGCAGGGCCGGGCACATTCCTGCCCAGCCCTCAACTCAGACACACTGCTAATGGGATTAAAAAAGGGGAGTGGAGAGGAGCAGCAATACTGACATTCCCAGATTTATCTGAGGATCCTGATACGAAAAAATAAAATAAAATAAAATTGTATCCCTTAGAGAAGAACGGGGAGTTAGGCAAAGGAAGCATCTAACTGCCAAGGGACCTGAGGAGGGCCAGAGGGCAGCCTAGGGCTCAGCCCCTCCTCTCCCCCACACTCGGCCTCTCCAGGCCAGTTCCGGGCCCCCGCAGGTATGTGGGGTGATTCACCGCGCCCAGACCCCGGGACTCCCAGGAGGCTCTTCACCCCGCCCTCGCCGCTCCCCTCACTCCTCCAGCCCACGCCCACCCCTTCCCGTCCCACCCGCTTCCAGCAGGCCAAGGGCGCGGGTGGGGTGCCCCGTGGGGCTACCTTATCCCAAGCTGGGAAGTGCCAGGAGCCGGGGTGGGGAGCCGAGGCTGATGCGGGGGCGCGGGGATCGGGCGAGGTGGGCTGGCGGTCGCGTCCCTCGCCTGGCGCAGCCCCCGCGAGTGCGTGCTTGAGCCCTGAATCACCCGCTATATTGGGCCCGAAGCGCCGGAGGCCCCAAGTCCGGGCCTGGCCTCCAGTGTCCGCTTACAGCGGACCCCAGCGGTCGCCAGGGACCCTCGGAAATTCCCTTGAAACTGCACCCAAATAGGAAAGCTTTTGACAGAACCGAGTCGGGGGACAAGGGGCTGAAGGCTGCGTTCCGGGGTCCAGTCCCCCCAACTCTCACCCAAGTTCCGCTTCTGAGTTTGAGGCCAGAGGGAGGGGCCTGGGCGGGGAAGCGCCGAGTGCAGAGCGCGCCCCCTCGGCGCTCCGCAAGGATGTCCCGCGGGACCCCTCCCCGCACCCCGCACCCCACCCGAGTGGAGCTCTCCAAGAAGAGGGCGGTGGGCCTGGCGGGAGAGCCACGCAACGGGCGCCGATGACGAGGGCTGGGTGTCGGGGTGGGGGACGGGGCGGGAGGCCCGGGAGCCGTCCGACCCGCGGGCTCACCTGGTAGATCATGACTTTAAAGTTGCGGCGCCGCAGCAGCTCGGCCTCGTTGACCTCCAGCTTCTTGATCTGGCCGGCCTGGCGCTCCAGGCTGCCGCGCACCGTCTTCACGTTGACGCTGACCTTGCGCACCTTCTCCAGCAGTTTGCTCACCGTGTTGCTGGTGGTGGCGTGCGCCTTGCCCAGCTTGCTCAGCTCGCCCTGGATGCTCTGCACCGCGCCCTCCATCTCCGCCTGCCGCTCCTCCAGCTGGGTTTGGGTCAGCTGGATCTGGTCGACCGCGCCGATGATTTTATCCAGGAGACTCAGGACCAGCACGCCGTTCACCTGATCCGATTTGATCAGCTCTTCGGAGCCGGTCCCCGACGGCTCTTCGGCAGTCGGAGCCCCCACTGGAGAGGGCTCCGGACTCTCGGTGGCATCGGGGAAGCCCGAAAACGGTCGCTCGACGATCTGGAGCGTGATGTCTTCCATGGCTGACCCGGAGCCGTGCAGGGAACCGGCCGGCTGGGTGGAGCGGGAGATCGGGAGAGAAGGAGCGAGAGTGGGAGAAGAGCGAGCGAGAGCACGGAGAGCGGAGGAAACTCGAGCCACGTCCGTGCGCACCGGAACGGCGGCCAGAACTGTGGGGCGGGGGATTCGCGCACAACCCAGCTCTCGGGCCAAACCCGGAGTCGGGCTGCTCATTGGCTGGCTCCTTCCCAGAGAGGGAGGGATCGGGGCAGAAGGGGGAGACCGACGGCGAGGAGGGAAGCTAACGACGGGGGTGGGGGGGGACACCAAGAACCGAGCGCCCCACCCGGCCTCGGATGGTTGGAATAGTTGGCAAGCGAGACTCAGCCCCCCCCCCCCCGCCCCGTTAGTGGAGGCGGCGGCCGGAGCGGGGACTGGGGCGGAGGAATGTGAGCTGGAAAAAAGGAATCAAGTCCTCAGCGTGTGCTCTACTTTTCCTCTTTTTCTTTTTTTCCCTCATCTGCAAACCCACTTCAGCCTTTTAAGATCTACAGCTGAGAGTCAGGTGGGCCTGGAGAGCCTGGATCACACTTAGGCGGGGTGTGGCTTTCGCCAGTGCCTGCAGGGCCTCCCTCTCTACCAACTCCTTCCAAGGGGCCTCTGACTCCCTTTCCTCCCTTTCCTCTCGCCCCACCCCCTCGCTCAAAGTTAGCAACCATTACCCTGCGGAGTTTGAAGGGTGGTTTGTGGAAAGGAAGGGAGGAGTATAATGGAGTCGCAGCACTTGTGAGGGGCTGCAAAGCTCTTCTCCAATGCTCTGCTCTTTAGAATTGACCTCAGAAAGAGCAAAGTTGCCACCTGCCTAATCACCCTAGCTACTCAGGAAGCTGAGATCTGAAGACTGTGTTTCGAAGCCAGCCCAGGAAGAAAAGTCTGGGAGATTCTTATCTCCAGTAAACTATTCTGATAAAGTGACCCTGTGGCGCAAGTGGTAGAATGCTAGCCTTGAGCACAAATCTATTCAGGGACAGTGCCCAGGACCTGAATTCAAGCCCCAGGACCAGCAGAAAAAGAAAGACTCACCTCTCTTCCATCTAAAAAATCGCCACCTTCTTTGTTCCTCTAGCAGACAAACTCAGAGAATAGGATGTGTGTGTCATGTCCATTTGTCTCTGTAGACCCCAGAGACTAGCAGTAAGCAATCAGGACAATCATGGATTCATTCTCTCCCCCCATCTCTCCCCACCACACACCTTTGCGTCTATTCTGGGGCTTAAACTCAGTAACCTGAATAGCTAGAACCACCAAAACCCAACAGATTCTATCTTTGACAGACAAGAAAAGGAAAGCTAGAGGCCAGGAGTGTGGCCTATGGTAGAGCGCTTGCCTAGCATACACGAAGACCAGGGTTTGATTTCCCTGTACCACATACATAGAAAAGCCAGAAGTTGTGCTGTGGCTCTAGTGGTAGAGCTCTAGCCTTGAGAAAACTCAAGGACAGTGCTCAGGCCCTGAGCCTAAGTCCGAGACTGGCAAAAAAGAAAAGGAAAACTAAAGAAAGGCAGGTAAGAAGCCATGTTGGCTTGACCTGTATACTCCTGTTCCTCTCCTCCACCCGCTCCCCCTTTTTTTTGTACTGGGGCTTGAACTCAGGGCCTTGGGCTTTTGCTTTTTTTTTTCCCCACTGGAGGATGGTGCTCTATTACTAGGAGCTGTGCTTCCACTCCTGTCGTTTTGCTGCTTAACTGATGAGTCTCATGGATGTTTTGCTCAAGCTGGCTTTGAACTGCAATCCTCATAACTCAGCCTTCTGAGTGAGCATGACTACTTCATTGATGCTGTCTTAAGTCAGCGGGCTGGCACAAAGGGACGAGCAGTTCTTAAAGGCCTATGAAGGTTCCATAGGACAGAGTTCTGCAGGCAGAGACTGCCCTGCTCCCACATCTGGCCCTCGGCACAGCAGAGGCTCTGAATCCCTGGAGCCATTCCAGCCCCCTTTCCCACAGAAAGGCTGTAAACCTTTTCCCTGCTTGAGAAACCAGGCTTGGGTTTCCCCAGCAGGATAGATGATGGGCTCGGCAAAAGGTCACTTCTAGCCTGGCATCTACTATCATGAAGTGTGAAAACCTATTCTATGGGGGACCCAGGTATCATCTAACTGTTCAGAGAAGCTACTGATCCAAAAATCTTCATAAAGTTCCATTAAAAAACAAACTGGTTAGAACTGGGTGTGTTGGCTCACCCCTGTAATACTAGCTACTAAAGAGGCTGGGATCTGAGGATCAAGGTTCAAAGCCAGCCCAGGCACAAGAGAACCTGAGACTCTTACCTCCAAATAACCTCTAGAAAATGGGAAGTGGGGCTTGGCTCCAGGATAGGGAAGAGCTCAGGGACAGAGCCCAGGCTGGGTTCCAAACCCCATGACTCACCAACCCCCCCCCCCAAAAAAAAAACCCAACTGGTTAGAAAGCCTGTAATCCTAGCTACTCAGTAGACTAAGATCTGAGAATCCAAATTTGAAACCAATCCCAGGCAGTAAAGTCTATGAGACTCTTATTTCCAATTAACCGGCAAAATGCTAAATGAGGAATGTAGCTCAAGTGATGGAGTGTTAGCTTTGAGCAAAAGAAGCTCAAGGATAGTGTCAAGACTCTGAGTTCAAGCCCCAGGACTAGCACAAAAAATAGAAATAAAGGAGCCAGGAGTTTGGCCTAGTGGTAGAGTGCTTGCCTAGCACACACAAAGACTCAGGTTCAATTCCTTGGTACCACATACATAGAAAAAATCAGAAGTGGCACTGTGGCTCAAGTAGTAGAGCTCTAGCCTTGAGAAAGCCTAAGGACAGCACTCAGGTCCTGAGTTCAAGCCCCAAGACTGGCAAAAAAGAAAAAGAAAAGAAAAAAAACAGGGTGCAGTGGCTCTTGCCTGTAATCCTAGCTATTCAAGAAGCACAAAAGGACCTGAGACTCTTAGGTCCAATTAACCTCTAGAAAATGGGAAGTGGGGCTTAGCTCAAGGGTAGGGTGGTAGCCTTGAGCTGAAGAGCTCAGTGACAGCACCCAGGCCAGTGGAGATCAAGCTCTATGACCCACAAAAAAAAAAAAAATGCCAGTATTTCAGTATTTGTGGATGAGTCAAGTTATGCCCTAGGGATCATCTAAAGAATGCGGTTCTGACTCATTTGATGCCTTCTTAACAGAGAATTTTTGTGAAAGGGCCCTGCCCCTATAGCTATGGTGGAGAAAAGTCCACAGGCACTAGCTTCTCTCGCTGCTTCCCTACTTCTTAAATGCCATTTAATTCCAACAGATGGCGTGCTAATCTTCCTGTACTGAGTTTACAGTACCAGCAGAAACAGATTAGGAGTATACCACTCCATTTCAGTGAAAATAAGCAGTTTCTCTTCTTGTAATTGCATTCAGCATGCCATTGCTTGCATTCAGGGTTGTTTCTTTACATTTTCCATTGCTCATTCTCCTTGATGAAAAACACACTCTCCATTATGTCCTTTGAGTTGCCAAGAAAGAGACCAAAATTTAAAAAGGATTTAAAAAGATTAAAAGCTAACAATTCCTTTGGCCCCAGGTAGAGACCACCAGGACACAATCATGTCAGCAGGTAGAATCTTAGTACTCTATCATATTCCATATTCCATTTATGGGTGTGTGTGTGTGTGTGCCAGTTTACGAGTTTTGGGTCTTAAACTCAGGGCCTGGGTCCTTTACCTTTTCATTCATGAGTAGTGTTTTGACACTTTAACCACAGCTCCACTTCTAGATTTTTGGCAGTTAACTGGTATTAAAACTCTCAATCTCCAAAGGTGCTAGGATTATAAGCATGACCACTGGTACTCCATTTACATCCATGCTTGTGTTCAGTAAAGGACACCTATTTTCCAGGAACCAGCTAGTGCATAAGGGACTTTAATGATGATGAATAGTTTTTTTGTTGTTGTTGTTTTGTTTTTATTTTTTTTTGTCTGAGTGGAGATACAGCATAGCAAGAGATACTGGAGCATAAGTTATCTGTGATGAAATTAGTGCAGCAGCTTAGGGAAGGTAGCCATTCCTTATAGGGAAGTGGGAGAGGATTCCTGGGTAGAGGGATGCCTAGATATAAAGGGAAGGACTCTCCCCTCTCAAGCCTGGTAACAACATGAGGTGTGAAAGTACACGGTGAAGAAATCAAGAGTTGTTCATCTCCTCCTATCTCGGCTCTGTTCTCCTTCTTATCAGTTTGCAGAAGGGAAAAGCAGCCAAAGGGATGAGATGTTCCACTCAGCTCTGGATCTGCGCTGGACAAACCCTGGGGATACAGTGTGTTTTGTTCATAATAAACGGTTGGCATGGATGATGTGTCTTCATGTCACAGAAACCAAACTAGTCCTCAGCAGCTGGCTCACAGCTGTCACAACAGGGATTTTTTTTCTTGCCAGCTTTATATAAAGGCATTGTTTTTGTCTCTATGAAACACACAAAAACTTCCCATACTATTTGTATATTTCTCTCCCTCAAAACAGGTGAGGTGACTCATGCCTGTGACCTCAGCTAACTGAAGAGGAATTAGGTAGGAGACTCATGATCTGAAGCCAGCGGGAACAAAAAGCAGGAGTCTGTATCTGAAAGGTAACTAAAGCAATAAAGGCAGGGGATGTGGCTCAAATGGTAGAGAACTTTTCCAGAGGAGAGGCTATGAGTTCGACTGAAAAAAAATTAACTAAATAAAAGGGAGGTGATCAATGAGGAGGCCAGGCCTACAATGCTACTATTTGAGATAAGATAATTGTGGTTCAATGATAGCCCAGGCAAAAGTTAGGAGACAGCATCTAAAAAAAAATAACCTGGGAGTTCATTTCTGTAATCTCAGATAGGAGATAATGATGAGAAAAAAATTAAGATTTTGGGACAGCTGGGCAAAGTGGTATACACATGTATCATCAGGATGCCATTAGAAGGGTAACAGTAGGAGGGCAGCTGGGGCAGAGGCATGAGACCCTCTCTGAAAAAAACAAACTAAAAGAGCTGGACTGAAGTGGTAGAGTGCTTACAAGGACTAAGCCCCATAGTTTTAGCTACTTAGGACACTGAAAAGATGATGGAGTGCTTGGGGCCTGACTCAGTGATATCACACCATCCTATCAAGCTAAAGGCTTTGAGTTCAAACTCTGTACCATCAAAACTTTTAAAAGTTCTTCCTGAACCATTTGAGTAATGATAACCTAATATATCTTACCATCTCCAAATTAGTGTGTATGGTTGGTGTGTGTGTGTGTGTGTGTGTGTGTTGTGTGTATGCGTATGCATATATATATATATATACATATATATATATATACATACATACATGTGCCAATATTGGAGCTTTAACTCAGGACCTCACAAGCCTGGTAACCTCTTGAGCCACAGCACCACTTCCAGTTTCTGGTAGTTAATTGGAGCTAAGAGTCTCACAGACTGTGGTGCCCAGGCTGGCTTTGAACCTCAGTCCTCAGATCTGAGCCTGCTGAGTAGCTAGGATTACAGGTCTGGGCCATGCCAGGGCCTTTTGAACTTGCTTTTTCTGCTCAAGACTGGCACTCTACAACTTAAACCTCATCACCATAACCTATTTGGTGGTTAATTGGAAAAAAGGGTTTCACAAAATTTCTAGCCCAGGCTAGCTTCAAACTGTGATCCTCGGATCTCAGCTGCCTAAGTCCCTTTTGATCATGAAGTATATCCAGGTAACCTAACTGCAAACACTACTGGGCATGAATTATTCTAATAGTTCAGTTTCCTATTTTTGTTCAAACCCAAGATAAAGCCATTCAGATCTTCTCTCTTAGTCTTTAATGGATCCAGGAACAGAGTCTGGGTGGTTTGCCTTTCCATACCAATCAGAGGCCCCTGGGAGCTACAGAAATTTGTGTCTTGGGGGAAATATGAGTCACTCCACAGATGTACAGCTTGACTCTCACACCCAAAGCACAATGGAAATGTGGAAGTTGGAATGCAGTACCAGGAATCTATATCCCAACAAGAGTTCACACTCTTCCTGTTCTATTACATTGTGAAATGGAAACAGTTTCCTGAGGAAAGGGTCAGAAGGAAAGTATACATAGCTGTTAACACTGTACTGGGCTTGCAGAGACCTCCTTGTTTAAAGGTTTGGAAGATCAAATTCTGATCAGAAACTTGAAAAGAAGGAGTTACCCTCTTTCAATGGAAAAATTTTTTTTAATTATTTTTCTAGCTGGGTGTGGTGGCTCACCCCTCTAATCCTAACTACTCAGGAGACTATATGAGTCTATATGACACTATATGAGTTCAAAGTCAGTCCAGGCACTAAAGACCATGAAACTCTTATCTCCAATTACCCACTAAAAAACCGGAAGTGGTGCTGTAGCTCCAGAGGTAGGGTGGTAGCCTTGAGTTGAAGAGCTCAAGGACAATGCCCAGGCCCAGAGTTCAGGCCCCACAACCGACAAAAAAAAAAAAAAAAAAAAAAAAATTCTAGCCAAGTAAATTCTAGCTGCTCAGGAAACCAAGATCTGAGGATCGTAGTTCAAAGCTGGTCTAGGAAGACAAATCTGAAAAATTTTTATTTCCAATTAACCACCAAAAAGTCAGAAGTGGAATTGTGACTAACGTTGAGCAAAGCCAACCCAAGGATAGCAGCCAGGCTCTAAGTTCAGGACTGCCCCCTCCTTCCATACCACCAGAGGCGGGTTAGGGGCTTAGCTTAGTTAGAAAGCACTTGCTTAGCTGGTTTTGAACCAGGACTTAGATCTCAGCCTCCTGAGTAGCTAGATTACAGGTATGAGCCCCCGGCACCTGACCCTGGATTCTATTTTTAGCACTGTACATATAAGCCAGCACTGGGAAATGAATTCAGGACTCAGGGCCTGACCACTGTCCCTGAGCTTCATTTTGCTCAGGGCTAGCAGTATACCACTTGAGCCACAGTGATACTTCCAGCTTTGTTTATATGGTGCTGAGAAATCAAAACCAGGGCTTTGTGCATGCTAGGAAAGCACTTTACCACTCTACCACTAAACCACATTCCCAGACACACACACACACACACACACAGGCACGCACGCACCCATGCACGCATGCACACATGCACACACACATGCCAGTACTGAGGCTTCCACTCAATGCCTCAAATGCTTCATGCTTTTGCTTGGCTTTTCCACTCAAGGCTAGAACTCTACCACTTAGGCCGTAGCTCCTTTTCTGGGTTTTTGCTGATTAGAGGTAATAGTCTCATAGACCTGCGTCAAGACCAGCACTCTACCACTTGAGCCACAGCACCCCTTCTGGCCTTTTCTGTTTCTGTGGTACTGAGGAATTGAACCCAGGGCTTCATGCACGCTAGGCAATCACTCCATCACTAAGCCACATTCATAGCCTTCTCACGTCCTTTTAATAGAAGGATTTAGGCTAAGTATTAAGTTCTCATTCCATGTTCATTTACTTGTTTATCACAGAAGGATCAAGTCTAATCTGCAGGAAAACTTTTTACAATCAGAGTAACTATGTACAGCAGGCAAATAATAAAGTTGAAATTTTTTTTGTCAGTTGTAGGGCTTTGAACTCAGGGCCTGGGCGCTGTCCCTGAGCTCCTCAGCTCAAGGCTATCACCCTGCCTCTTGGGCCATCACCCCACTTCTGGTTTTCTAGTGGTTAATTGGAGATAAGAGTCTCACAGACTTTAGTGCCTGGGCTGGCTTTGAACTACAATCCTCAGATCTCAGCCTCCTGAGTAGCTAGGATTACAGGTAAGCCACTCAGTTCAGCTTGAATTTCTTTTTAACATTGTTCCCTGGGGCTAGCAATGTAGGTCAGTGTTTGAGCACATGTTTAGCATATACAAAACCCTGAGTTAGAGTCCCTGGACTTGCAAAATTAAAAGTGAACTGTTTACTGTTCTATAGGGTGTGTGTGTGTGTGTCTGTGTGTCTGCCTGCCTGCCTGCCTGCCTGTCTGTGTGTGCCAGTTCTGGAGCTTGAATTCAGGGACTGGGAAGTATCTCAGCTTTGTTGCTCTTAGCTAGCATTCTACCTCTGGAACCACACCCCCACTTCTGGCTCTTTGATAGTTAATTAGAAATAAATGTCTCCAGGATTTTCTTTTTGGGGGAGGAGGGTGGCTTTTTTTTCTTTTTCTTTTTTTCTTTTCTTTTTTTGCCAGTCCTGGCTTGAACTCAGGGCCTGAATGCTGTCCTTGGGCTTTCTCAAGGCTCAAGCACCACTTCCAGCTTTTTCTAGTTGTGGTACTGAGGAATTGAACCCAGGTCTTCATGCACGCTAGGCAAGCACTCTACCATTAGGCCAAACTCCTGGCCACTGTGTATGTGGGGGCGGGGGAGCTTTAATTATGTTTTCTTTTTTATTTTTTTGTGGGTTATGGGGCTTGAACTTGGCTTGGGTGGTGTCCCTGAGCTCTTCAACTCAAGGCTACCGCCCTAACCTTGAGCCAAGCCCCACTTCCTGTTTTCTAGAGGTTAATTGGAGATAAAGAGTCTCAGGTCCTTTTGTGCCCAGGCTGGCTTTGAACCTTGATCCTCAGATCTCAGCCTCCTGAGTAGCTAGGATTACAATGAGCCACTGCACCTGGAATTAATTAAACTGTTTAATTGTGAGGGTAATGTATAGAGGGGTTACAGTTACATTCATCAGGTAATGGGCACATTACTTCTCAAACCTTGATTCCCTTTCTCATGTTTTTGTCCCCCTTTCCCTCCCTCCACCCCCTCACAATCATTCTTGTTTTCCACCTTCCCTATTTCAAATAAATAAATGTATATATAAACTGGGTGCGGTGGCTCACACCTGTAATTCTACCTACTTAGGAGGCTGAGATCTGAGGATTCCAGTTCAAAGCCAGCTTAGCCCTAAAGAACGTGAGACTCGGGCCGGGAGTTTGGCCTAGTGGTTAAAGTGCTTGCCTAGCATGCATGAAGACCCGGGTTCGATTCCTTGGTACCACATACACAGAAAAAAGCCGGAAGTGGTGCTGAGGCTCAAGTGGTAGAGCTCTAGCCTTGAGAAAGTCCAAGGACAGTGCTCAGGCCCTGAGCTCGAGCCCAGGACTGGCAAAAAAAAAAAAAAAAAAGAACGTGAGACTCTCCAGTTAACCACTAGGAAATGGGAAGTGGGGCTGTGGCTCAAGGGGTAAGGAAGTAGCCTTGACCTGAAGATCTCAAGGATAGAACCCAGGCCCAGAGTTCAAGCCCCATGATCCACCAAAACCAAACCAAACCAAACCAAAACAAAACCAAAAAACACATATATACAATAACAAATAACAAGTAAATGTATATACAATATAGGTATATACAGGTAACAAAGTCAGATACAGTAACTACATAAGATTAACCATAAGGGGGAAAAGAGAAAAGATATAACTTCACATAGTACATTAAGAAGAACAATCACAAATCCAGGACTTTCTTTTCATTTCCTTTTTTTTCTATTTTGAGGGCACTGGGTTTGAACTCAGGACCTCATACTGGCATTTTACCACTAGAACCCTATTCCCAGTCAATTATGATACAATTTAATGAAGAATTTACAGTAGGACTTTCTGTGGAGACAGAGTAGATTATTAACAGGTATTATAAGAGAGGAAGAATGGGAGGGGAGAACTAGGGAGTGACAACTGATAGGTGTGAGCTGACTATGCTGACTCTAATTACCTGATCCCCAGGCATCTGGAAGAAAGTAGAACTTAAAGGAATTCTATTCCACTTGCCCCACTCTTTGTGTGTGTGTGTGTGTGTGTGTGTGTGTGTGTGTGTGTGTGTGTGTGTGTGTGTGTGTGTCAGTCAGTCCTGGGGTTTGAACTCAGGACCTAGGCTCTGTCCCTGAGCCATTCTGTACTCAAGGCTAGTGCTTTATCACTTGAGCCACAGTGCCACTTCCTGCTTTTTTCTGTGTATGTGGTACTGGATAATCGAACCCAGGGCTTCATGGATGCTAGGCAAACACTACCTCTAAACCATATTCCCAGCCCTCCTATTCCTACCATCTTCCCCACCTTTTTTTTTTTTGCCAGTCTGGGGCTTGAACTCAGAGCCATGGGTACTGTCCTTGGACCCATTTTGTGTGTGTGTGTGTCTTGAAGCTTGAACTCAGCCTGGGTGCTGTCCCTGAGCTCTTCAGCTCAAGGCTACCAATCTACCCTGGAGCCAAGCCCCTCTTCCTGTTTTCTAGAAGTTAACTGGAGATAAGAATCTCAGGTCCTTTTGTGCCCGGGCTGGCTTTGAACCTTGATCCTCAGATCTCAGCCTCCTGAGTAGCTAGGATTACAGGCATGAGGCACCATGCCACCTGGGACACTTTTTTGCTCAAAGCTAGCCTCTGCCACTTGAGCCACAGTGCCACTTGAGCCACAGTGCCACCTCCAGCCTTTTCTGTGTATGTGGTACCAAGGAACCCAGGCCTTCAGGCAAGCACTCTATCACTACGCTACTCCTCCCCCCCACCCTTTTCTTCACATAAACAACCTCTATTCTGGGTATAAATCACAGATATTCCCTTGGAGACAGGGCTCAGATCCTTGTTTCCTAATGACAGAGATAGATGTTTGCAGATCCTATTGTTTCCCTCACAAATGATTAGCTATCTAGGCTTGAATCCACTGATCATTCAGAACAAACTGCGAGTGAACTAAACTTTCCTAAGCTTTTTCAGCCTTTCTGCTAGAGTCCTGAACTTTGGCCCAGGCTCCCTCAGCTTGAGCCAGATAGGCTGGCCTCACAGGCAAACATTATCTTATTGTTTTCTCTCTAATCAAGGTAGCTTTCATACCATTTCCCACACCAGCTTCTTTACAGCTTTGTTTACCCATCTTGATAAAAGAAAAAAAAAAAAAAAAAAAAAACTTCCTTGCCTAGCCCTTGAGATGCTTGCAGGCCTTAGAATCATAGCTTTCTCTCTCTCCCTATCTCCTGAGGCTTGAACTTAGGACCTTGTCTGTGGGGCAATGCCCAGGCTCTGGGGTAGGGCAGTAGCCTTGAGCTAAAGAGCTCAGGGACAGCACCCAGGCCCTCCAAGCCCCAGGACTGAAAGGCTGGGAGCATAGCCTAGTGGTAGAGTGCTCACCTAGCATGCACAAAGCCCTGGGTTCAGTTCCTTGGTACCACATACTCAGAATAAGCCAGAAGTGGCACTGTGGCTCAAGTGGCAGACTGCTAGCCTTGAGCAAGGACAGTACCTGGGCCCCTGAGTTCAAGCCCCAGGACTGGCAAAAAAAAAAAAAAAAAAAAAAGCATATACTTTCAAGAAAGCCAGGAAAACAGTTCAAAGGAAAAGCCATGAAAAATTTGTGGTTAACAAGCATCTGAGGGTAATTCTTTTAGTCTTTAGAGGAAGGAAGTGACAGTAATTGTGCAAGTTTCTTAAAACTTGGCCAGTTTTCAAATGTGGGTTCCTATCTGCCTTGCCAGGAAAGCTGAGAGAGACAGAAACCAGGGAAAAGTGAGTCTGTTCAGATGTTGCTTTTTAGAAAAACTGCAGGGCCCAGGGTTTGGCCTAGTGGTAGAGTGCTTGCTTAGTATGCACAAAGACCAGTCTTTGATTCCTTGGTACCACATATATAGAAAAATCTGGAAGTGGTGCTGTGTCACAAGTGGTAGAGTGCTAGCCTTAAGGAATGCCCAAGGACAGTGTTTAGGCCCTGAGTTCAAGTCCCAGGAATGGCAAATAAAAAAAAAAAGAAATGTATTCAATACCTTACATATGTAATTTATAACTCACTCTGTATATCTCCCTGACAATACAATTAAATTAAAAATAACAATAAAGTAAATAAAATTTTAAAATTAAAAAAGAAAGAAAACTGCAGTGAAGTCAACTTGTGTCCTCACTCACCAGAAAGAAAATTTCAGCAAAATGCCCATATATGTCCTTCATTATTTCATGTAGGCCAGTACTTCAAGGTTGACAACCTTTTTGACAGGCAGACAAAGAATTATAAGTGTCAGGTTTTTTTTTTCTTTCCTAAATTTGAAATTTTTTTCCCTCATAACACTTGAATCTCAAAAGGTTTCCACCATGCACAGACCAAATAAACAATTTCCCAAGTTCTGATGTGATTCTGGTGATTACAAACCCAAGAACATTGCTCCTTTCACACAGAAAAGAGACTCATTATTAATATTTGAGCAACTGTAAACCCCTATGTGGTCCAATGGATCCTCAGTTATCTGCCAAAGAAGGTTAAAAATAAGACTTTCAAGACTAGTCACTGGTGGCACACTCCTGTAATGCATAGCTATTTAGGCTGAGATCTTAGGATGGGGACTGGAAGCCAGCCTGGGCTTAGAAAAGTCTGGGCGACTCTTCAATTAACTGCCCCCAAAGCCAAACATGGGGCTGTGGATCAAGTGGTGGAGAGCCAGCCTTGAGAGAAGAAGCTCAAGACAGTGCCCAGGCCTGAGTTCTACAGTCCCAGTACTGGCACATACACACAACACAAATTAAATAGCCTTTTACCATGTAGGGTTCTAAGAGGTTTTTCCTCCTAAGAGAAAATGTAAATCCAGTTGCTGGAAGAAATACATCGCATACTTTTTTTTTTTTTTTTTTTTTTTGCCAGTCCTGGGCTTGAGCTCAGGGCCTGAGCACTGTCCTTGGACTTTCTCAAGGCTAGAGCTCTACCACTTGAGCCTCAGCACCACTTCCGGCTTTTTTCTATGTATGCGGTACTGAGGAATCGAACCCGGGTCTTCACGCATGCTAGGTAAGCACTTTAACCACTAGGCCAAACTCCCCCATCGCACACTTTTTAAGGCTTTCCTATTTAAGCGGAATGGACTATTTCTTAGGAATCTCTGTGAACCAATTCTTTTTTGTTGTTGTTGTTAAATAAAGGGAGTACGCAGTCTAGCCAAAAGAGAAGCGTTAGAGACAAAAGATTTAGAAACCCAGGCAACCCAGAAACCACCCAGCCCCGCCCCACAATCCTCCCAGCTGGAGTCACCGGATTGGGATCAAGATGGCGTCCACAACATGAGACTCGCCCGGGCCCCTTGCAACTCCGCACTGCGGCAGCCCCAGCGAGACAACACCTGATTGGTCAACGTCGATGAGATCATCCTGTGGGCGGGGCCCTGCGGGGGCGGGGCCTTACTGACGCACGCACGTCGAGGCGCTTCTGCCCAGAGCCGAGGAGGAGGAGGAGGTGGAGGAGGCGATCTCGGCTGCTGTGGCGGCGGCGGCGGCGGGGCCTCAGGTGGGAGGTGAGCGTGGGTTATCGGTGTAATGCGTCCGGGGACGGCCTTCGAGGGACGCAGGAACCCTTCTTAACATTTATTTCGCTTGTCAGGAAGAATTAGGTCGCTGGGAGAAAGTGGGGGGTCCACCTCCCTCCGGGGTACCCCTGTGTGTAGCTGAGGAGCCGGGGGTTCTCCATCCTGTGGAGGATCTGAGTCCCCTCGCCACACACCGTGCTTGGAGGTGGTGGGGTGAGGCAGAAGAATCCAGGGGTGGGGGGTTCTCCAATTTGATATTATCTCCCCCCCCTGTTTTTCCCCATCTTCCCAGGAGACAGGGTTGGGAGCCCTGAGAATTGCTGCTCTTCTGTGAGCAGAGGGGAAACGGAGCAGGTGAATCCTACCTGGCGGGGACTGGAGGACTGGATTCTTGCGGGCGGTGGGGTTCTTAGAAGGGGGGGCGGCGCGCGGGAGGGGTGTGTGGAGCAATATTTGGACTCATATTTTGCAAAAAAATAAAAAATGCCATGGCTCATTTCCTTGTGCGACAGCGTTCTCCCTCGTCCCTCCCCTCTCCCAAAAAAATAATAATCTCTTTCTGCTAAATTTATTTCCGTGTGATTTCCTTGAGACGGGGTGGGTAGAGATGATTTAAGACGACCTGTAATCCTTGGAGACTTGTCATTATCGGCAGCCCCTGACCTATAATAATCAGGCATTCATTTGATGTTCTGAGGTTGTGGGACGGAGCCTGGCTGAAGGTGGAGGGCTGGTTTGGATGATTCAAATGCACCTACCTCATCTCTTGAAAAACCCTTGCTTTTAGATGAGTGTGTTGGTTTTTTTTTTTGTCGCCCTTGAACGTCACGTGTACAATGTCCTTCAGATTTCTCAAAATGTCTCCCTGTCTTCCAGAAGAGTGAATTGTCCTTTGATGTCCATCTCACCCTATGTCATAAGGAACGCGGATGACCTTGTGACATTAAGAGGAAAAAAAAATGGTGTATATTTTTGCTGAGGGTAGATATTGTGCAGTCTGTGCCTTAAGATTAGCTGATGGAGGATAAAGAATTTGCAGTTTCAGGACCACTGATAGCGCCAGTTGTCTTTCTTATCCTGCAGCTTTGAAAAATAGATGGAAAAAATGTAAAATAGGGCCGGGAGTTTGGCCTAGTGGCAGAGTGCTTGCCTAGCATGCACGAAGACCTGGGTTCAATTCCTCGATACCACATACATAGAAAAAAGCCAGAAGTGGTGCTGAGGCTCAGGTGGTAGAGCTCTAGCCTTGAGAAAGTCCAAGGACAGTGCTCAGGCCCTGAGCTCAAGCCCAGGACTGGCAAAAAAAAAAAAAAAAAATGTAAAATAGATGGAAAAACACAACCTTTCTTGGCTCATGCATGAGATTTGGCAGATGGAAGAAGTTACTTACCTTGAAGATGAGATGAGAAACAGCTCTAGGGGTAGAAAGCCTTTTTTCTGTGGCTTATTAAAACTGCTTTGTCATTACTAATATGTTTCTGTGTGACTTGATTTCAGAGTGATCTTAATATACTGGCAGTATGGGATCTTGAACTCAGGGTTAAAATTGGAGATAAGAGTCTCTCACAGACTTTCCTTTCTGGGTTGGCTTTGAACTGGCATTCTCAGATCTCAGCCTCCTGAGTAGGTAGGATTGCAGCTCATGTTTGAATTCTTCAAAGACAAATAGTATTTTCTGAGGAGTTTGGAAGGTTAAATCGTTTATAAAAGTAAAGTAGCATTGGGATTTTGGTTGTTGAAAATGGGCTTTGTTAGCAGACAGTCCTGTGCTTAAATTAATCTTAAATTAATGGGTTTTGTTTTGTTTACTTTTGCCAGTCCTGGGGCTTGAACTCAGGGCCCGGGCACTGTCTCTGTGCTTTCTCAAGGCTAGAACTCTACCACTTGAGCCTCAGCACCACTTTTGGCTTTTTCTAAGTATGTGGTACCAAGGAATCAAACCCGGGTCTTCATTCATGCTAGGCAAGCACTCTACCACTAGGCCAAACTCCTGGCCCATGCAGACATCTTTTTATAATCACCCTACCCTGAGCCACAGCCCCACTTCCCGTTTTCTAGAGATTAATTGGAGATAAGAATCTCAGGTTCTTTTGTGCCTGGACTGGCTTTGAACCTTTATCCTCAGATCTCAGCCTCCTGAGTAGCTAGGATTACAGGTGTGAGCCAAAGTCACAGCATTTTCTCTCTTATTTCAGGTTGCAGCAAAATCAGAGAGTGTGTTGACAACTTTCTGCCACCATGGGGGAGCTTTTCCGCAGTGAGGAGATGACTCTGGCCCAGCTATTTCTACAGTCAGAAGCTGCTTATTGTTGTGTCAGTGAATTAGGAGAACTTGGGAAGGTTCAGTTTCGTGATGTAAGTAGTTGTGGGGCTGCTTCTTGATACCACCGAACTGTTTTTCTTGTTATGTCTAATGGTTTTACCTTGACTATTTTGTCTTTGTTTGTAAAAATAAAAGAATAATAATACAGAATGGTTGTTTTAGACAGTGCCAATTTCACATCGTCATTCTAGAAGTAAAAATGTTTTCCATTAGTCCTTCCATGCCTTGCTAGCACTTTCTTTGAAAACCATACTAAGCACTCTCAAGATGCTTGCTTAGAAGAGGAAGGATAGGAAACTAACTTCACTTTTTTTTTTCCCCAGTCCTGGGGCTTGAGCTTGGGGCCTTTTATTTTTCCCCCCTCAAGGCTAATGCTCTACCACTTGAGCCACAGCAACACTTCTGGCTGTTTCTGGGTATGTGGTACTAAAGAATCAAACCCAGGGCTTCATGCATTCTAGGCAAGCATTCTACTACTAGGCCAAACTCTTGGCCCTTCATTTTGTTTTGAGTTCCTATAAGCAAAATCTCTAGCATGCAGGTTTAGATACATTGTGTCAAAGTAGGTACTTATACTGATAATCCATTTTATTTTGAATACTTAGTGAAAAGAGCAAAAGAAAATGAGCAGTCTAAGAGTAAAAGTATGAAGCAAGTATGAAGCAAATATGAAACCCTGAGTTCAAACCCCAGTATTGCCAAAAGTGAAAAGTGTGTACTATGAGGTTTATAATCTGAGAAGTAGCACTGTGGCTCAAAGTGGTGTATTACACTGCTGAGGGCCATGGTCCCTAACTCAGATCCTCCAGTTATAATCTCAGAGTTCCATCCATGTACCTCTCATTCATCTTGGTTATGATTTTACATTTCACGTTGGTGTAATTTCTCTATTCCTCTATGACGTATGCATCATGAAGATAGGCATACCTCTGGTTTTGTATATTATTGTATCTTCTCTTTTTTTTTTTTGTTTTGGTCAGTCATGGGGCTTGAACTAGGGATAGGGGCCCTGTCCCTGAGCTCTTTTGTTCAAGGCTAGTACTCTACTGCTTTAAGCAACAGTTCCACTTGTGTTTTTCTAGTGGTATAGTGTACCCTTGAGCCAAGCCCCAGTTCCCATTTCCTAGTGGTTGATTATAGATAAGAGTCTCAGATCCTTTTTTGTCTGGGCTGGTTTTGAACCTTGATCCTGAGTAGCTAGGATTACAGGCTTGAGCCACCACACCTGGCTGGAGATAAGAGTCTTATGGGGACTTTTCTTCTTGGGCTGGCTTCCAAACACAAATTTCAGCATTCAGAGTAGCTAGGATCACAAGCATGATCCACCAACACCTAGCTTCTTAATTTTTTTTTTTGTCAGTCCTGGGGCTTGAACTCAGGACCTGTGCACTGCCCTTGAACACTTTTTGTTCAAGGCTAGTGCTCTGCCACTTGAGCCATAGCACCACTTCCGGTTTTCTTAAGTTAATTGGAAATAAGAGTCTCACAGACTTTCATGCCCAGCTTGGCTTTGAGCTGTAATCTCAGATCGTAACCTTCTGAGTATCCTGGAATACAGGTGTGAACCCCCGGCGCCTGGCTCCTTAATGTTTTGTTTTGTTTTTTAAAGCTATGTTGAAATATTTATAATATTCCATTAAATTCACCTACATATAATGTGTGCTTCAATAGTTCTTGATGTATTTCCAGATACACCCATTTCCCATTATGTTGTAATTTGCTTTTGGCATGTTTAAAGCATGAAAGTTTGCAATTTCAGTTTAGAAGTAGTCGTCTATCTTCTCTGTAAAAGGTGCCATTTGAGTTCTAGGGAGACAGTAATGAGTAAGAGGTTTCAAAATGTCTTTAAACTTTCCTTTTTGCTTTTTTCTTTGTGTGTTTTTTTTTTTTCAACTCAGAGTCTGGGTGCTGTCCCTTAGCTTTTTCATTCAAGACTTGCACTCTAATACTTAAACCGCAGCTTCACTTGTGGCTTTTTGCTGATTGGAGATAAGAGTTCTCAAGTTTATCTGCCTTAGGAGCCACTAGCCCCTAACTCCTTAATTATATACGTCTGTGGAGTGCAGTGATTTTGTTTATATGTGTTTGTGTGTGTGTAATTAACATGCATATCTATTATCATTTTTTGTGGTAGGACACTTGAAATTTGCTCTTTTTTTTTTTTTTAGCCAGTCCTGGGCCTTGAGCTCAGGACTGAGCACTGTCCTTGACAGGCTTTCTCAAGGTTAGAACTGTACCACTTGAGCCACAGCACCACTTCTGGCTTTTTTCAATGTATGTGATACCAAGGAATTGAATCAGGGTCTTCATACAGGCTAGGCAGGTACTCTACCACAAGACCAAACTCTGGGCCCCAAAATTTGCTTATTTTGAAATGTATGAGACTCAGGAGCATAGCCTAATGGTAGAGTGCTTGCCTCATACGTATGCATGAAGTCCTGGGTTTGATTCCTTGTTGTATATAATATAATATTATATATATATATATTTTTTTTTTCTTTTTTTGGCTGGTCCTGGGCTTGAACTCAGGGCCTGGGAACTGTCCTTAGGTTTTTTTCAAGACTGGACCTCTACCACTGGAGCCATAGCACCACTTCCAGCTGAGTGTGTGTGTGTGTGTGTGTGTGTGTGTGTGTGTGTGTGTGTGTTGGTCATGGGGCTTGAACTCTAGGCCTGAGCACCGTCCCCCTACACCTGGGCCTGGGTGTCGTCCCTGAACTCTTCAGTTCAGGGTTACCTTCCTACCCCTGAGCCACAGCCCCACTTCAGTGATTAATTGCAGGTAAGAGTCTGATGTTCTTTAGTTCCTGGGCTGGCTTTGAACCATGATCCTCAGATCTCAGCCTCCTGAGTAGCTGGGATTACAGGCGTAAGCCACCCTTCCTAGCAGTTTCCAGCTTTTGTTGGTGTATGTGGTACTGAGGAATCGAACCCCGGACTTTGTGCATGGACGGCAAGCATTCTACCACTAGGCCAAACTCCCAGCCCCAAGTATAGTACGTTATTACTAAGTTACCTCTTGTGCAGTAGATCTCAAAACTTTTATCTCCTATCCTGGGAATGTGGCTTAGTGGTAGAGTGCTTGCCTTGCATGCATGAAACCCTGGGTACAACTCCTCAGTACTGTATAATCAGAATAAGCCCAAAGTTGCACTGTGGCTCAAGTGGTTACAGTGCTAGCCTTGAGCAAAACAAGCTCAGAGACAGTGTCCTGGCTTTGAGTTCAAGCCTCAGGGCTGGAAAAAACAAAAACAAACCTATAAAACTCTACCTCCTAGCAGGGCATGGTGGCTCATACCAGGAGGCTGAGATCTGAGGATCTGGGTTCAAAGCTAGCCTGGGCACTAAAGACCAGGAGATGCCTATCTCAAATTAACCACTAGAAATTCAGAATTAGCTCTGAGGCTCAAGGGGTAGGTTTGATAGCCTGGAGTTGAAGAGCTCAGGGACAATGCCTAGGCCCTGGGGTAGGGTGGTAGCCTTGAGCTGAAGAGCTCAAGGATAGTACTCAAGCCCAGAGTTCAAGTCCCATTATGCCCACCCCCCACACACAAAAGATTTTATTAACATTGATTTCTTTGGGGGGGCAGTCCAGGGACTTGAACTCAGGGCCTGGGCAATGTCCTTGGGCACTTTTGCTCAAAGCTAGTGCTCTGCCACTTGAGCCACAGCACCACTTCTGGCCTTTTCTGAGTATATATTACTAAGGAATGGAACCTAGGGTTTCATGCATGCTAGGCAAGCATTCTACCACTAGACTACATTCCTGGCCCTAATACTGATTTTTTTTGCATCATACTTTAAAAGTCAAGTTTAACAAACAAGTATTCACGAATAGAATCTCTATATGCAATCGCTGGCACATAAATTTAAGAACAAAATTAAAATTAAGTTTGTATGTTGTAGATACATATCAATCTATATAATGTATCAATATGTCTATAGAATACATCCCATTGTAGATTTATTTGTTTATAGCTATATTTATATCTCTAAGTTCATGTCAATGACCTTGAGTATCCAAGTATTGAGTCATCGCTGTTTTTTTGTTTTTGTTTTTGTTTTTTGCCAGTCTTGGGCTGTGCTCAGGGCCTGAGCATTGTCCTTGTGCTTTCCTCAAGGCTAGAGCTCTACCACTTGGGCTACAGCACCACTTCCAGCTTTTTCTATGTATGTGGCACTGAAGAATCAAACCCAGGTCTTCGTGCATGCTAGGCAGGCACTCTTACCACTAGGCCAAACTCCCAGCTAGAGTCATCGGTCTTGTACTGTTTGTATCTAATATCCACATATCAAGGAGACCATGCACCTTTTGTTCCTTTGGTCTTGGCTTATCTCACTCAATATGATTTGTTCTGGTTTCATCCACTTCTCAGGGAATGCTATTATTTTATCTTGTCTATATAGAATTCCATTGTATATATGTACCACATTTTTTGTATCCATTCGTCTGTCGTGGGGCATCTGGGTTGTCTCTATCACTCAGCTATTGTAAATAGTGCAGTGATGAACATATCCTTATCATATCCTGGGTTATGATGCTCAGGGTAGATGCCCAGGTGTGGTATGGCTGGGTCCTAGGGAAGGTCTGTTTTTAGTTTTTTTCAGGAACCTTCAAACTGCCTTCCAGAATGGTTGTACTAATTTACATTCCCACCTGCATGTACTTGCTTTTTAATAGCATTATGACAAAATGTAATTCTTGGAGCTAAAATGGTTCTTTTAATCACTAATAATGTTTTTGTCTTAGATTCCATTTGTCTAATATTAATACTATTAGGTCCTTAAGATGGGTGTGGTGTCTCAGTCGGAGACTGAGAGGAGACTGAGACAGGAGGATCACTTGAGCCAGGTGTTTAGGGTGAGCCTGGGCAATAAGACCGTGTCACAAAATGAATGAATAACTTACTTGAAGAATGAACAATTGTATACAGAGGTATAGTTGAATTGCATACAGGGATATAGTTGTGTGCATATTTGTATAACACATATATAAGTGTACATATTATATTCTAATATGACCTATATGTAGTATTTACTATATATACATATTTCATTGTGCTCATATGAGTACATATAGTATATACAACTAATATGGCAGTATGTGATGAATTCCATAAAAAATACAAATACAGAAATGTGACATATTTGAATACATGTGTATATATATATATATATATATATGATCAAACTCATTAATAGTTTTATTCAAGGTTTCAGAGTCAGAACTGAGCTTTGCATTTGCAAATTCTTTGCATTTATCCTGAGCCTACTACAGTATCTGGCACATATGTGATATTGTACGTATTTTGAATAATTGTACTTTTTTATTTTGTGTGATATTTATGGAACTTGTTGTATGATTATTGGTTCCTTATGTTCTTCTTTACCTATTAGATTGCCTATTATTATGTAGGAACTTTTTATTTTCCCATGTATATCCTAGAATATATATCATATTGCTTTGAGAATTATGTATGGTGTGTAAATGAATAAACTAGCCTGTCACCAGGGAGTTAAGACTAGTGGGGAAAAAGCAAGGAAAGAATGCTTTTTATCTTCTCTACCTGGGAAGAAAAAAGAGAAGGAAGATTGTGTTCTATGATATCTATTCTCCTAATTTTAGGTGTTAGGAAAGGAGCTCGATGCATTGCCTGATATGCTTTCATTCCAGGAATGTGTTGCAGCTGCAAGGAACGAAAATTTTTACTTTGCTCGTGTGACTGGTCACAAAACAATTTATTTTTTAAAAATTAAAAAAAGCAAATTGGAGTTTATTAAAATGATATCAAAAGAAGCTATCATCAAAATGCTTTAATATGAATGAGTTTTATCTACCATGTAAATTATTCTGTCACAGGTACAGTTCTCTTAGAATGCTTCTGACAGTTTCCTGGACATCTTAATAACTATACTTCACTGTAAAGTTCCTATAAAACTGAAGCTATAGCTCAGGGAGTAAGAGTACTTGCCTAGCAAGTAGAAGGTACTGAACTTACTGTCAGATAATAGCAAAATGGGATTAAGAGTGGTTAACTGAGAAGTTAGAAATAAAATATCATTATTATAAAATAGTGTCCACTTATGGTTTCATATAAACTAAACAGCCCCAAATCTTGTTACTTCCACATTCAACTTTGGGGACACTAAAAGGGCTCATATAGTACACCACCTCACAAAACCGTTTATATAGATCATTAGGTGATTTTGATTAACAATATACACTGACACAAAATTAGACTTTCACTGAAAGATTTGCTTGTTATAGGAAATGGATGCATTTATTGTAAAGTATTTGTTTTTTGTCAGTTCTGGGGATTGAACTCAGGGTCTGGATACTGTCTTTGGACACTTTTTGCTCAAAGTGAGCTCTCTGCCACTTGAGCCACAGCACCATTTCTGGGTTATTCTGTGTATGTGGTACCAAGAAATTGAACCCACAACTTTGTGCACGCCAGGTGAGCACTCTACTACTATGCCACACTCCTGGTCTTATTTGACGTTTTTAAATGGGTTTTTGTTTTTCAGTTAAATCCAGATGTGAATGTTTTCCAACGGAAATTTGTGAATGAAGTTAGAAGATGTGAAGAAATGGATCGAAAACTTCGTATGTACATTTTGGTTTTGTATGATGTTCCTAAAGTTTATGTAGATTACAGATAGGACTTTTAATAAAGGAAGTATTAACAGGAGGAAAAAAGAAAAATCTGTTATTGAGATATTAAGATGAATAATGTATATAAGTAGATTTTGTGGGGGATGGGAGTTTGACCTAGTGGTAGAGTGCTTGCCTAGCATGCATGAAGACCCAGGTTTAATTCCTCAGTACCACATACACAGAAAAAGCTGGAAGTGGTACTGTGGCTTACGTGGTAGAGCTCTAGCCTTGAGAAAGCCCACAGTGCTCAGGCCCTGAGCTCAAGGCCCAGGACTGGCAAAAACTACATTATAGAATGCTGAGAGAAGGAAGTAGAAATTGTCAGTTACAGATATCACCTTTTTGTGTGAAGGGGTGGGGGGGAGGTCATGGGGCTTGAACTCAGCCTAGACACTGTCCCTGAGCTGTTAAGCTCAAGGCTACTGCCTTACCTTTGAGCCACAGTCCCTACTTCCTGTTTTCTAGAGGTTAATTGGAGATAAGAGTCTCAGGTCTTTTTGTGCCCAGGCTGGCTTTGAACCTTGATTCTTAGATCTCAGCTTCTTGAGTAGCTAGGATTACAGGCATGAGCCACTGTGCCTGGCAGATGTCACCTTTTAACTTGGCCTAATGAATGAGTTCTTTATTTCTTCATTCCTCATAGGTTTCCTTCAAGATAAGTGCTATCTGTTTAATAACCAAAGTGCCTAAAGAGCAGATAGTCATAGTAAGTTGTCCAAGAACATAAGTAGTCATAAGATTAATGTCAAATGCTTGTTTATATTACTTTCTCCGGGCCCACCGTGCTGGCTTGGGCTTGAGACTCTTATCTCCAATTAACCTCTAGAAAACAGGAGGTGGGGTTTGGCTCCACAGTAGAGTGGTAGCCTTGAGCTGAAGAGCTCAGGGACAGCACCCAGGCAGAGTTCAAACCCCATGATATGCTAAAATACTTTGTAGCCAGGTTTTAATGCTTAGTATTTTTCCTCTGATAGTTGGAGTTCCAGGCTTGTGTAGCTACCAGTGAATGTTTTTGACTCTTGTTATTTTAGGATTTGTTGAAAAAGAGATAAGGAAAGCTAACATCCCCATTATGGACACTGGTGAAAACCCAGAGGTGCCCTTCCCCCGGGACATGATTGACTTAGAGGTAAATGATTCTGAGAAAACCAAGTATGGTGATTGTTTTTTTTTTCCTAATTAAGTACAGAAATTACTTTCTGAGTAGGTAATAAGTATTGATTGTAAGTTTCTTATGAGTGGAACTGATGTAAATTCCTTTTTTTGTGGTAGCAGGCAGTATCTCCAACAATAGCATATGCTAGTAAATAAATGTTTACTAGTTTAATGACCCTTATTGGATTGATGTCAACTTATCTATTTGTTTATTAATCGTAGAGTAAATGAATAACCTCTGGGAATTTTTATATTTGTCCTCCTAAAATATTTACCAGAGGATTATGCCTACAATCCTAGCTACTCAAGAGGAAGAGATTTGAGGACTGAGGTTTGAAGTCAGCCTGGGCAAGAAAGTCCATCAGACTCTTATCTCCAATTAACTACCAAAAAAAGCCAGAAGTAGGGCTGGCTGAAATGGTAGAGCACTATTCTTGAGCAGAAAAGGGGGGTGGGGGAAGGCTCAGGGATAGCACCCAGTCTCTGAGTTTGAAAACCTCAGGGCTTGCACAAAAAAAAAAAAAGACATTTATAGAGTGTACAATAAAATACATAGACAAGCCAGGCACCAGTGGCTCATGCCTGTAATCCTAGCTGCTCAGGATGGTAATTCAAAGCCAGCCCAGACACAGAAGTCCATGAGACTCTTATCTCCAGTTAACCACCAGAAAACTGGAACTGACACTGTGGCTGGAGTAGTAGAGTACTAGCATTGAGTTCAAGAGCTCAGGGACAGCACCCAGGCCCAGAGTTCAAGCCCCATGACCAAAAAAAAAAAAGACAATGATTATGTGATTATGTTAAACAGAAATATTGCATAAAGAAAATTGGTCCAGCAAAATCAGAAGCATTTTCTGGGTAGGTAAAATATGTCGTTGACAGGGTAAATTCATTGAATTCAGAATAAGCATATTGAGCTTAACTTGATTTAACTTTTTTTCCCCCCCTCTCTAGGCCAATTTTGAGAAGATTGAAAATGAACTGAAGGAAATCAATACAAACCAGGAAGCTCTAAAGAGAAACTTCCTGGAACTGACTGAATTAAAATTTATACTTCGCAAAACTCAGCAGTTTTTTGATGAGGTCAGACTATTGTTTCTTTTAGTTCTTGAGCAGCTGATAATAATACCTGCATACATGGGCCATGATTTGATTCCAGTAATTATTTTAATTTGCTAATTTGGAAGCAATACCATTTTTGCACCTTTTATTTAAAGAAATGTCAGATTATGTTCCATTCTCATGCAGTACATAGCCAGCCATGGTTCTATATATTTTCACATTTTCTGCTAATTTTCATCTTACGATGGGGAAAGAAAGGAGCCCTAAAATCATTGCATAAATGTGAAATTTTTACATTAGATGCAGTTTAGCATTATAAGGTAAGTATGTTCTTAAGGTTTAAGCTTAAGAAAGCAACATCTGGCTATATACAAAATAATAATTATTTAACCAGCAAACCTTTTCTATATTTGTATTTTATCTTTGTGTTCACTTTTGAAGCTTTGGGTACATTTTTCAATACTTTTAGAAAACACATGTTACTGATTTTCTTTTACTCAGGTTTCTCAGTATGTTGTATGGAAATATTGGCAAGCTTATTTGGACTTTCCCCAAATACAACTTCATCATTTTACAGGGAAAAATATTAAAAAGTTCCTGGGTTAAATAAGTAACTAAGTTGACAAATGGTAGTTTGCTCAGATGACCCCCTTGAAAGGACTCAAGAGTCAGGCTTAAAAAAGACTGCTTTCTTCCAGCTAAACCTGAAAAAAAAGTTAGCTTTCATTCTGAAAGCAATTTTTCTCATGACCTAAAATACTGGTAAAATTTTCTGACTGATGTCTTAGTCATGATTAGTAGCATTAGACAATAGTAACTTCTAGTTATTACTATAGTGTATAATTTATTTTCTTTTTTTCTCTTTTTTTTTGCCAGTCCCAAGGCTTTAACATCAGGGCCTGAGCACTGTCCTTGGATTTTGTCAAGGCTAATGCTCTACCACTTGAGCCACAGCACCACTTCCGGCTTTTTTTATGTATGTGGTATGGAGGACTAGAACCCTGGTCTTTATGCATGGACGGCAAGCACTCTTACCACTAGGCCAAACTATCAGCCCCTAGTTTATTTTCTTTCTCACCCCCTTTTTTTTTGGTCAGTTATGAGGCTTGAACTCTGGGCCTACGCACTGTCCCTAAGCTCTTCAGCTCATGGATTCTCCCCTACCAATTGAGCCATAACGCCACTTCCAGTTTTCTGGTGGTTATTGGAGATAAGAGTCTCATGGACTTTAGTACCCGGGGCTGGCTTTGAACCGAGATCCTCAGATGTCAGCCTCCTGAGTAGCTAGGGTGACAGGCATGAGCTACCAGCACTGGCCCCTAGTTTATTTTCTGTACATAGCAAAAATACTTGGCAAAGCTTTTAAATACAGAGGGTCTGTTCTAGTGAGCATCTGATTACTGCCCCTTACACCTACTTTTAATTTCTGTCTCTTGAAAAGAAACCATGTCTCTGTATGTAGTTCTCTAAGTTGGAACACTTCCCCAACCAGCAGCAGTAGCCTCACCTGGGACCTTGTCAGAAATTATCAGTCCTATCCCAGACCTGCTGAGTCAGAAACTGTGGGGACAGACCCAGTCATCATTTTAATAGGTCAGACTGAGGCATGATAGTTTGAAAACCACTAGTCTAAAGAAAATCTGCTAAGAATATGATATGTTCCTCAGCCATTACAGATTTTTTTTTTTTTTTTTTTTTGCCAGTCCTGGGCTTGAGCTCAGGACCTGAGCACTGTCCTTGGACTTTCTCAAGGCTAGAGCTCTACCACTTGAGCCTCAGCACCACTTCTGGCTTTTATCTATGTATGTGGTACCGAGGAATCGAACCTGGGTCTTCATGCATGCTAGGCAAGCACTTTAACCACTAGGCCAAACTCCCGGCCCACCATTACAGATTTGACTCAGAGAAGCCACACCAATTAAAAAGTTCCATGGGGGTAAGGGCAGAAGAAAGCTCATATGAACTTAATCGCTAGGTCCTCTCAAGAATCAGACTAGTGATGTATCAGTACAGGTTTGGTATGAAAGTTCAGCTTGCTCACTGAATTGAGAATTTGAGACTGGTGATAATGTCTTTCATTAGTTCCCAAAATCATAACATAAGGGGTTATGGACAATGATTAACTCTTTCCAAATGTTTTAGGTCTTTTGCAACAGACATTTTTGTTCATTAGAACAAACTACAGGCATTTACCACCATATTTAGCGCCCCACTGCTTCTTTTGTGTGTGGGTGTCAGTGCCACTGAGCTCTTCCACCCAAGACTAGCCTTCTACCACTTAAGCCACAGCTCCACTTAAAACTTTTTTGGTGCTTAATTGGAGATGAGTGCCATAGACTTTCCTGTCTAGGCTGGCTTTGAACCATAATCCTCAGCCTCCTGAGTAGCTAGGATTACAAATGTGAGCCATCAGTGCCTGGCTAGCTTTTCCCCTTAGTTGTTCCCTTTAGTTTACTGCTGAAATGTGATATCTTCCATCTCCTGTAATCCCAAAATTTGGGAGATCTATTCAAGTGACTGAGATCAGAGAATTTAGGTTTGACGTTAGCACTGGCAGAAAAATTTGGAAGACTCTTTATTTTCTATAGCCAGGAAAAAGACCTGACTTGAGGCATGGTTCAAGCGGTAGAGCACTAGCCATGAGCAACAGTTCAAGGCGTTGAATTTAAGCTATAGTACAAGCACCGATTAGCTAGTTAACTAACTAGCTACTTTTAGTCAAAGAGGGTAAAAATGAAAGGAACCTTTTATAAAGATGATTCATAATTTCAGATTTGAAAATTATAAATTGGGGATTTTTGTTTGTATGATTACTAAGTCTAAATGTTAAATGGTTAATGTAGATTCCAGATCTTTATGATGCTCCTGCCCCATTCCCTCCTTCCCTGGGCTTGGAAGTACTTTGCCCATGAGAGCTGCTCCTCGTATATTACCATCCATTTCCCTTTCATCCCTAGCGACCTCACAGCAGTGCTAACATGTCACAAGAGCCTCAGAACTAGTGCTCTTTCTCTCCACGTGCACTATCAATGCTTTGCCCACCTAGCCACAGTTGCAAAGTCTTGGCCGGATTGCTTCCCAGAGGTCTTGCTCTGCTGCTGCTGTAGGCTCAGAGACCTTACAGTGTAGTTCTAGCTGTACATGTATGTTTGAATGACACAAAAAGAGTCAGGTGGTACACATCTGTAATCTTAGCCCTCTGAAGACAGGATGATCTTGAGTTTGAGACTAGCCTTCGTCTATAGAGCTAGTTCACTACGTGATTTGAACCTTGTCTCAGAATAATGATGATGATGATGATGCCAGAAAAAAAAAAATGACCAAACCTAGAGCCCTAAAATATCAGAAACTTAGTTTCTCATCAGATTTTTTTTTCAATGCCTGGAATTTTGATATTTGCAAATGACCTAAAACACTTTCAGTAGTAATCAATAATCTACAGGAATGACTTATCAGAAAATGGATAAATCAGAAAATATTCTTTTCATATTTAGGCATAAGAGTTACAATTGGCAACATGTATAGAAAATGCTGATGAATATTCTTTTGATTTAAGATGATTAAAAATTCAACTTTAGCCATTTCTTATCCAGAACATTTAAAATGACTTGTTAATGATTATCCTTTTCTCAGTCTTCTTGCTTATGAAGAACTGTAAGAGCTGGAGAGGTTTCTCTGCATCTTTTACCATAAGCACCATAACATAAGAGAACGTAAAGAAGACTGGAAAAGTAATGGTTAATGGCATGCAGACCCCTGCCTTCCTTTCCTTCTCAGTTTTTCATCCATCTGCTTTCTTTATTTTTCTTTCCCATCTGCCATCTCCTTTGGGGCTTGGGTAAATACCTCAATGGTGAAATGTAACTTCTTACTGCAGATGGGAGGTAAAGTGTTTGTTCTTAGTAACTGGTATGGCTTGGCTGGATGTACTGTATGCACTTAGGTGTTATAGAAACAGAAGTGAAGTTCTGCTCTCCTACTTCATTTTTGTTAGACTTGGCTTGAATGGGAGAAGGGGTGACCCAGAGAGTATAGCAAGTGACTTAGAGAACCTTGGAAAATACTTTTTATTGTTATAAGAGAACCAGAAGTTTCTATGATCTAAGTTTTGTATGTTCAACAGCATGATTTTAGTGATTGCTTCCAAGGGTCTAACTTCTGGTCATCCTGGTTTCCCATCAGGCACAATTTTATTTATAAATTTTGACCTTTCCTTCTAAGACTTAGCATTCTTATATATGAAATAGTGAAGTCAGTAACTAGGATATTGAACTTTCTGCCTACTTCTATTTTTCTGATTGTCTCTAGAGTGCCAGATAAAGAAGCCTTTGATAGTTTAGAAAGTCTTTGGAGTATTCTAGTTTCTATGTGCTATCTGTTGTTGGTCAGTTTCCTCTTCAGAGTATGTATGTTTGCATGTGATGATGACAGTTTACTTGAAGGGTGATGTGTGAACCATATAGTCCAGGAAGAGAGAGTTTTTGTCTAGGTCTATCCCAAGAATAAATTTAAACATCATCTGAATACTCAAAGTAAGTTACTTCCAGTCAACTAGTTTGAAGTTAAAACAGAAAGAACCTTTTATGTTCCATGTAACTAGCATCCCCACTGTCTCATCTTAAATATTTGCAATCTCATTGAAGTGTTTATTTACCCTTGTTATGTGCCTGTCTTTTGCTTTGCTTCATACTTCACAAAATAATTGCTTTTAGTTTTTTGGCCTTTAGACTTACCTGGTTTGAACTTAATTTCCCTTTTCTTTGCTAAATTAATAGTCGTATAACTTTTTATCAAGGATAAGCATATGGCATGCTTTCATAGTATAGTTGACAGGAATAGGTTCAAACTGAAATTTTCAGATGGAGAAAAATTCTAACATTTTATTTTGAATAGGAAGGTTGTTCTGGCTTCTTTGTCCTTGGTCAAATAATTGTGTGTGGATATTAAAGTTGGAGAAGTCAGGCAATGGAAGTGTTGATGTTGATTGGACACTTATTTTTTAGAGTAGCTTTTCCATTCTGAGGTCAGTGAAGGGTGACAGGACCATTTGTATAGAGGCAAGGAGATAATGCACCTCTATATGGGAAGATCCTTTTTTTTTAAATTTCATTTCATTGTATAAATTGTCGTGGTGGAAATCATTTTAAATTCAGCCAATTAATCTAGCCCAGTGCCTCTAGATTGCTAGTTATTTGCTGGTTTTTCTTCACTTTACTTGATTCTTGAGCTGTCTTAAGAATTCTTCTATAAAGCCTTTAAGAATTTTTTTTGGTAGTTGTGGGACTTGACCTCAGAGCCCGGGCACTGTCCCTTGGACACTTTGCTCAAAGCTAGTGCTCTGCCACTTGACTCACTGCACCACTTCCAGCTTTTTTTTATGTATGTGTTACTGAGGAATAGAACCCAGGGCTTTGTGCATGCGAGGCAAGCACTCTACCACGATGCTATGTTCCTAGCCCTCTATGAACTTTTGATATTCCTATAGTCCTAACCAAAAAATAAGACATCAGATAATGTTTTCAGGCCTATTCATCTGTTGTGCTTCTTATCACTTTGAAGAAATGCTTTTTTTTTTTTTTTTTGGTGCAGGTCCTAGGGTCTTAAACTCAGAGTTGAGATGCTTTCCCTAAGCTTTTTTTTTGCCCAAAGCCAGTGCTTTATCACTTGAGCCACAATTTCACTTGTGGCTATTTTTTTTTTTTTTTTTTGGTAGTTAATTGCAGATGAGAGTCTTGTGAACTTTTTTTTTTTCCTGCCTGGGCTAGCTTTGAACTATGATCTTCAGATCTCAGCCTCCTGAATGGCCAGGATTATAGGTGCAAGCCATTGTTGCCCAGCAAAGAAATACTTTCCTAATACCATGTTTTGGGGTTTTTTTTTGTGTGTATTTTGTATGTGTTTGAATTTCTTTCTTTCTTTTTCTGTCGGTTGTAGGACTTGAACTCAAGGCCTGAGTACTGTCCCAGAGCTCTTTTGCTTAAGGTTAGGGATCTACCACCTTGAGCCACAGATCCATTTCTGGTTTTCTGGGGCTTGATTGGAGATAAGGGTCTCACAAACATTCCTGCCTGGGTTGGTTTTCGAACTGTAATCCTTAGATCTCAGCCTCCTGAGTAGCTATAATTACAGATGTGAGCTATCAGTGCCCAGATTCTTTTTTTTTTTTTTTTTTTTTTTGGTAGTGCTCTGCCACTTGAACTACAACTCCACATTCACCTTTTTGGTAGTTTTATTGGAGATAGGAGTCTCACAGACTTTTCTGCTTGGGCTGGCTTCAAACAACAATCCTCAGATCTTAGACTCCTGAGAAGCTAGGATTCAAGGTATAATCTACTGGTGTCCAGCCTGAATTTCTTAAAAGCCTAGAGAACCTAGAAATTTGGAGATGCTCCTTTCTTCAGACCACAATATGTTCACGATAGCACAGCACTTTGTTCCTTACTGGAGAATCTGTGGCTTTCACATTCTCACACAAGGCAAGTTCTAGTTGGTAGACATTAGAGTAGCATCAGAGCTGTGGCTGCTCACATTCCAAGGGATTTCCTTGTTCGTTCAGGAAAACATTGAGGAGAAAAATGGCTTCCACCAAGTAACAGATTTATACATGTCATCATCACTTAATGTTTTTTTCTATTCTTTAATTCTAAAATCATTTCCCCAGAAGCTTTACTGAGGAAATTATGCTTTCTTTACTTTCTTTTCTTTGTTTTATTCCCCTCTTCTTTCTGTAGGTATGTCCTTTTGGTGGTTTGTTTGGTATTTTATTCTTTTCTTTTCGTTTCTCACTTTTTTTTTTTCCTGAACCTGTCTCCTGGTTCCTCGTTCCCTGCATGCCACTAACTATTTTCATTAGATATTAATTGATTTGTGAATTCAGGCTGAATTGCATCATCAGCAGATGGCGGATCCAGACCTGTTGGAAGAGTCCTCATCCCTCTTGGAGCCAAGTGAGATGGGAAGAGGCACACCTTTAAGACTTGGGTAAGTATCGCTTCAGCCTTTCCATTCCTAATAGGATCGTATTCTTCTTTGCTATTTCCAGGAGCAGTGAGGCTGGACATTGACTTGCTGCCTTGGATGCAGTCTCTTATGAGCCTGTTGAGAGTATTTCTCAGTCTCTAGATTGAGTTGTCAACTCTTAGCTAGGTCAGCTGTGATCAGGATAAGACTGACAGGCCTTTGACCTGCTAGTGTCATGTGTAGTATATAATTTTTTTCCTTCTCTCACTTTTTTGTCATGATAAATGAGGTAAGCCAGCTCAGAGAGATGGCATGTGTTTTCTCTGATATGTAGAAGCTAGATCTCAGATATCCTAGGACATGATAAATTATACAGGACTCTAGGCACTCACACACAGTGAGACCGAAAGAGGATACTCATAGAGGAACAACACAAAGGCACAATGCCTGTGTGCCTCTGATCATTTTTCTTTTCTTTCTTTTTTTTTTTTTTTGCCAGTCCTAGAGCTTGAACTCAGGGCTTAGTACTGCTTCTTGGGCTTTCTCAAGGCTAGGGCTCTACCACTTGAGCCACAGTACCACTTCCAGCGTTTTTCTATGTATTTGATACCGAGGAATCAAACCCAGGTCTTCATGCATGCTAGGCAAGCACTCCAGTAGGCCAAACTCTCGGCCCCCTATGATCATAATAAATAAAATGATACTCATGGAAATGAACTTCAGGAAGTGGACACGAGGGGTTTTTTCTGTTGTTTTGTTTTCTTTTTGTCTTATTCATTTATCTGTCTTTAGGAGGGTAAGGAAGGCACAGAAAGACAAAGGGTGACCAAGTACAGCAGTGATACTCTTTAGACACTATGTTAAAAATGATCTGTATAGGGCTGGGAGTTTGGCCTAGTGGTTAAAGTGCTTGCCTAGCATGCATGAAGACCCGGGTTCGATTCCTCGGTACCACATACATAGAAAAAAGCCGGAAGTGGTGCTGAGGCTCAAGTGGTAGAGCTCTAGCCTTGAGAAAGTCCAAGGACAGTGCTCAGGCCCTAAGCTCAAGCCCAGGACTGGCAAAAAAAAAAAAAAAATGATCTGTATAACTTATGGGTGGGAACAGGAGTGAAAATGGGGAGAAAGCAAGGGAAGGGGTGACATTGTCCAAAAACAAATGGACTCTTTCCCTGACTTACATAACTGTAACCCCTCTTAACATCACCTTTATAATAACTATAAAACAATTAAACAAAAACTTCCCAACCCAGAGTTGGGGATTTAGCTCAGTGGACAAGCACTTGCCTGGCAGGCCAAGGTCTTGAGTTCAGTCCTCAGCTCTACAAAACAAAACAGGTGTTCTCTCTCTCTCTCTCTCCCCCTTCCCCCACTACCCTACCCATATCATCAGCTGGAGTTCCTTATCAGACTCTTTTCCCACAGCTTCGTGGCTGGCGTTATTAACCGGGAGCGTATCCCTACTTTTGAACGCATGCTTTGGCGGGTGTGCCGAGGGAATGTGTTCCTGCGACAGGCTGAAATCGAGAACCCCCTGGAGGATCCTGTGACTGTAAGACAAGGAAATTGTGTCCTGTGGACTAGGTCTTATAAAGGGAGCCCAGAGCAGTAGCACAGCATGGCATCAGCCGAATCCTCCTCTTCACAGAGGAGCCTTCTGTTTATCCCTGCTTTGATCTGAGAGCTGAAGACTGCTGCTCTCATTTAACTTAACTCCTTACATGCATACTTCTGACGTGCACATGACATATGCATATTTTCAAGCCTTATTTCTCTATGGAGGTATTATCTTTATTGGAAATTTTATTTCCAATTATTTTTAAGTTCCAGTTTTATGTATTTCCTGTTACTAATTGGGGGTTTAGAGAAAAATTACCTTTTATGAAAACTAATTCACAGCAAACATGTGGTTCCAAATGTATTAATGTTATTGTGAAAAAGAAGAGAGATTTCCTAATGGAGAGATTTAATGTTTACAAGCTGATAAAAATTATTACCTACTTGTTTACTGGAACATTCAGAAATACAACTTAAGAATAAATATAGCCAGGTGCTGATGGTTTACACACCATATTACACCCTTAATATTCAGAAAGTTGAGATCTGAGGATTGAGGTTGAAACCAGTCCAGCAGCCAAATCTGAGAGACTTTTATCTCCAATTAACCAGCAAATAGCCAGAAATGGAGGTGTGGATCTAGTAGTAGAGGGCCAACCTTGAGCAAAAAAGCTACTATAGGAGAGTCCCAGAACCTGAATGCAGGATCCCAGTACTGGCACCAAAAGTTAAGTTAAAAAAAAATAAATACTGTGCCGGGCACCTGTAATCCTAGCTACTCAGGAGGCTGAGATCTGAGAATCACAGTTCAAAGCCAGCCCCAGGCACTAAAGACCATGAAAATCTTATTTCTAATTAACCACTAGAAAACCAAAAGTGGATCTGTGGCTCCAAAGATAGGGTGGTAGCCTTGAGCTGAAGAGCTCAAGGATAGCACCCAGGCCCAGAGTCCAAGCCCCATGACCAACAACAACAATAATAAATACATACATACATATATATTATACATACATACACTGTACAAGATAAGATTATTTTCCCCACAGAGCACTTTGGGAAAGTAGGAACAGCCTAGCAGTTTGGCATTTGATGGAGTTCATAACCTATACCTATTGGAACAGAGTGAATCCTAGTTTCGGAAATGAATTTACTACAAAAATTACACTTTTTAAAAAAATTATTGTTATTTAGAAGGTTAGAGTTGTTTTTTCTCATCTAGATTATCTTGTAAATGTCTTAAATTAGTAACTTTCCTGTACAGGAAAACAACTTGACTTTTGGGACATGCGGGGTTGGGTGGTATGTGGTTTTTAGTTCCTACAGAGTGAGAACAAGATGATACTTCAGGTTAAACCCTTTACTGGAGCTTGAACTCAAAATCTTGTCTTTTTGTCTGGCCTTTTGCACTGGAACCACACCTCTGCTTTTTTTTTTTTTTTCCTAATGCTTGCAATTCAAAGCCAGCCCCTTCCTAATCACTCAGAAAGTTAAATGTTGAAGAGATTTTCATCCATTCCTACAAGTGTGAATTCTTGTGTTTCTGGGCCTAGGGTGACTACGTGCACAAGTCGGTGTTTATCATTTTCTTCCAAGGCGATCAACTGAAAAACAGAGTCAAGAAAATCTGTGAAGGGTAAGAAGCACCTGCCATTATCTTAGAGGGCTCTGCTATTGTTCAACTAATGAGGTTTAGGATTCAGAACAGTGAGCTTTGACTTGTAATTCTATCATTTATTTTGTGTGAATGTGTGCCAGCACTAGAGCTTGAAATCTGAGCTTGTCAGCGCTCTGTGTCCTTTTTCACTAGTGACTGGTACTCCACCACTTGAACCATGTTCCTTTTTGTGTATTGGGTTATTTTTGGTGCTGATATTGGGCTTTCATACTGAGCTGATACTTGGCGCTGTCCCTTAGCTTGCTTTTGCTCAAGGATAACATTCTACCACTAGAGCCTTTTTTTTTTTTTTCCCTTTATTTATTTTAGTCCTGGGGCCTGAGCTCAGGGCCTGGGCACTGCACTGTCCCTGAGCTTCTTTTGCTTGAGGCTGGCATTCTACCACTTGAACCACAGCACCACTGTGACTTTTTCTGTGTATGTGGTACCAAGAAATTGAACCCAGGGCTTCATGCATTTTCGGCAAGCACACTACCACTAGGCCATATTCCTGGCCCCTGGTCCAGCTTTTATTGTTGTGGTGGTTAATTAGAAATGAAGTTGCATGGATATTTCTGCCCAGCAGAAATGAACCACTGCTGGCCAAATATGTTGTTTAAAATGTTTGATCTAAGGTGCGCGGCTCGTGCCTGGGCACAGTGGCTCACGCCTGCTCCTAGCTACTCAAGAGGCTGAGGTCTGAGAATCGCAATTCAAAGCCAGACCATGAAACTCTTATTTCCAAGTAACCACTAAAAAACTGAAAGTGGATCTGTGTTCCAGGGATAGGATGGTAGCCTTGAGCTGAAGAGCTCAGGGACAGTGCAGTGCCCAGGCTGAGTTCAAGCCCCATGATCCACCAAAAAAAATTAGGTCTATTTTAAACCATTAGAAAAAAAAATCACAGGTATGTGTTTGTTATATTGTCATCAAAACCAGTTTTCTTTATTCTGGAACAGTGGTTTTACATATGCCTATGGTATAGAGCCATAGGCAATGCGTTCTTAAATTTTTGAAATTCTGCCTTATTGACAGACTTTTTTTCTTTTTCCCCAGTGCTGGGGCTTGTACTCAGGGCCTGAGCACTGTCCTTAGTTTTTTCAAGGCTAGAGCTCTACCACTTGAGCCATAGCATCACTTCTGGCCTTTTTCTATTGAAGAATCGAACCCAGGTCTTTGTGCATGCTAGGAAAGCACTCTACCACTAGGCCAAATTCCTCCCCCCCTCAAAAAAAAAATCCAATAAATTTTCTTACTATTTTTTTAGTATCTTAAGAGAACTACATAGCTATGAGAATTTCAAAGCAGTTCAGCTGTTATTACTCTGTCTGCAAGCTACTTCACATAATTAGTACTGGTGAATGCATTAGCCTTACCTCATCCTGTTTGATCTGTTAGAATTTTAAATTCCTTTTTGAGATAGTTTGATTTGAGTATATTTAAAAAAACAAAAATGGGGAGAGGGAAATGGGTACAAACAAAGCAAAAACAAAAACAGAACTTCACTGTTCCTCATGCCATCTCCATACATTTTAGGTTCCGAGCCTCGCTCTATCCCTGTCCTGAGACACCGCAAGAAAGGAAAGAGATGGCTTCTGGAGTCAATACCCGGATTGATGATCTCCAAATGGTACACCAAGGGCCTAGGGGAATTTCGTTTTTGTGAACTACTGCAGTAGAGGTCTTTTGTCTTTCCTTAAATCACTGAGTTTGTTAGGCACCTTTAGCAGTTGAGAATATAACAAGAAATTAAGGGAGGGAGAGAGAGGAGAAAAGGGATGGGGAGGGGAGAGATGTCCATGCATAAGTCAGCCTGGGAGCTGAGCAAGTCTCAAGGAATGACTTAAAAATAGCACTGGTTGTCCTCAGTCAAGTCATGAATGCTATGTGCATCAGGATTAAATCTCTGTGAGTCTGGGATTACGTGTGTGTGTGTGTGTGTGTGTGTGTGTGTGTGTGTGTGTGTGTGTGTGTGTGTGTGTGTGTGTGTGTGTTGGTACTGGGGCTTGAACTCAGGGCCTAGGCACTGTCCCCTAGCTTTGTTAGCTTCAAGGCTGGCACTCTATCATTTGAGCCAGAGCTTGCTTCACTTTTGGCCTTTTGGTGGTTACTAGAAGCTAAGAATTTCTTGGACTTTCCTGCCCTAGCTAGCTTTTAACTGTGACTCTAAGGTCCCTACCTCCTGAGTAGTTAGGATTATAAGTGTGAACTACTGACACTCAGCAAGTCCTATATGTATGTATGTATATGTGTGTGTATATATATATATTTTTTTTTTCCAGTCCTGGGACTTGAACTCAGAGCCTGGGCACTGTCTTTGAGCTTTCGAGCTTTCCCAAGGCTCATTTCTGGCTTTTTCTGTGTATGTGGTGCCAAGGAATCAAACCCAAGGCTTCATGTTTGCTAGGCAAGCTCTGCGACTAAGCCATACTCCTAGCTTGCTTGCTGTTCTGAAGTGTGGGATTGTCTATTTATAAATTTGAGGGCCTGTGCTTCCCACCTCTTCAATTCAGGCTTCCATGAAAGTGAAAACCAGGGACCTACATTTGTTGTGCTTTGGGTTGGTAGATGAACAGAGAGAAAGCTAAAAACTGTTTTCTCAGGTATCTTCTCAGCTGGAAACTAAAATAAAATGTACGTTAGTAAGTAGCACTAATATTTCTTGTAATTTAACCAAGAGAAAAAAATGTAGCCAGAGAAAGAATAAGGTAGTTCTTTAGTATCTTTAAAATAAAGAAAAATGCCATGCCTCTTTGCCTTTCCTGTCTTGAGTTCTTGTTCTTTTCTCTTTCCAAAGGTTCTGAATCAGACAGAAGATCACCGCCAGAGGGTTCTGCAGGCAGCTGCTAAGAACATTCGAGTCTGGTTCATCAAAGTACGGAAGATGAAGGCTATCTACCACACCCTGAACCTGTGCAACATAGATGTGACCCAGAAGTGCCTGATTGCAGAAGTCTGGTGCCCTGTCACTGACCTTGACTCCATCCAGTTTGCGCTCAGAAGGGGCACGGTGAGTTCCTCAAAGCTAACCAGTGACGCTTTCACTAGGAAGGAGGTTCTGACCAATTTCATGTTCATCTTGGCTTTTAGGGTTATTTTTATTTTATTTTTTGATTGGTCGTGGGGCTTTAACTCAGGATGTAGGCTTTACCCTTGAACTGTGTTACTCAAGGCTAGCATTTTACCACTTTGAGTCACAGATCCACTTCTGGTTTTCTAGTTTCTGGTTTTCTGATAAGACTCCCATGGTTTTGAACTGTGATCCTCAGATCTCAGCCTCCTGAGCCACCAGCTGCCAGTTTACTTTTTGTTGTTGTTGGTAGTGGTGGTCATGCAATTTGAACTCTAGGCCTGGGTACTATCCCTGAGCTCTTCAGCTCAAGGCTACCATTCTATCCCTTGAGCCAAAGTGCCACTTTCAATTTTCTGGTGGTTAATTAGAGATAATCATCTCACAGTTTTTAGTGCCCAGGCTGGCTTTGAACCACAACACTCAGATCTCAGCCTTCTGAGTAGCTAGGTTTACAGGCATGAGCGTCCGCGCCCAGCTCCAGTTTACTTTTAGAGTTCTTAATACTATTATGCTTCTTGTATCCTCTAGTCTGTATATATACAAAATAGCCTACAGGAAATTATTTGGTGATAGCCTAGGTGAAATGATTTGATAATATGCCCATGATTCTTCAGCTTGGCTCATGACCAAACATCAGTTTCCTAGAGGGATTCAGAGAAATACAGATGTGCCTCAAATATCTTACAGCTTATTAAGATAGGTGGACATTCTTACTAAAATGGAATGTAAAAATAAATACAAAATAAAATAAACTTTAAAAAAAGACTGGAATGTATGTAGAGAGAGGGCATAGCTTTTCTGATGAAACCTTCAGAATGAATAAGACATTTATCAGCAGTGATGAAAAGAACACAATATTTAAAAAAAGAAAACAATATGGACAAAAGCAGGAAGAATGATACAGTAGTGTGTGGTGGGTAAGAACAAGAATTATAATGGTTTAGAGTAGGAACTGACCAGGCATGGTGGCTCCCGCCTGTAATCCTAGCTACTCTGGAGGCTGAGATCTGAGGATCAGGATTCAGAGCCACTCTGAGCACTATGGAACCTGAGACTCTTATCTCCAATTAACCACTAGAAAACCAGAAGTGAGGCTGTGGCACTAGGGTAGGGTGGTAACCTTGAGCTCAGGAGCTCAGGGACAATTCCTAGGCCCTGGGGTAGGGCAGTAGCCTTGAGCTGAAGAGCTCAGGGACAATATCCAGGCCCAGAGTCCAAGACTCACAGATGGAAAAAAAAAAAAAAAAAGTAGGAACTAAAACTGTATTAGGTTTTTGGAACCTAATTGTGAATGATGGGTTTGGGGTTTTTTTTTTGGTTAGTCATGGGGCTTGAACTCAGGGCCTGGGTACTGTCCTTGGGCTTTCTCAAGGCTAATGCTCTGCCACTTGAGCCACAGCACCACTTCCAAATAGTTCCATGTTTCTGAGTTTCATTTTTGGCTCCACATTTTGCTGGGTCTAAAAGCATACATTAATGTTCCTGGTTTATTTATGGTAAGTATGTTCTTCCCAGAACTTAATTGAACTTTTATACTTACCCTAAATTCCTCCAATAATGAACAAGATCACTTTTTATTGGTTTTATTCAGATGATTTATTCAAAAGAAAAAAATACATTTTATGTGTACAGTTTGAATTTTGATTCATGTGTGTTGACATTTTCCAGGAACACAGTGGTTCCACTGTACCCTCCATTCTGAATAGGATGCAGACAAATCAGACTCCCCCGACCTATAACAAAACCAACAAGTTCACATATGGCTTTCAGAACATAGTAGATGCTTATGGAATTGGGACTTACCGAGAAATAAATCCAGGTAAAAACACTGCATCTTTTTCTTCCTGAAGATTTTGTTTGATTCTTTTAATACCTCACTTTTTTTTTGTGGTTGTGGAACCTGAACTTTGGGCCTGAATGTTGTCCCTGAGCAATTTAGCTCAAGGCTACCGCTCTATCCCTTGAGCCACAGTGCCTCTTCCAGTTTTCTGGTAGTTAATTGGGGATAAGAGTCTCCAGGACTTTAGTGCCTGGGCTGGCTTTGAAATGTGATCCTCAGATCTCAGCCTCCAGAGTAGCTAGAGTTACAGGCATGAGCTACCACACCCAGCTACTATCTCACTCTTATATTCATTGATCAACTGGCTTAAAATTGAAGATGATGTCAAGTCCTCAGTTGACATATAATTCCTGTGGAGCAAGTGTCAATTTGACGTGAGTAGTAAGTTTATTTACTGCCTTAAGAGCTCATTCAATTGAATTCTCTGGACCATGAAGCCCCAGAAACGCTCAAAATTCTTTTTTTTTTTTTTTGCCAGTCCTGGGCTTGAGCTCAGGGCCTGAGCACTGTCCTTGGATTTTCTCAAGGCTAGAGCTCTACCACTTGAGCCTCAGCACCACTTCTGGCTTTTTTCTATGTATGTGGTACCAAGGAATCGAACCCGGGTCTTCATGCATGCTAGACAAGCACTTTAACCACTAGGCCAAACTCCCGGCCTCAAAATTCTTTTAGTTGAGCACTAGTGTCTGGCTCAGGAGGCTGAGATCTGGGGAAAGTCCATGAGGCTCTAATCTCCAATTAACCACAGAAAACTGGAAGTGGCACTGTAGCCTTGAGTGAAAAAACTCAGGGAGGGACTGGGAATGTGGCTTCGCGGTAGAGTGCTTGCCTAGCATGCATGAAGCCCTGGGTTCAGTTCATCAGTATCACAGAAACAGAGAAAGCCAGAAGTTCAAGACCCATGACTGACCAAAAATAAAGGGGTTTAAAAGAAGGGAACCAGAGAGTAAAGCATGTCATCAGGGCTAACCCTTCATTTCCTGTCTTCTCAGTTTAAACTGCATCAGCTGCTTTTCATGGGTGCATAGATCCTGCCTTGAAAGATATTTCCTAAGAGTCCATCTGTCTGGCAGCTGAGAAATATGCTACTCCCATTGATCTTAGAATACAGAGAAGAATGTAGTGTTTGAGAAATTCTTGTGCTTTCATGTACTTTGTGGTTTCTTTGTTTTTAATAGCTCCATATACCATCATCACTTTCCCTTTTCTCTTTGCTGTGATGTTTGGTGACTTTGGCCATGGCATTTTAATGACCCTTTTTGCTGTGTGGATGGTGTTAAGGGAGAGCCGGATTCTCTCCCAGAAGAATGAAAATGAGGTAATGTTCAAGTGATATCTATATTAAACTGAAAAGTTGCTTCTTAAGCATTCATTATGAAATGAATAATCTAGAAGTCAATGAATTTATCAGAAGGAAATAGAGAAGTTCATTTGCACACTGAAAAGACCATGTGGTAAATTTCTCTTAGCAATGTAGTTCTGACTTTAATTCAAGCTTTCTGAATTGGATTGGGTAAAATATTACAAAAGATTAATATGTTCTGAATAACATGGTTACAATATCAGCTGAAATAGTACATTCTCCATCACTTCTTTCTTCTGCTTTCCAGATGTTTAGTACTGTGTTCAGTGGCCGGTATATTGTTCTCTTGATGGGCATATTCTCCATCTACACTGGCCTCATCTACAATGACTGTTTCTCCAAATCTCTTAATATCTTTGGGTCATCTTGGAGTGTACGGCCAATGTTCACTATATATAATTGGACGTAAGTTGCAAAAATAAAAGTCAAAACTAATTCTTTTTATATTCAGCTCATGTTTTTGTAAGACAAGTGATAAACTAACCACCCCCTTAGGAAATACTTGGCATTGTCTCTGTTTCAGAACAATACACGGGCTGGGAAAGTGGCTTAGTGGTAGGGTACTTGCCTAGCATGCATGAAGCCCCGGGGTTTAATTCCTTAATACCACATACACAGACAAAGCCGAAAGTGATGCTGTGGCTTGAGTGGTAGAGTGCTAACCTTGAGCAAAAATAGAAACTCAGGGATAGTGCTCAAGCCCCAAAACTGGCCCCTCCCCCCCAAAAAAAGCATGCAGTGTCATCTCTTAGTTATGCTTTAATCTGAAGTGTTTTGTGATTTGTTCAGCAAGTATCAAAGAATTAGGACTATAACTTAACTGCATTTACTTCTCTGTATAGTAAATATAGGTCCTCCAGATTCCCCACTTTGTTGTGTATATTTTTTTTTTCTTTGTGTCTCAATCCTTCTCATCTTTGGCTATTAGTTCCTCCCTCTTTTATTGAAGAGATTAGTTATTTACAGTTTTTTAGGGAGATCAGTTTTTCCACTTCAGTAGATTCCCTCTCTTAGTCAAAAAGTAAGTGTGACTTTTCATGGTAGGGAGGACACACTTCGGGGGAATCCTGTTCTCCAGTTGAATCCAACTGTCCGCGGAGTTTTTGGTGGCCCATACCCATTTGGCATTGATCCGGTAAGAGTACTTCTTTTTCTGTATGCTGTCTCCAAAGTTTTTAATGTAGCCCTGAAAGGAGAGAATTAAAGTGAAAGTGAAGATAATTATTATTTTTTTTAGTGGGGCATATTTTTTGAAAACTTCAGAGTTTATCCAGATTATAGAAACCTAAATGCCTTGGAGAACCGTGTGTGTGTGTGGGGGGGTGTTTACCATTTTGTTTCTTTCTGAGATAGCTAATAATAATAATATTAACTGTGGGAAAAAAATGAATTTCAAGACTTCCATTTCTTCATTTATTTCTACTTAATTTGATTTTTCTAATTTTTTTTAGTTGACCTGTGCTTCATGCTTATAATCCTAGCTACTTAGGAGGCTGAGATCCAAGGATCATGGTTCAAAGTTAGCCTAGGCAGAAAAGTCTGAAAGACTCTATCTGCAATGGACTACTCAAAAAAGTTTCACAGATTTTCCTGCCTGGGCTATCTTTGAACCATGATTCTCAGATTTTAGCCTCCTAAGTAGTTACAATCGCAGACATGAACCACCAGCAAGCACCAGGCTCATATAATGTATCATATTTCTTTGTCTTCTTTTAAGATTTCTACTTTATTACGGTGTCAAGGAATGTGATTATGATAGATATTAATCAAGTTTTCTTTTTTCAAGTTTTTTTCTTTTTTTCATTTTTTTTGTCATGGGGCTTGAATTCTGGGCCTGGGCACTGTTCCTGAGCTCTTTAGCTCAAGCTACTGCCCTACCCTTGAGCCATAGCCCTGCTTCTGGTTTTCTAGTGTTTAATTGGAAGTAAGAGTTTCTGGGGCTCGGAGTTTGGCCTAGTGGTTAAAGTGCTTGCCTAGCATGCACGAAGACCTGGGTTCAATTCCTTGGTACCACATACATAGAAAAAAGCCGGAAGTGGTGCTGAGGCTCAAGTGGTAGAGCTCTAGCCTTGAGAAAGTCCAAGGACAGTGCTCAGGTCCTGAGCTCAAGCCCAGGACTGGCAAAAAAAAAAAAAAAAAAAAAGAGTTTCAAGGTCTTTAGTGCCTAGGCTGGCTTTGAACTGCTGGTGTTGAACTGTGATCCTCATATGTCAGCCTCTTCAGTAGCTAGGATTATAGGCATGAGCCACCTCACCTGGCTAAGAAGTCTTTTCTTAAATATATGAGTAATTTCTATTGGAGAATTCTTTGGTACCTTTTGTTTTCTTGGGTTATAGATTTGGAACATTGCAACCAACAAACTGACCTTCCTCAACTCCTTTAAGATGAAGATGTCCGTTATTCTTGGTATTGTCCATATGATGTTTGGAGTCAGCCTGAGCCTTTTCAATCATATGTGAGTCACTCTGTTCTCGTCATCATAAAACATCTTTGTGGATCAGTAACTCAGAACCTGATTCGGTATTGTAGAAGTAATTTGTAAAAATACCAAGATCTTAAATGAGTACCCAGTAACTCATAGTTATTCAGGTGACTGAGATCTGAGGATCCAGGTTCGAAGCCAGCCTGGGCAGAAAAGACCATGAGTCTCTTTTGTTGTTGGTGGTGGTGGTGGTCATGTGGCTTGACCTCAGGCCCTGGGAACTATCCCTGAGCAGTTTTGCTCAAGACTAGCTAACACTCTATCACTTTGAAACACAATATCACTTCCAGTTTTCTGGTGATTGATTGGAGATAAGAGCCTCACAAACTTTCCTGCTGAAGCTGGCTTTGAACCATGATCATCATATCTCTTGAGAAGTTAGGAATATAGGCATGAGCCACCAGCGCCCAGTCTCCAGTTAACCACAAAAAAGCCAAAAGTGGAGCTGGAGCTCAAATGGTAGAGCACTATCCTTGAGCACAAAAACTCAAGAATAGAGCCCAGGCCCTGAGTTCAAGCCCCAAGAACCTGCACAAAAGTATGTATGTGTTATTTAACAATTTATAATTGTAATAAAAATCCTTGGAAAAAATCTTCAGCAATTTTTATCAAACTGAGTGAATTCTTTTGTTGTTTTTGTTGTTATAGATTGAACCTAGGGCTTTGTAATAGACAGAATTGTGTGAGAAATCTTGTGAGCCTTCTGTTCCTCTCAATGATGGAATATCCTTTGAGTCTGTTCATTCTTACATTTTTTTTCTCTTTTCCCTTTTAGCTATTTCAAGAAGCCTCTGAACATCTACTTTGGATTTATCCCTGAAGTAATCTTCATGTCCTCATTGTTTGGCTACTTGGTTATCCTGATTTTTTACAAGTGGACAGCCTATGATGCCCATTCATCTGAGAATGCACCGAGCCTTCTGATCCATTTCATAAACATGTTCCTCTTTTCCTACCCAGAATCAGGCTTTCCAATGCTGTATTCTGGACAGGTGTGTCAACTTAGAGGAGTGCTGTCCTATGTGGTTACCCAAGTCAAAAAGTGAAATGAAGCAGGGCATGGTGGTTCACACCTGTAATCCTAGCAACTCAGGAGGCTGAGATCTGAGGATCACAGTTCAAAGCCAGCCCAGGCACTAAAGTCTGTGACACTCTTACCTCCAATTAACCACCAGAAAATTGGAAGTGGCAATGGCTTAAAGTGGTAGAGCACTAACTAGCCTTGAGCTGAAGGGCTCAGGGACAGCTTCCAGGCCCAGAGTTTAAACCCCACAACTGACAAAAAGAAAAAAACAAAAACAGACCCAAGTGAAGACTCCTTTCTATCCAGACTTCAGTTCAGACCATCCTCCTTTGTCTTTGGAGGATCCAGTATAATTTCTGTGTTCAGAAAGAATGCAATTTAACTGGGTATCAGTGGCTCACGCCTCTAATCCTAGCTACTTAGGAAGCTGAGATCTGAGGATCAAAGGTTCAAAGCCAGCCTGGGCACAAAAGTCCATGAGACTCTTACCTTGTTAACCACCAGAAAATGGGAAGTGGTGTTTTAGCTCAAGTGGTAGAGTGCTAGCCTTGAGCTGAAGAGCTCAAGGACAGCACCCAGGCCCAGAGTTCAAGCCCCACCATCGACCAAAAAAAAAAGGAAAAAAAGAAAGGATGTGATTTAGAATTACCACCTTATGGAGCAATTCTGGAACTTTCCATTATCTTTTGATCATTTTTGAGAAACCAGATAGTGTTGTTCATAGATAGATAAGAAAACAATGGGGAAAATTGTGCTGTGCATTGAATGATGGATTTATGTGTGATGTGCCTTGTTCTTACATGGCAGAAAGGAATTCAGTGTTTCCTGGTAGTGGTGGCCCTGCTCTGTGTCCCCTGGATGCTGCTGTGTAAGCCACTGATCCTTCGTCATCAGTATCTGAGAAGGAAGCACATGGTGAGTATATTCCTACATTGGAATTAATAAGCTTTTTTTTTTTTTTAAGATCAGAGCAGTTTCCCAAGGAATATGATTAACATCTGTAGGTTCTTAAAATGCATTTACTTTGTATCCCAGCATGAACACTGGCCTGTGGAAGTCAGAGAAATAAATATTTGTTGTTCAAAGATCTGGATTGAGCCCTTGAGTGGCTCAGGTGGAGAGAATAAATCATGTGTCTGCCACCTTTTGCGGTCACGATTTACTAAGACTGTGCTCTGCAGAATCCAGGCCTGTTATATGCAGCATCAGCCAAAGCAAGGCTATGCAAGCTGCAGACGATGAATCAACTCGTGTGGTTTGCCTGGGAAACCACAGGACTGATGCTGAGGCATTTTCTTTTAAAACAAGGCCATGATACTTTCTCTGACCAAAACATCCTGGAAAAAGGTTTGGTTTAGAGCACACTGATTTTTATTTTCCTTTTTAAGAAACAGCATACATACACTTATTTACTAATGTATGTGTGCATATGAATTCTACACACATACCTACAAAGTTGGCCAGTGTGTAATTTCTGACTATCCAAAAATGCTTATTTACTGCACTGCCTGGGGAAGCCCCAAAGACCTTGTTGCATGATTCTCACGTGGCTGTAAGATTATTCCTGCTGTTAGAAAGCAGCTGAGTTACAAGATGCTCCTTCTCCCTTTTCCGACCATCTTCATCCTTCCACGTCCCCTCCATTCGTCTTCCCCCTTCCCCCTCCCTCTTTTGTTTTCTTCTCCTTTCTTTTCTTCCATTCACTATCAGGAAGGGCAACCTGTGGAGGCCCCAGTCAGCCCAACCCCGAGCCAACAGGGACTAGAAGCAGCAGCGGCTGCAACAGTGAGTGCATTAAACCCATCACACCAAACACTTCGTTGAAAGAGGTGGCAAACAGTGCAGCAGAATTCTTTTTAACCCTATGAGAGCATGGCACTTGTGTGCCCTCAGGAAGTGTGTCCTTGTAACTCATTGAAACACTGGAAGAGCTTTCCACCTCTAAAGAGTAGATTCTGGTATCGTCTTTACATTCGTCTAAAGTTTCTATTCAGGTATATACATGAGAACACAGTGCTTGTTGTACTGTCTCTGAGACCCATCATCTTATGGGAAGGGTGGCAGCTCTTGGATTCATCCACTTTTGTGTCTGCATTCTGTGACCCTGTCCTGGAGATTTGTGAGCATGCAGGCTAGACCATCTCTGATTCTTGAGTTGATTTCTCTGTACTTTAGAATTCTGCTTCCGAGAGATGTGTTGATGTTGGTCCTTTTTAGCAATGACTTACCCTTTTTAGAGTGAGAGTGTATACTTGTTTCCTTTACTGTGAGACTCCGAAGCCCTTGGGTCCTCAGCTGTTTCATTGAAACCTCCGCTCTCCCATGTGTCTTGTGCGTACAATACATCTGGTGTAATAACCAAGTTCATCTTCTGTCTCCATTTCCCTCCTTCTGTTATTAACTTGTGATTCGGTAACAGCTCTTTCACCTTTAGCACATTTTAATACTTGCTTCAGAGATCTCTTTTCACCACCATCTTGTAATGTGCTCTTATCAGCCTACCACATTCTAAACATGTAAAAGCTCAGGAGTAGTGATTACTTGTGTACTCCTGTGAGGAAAATGAAATGTTTATACAGATGGCTACTTCTCTCATTATGGGCTCCTAATCATTTTAGATTTGGAAAACTGCTTAGCCATCCTGCTAGAACTAGTGTAAAAGGGATGGTTTTTTTTTCTTTTTTTTTTGTTGGGGATCAGCAGGAATTTTAATTTTGCTCCTTCAAATTGTTTTCCATCAGGGATTTACTGTCTCCTTCCCTACAAATAAAAAAATGAAACACACCTATCTGTGGTTGATATTCTGGTCTTCCTGCTAGCCTCAGCACTGCAAGGTGCTTCTGAGACAATTTCATTGCTTTGAAATCTAGAATCTCTTCTGTGACACTCTGAGTTAACATGGCCAGTCAGCAAATGTGCACGGTCATTGAGCTTTTCTCCCTGGGACAAGAAGATGTTGTTCTTACTATACTTGCAGTCCTTTTGTGGACTTCTTTTGAAGAAGAAAATCTTGTTATACTTGAAGTCCTCCTTTTCAGAGTGGTCATGTGTCATTTGTGACCAGTCTGGAAGTACTCAGGCTATAGTAGTTCCCATATCTGGCCAAACATCTGAATCACATGGTAAACTGAATTTGTTCCATAAGAGTATTAAATAAGTGGAAGAAATACAAGTGACTTATAATTCTTATGATTCTGACCCAGATAATTCCCTACTGACATTTAAAAATGCAACAGCTACACTTGGCTAGAGGGTGCTTATAGTACTAACCACAAAGACACATTAGTCCCTGCTATACTGAGGCATTGTTAACAACCGGGAGCTTTTTGTCTGTCATCTGTGTGTGTTAGAAGGAGCAGGATGTTTGGAATTGTGTTTTAGATTGAAACAGTTTAGTAGTATTGGGTTTGAACTGAACTTTAGACTCATTCACCTTGATTTTAGTTTTTTGTTTAAACTTTATCTTAGAGGTTGTTTCATAGTGGTACTCACTGTAAAGTAGCCTGTAGAATGTTCTCTTGAATATGCCAAAAATGAGAGAACCACTCTTGTCATGGATGATGTATTGGTTGTTCCCAGTTTTTTGCTGTTAGAAACAATGATACAGAATTAATCATTGTTCATATACACCTTGTTAAAGCTTTCCAGCCATACCATTATTGATTCTCAAGGATGCATGTGCTTTTGTTATTGTTGTTGTTATTGTTGTTGTCAGTTGTGGGACGATAGTAGTTCTTAAATAAAGATTTCCTGTGTCCTACCCAAGACCTAAAGAGCAGCTTCTGAAGTGATTCGAATGGAGCTGGTTGCCCGGCAGCATGTAAGGACCATAGGGAATGCTGAGAACGACGGGACACTGGCCAAACCCCTTACACGCTTTCAGGAGCTGCTATCCAGATAGCCCTCCATATCTTTCTTAGACAGAAGTCATCTAAAGTATGAGGGAGCCCCTTCCAAACTCATATTTATTTATTTATTTATGGTTCTTGTCCTAGGGCTTGAGCTCAGGACCTAGACACTGACTCTAAGCGTTTTTGCTCAAGGCTAGCACCTCTACTACTTGAGCCACAGCTCAATTCCAACTCTTTTTTTTTTTTCCCTCCCTAGGGGTTGGGGAGGAGGTCATGGGGCTTGAACTCGGTCTGGGCACTGTCCCTGAGCTCTTCAGCTCAGGGCTACTGTCCTACCCTTGAGCCAAGCCCCACTTCCCGTTTTCTAGAGGTTAACTGGAGATAAGAGTCTCAGGTCCTTTTGTGCCGGGGCTGGCTTTAAACCTTCATCCTCAGACCTCAGCCTCTTGAGTAGCTAGGATTACAGGTGGCTTGGTTCCAGCTTTTTGTTGGTTAAATGGAGATTAGAGTCTTACACACTTTCCTGCCTGGGCTGGCTTCCAACTGCGATCCTCAGCTCTCAGCTTCCTAAGTAGCTAGGACTGCAGCTCCTGGTGCCTGGCTCCAAGTACCTTTTTACTCAGCTGTCATTTTAACTCAGTTCTTCCTGGATTTTGTACCCAGAGGACTTTTCCCTCAATAAACCCCAGGATTTTTATTTATGATTATTTTTTGTTTTGTTTTTATTGTTGCTTGGGGATCTTCGGGGGGGGGAGTTTGAAGCTAGGGCCTCAGGATTGCTTGGTTTGCTTTCTTGACTGGCATTCTACCACTACCACTTGGGCCACTCTTCCAGCCCAATTGTTTTGTTTGTTTGTTTGTGTTTTGTCAGTTGTGGGGCTTGAACTCTGGGCCTGGGCTGTCCCTGAGCCAGCCCAGCCATTCTGTGAATGGACATACTGCTGAAGAGTGGAGAGTAAACACTCAGTCAGTACCTTCCGGTATGCCTATAGTAGAGTAATTTTAATGTCATGTGTTTTCTAGCCACAAATGAATGTACAGAAAGCTGTAGAAGAGTTGTCTTCCCCAATTTAAGGAGTCCTTTGTCCTAGTAAGAAACCCGTACATATTTGAGAGAGATTGCTGGGATTCTTGAACTCCTATTGAAATTTATCACTAAACTTACCCTGTCATTTGACTTACCCTCCCTCTTAGAAAGTCTAATCTTCAGTTGCAGTAAAACAGGGCTCCTAGCAAGCTTTACGGATGAGCTGCACTTGTTAGGAGAATTTGTTCATGTTCACCTTTTGACGAGGGTGAGGCTAGTGGTGTATCTTGGTGAAGTCAGATGATGTGATAAAGGCAAGTTACACCTGTGGGGGCTGGAACAAGGTTGGGATGGGAACAGTTGTTTGTCTTCACCACAACTGTTCAGTTGGTGAATTTTGCTTTTGTTGTTAGGATGTATGCCTTTCTGAGGTTTGTATGTACTAACCATCACCCTTCCCCACCTCACAGAATGTCACTTTAAAGCTCAGGCAAATTCTACTCTTTCTGTTCATCTGTGTAGGGAACTCTCAACTTTGGTGGGATCAGGGTGGGCAACGGACCAACAGAGGAGGATGCTGAGATAATTCAGCATGACCAGCTCTCCACCCATTCAGAGGACGCGGAAGAGGTAAGATCCAGCGCTGTGGGCATCTTTTCCTTCCACCTCGGTCGGGTCAGTCTAGTCCTGTTTTCCTAAGAGTCTCACATCAGTCTTCTCCTTAAAAAAAAAAAAAAAAGAAAGAAAGAAAAGAAAAGAAAATACTCGTAGTTGCTCACCTTCTGGGCCACTTAGGGCACCACAGCAGGCCTCTCTCCAAGCTCTTGGTGTTATCCAAGGAGCCCGAAGAAGCTTTGCTCTGCTCTTCTTGATTTTCCTGTTGCATGTGACCTTAATTACTAACCGCTCTCCTTGGCCCAATCAGCACCCAGCATCCCAGCTTTTGTTACCAGAAGCACAGAGCGCTTAGGATAGCTTCCTCATTCCTTGATCTTTCTGAGTATTATTCTACTTACACTACTTACCAGCTGTAATCACTGATAGCTTTTAAGGCCTGCCTCTCTGATGTGTTCTTATTGCAGGTATTTTGTTGGAGTTTTTTGTTGTTGTTGTTTTGTTTTTGTTTTTTTTTTGCTGTTGTAGTTACTTGCCTTCTTTTACAGGGAGAGTGGAAACAAGTCAGGTCAAGCTGGTCTTTCTCTTCAGTCACTACCTCTATTACCGGTTGTTGAATCCACTCTCCTTGACCAGCTACTCAGAGCACAAAGCCTCCAAACATAACTATTAAACCTCATCCACTCATCATGTTCTTTTTAAAGCAAATAAGATAGAAAGGAGATGGAGGACCCAGCTTGGACTATTGAGTCTATCTGCCCACTTTGAGTCTGATTTTTTTTTTTTAAGGCCAACTGTCAGGGTGCCTTTTAAAACTATGTGACTTAATGCTCTAACTCCCTGTATCTGCTAAGGAGGCCTGCTTCTGACATGTTAGGCCCATTTAATATTACTGGTTATTCCCAAGGTATGTTCTCATAACTTGTGATCTTGTTTGTGGCGTGGCTTCCCACTAAGTGTTGATTTGTGTTTTCAAGCCTACCGAGGATGAAGTGGTAAGACCAAAGCCTTCATGTTTATCTAGAGCTTCTCTTTTCCCATCCTTGTGATCACTCTGCTGTCCCTGCCACACCCCAGGGCCACGCACACATGACCCTGTGCATCCTGCATTTCATTGGCCATGTCTAACCAGTTTGTGAGCCTGTGTTCTGACAAAGCTCATCTCCATTAACTGCATCTCATGCTGGTCATCTCTGTCTTTGTGTCATTGACTTTGCTGATCTAATACCTCTGAAAGTGGCTTTGGAGGAGCTGCAAGTAATGTCTGAACTGGCATTCTTGTAGTGACTCCTCAGGGTTAAGTCCCATGGGCCTCCACCTTCCCCTCCTGTGATAGCTATCTCTGCCCTGCTCCTCTTGAGTGCTCACGAACAAAGCTTACCTTTCCTCCCTATTTGAGATGCAGCCTGCCTCTTCCTGCTGCCCTCATCAGCTTGCTGATGCTTCAGCTTGAGACCGCATACACCCTTGCTTAGGGTCAGCTCTACCTCCATGTGACCTAAGTGAGAAGCAGACAGCTCTCAAAAGGAGGTTTTGCCTCTCAGATGCATCCTGGGAAAAATAATCTATCTGCATGGGAAGAGTTCATGCCTCAGGCACATATGGAAAATTGCAGAATCGAAAGAAATTGGACTGAATTATTTAGGCCATGTCTAAAGTGCACGGCCTTCGAGCTGGACAGTAATTCATTTAGCAACATATGTTTTGCATTGAGTTTTTACAAAGCCTTGCTGCACTGTTTGCATCTTTCCCCAAAACTTCTCTCTAAAGTCCCTAGACTTATGAACTCAACCTTTCCCGCTCTTGGCTCTCCTGATCCTAAAGGGCAGAAGGATGGAATGGGAAAACCTTTGCTGTTCTGTGTATAAACAGGCAGTGCTTACTCTTTGTGAAGTCTGGAGAGGTTCCTTTGCTGGCTTCAAGGACATCCTTTGTTTCTGGACCTCTCATTTATGCAGTTGCTGGCTGACATGCGTTGCATGGCAGGGGGTTAGGGAGGCAGTATTCCATGTTGGTGAAGAGCCCAACCCTCTCCCAGCACCACTATCTCCAGCAACACTGCAGTGAACATATCTTTTTCATTGAGCTCATGGTTCTATAGTCATCATAAGAATGGTTCAGCCAACCATCTAATACCAGTGTTCTCATTCATAGCCATATCCCTGAGGGTTGGAGATGATGGACTTAGTTCAGCCTTCCCAGCCTCCAGCCACCCAGCTTGCTCAGGTCCAAGTCCCTTGGCTTCCTTAGTAGTCATAACTGATATTAGGGTTTAAACTTAGCCTCTGCTCATTCAGGTAGCTCGCTGGTCTGGCACTCTACTCCCCTGAACCATGTATCCAGCCCAGCTTTTTGCTGGTTATTTTGGAGAAGGAGTCTTGAAGACTTTTCTGGCCTGGCTTTATACCATGATCATACTGGATCTTAGCCGCCTAAGTAACTAGGGTTATAGGTGTGAGTCTTCAGTATTCAGATAACATTTTTATCAGGAAAATGTAGATAATTAGCAATGGCTTAATGATTTCAAACAAAATAGATCCTTTTGAAAGAAAAAAAAAGTTCAGTCTACTAGAATGTTCCCACTTTGCTTGGCTATAAAAACTGTTTCACATAGGGCATTGTTCCCTTTCTCTAGGAGGCACTCAGCCAGCTGCAAACCAGAGCCAGGTCCCTGGTATCTTAAGAAATCTGTAACCACTCAACAAGAGTCAGTGTTCCTACCCCCACTGTCATCTCAGCAAGTGCATTCACCAGCCCATCTATACACTCACCCATCCATCTTTGCGTTCCTTCACCTCCATGTATTAGGCACTCACTACATCCAGTGCTGTAGAAACAGAAGAAAAGTAGTCCTTGCCTTTAAGGATTCCCATGCAGAATGTTGGAAGAGCCAGGGCAACAGATACAATAGATGTGTGCCCAGGATGCTGTAACAGCACAGAAAAAGCACCTGACAGAGTGGAGTGAGGAGACCAGGAGAGGATTCCCTCTGGGAGCAAGTGTTGAGCTGTATTAGGCCAACCAGGAGTCTGTAGGGAGAGAGAAAGGAAGGGAATAGACTCACCAATGTCCATAGTGTTACAAAAATGAAGTGAATCTTGGGGTCACTTGGCCCATCCTGTGCTGAGCAAGGGTTCAAGTGTGGCTGGAACTGGCTGGAGTTGGGAGACTGGTGAGAGGTGAGAATAGAGATTGGCAGAGATCAGGTATAATAAAATTGAGGTCATTTGGGGTATAAGAAGCCTTGGGACTTGTGGATCTGGGGCTGACACTGACCCAGGCACATGGGCACTGCAGCTGTAGAGTTGTAGGGTGGGAGAGGAGCAGTCTGCAGGCATGGACACCTTGTAATCAGAAGTGACCGAGGAAAGAACTGAGCAACCTGAATTGAAGTGCAGCATTTATAGGAGGAATTGGGAAGGGTAGCTGGGGCGGGGGGAGGGGAGGTGATGGGGTACTTTTCAGGGCAAGAAACTTAAAGAGAGGAAAAGCACAGAAATTCATGAGGTATGAACAGAGGTGAGAAGAAGCAAGGCATTTTCCTAACATGCTAACTTGCTGGAGCTGGCCCTCTCCCCACTGGCCTTATCCTTATAGCTTTACAGTGTAGACCCTGAGCTGAGGGCCAGGGCAACTGGCCGAGTCTTAGAGCTTGTAGACCCATGGCTGTGCTGGGTTGGCCTCTTAGGAGCAGCTCTGGAAGTGACCACCACAACCTCCTGGTCTTTGGTGGGCTGTTGATTGCTTTATTCGGTACTTCTAGAACATTCCTTTTTGTTGGTGGTGGTGGTCATGGGGTTTGAACTTAGGTCCTGGGCGCTATCCCTGAGCTCTTCAGCTCAAGGCTAGCACTCTGCCACTTTGAACCACAGTGCCACTTCCAGTTTTCTGGTGGTTAATTGCAGATATGAGTCCTACAGAGTTTCATGCCCCAGCTGGCTTTGAACTGCAATCCTCAGATCTCAGCCTCCTGAGTAGCTAGGATTATTTGATGCAGTTCTAAAAGCAAACTCCTAGGTGACCACTTTTTTTTTTTTGGTCAGTCTTAGGGCTTGAATTCAGGCCTTGAGCTTTTATGCTCATTTTATGCTTAAAGCCAGTGCTCCACTAGTTTGAGCCATAGCTTTCTACTTCTAGTTTTAATGTAGTTAATTGGAGATAAGTATCTTAGGAACTTTCCTGCCTGTGCTGGCTTCAAGCTACAATCTATAGATCTCAGCTTCCTGAGTAACTAGAATTATAGGTGTGAGCCACAAGCATCCAACCACCTTTTTTTTTTCCAGTCCTGGGACTTGAACTCAGGACCTGAGCACTGTCCTTGAGTTTTCTCAAGGCTAGCACTCTACCACTTGAGCCACAGCCCCATTTCTAGCTTTTTCTATGTATGTGGTACCGATGAATTGAACCCGGGTCTTCATACATGTTGGGCAAGCCCTCTACCACTAGGCCAAACTCCCAGCCCCTTTTTTATGTTTTAATACAGATTCTCACTATATGGCCCAGATAGCCTCCATCCTTTCCATCCTCTTGCCTCAGCCTTCCCAGTGCTTGGATCACCAGCCTTCAACACCAGACCTGGCCACCTCCTCCTCCTAGAAATAATTCTTAATATTGAGAGGAAGACAAAGAAAGATCCTGAGGTGGTAGTGGGGATTGCACAAGATAAGCGGACCGGCCACCTATGGGAGAATTTTAAGATGTGTCCAGAATTTCCTTAATCTTCAGAAGTCACAAAAGAAAAAGGAAAATGTCTTGACATCATGGAGCTGTGAAAAGGATAAGAGTCTGTAGAGACTTAGACTTCGACAGGCATTTTCCAGCCTGTCTGTGCCTGTGCTTGCCACTGCCACATTCCCTGGTTTTCATTTCCCAGCCAGCATCACCTTGAGGTAGGAAGCTGCTGGGTAGGGTCCACTGGTAGTCCTGACCCAGTGTGTACCCCGCTGTGGAGCTCAGTGCCCAGCAAGAAGAGCAAACAGGTTGGGAAGGATCTCATTAAGATATGATTCAGGGCTGGGAGTGTGCCCTAGGGGTAGAGTGCTTGCCTAGCATTCATGAAGCCCTGGGTTTGATTGCTTGGTACCACATACACAGAAAAAAAAAAACAAAACAGTGGTAGAGCTCTAGTCTTGAGAAAGTCCCGGGGCCCCGAGTTCAAGCCCCTGGACTGGCAAAAAAAAAAAAAAAAGATACGATGAAGTGTGGTTTGCTGAGAGGTTGGGAGTCCTGGGGTTGGGACTTGGCCAGGCAGGCTTTCTGAAGGAGTCATCTCTGCAGTCACCCAACGTCAACACCAGATGCTCCCAGGCCCTCCCAAGGTAAGATGCCAACCACGTGAGGAGTATGGTCCTCTGCCCTGGCCTCATAGATTCTCTCTGATTTCCTCCCACGACAGTTTGACTTTGGGGACACCATGGTCCACCAGGCCATTCACACCATCGAGTACTGCCTGGGTTGCATCTCCAACACAGCATCCTACCTGCGCCTCTGGGCCCTCAGCCTCGCGCATGCACGTGAGTAGATTTCGCTCCAGTCCGGAGCTGCAGTTTCCACTCCTGGCAACTCCCTTAGTTGAGTGAGGTCTCCCCCAGCATGGAGATCACAGAGGGGTTCTGGACTTATTCCAGCTCCTGAGTCCAGGTGACAGAGTACAGAGTAGAATCAGCACTTCTGCCAGGTCAGCCAGCCATGGTGATGCCACCAAAACTGAAGGAATTCAGGATGCAAGAAGCCCTCCAGGTGAGGGACAGCAGAGTGCAGTAGCAGTCTGAACTAGCTCTTGCCAGCCTGAGCTGGGCTTTGTGTCTCCCGCAGAGCTGTCTGAGGTGCTCTGGACCATGGTGATCCACATCGGCCTGAGTGTAAAGAGCTTGGCTGGAAGCTTGGCCCTCTTCTTCATCTTTGCCACCTTTGCCACCCTGACTGTGGCCATCCTGCTCATCATGGAGGGCCTCTCGGCCTTCCTCCACGCACTGCGGTTACACTGGTAAGAGCAGCCGGGGTGGGGTGTGCAGGGGGAGGGCAGGGTCCTCAACAGAAGGGAGTGAACAGCTTTCCTACATGGAAGCTGAGGGAAGGGCTGGCTCTTGGCAGTACCCCAGCACCTACCTTGGCATTGAGCCTTGGAAAAAGGCCACAGAGAAGCCCAGCTCATCTTTTTCTGGGTCCCAGGGAGAATTCCCTATGAGTGTGGTCAGGCTCTCCACTCTCTGCCATTAACATTCTTTAGCACCTACAAATCTGATGGGATTTGTGTTCTGTGTGTAAGTGGTTTTTCTGACATGTAACTCCCGTCCTCAGAGCAGCACAAGCAATACAGGAGTAGACAGTCGAGGAATGAGCTCAAGAGTACTGCCTCCCAGCTCTGGCCCTGTGCCAGTGCTCTTTGGTCTGGTTAGGACTCTGGCAGCTCTACTGTGGGGTGGGGGCTCCTGGTCTCCTTGTGTAGCTGGTACTTCAGAAGGGCAGGCTGAGGTGGGTCTTCTTCAGTGTGATTCTTAGTGGCTATAGAGGAGAATGGGAAAGCCCAGGTCTTGTCTTCGCTGTGGCTGTGATTTCAAATCAGCTATAGGACACTCAGTTAAGTTTGAATTTCACATAAACATTTCCTCTTTTTTTTTTTTTTTTTTTTTTTGTCAGTTGTGTAACTTAACTCTGGGCTGCACATTGTCCCTGGGCTCTTCAGCTCAAGGCTGCCACCCTAGCCCTAGCCCTGAACCACAGCACACTTTCGGTTTTTTGAGATAAGAGTCTCATGGACTTTCCTGCTCTTTCATGCCTGGGCTGGCTATGAATTGCAGTCCTCAGATCTCAGCCTCCTGAGTTGCTAGGATTATAGGCATGAGCCTATAGCTCCAGATAGTATCAGTATATGCTGTGTACATTTCTTGTAATCCTAGCTACTCAGGAGGCTGAGATCTGAGGATCAAGGTTCAAAGCCAGCATGGACACAAAAGGACCTGAGACTCTTATCTCCAGTTATCCTGTAGAAAATGAGAAGTGGGGCTGTAGTTCAACAGGTGGGGCCATAGCCTTGAGCTGAAGAGCTCAGGAACAGCGCAGGCCGTGTTCATGCCCCATAACCCACACACACACACAAAAAGAACGTACTGATACTAAAAAACAGACTCTCCCTCTTTGAACCTCCATTTTCTCCTTTATGTTATGCCTTATGTTATGTTATGCTCTCTTTTGGGAGCTCAAAACCCAGACTCTAGGGCTGGGAGCATGGCCCAGTGATAGAGTGCTTGCCTAGCATGCGTGAAGCCCTGAGTTTGATGCCTCAGTACCACATACACAGAAAAGCCAGATGCAGTACTATGGCTCAAGTGGTAGAGTGCTTGAGAAAGCTCAAGGACAGTGCCCAGGCCATAAGTTCAAGCCCAAGGACTGGCAAAAAAAAACCAAAAAGCAGACTCTAGAAGCTCTGGAACATGTTTCCATACGAATCTCCTCCCTCTCCCCTAAACATATACTGTTCTATAGGTGAAAGGGTCATTGACCCTAATCAGAAACCTCAGGTGAGGTGGTATGTGTGGTGGTAGTGATTTCAAGGCCAAAAGGATACAGTGACCATTTCTTGGGAGTCCTCCATTGTCTAGCCCATTTAAGTCTCTTCCCCCTCCACACCCCATTTTTCTTGTGGCCTCTCACAGATTCTCTAGGTGGCTTTGCTAAATGATTGAGAGAAAAGAAGGGTGAAGTTTGGTTGGGACCACTCTTCCCCCAAAAGCTGCTCTTGGTGCTTCTTCTGTGCTTCTACACATCGCCTTCTCTGGCCTGGCCCTCTTCCCCTCCTGGCCTCCTCATCCAGTGCGATTGTTTACTTCGGAGCCGCCATGGTGTGTGTGTTCATACTGCTGGCAGCTTATCAGCTGGCCCTCCTCCCCTCCTGGCCTCCTCATCCACTGCGATTGTTTACTTCGGAGCCGCCATGGTGTGTGTGCGTGCGTGTGTGTGTGTATGTTCATACTGCTGGCAGCTTATCAGCTATTCCGGAAGAGGGAATGTCTGTGGAACAGCCCGTGATGACTCACTTTTTTTGACCCTCGTGGTCTCCTTACTTTCCTGTCCATGTCTCTATCTCCTGAGCCCTGGACCCAGAACAGTGACCACCCTACCTTGATTCCAACTGATAATTGAGGGTCGTACGCTCTGGACAGAATGAGTACTGCTCAAGGCTAGAACAAAGACTCGTGGTTGAAGCAAGCACACTGTGTCCTGGGGAAGAGCACCCAGGCATGGGCCTTCTCACCAGAGTAAGCTAAGACAATTTTAGATGCCAGGTTTTATTGCCAGAAGAATTATTTCTTCAGGCTCACCTGTGACCCTCAAGAGAAGTTGTCTCCTCCTGTCTTCCTAAAGGAATAGGCTTCTGAGGAAGGCTGACCTAGGTTCACATCCCAATCCTGCCACACCAGACAGGTGGCCATGAACAGATAGAACAGCACCTCTCTGTATCTGCCTTTGTCTCCTGTGGAGAGAGGACAGGGTTGTTGTGAGTAAATAGGTAATGGTGCCCAGACCAAGTATCTGTCACATCTTACTCAAGTGTGCCGGAAAGAGAGGACCTGGTTTAGGGTATGCCAGAAAGAAATTGCTTTTAGCTGCTTAGAAAAAAAGGGGGACCCCAAAGGAAGCAGAGGGTACACCGAATGTCCCTTGGGTATAGTTTCCAAGGAGAGGGCCTGCTGTACATGTTGCACTTTTATTCATTTGCCTGCTTTATGGTAGAAGTACTGGACAGAAGCTGAAAAATAGTGGAAACCTCCTTTATGAAGCTTTCAGAATTCTGTCTTTGGAGGGTTGGTGACTGTGGCACAGCTGGGGAGTCTCCACTACCAGAAGTGAGTGAAATGAGTGGCGATTTTGCTCCCTCTTCTGGCCAAATGTGTGCTCTGGGTTCTTGGGTCTTCCCCATTGTCGAGGGCTACAGAGGCAGAAACTCAGAGCCGGGCCCTCTGATAAGGGGTGGGGACAGCTCATCCTGTGAAAAGTGGCCTGGGGGCACTGCTGCTGATTGTCCTGTCAGCCAACATAGACATCTTCATACTTAATCCAACAGATCCAGAGAAGGAAAACTGCTTTTCCCGTCACCCCACCAGAAAGTGGAGAGGCTCTAGATCTCCTTCATCCTTTACCCAGTCAGAGAAATAAGGTGTCCTGTTAGGTGGCAGGATGAGCTCTTTGGGGCCTCTGTTAGTCCCTCTTGGTCACTAGATATCCTTTGCCAAATGGCTGCTCTGGAAGGGGAGATAGAGAACCCTATATGGCTTCTCGAAGCTCTCCTCGCAAGTTAGAAACTGGAGGTGCGTGTCAGTAATTGGGCAGAGCCAGGCAGTAGCCTGTATAGGAAGAGCTTTCTCTCCCAGGAGACTCCATGTCCCCTTTCCTAGGAAGCATGCACTTCCCTGTCTCGGGGGAAATGGGTGGAGAGACTGATGGAAGCTGCTTTCTGCATCTGAGCTAGGAGCTGACCTGAGGACCACTAGAGAAAGGAGAAATCAAGTTGTTGTTGAGCTGCAGGTAGAGCTGAATGGTAGAGTGCCTGATAGTATGTGCAAAGCTCTGGGTTCCAATCCCCAGCATGGCAGAAAACAAGGATAACCCGGCAGTGGTGCCCCACCTGAAGATCACCGATTTAAGCAGTCGCTGGTGGGAAGGGCTGTGTGGAATTGGCTTGAGGGGGAGCCCATCTGCCCATTCCAAGGAGGAGTCAAGCAAAGGAGAGCCAAAGGGTGACCCCACAACCCTCCGAAAGCCATGCTTCTACTCCCCTTGCCCCATTGGGAAATGAGGATTCTGTATGTGAACATTCAGATGGAAAGGAGTGAGAAGCAAGGCCCTACCCCACTCTCCACCAGCCTCCTCCAGAAGTAGCCTGGGTAGCTGGGCTGGGCAGGACTCTTTAGAAATGTGGGGTGTGGGTGAATTCCGATGCTGGCTTGGAACTGCTCTTGCTCCATTGAACTCCTCTTTGGATCCTGTGTTCCCTGTGGAAGGGGCCCCAGCTGAAGCAGAGGATGGCTGATAGAGCTGTAATAAGGCCAGTGCAGCCCCCATCCCTGACTGTTCTTTTTCTTCTTTTTTTTTTTAGTCGGTTGTGGGGCTTGAACTCTGGGCCTGGGTGCTAATGTTTTACCACTTTGAGCCACAATACCACTTCTGATTTTCTGGTGGTTAATTGGAGAGAAGAGTCTCACAGACTTTCGTGCGGGGCTGGCTTTGAACCGTGATCCTCAGATCTCAGCCTCCTTAATAACTAGTATTACAGGCATGAGCCACCCGCGCTTGGCTTCCTGCCTGTTCTTACAAGGGTTATGGTGTCTGTCCTAAGAGAGACAGCATGCCAAATGGAAACTATGCCTCAGAGCAGCTCTCCTTGGCTTTTGTCTCCTCTGAATCATGCCTGCTTCTGTCCATATTTGGTGGTTCTTTGGCTCGTGGGCAGCCCTCCATGGGTGTGTGCTGGAGGAAGTCCTGCTCTGAGCTTCTTCCTGCCCCTATGAGTTTGAAAGCCCCCAGAGGAGACAAGCAGGGATGGATGCCCAATGGCCTGGGAAAGGAGTTAAGGCCCTGTTTTTCCTTCTAGTCCCCAGAGAAGAATTCTTTCTCAGATGTTTTTGTAGTGGGAGAATATTTTTGCTTGGAGAAGGCTTCCCCTCCTAACTTCCCCCTTTCCTGGGAATTTCCTCTCCAAAGTTGAACAACTTCAACATTCACTTGTAGCTCCCTTTAAGAACAGTTGTGTTTGCCCAGGGTCCCTAGAGGGGCTTCCTTTAGAGGTGAGCCGTGTGAACCCTTACAAGGAGGGCTGTGCTCTAGTAACTTCACTGCTGCCAACTACCCAGTGCCTTTTGCACGCTCATCTACAGACTTCTGCATAAGTACACCTTCTGCCTAGCAGGGCAGAGAGAGGACAAGCTCATCCCCTCAGCCTCTGCTGAACTTTTATTGAGGGCTGTTCAGGCTTCAGAAGCTGGTCCTCTTCTCAGGAGGCTGAGACCCGAGGATTGCACTTTGAAGCCAGCCCAGGTAGGAAAGCCCATGAGCTTATCTCCAAGTAAACATCAAAAAAGCCAGAAGTGGAGCTATGGTTCAAGTGGAAGAACGCTAACCTTGAGCAAAATGAAGCTTGAGACGGTGCCCAGCCCTTGAGTTCAGTTTAAGCCTCTGGAACTGCAAACACCCCACCTTCTCCTCCCTTCGCCCCCCCCCAAAAGGCAAAGCCAGTCCTGAGAATATTACTCACTCAGGAAAGAGTCTTGGAAGAAAGTGTATATGGGACATTTTTCTAATCCAGATGAAATCCCAAAAAGCTTCAAGGGGTTTCTGTGAGCTGGTATGGCGGCATCCCTCTATAGCCTTAGTTACTTGGGAGTTCAGGGCCAGCCTGGGAAACCTTGTGTGACCTTGTCTTCCAAAGAAAACAATGAAAAGCCATGGAATGACCACTTTTCTCTAACTTCTTTCCAGGGTTGAATTCCAGAATAAATTCTACAGTGGGACCGGTTTCAAGTTCCTGCCCTTCTCCTTTGAGCACATTCGGGAAGGGAAGTTTGATGAGTGAGCCCCTGGGGGCTGGGGAGGCATATGCCCCAGGTACCCTCTCTCCACCACGACTAGCTGTGTTCCCTTTGCCTGTTATGATCCCTGGGCACCAGGGCCCTGTGTCACCCTTGCCATCCCTGCCCCAGCTGTGAGTCATTTAGCTAGAGGTGGCCCTTGGGCCTCTCACCACCCCCCAGATTTTGTGTGTCATGTACAGATTTTCTAGAGGGAAGCTGGTTCTGGTGTTCATGCCCAATGGGCATCAGCATTGTCCTCCTAGCTTCCATCCAGCCACAGCCCTTCACCTTCCAGTGACAGCCAGTCTGTGGGTCCACTTGGGCGAGCAGCGCCTTCTAGGCTGCTGGATGGAGGAAGTAACCCTGTATCCATGTTGACCCACCTGCGCCTGCTGTCGGAGTCCCTGTGAGCCAGTGCAGCGGAGCGCGGCGAGTTCTCTGCTAGAAGACGACGCTCTTTGCCAGGTCCCAATCAGGTTAGCAAGGGTGGTCCAGGAAGATGGTGTTTATGTGCTGTTCCCCAGATACACCCACTCCCATGCTTGTTAATCAGGAATTGAACTGGCCCCCTGGGGACCAGCATGAGTTGACCTTTCCCTGTGATCCCCAAGGATCCTAGGATTCCCCACACCAACTCCCTAAACATCCCTACACCCCTCTCCCTCTCCCCCTCCTCTCCCACCTCTCCTCATTCAGCACAGCATAGCCCAGCTGGGAGCACACAGGACAGAGGTCCTGGCCAGCTTGCCAGCACACAGCCTCCCTTCCTTGGCTGCTGCCCAGCGGGCACCAGGGCTCTGCCCAGCAGGGCAGAGGGTTCAGATTGATTGATTCTCCTGGTGGAACCCCTGAGACCTTCCCCATCTCTGATCAGGAATTTTGAGTGCAGGGTTGGGGTCACCGAGGCTGGTTCTGCTGGCAGGCCTGCCTCAGTCTGCCCACCAGTCTCCCTCCCCACTCCCACATTGAGTCCCACTCTCCGAAATGGTGTTCTGGGCAGGGAAGATGAGCATCACATACAGTCTGGTTACTGAAGGCATCTAGCAGGACTGCCAGTGCCTGTGCGGTGAGACCTGCTGCACAGCCCTGCCAAGGGACTCCAGCACCCCCACTCCCCAGTCTATGGCTGTGGATCTTAATCATGTGCTGGCTGCTCCAGCTAAATCCTCTGCACTTCCTCCCCTGGAGAGGACCCCACCAGGCCCGCACTCTCCTACCCCGCTGTTCCTGAGTGAGTTACTGAGCTGCCCAGGCTGAGATTGGCACCCGCTCACTAGGACCTAACCCAGACCTTGTACAGAGCCCTCTCCTCTCTGGTGCCTGGTTTCCGTGGTGCCCTTTGCTCTGTTTACAGTGTGCTTTGCAGTGGAGTTCTTTGTCAGGGGCTTGCCCAGACCTTGTGTTGTGACCCTTCCCATGCTGAATAAAGTGTGCTTGACTCCTGAGAGGCTGCTGCCTTGCTCTGTATCCACAGCCCCCATTACTCAGCCATGCCTCACCCCTCCACCTCCCACCAGAGCCAGTGCTGCCGCTTTTCTTTCTGATCACAGGGCACAACTGCCATGGCCCTGGCTGGGCAGTGAGTTTGTGACATTCTCGCCTTATCTCAAGTTTCCTGGGCGCCCTCATGCTGCCTGGAGCCAAAGCAGCTTAGCACACACTTGGTCTCGTCCCTCCCTGCACAGCCCAGCAGCCTTGGAGAGAGGTTTGGGCATCTACCCTTCCTCCTTTCCCTCTTCCCCAGGCCTGCTTTCCAGGGCTGGGTGGCCTGGCTATTTAAGCCCTGAGGGCCACTAGGACAGGAGCTGCTGAGGTAGCCAGGCCAGAGGTCAAAGCCACTGACTGGGCCTGGAGCACCACCTGCCCCTCCCAGCTGCCTAGAAGATGCACTTGCTTCTGAGTGCTGGGGAGGGGTGCGTGCTCAGAGCAGAGGCTGCCCAAGAATGTGAGCAGCAGGCTCACAGCTGCTGTCCTTGGAGAGGCACGGATGGCCCTTTTCCACGGTCCTCCCACCAGCCTAAGCCGCTCCTCCCTGCAGCTGTACCTGCTGCTGAAGCAGGCCCTGGGGTGCTCCCCTACAACACCTGGCTCCCTAAATAGATCCTTAGGCCAGGTACAGTGGCTCATGCCTGGAGGCTAAGATCTGATGATCACGGTTCAAAGCCTGTCTAGGCAGGAAACTACACGAGACTCTTGCCTCCAGTGAACCACCAGAAAACAGGAAGTGGCACTGAGGCTCAAAATGGTGGAGTGCTAGCCTTGAGCACAAAAGCTCAAGGACAGCACTCAGGCCTGGGGTTCAAACCCCATGACCAACAAAAGAGAGAGACAGAAAGAGACAGAGATGGGGGAGAGGGAAAGAGAAAGAGAGGAAAGTCTTAGAGTCAGAGAAACCGAATTTAGAATCCAAGAATAATGCTCAATAGATTTTTGACCAAAGGGCCAAGATAATTCAGTATGAAAAAATGGTCTTCATCAAGTGGTGCTAACAAGACTGGATAGCTAGCCAAGTGCTGGTGGCTCATGCCTGTAATCCTAGATACTCAGGACGGTGAGATCTGAGGGTCATGGAAAAAAGCCAACTGGGGCAGAAAAGTCCCCCTGAGACTCTTGTCTCCTATTGGCCACTCAAAAACGAAGTGGAGGGACCAGGAGTGTGGCCTAGTGGTAGAGTGCTTACCTAGCATGCACAAAGCCCTGGGTTCGATTCCTCAGTACCACATACACAAAAAAAAAGCCATAAAGTGGTTCTGTGGCTCAAATGCTAGAGCACTAGTCTTGAGAAAACTCAAGGACAGTGTCCAGGTCCTGAGTTCAAGCCCCAGGACTGGCAAAAAACAAAGCAAACAAAAACTGGAAATAGAGTTGTGGCTCAAAGTGGCAGAGCACTAGCCCTGAGCAAATAAAGCTGAGAGACAGCACCTGGACCCTGAACTCAAGCCCCATAACTGGAAAAAAAAAAAAAAAAGCCTAGATACCCACATATAAAAGGGCAAATTTCGAGTGCTACCCACACCATTATGCAGAAATCAACTCAGCTGCTTGGCACAGTGGAGCATATCAGTAATCACGGCACTCAGCATACTGAGGCCAGCCTGAGTTGCATAGAACCTAGCCTGGTTCTCTGATGCTGGTGTCAGTGGCTCATACCTGTAATCCTAACTACTCAGGAGGCTGAGATCTGAGAATTGAAGTTTGAAGTCAGTCTGGGCAAGAAAATAATCAGTGAGACTCATTTCTAGTCAACTAGTAAAAAGCCAGAAGTAGAACTATTTCTCAAGGGGTACAGTGCTAGTCTTTAGCAAAAAGGAAAAAGCTCAGGGACAGTGCCCAGGAGCTGAGTTCAAGTCCCCAGGACTGGCACCAAAAAAAAACTACCCCAAAGTGGATCAAAGACCTAAATGAAAGAGTTGAACCGTAGCCTAAGGGGTGTAAGATTATAGGAGTACATCCTGATGATCTTGAGTTAGGCAGTGCACAAATAACAAGGCAGAAATGTAGATAAGTTAGACTTGAAAAATCAAAGACTTCAGTGATCAAAGATCAGAACCAGCAGAGTGCTGGTGGCTCACATCTGTAATCCTAGCCAGTCAGGAAACTAGGATCGGAGGATCACAGTTCTGAGCCAACCTGAACAGGAAACTCCATGAGACTCTTAACCAGCAAAATGCTGTACTGAAGACGTGGCTCAAGAGGTAGAATGCCAGTCATGAACAAAAAAGCTGAATGAAACTGGGCACCAGTGGCTCACACCTGTAATCCTAGCTACTCAGGAAGCTGATAGCTGAGGCTCCTGGTTTAAAACCAGGGCTGGGAGTTTGGCCTAGTGGTTGAGTGCTTGCTTAGCATGTAGTAAGACCTAGGTTCGATTCCTCTGTACCACATACATAGAAAAAAGCCGGAAGTGGTGCTGTGGCTCCATTGGTGGAGCTCTAGCTTCGAGAAAGCCCAAGCACAGTGCTCAGTCCCTGAGTTTCAAGGCCCAGGACTGGCAAAAAACAAACAAAAAAAAAAACAGCCCAGGCAGGGAAGTCTATGGTGAGACTCTTGTCTCTAATAAACTACTCAGAAAAAGACAGAAGTAGGGGCGGGTAATGGGTACCAAGACATGTGAAAGGGTATCAATGTATGTGAATTAATGCACCTTCTATCTGGCAAGTATCATGTAACCCTTTTACTAATTACAATAAAAAAAAAAAGACAGAAGTAGCATTGTGGCTCAAATGGTAGAGAACTAGCCTTGAGCTAAAGATCAGGGATAGTGCCCAGGCCCAGAATTCAAGCCCCAGGCCTGGCACACACACACTACAGGTCAGAATAAAAAAACCTAAAACAGCTAGGCACGGCGACTCACTCCTGTAATCCTAGCTACTCAGGAGACACAGATCTGAGGATTGCAGTTCAAAGCCAGCCCCGGCACAAAAGACCATAAGACTCGTATCTCCAGTTAACCACTAGAAAACCGGAAGTGGGGCTGTGGCTCAAGGGTAGGGCAATAGCCTTGCGATGAAGAACTCAGGGACAGCACCCAGGCCACCCCCAAAAAACGGCCATCATGTTTCTGGATCTGTGACTGCTGGTGCCTCAGTACAGAGGTCACTGCCTAGCCTTCACGACTGAGTTCTCAGTGTCACAGAAAAGAATGTGAGCTCACGTCAAGGTAGAGACCAGAATGTTTCTTAGTACACAACCTACACAGGGGTGTAGGCACATCTTGTAACAGATGCTCTTAACATCATGGGAACTTAGGGTGAAAAAGAGCAAGTTGTGGTTTGGGTCAAATTCTCATTAGGAGAAATGCTCTTTCTGATCTGACACCTGGCATAGTCATTGCTGCTCTTAAGCAGTTTTACTAATTGAGCCAGAGATTGTCAAGCTGGCCTGCTCACTTGAGTCATTGATGTCTGGAAGTCTCTTCAAAGTAGGGATAGATTCTGCCATATACACCCTTCAAGACAGGTGTCCATTCTTAAGATAAGTATTTTAAATACAGTTTGTGCCCAGAGAACTCATTTTCCCAGGTGTCTGTATGGATTAATGCCTTTCTTTAAGATATCCTTGTTCAGTTCCCAGAGCACATAAATTATTTTGGGAAAGCAGTCAAGGTCAGAACTGCTCTTTTTCCTTTTCCTTTCCTTTTCTTTTTTTTTTTGAACCAATACTGCAGCTTATGAGAGAATATAGGTTTAAAGCAAAGAATATTTGCTTGTGTTTCTAATAGAGCTACCCTTGAGTACTGTTTGTGTATCTGAATTCCTGGGTGGCCACTGTTTTCTCATGCCTTAATTTCCCTAATTTACCCTACCACTGGAGAAAATATATGTACAGCTTATCTGATAAGGGACTTAAATCTAAGATCTGTAAACAGCTCTTCTCTAAAAAACTCTAAAATGAAGACAGGTTTTTTGTTGTTGTTTTTGTTTTGTTTTTTGCCAGTCCTGGGCTTGGGCTCAGGGCTTGAGCGCTGCCCTTGGACTTTCTCAAGGCTAGAGCTCTACCACTTGAGCCTCAGCACCACTTCCGGCTTTTTGCTATGTATGTGGTACGGAGGAATCAAACCCGAGTCTTCATGCATGCTAGGCAAGCACTCTACCACTAGGCCAAACTCCCGGCCCCCAGGTTTTATTTTGTTTTTTTAAGATGACCATCTGAAAGCTGAGTAAATCCATGGAAAGATGCACATCATTAGTCATTATGTAAATGAAAGTCAACCATAATGTGATACACAGCACACCCACTAAAAAGCCTGTCATTAGTTGATAACAGATGTCTAGAAGTTAGGGCCCTTTCACGGCTGGTAGAAATGTAAAATGGTGCAGCTGCTTTGGAAACAAACCTGGCAGTTCTTTAAAAACTATAAACATGGCTGGGAATATGCCTAGTAGTGGAGTGCTTACCTAGCATGCATGAAGTCCCGGGTCCCATTCCTCGATACCACATACACAAAAAAAATCCAGAAGTGGTGCTGTGGCTCAAGTGGTAGAGCTCTAGCCTTGAGAAAAAAGTGTCCAAGGACAGTGCCCTGAGTTCAAGCCCCAGGATTGGGGAAAAAAAAAAAACTATAAACATAAGCACAGGCACGCAAGCCTCTGATCCCAGCTACTCAGAAAGATAGCATTTCAAAGCTAGCAGGACAGAAAATTCATTATCTCCTACTAACTGCGCAAAAAACTGGAAATGGAGCTGTGGCTCAAATGTTAGAGTGCCAGCCGTAAGCGAAAAAGCCAAATAAGAACTCAAGGCCCTCAGTTTATTAAGCCCCTGTATCAGTACATGCATGTATACCTGCACACGTACACAAAAGTTAAACATAATTAAGGATGCCAAGCCAGGTGCTGAAGGCTCAAGCCCGTAAACCCAGCTACTTAGGAGGCTGAGATCTGAAGATCCTGGTTTTAAAACAAACCCAGGCAATTAAGTTCATGAGACTGTTTAACCACTAAAACCAGAAGTGGAGTTTTGTGCACTAACCTTGAGCAAAATGGCTCAGAAAAAGCACCCAGGCCTCGAGTTTAAGCCCCATGCCTGGCACACACACATAAAAGATACCATGTGCAGGGGCCGGGAGTTTGGCCTAGTGGTTAAAGTGCTTGCCTAGCATGCATGAAGACCCGGGTTCAATTCTTTGGTACCACATACATAGAAAAAAGCCGGAAGTGGTGCTGAGGCTCAAGGGTAGAGCTCTAGCCTTGAGAAAGTCCAAGGACAGTGCTCAGGCCCTGAGCTCAAGCCCAGGACTGGCAAAAAAAAAAAAAAAAAAAAAGATACCATGTGCAGTGATTCATGTCTGCAATCCTAGCTACTCAGGAAGATGGATATAGGATCATGATTCAAGGCCAACCTAGGTAAAAAGCAAGAACCTGTCCCAAGCTGAGTGTGGTGACAGGTGTCTGGGATCCCAGCTGGGCTAAAAGAACAGCTACGAGGATGTTAGTTCAAGGCCAACCCAAGCAAAAAGTTGGTAAGATCCAGGTCAGTAAACTGGTGTCTGTTGGTCAACCCAGCTACTCGGAGGGCATAAATACCATCTCAGTTCAGACTTTGTCCTGGCAAAAATGTGAGATCCTATTCAAAATAAATAAATAAAAGAGATGAGGGTAAGACAAGATATCATGTAATCATGACTAGGACGACCCACAGAGGCCCTGTCTCAAAAAAAAATAGGAATAAATTTTATTCTCAGTGAAAAAAGCCAGAGAAAGAATATTTGTTTTATTATTCCTTTAATGAGAAATTTCCAGAACAGATCCAGTAAATCTATGGAGAAGGAAACAGGTTGGCAGTGGTCACCAGAGGCCAGGTGTGGTTGGAGCTGGGGGATGGGTGAGGGGTGGGGAGTGACTGTTAATAAGGAGTTTCTTTTTCTTTTTCTTTTGCCAGTCTTGGGCTAGAGCTCAGGGCCTGAGCACTGTCCTTGGACTTTCTCAAGGCTAGAGCTCTACCACTTGAGCCTCAGCACCACTTCTGGCTTTTTTTTCCCCTACGTATGTGGTACCAAGGAATCGAACCTGAGTGTTCGTACATGCTAGGCAAGCACTCTACCATTAGGCCAAACTCCTGACCCCATGATAAGGAGTTTCTTGAGGGATGGACAAAAATGTAATCTTAGCCTCTGATGATGGCTGCACAATTCAGTGATTATACTAAAAAACCATTGCATTGCACACTAAACTGGTGATGTTTGGTACGTAATCTCAAAGTGGGAGGAGGAGAGGCTTCCTTGGGAAGAATTCCCCTCCAACTTCAGCTCATTTAGCGGGAAAGTAAGGCCCATGGGCCTTGGCTCAGAATCTAGTGACTTTGTGCGGCTTCCAGCTAGCTAAAGATGTGCTCAGCACATCTGAGTATGAACATTGAACGCCTGTAATCCTAGCCACTCAGAGCTGAGATCTGAAGATCACAGGTCAAAACAGCCTGGATGGGAAAATCCATGAGACTCTTATCTCCAACTAACCAGCAAAAAGTGGAAATGTGGTTTAAGTGGTAGAACATCAGCTTTGAGCTAAAGGAGAATGTAAGTGGAAAGCTTTGAGTTCAACCCTCAGTACTGGCATGCATGTGTGTACACACACACACACAAACACACACACACACACACACACACACTGGAAACTGAGCTGAAGCAAAGTCCAGACCACTGGGGTGTGGAAAGGAACAGGATGGCACCAGGGCTAGCCTGTTACGTAAAGAACCTGCCCTCTTCTCGGACTCTTTCATGCAAAATCCCTGAATTCCAGACATCTGCTAAATGATCTAGAAATAAGAAGGCTGCTGTAAGCCTGGCCCTTTAAGTTAGATCGGCCTGCCACCCAGTTCCCCGCCTTCCTTTCGTAAGCATGTCCTGCTCTGCTCCCTGGTGGCAACACAGAGAAAGACTCACTCCTCAGGCAGAATGGACTGGTACATAGTTGGATTTAAAGAAGATAACTAGAGGCTAGTGGTAGAGTGCTTGCCTAGCATGCATGAAGACCCGGCTTTGATTCTTCAGTACCACATACATAGCAAAAAGCCAGAAGTGGTAGAGCTCTAGCCTTGAGAAAGCCCAAGACAGTTCTCAGGCCTTGAGCTCAAGCCTAGGACTGGGGAAAGAAGAAGAAAGAGAAGGAGGAGGAGGAGGAGTTGGTAATTAGACAGTCAGAGAAGAGAATCCTGAGGCTCTTCAGAGAAGGTGCAATCCTGGGGCTCTTCTGGAGTGCACGAGTAGAGAAACAGGCTTCTCAGGGGCAAATGACAATGAGATAAAGAGTAGGCTGACACCAGCCAACTTATTCTGTACAAGTGGAAAGAGTAATAAAATGGGGCATAGGCTCAAATTACCAAACAGTACAAAAGGCTCTCTTGTAAATCTATCTTCAGCATCCAGAATGCCCACACCTACTGGGGAGCAAGTACTATTTACAGAGTCTTTTTGAGTGTGTGTGCCAGTCCTGGGGCTTGAACTCACAGTGTCTGTGTAGTCCTTGAGCTTTTTTGCTGCAGGCTAGTTCCTGTCACTTAAGTCAGGGTTGCACTTCTGGCTTTTTTTGGTGATTAATTGAAGATAAGAGTTTAGTGAAGGAAGTGGCAATTTGGCTCAAAGTGGTAGAGCCCTAGCCTTGAGTGGAAAAAGCTCAGGGACAACACCCATGCCCTGAGTTCAAGTCCCACAACTAACAAAAAAAAAAAGGTTTCATGGAGTTTTCTGCAGAGCTAATTTTCAACCATTATCCTCAGATCTCAGCTTCTTGAGTAACTAGGTTTCCAGAATTGTAGACATGAGCCACCATCACCTGGCTACAGTCTTTTCTTTTTAAACAGAATTTTAAAAATGAACGAACAAACAAAAGAAAGAAAGAAAGAAAAAAGAGCAGGGGCCAGGAGTTTGGCCTAGTGGTAGAATGCTTGCCTAGCATGCACAGACTCAAGTTCAATTCCTTGTACTACATTCACAGAAAAAAAGTCAGAAGTGATGCTGAGGCTCAAGTGGTAGAGCTCTAGCCTTGAGAAAGTCCAAGGACAGTGCTCAGGCCTTGAGCTCAAACCCAGGACTGGCAAAAAAAAAAAAAAGCAATAGAATTTATTCATTGATTTGTTTGGTCTTAAATTCCTAGCCTCAAATGATTCTCTTGTCTCAGTTTCCCAAGAAGCTAAGACTCCCGGTATGTACCACCACACCTAGCTTGACTGCTTTTGTCATTGTTCTTGTTTGTTTTAATGTAGTTTGCATTCTGAATCAACACAAGCATCCTGAGGGGTATGAGTATCACGGTGTATGTGACACCTTTCCTCACCACCAGAACAGTCATGGCCCAGATCCCTTCCTGTAATAAACTAGATAAGAGAAAATGTAGGACTGGTGCTTGTGGCTCACACTTGTAATCCTAACTACACAAGAAGCTGAGATCTGAGGATCATGGATCAAAGCCAGCCTGGGCACAAAAAAGTCCGTAAGACTCTTACCTCCAATTAATGATCAGAGAACCAGAAGTGGCACCGTGATTGAAGTGGTAGAGTACTATCTTAAGCAAAAGAGCTCAGGGACAGCAGGGAAACAGTAGTGGAGGCAGTGTTTAACAAATCTCCCTGGGTTGGGAATGTGGCTTAATGCTTGCCTAGCATGGATAAAGCCCTGGGTTTGATTTCTCACTACCACATACACAGAACAGTGGGGCTCTTGCTCAACTTGCAGAGTGCTAGCCTTGAGCAAAAGCTCAAGGACAGTGCCCAGGCCCCAGGACTGACCAAAAAAAAAAAATCTTCCCTGGCACAAAGCAGGGCTTGAAGAGGTCACTTGGGGATGGGTAGGAGAGATCTCGGGGTGTTGAGAATGGAGTGAGACAGTTCTTCTAGCAGTAGGAGCTGCTTCGAACCAGGATCAAGGAGGGGGGTGTGTGTGTCAGAGCCTTATGCTAGTTCAGCAGACTCCTGCTCTTCTGAACTATACGACCCTTCTCTGACCCTTCCCTGTCCCTAAGCTCCTCCTCCATGAAGGCTGGGCAGTCTGAACAAATCAACATCAGTCTCCAAAAGGACTCAGAATCCTTTTATGAAAAGCACTCTTTCCCAGAGCCCACCACAAAGTGTCTACCTTCAGCCCTGGCGAAGCCATCCCTGAGAACTTGCACTGCTAGGGCCATCCTAGTTCCAGCTTCTCCCCTGCTGTGTATGGACCTAGCCCAAGTCACTGCCTTCTCCCCCTGATTCTCAGCTTTCCAACTGGTGAATGAAGGTGATTCAGTCCTGTGGCTTCTGCCCTTGGAAGGTCATATGGAAAACAAAAATTCTTCTACACCCACTTGAACCTGCAGCAGGCCAGGCTGAGCTCCCTGGGCCGTCCACAAGCACCTAAGCTCTGGGCTCCTCCAATGTAGCAAGTCTTGGGGGTGGGGGGAGAAGAGAGGGAAGAGGGGACTACATCCATGTGCCCCAGGCTAAGTAAGAGTCATTAAAGGCATGGGAGCCCGAAGTTGGGAGCTAAGAATAAACCTTGTATTAATAGGTAACTTGAAGTTTCTGATTGCAGCGACTCATGCACTTAACCTTGTCCTCATGATTTGCATAACTCTAGATAAGTATGCCCAGGATAAATAGTTCAAGAAAAGCATCTAGCAAAACTCTTCCTACAACTAAAAGGAGACCTAGTTAAAAATAATGTGCTTTTCTGCTCTAAACATAAATCACAGTAAATTCTCAGACCTATGCCACCTATATCAATTAAGGACTTAGTCTCTGGGAATAACAAATTTAATAATTTCAAGAATATAAGATATAGGGGCCAGAAGTTTAGCCTAGTGGTGAGTGCTTGCCCAGCATGCACGAAGACTCACGTTCAGTGCCTTGGTACCACATACATAGAAAAACGCCAGAAGTGGGTGCTGAGGCTCAAGTGGTAGAGTTCTGGCCTTGAGAAAGTCCAAGGACAATGCTCAGCCCTGAGCTCTCAAGCCCAAGACTGGCGAAAAAAAAAAAGGATGTAAGATATGGGGCCAGGGGGCTGGGGATGTGGCTTAGTGGTAGAGCGCTTGCCTGCCATGCATGAAACCCTGGGTTCCATTCCTCAGTGCCACATACACAGAAAAAGCCCGACGTGGTGCTGTGGCTCAACGGGTAGAGTGCTAGTCTTGAGCGAAAGTAGCGTAGAGGCCGGGTGTGGCGGCTCCCGCCTGTACTCCTAGTTACTCAGGAGGCTGAGATCTGGGGATCACGGCTCAAAGCCAGCCGGGGCGGGAAAGTCCATGAGACTCTGGCCTCCAACGAGGTGGCAGAGCAGACGCAGCCCAGGGCCAGCGCCCAGGCCCCCAGTCCTGTGGCTTCTGCCTTTGAAACGTCAAATGGGAGAGAAAACAAAACACTCCTCTACCGGGATCCCCCGGAGCACCTGCCAGAGGGACGCACGGGAAGCCAGGCGCCTGGGGGCCGGCCAGCCCTCCCCCGACGCCCCGCCGACCCGGGGGCGCGGCCCGGGAGCGGCGAGGGCCCGGAAGCCCGGTCTCCGGGGCGGGTAGCCTGGGCGCGGCCTTCGATCACGTGTCCCAGAGGCCACAGCTGATTGGACGCTGGCTGCTCCCGAGCCCGGATCGGCTGCCCGCCCAGTGCTGGCCGGCTGAGACCATGGAGGCGGCGGCGCTGGCCGTGGCTCTGGGACTCCTGCTGCTGGCCCGGGCCGGGGGCTCGGCGGGCGACGAGGCGCGGGAGGCGGCGGCCGTGCGGGCGCTCGTGGCCCGGCTGCTGGGGCCCGGGCCGGCGGCCAACTTCTCGGTGTCGGTGGAGCGCGCCCTGGCGGCCGAGACCGGCTCGGACACCTACAGCCTGAGCGGCGGGGGCCGGGCGCCCGTGCGGGTGCGCGGCTCCACGGGCGTGGCGGCCGCCGCAGGGCTGCACCGTTACCTGCGCGACTTCTGCGGCTGCCAGGTGGCCTGGTCCAGCTCTCAGCTGCGCCTGCCGCGGCCGCTGCCCGAAGTGCCCCAGGAGCTGACCGAGGCCACGCCCCACAGGTAGCCCACCGCCCGGGGAGCGCGCGGGCAGCTCCCCCCAGCCCCGGGGCACCCACTCGGGCTGAGGTCCCGCCCCACCCCGGCACGGGCTGGGCGTCAGGAAGCCTGGACACTTGCCCACTCCAGAAGGAAGCATTGGCTCCGAGGTCCAGCAGCCCTGACTCCGAGGTCCAGCAGCGCCCCTCTCGCAGGGATGTGTCCCGGAGCAAATCGCTCGGCCTCTCAGAGCCAAACGAAAGGACGAACGTAACGACCCACCGCCGTGTAGGGCCGGTTGTGAGTTTGCACAATGATGGGCATAGCTGTTGAGCTGTGACCAGTAAAGTCTGTTTCCTCCCTGCCCGGTCCTGGGACTTGTCCTCTACCACTTGGGCCACACCTCCACTTCCAGCTGGGTGATTAGAAATAGGGGTCTCAGGACTGAGACCCTCAGAGTTCTGCCTCCTGAATAGGTAGGATTGCAGGCGTAATAATAATAATAATAATAATAATAATAATAAGCTCACCAGCACCTGATGTTTGACCTCTTTTAGAAGATGCTGAAGACTGGTGCTCACCAGGCTTACAGGCCTCTGTTGGAGCCCTGGCTTTGTGCAGGCAGGACACCCGGCCCCTTTTCCAGGACAGGGAACAACTATGCCGTGTAACACTGACACACTAGGACTGGGAAAGTGTTGAATGAAACGAGGTCCACAGAACCTGCCAGGCTAGTGTCAGCTCCTGAGGAGAATCCTGGAGGAAAGCAAAGGGAGAAGCCAGTTTGGGACTATTCCCCCACTCTGCTGTTGGGGGCAGGGGCAGGAGGTTTCCAGGGTGATGAGGCATCCTGTCTACCTTCAGCAATGATCCCCCTCTCCACAGGTACCGGTATTACCAGAATGTGTGTACCCAGAGCTACTCATTTGTGTGGTGGGACTGGGCCCGCTGGGAACGCGAGATCGACTGGATGGTGCTGAATGGCATTAACCTGGCACTGGCCTGGAATGGCCAGGAGGCCATCTGGCAGCGGGTACGTGCCCATGGGTCCCCTCCCCACTCTCCTATCCACCTCATGCGCGTCCCTCTCCTTGTGCCTGTCCCTAGCCACAGCACAGTAGTACCTGGTGTACAGAATAAGCTCTAGAAGGGTTGGTAGACATGATGATGCCCATCCTTCACACACTGAGACTGCCACTGGTGAGATCAACACATCTGAGTCCTTACCCCAACACTGTAGAACCCACGTGAGACCCCTCAGGTCCTACACACACGTACACAGCTGTTCTACCTCATGAGCAGTCCTGGTCCCTCCGTTCCTGGCAGCTTATACAAGCATCCTTGCTCCATAAGCCTCTTCAGGCCCTGGTTTGGGGACAGTTTCTTTGTGCCCCACTTTCTCATCATGCATCCAAGGCAATAGTCTCCTAGACTTATCTGCTCCCAGATCTCTTCTCCATGGACTGTGGCTCTTTGTGCAAACTTTTGTCTCAGTGACTCCAAGGCCCAGCACAAAGAAACAGTGGACGAATGCCTGTTGAATGAATGGAGATGGGTGTGTTCATAAGTGTGGGGAATCTGCTTCCTCCTCAGGTGTACCTGGCTTTGGGTCTGACCCAGTCAGAGATCAATACATACTTCACTGGTCCTGCCTTCCTGGCATGGGAACGCATGGGCAACCTGCATACCTGGGGTGGCCCCCTGTCACCCTCCTGGCACCTCAAGCAGCTTCACTTGCAGGTAAAAAGATGGGGAAGGTCGGGCAGGTTGTCACGGGCAGGGAGAGTGGTATTTGGCCAGCCTGGGGGCTGGTAGTAACTGTTCCAGAGGGCAGCTGAGGTCCTGCTCACAGCTGCTCTTCCTTCTAGCATCAGATCCTGGACCGGATGCGCTCTTTTGGCATGACACCCGTATTGCCTGCATTCGCAGGCCATGTCCCCAAGGCTGTCACCAGGTGAGCTGCTCCCTCATTCCCCTCTCAGCTCGGAAAGAAAAGTTGAACTCAAGGCCTGGGCACTGTCCTTGGGCTTTCTCAAGGTTAGAGCTCTACCACTTGAGCCACAGCACCACTTCTGGCTTTTCTATGTATGTGGTACCGAGGAATCAAACCTGGATCTTTGTGCATGCCAGGCAAGCACTCTGCCACTGGGCCAAACTCCAAGCCCAGGAAAGTGACTTTTTAGCTGTAAGACCTAACTTGAAAACTCGGCGCAGGTGGCTCATGCCTGAAATCCTACTTAGCAGGCTGAGGGTCACGGTGCAAAGATAGCCTGGGTGGAATGTCCCTGAGACTCTTTATGTCCAACTAACTAGAAAAATGTCAGATGTAGAGGTATAGTTCAAGCGGTACATCACCAGCCTTGAGAGAAAAAGCTAAGGGGTAACACCTGGAATTTAGTTTAAGCCCAGTACCAGCATACCCCCCAAAAATGAAGAAAAACTTAAAAGCTAGGGATGGTAACAAATTCCTGTATGCCTGTGATCCCAGATACTCCGGAGGCACAGGCTGGAGGATCAAAGTCAGAGGCCAGCTGTGGAAAAGTTAGCACAAGACTTCATCCGAAAAAACAAACTAAACTCCACACATTGAGGATGTGGCCCAGGTGGTAGAGCATTAACCTAGCATGTGTGTCTGCCTCCCTGGGTTCAATTCCCAATACCACAAACTAAATAGTAAGTTCTGGACGTAGGCCTAGGCTTGACTCCTGCAGTCAACTAGCCATGTGACAATTACATGGCCACTTCCTGCTTCTGTCTCCCCACTTGTAAAATGGGATCCTCACTTACTTTGCCATGAGGGTCTGGGAGTGTGAGGTAATGCAGAATGTTAGCAAGTGCCTGCCCATCAGTGGAAGTGAGGGTCACGCTGGTCTCCGTCCTCCTGCTCCTCTGTGCTCCCCACCCTTCCTCCCTCCTGTGGCCAGGAAAGTCATCAAGGCCCAGAGGAGACCTGCTCTCAGAAAGTTTTAAGCCCACTCCCTGCCCCCTGGTAGGGGCCTCCATGGCGCCCATGCACACCTGGCTCTCACCAGTACCTGCTGGCCTCCATGCTGCCCCTTTACCTCCCTCTCCAGGAGCCAGGAAGCTCATTCACTAACTCATTCATTCATCATTCTGTGAATATTTGTCCAGCTAGATGAGGCTACCAGGCCCAGCTCTGTGTTGGAATGCAGCAATGAAGGTACCCTAAGGCTCTGTCCCATGTGGGAGATAGGGACTAGGATTCAGTGACAAGAGCAGGAATACATGTGGATTCCTGGGAAGACAGGGAGAAAGAGCCCAGGACAGAGGCAGTACTGAGCCCAGTCTTCAACACAAAGTGTTCCTTTATGCCAAAGCAGAAGGAAGCGGGGATGGGGGGGGGGGAGGTGGTAAGGGGGAGGGTAGGAGGAAGGGAGGGAGGGGGAGAGAGAGAGAGAGAGAGAGAGAGAGAGAGAGAGAGAGAGAGAGGGAGGGAGGGAGGGAGAGGGGGAGAGAATACAAGCACAGTGGGAAGGAGAGCAAACAGGAAATACTTAAAGCATAGTAAGAAACATAAATGCATGCAGAGGAAAGGAGAAGGTAGAGAGCTCAGCAAGTGCAAAGGCACAGGGTCATGAAAAACCAAGCCGCATCTTCTGGCTGGAGAGATGGTGGAGGCCTGTCACTCTCCAGGCAGTCTCTGAGCTTTTCTTCCCACCAGGGTATTTCCACACGCCAATGTCACCCAGCTGGGCAGCTGGGGACACTTCAACTGCTCCTATTCTTGCTCTCTCCTTCTGGACCCTGAAGACCCCCTGTTCTCCATGGTTGGAAGCCTCTTCCTTCGGGAGCTGATCAAGGAGTTCGGCACGGATCACATCTATGGGGCTGACACCTTCAATGAGATGCAGCCCCCCTCCTCGGAGCCCTCCTACCTTGCTGCAGCCACTGCTGCTGTCTATGAGGCCATGACCACTGGTATGGGGCCTGGGGAAGGTGGGGAAGAGAGACATCAGCCAGGGTGGGCAGAGGACAAAAAACAACTCCTCCCTGTAACTCCCAGCACTTGGCAGCTTACCCAGCTTGTGTGTCCATGCCATCTCTTAATTCCACTGGGGTGGAAACCTGGGTGAGAGATCCAGCCAGCACTGCAGTGCATCTTCCCCATCTTCAGAGGACACAGACGTTAGCTTCAAGTTAAACAGGGAATAATCAAGGGCAGGGGGTGATAAGAGCAGTCCAAATCCCAGGTGTAGCCTGGAGCGCCATCAGCTCATCAGCTCAGTCTTTGTCCTTGGAGGAGTTACTGAGATGTTGTCACTTTCTTACTGGAACAGAACCGAAGCAAGGCCGGGCCCCTGAGCTCGGGGGCTGTTTTGGTTAAGATGATAAGGGGAAGGCATTTTCTGTTGGTGGAGTAATTTGCTTCCACACAAGAGCTGATGATGGGATATTCTCTTTCCTCATGCAACCTGGTTATTGAAAAGGGACTACAGAAGAGAGGAGTTCAGATATAAAGAACACAGACACAAAGTTGAGGGACTTTTAGTTAATTCACAGGACTCAGCAAAAGTTGTTTTTTTTTTTTTTTTTGCCAATCCTGGGGCTTGAACTCAGGGCCTGAGCACTGTTCTTGGTCTTTCTCAAGGCTAGCACTCTACCATTTGAGCCACAGCACCACTTCCAGATTTTCCTATGTATGTGGTACCAAGTTATCAAACCTGGGTCTTCATGTATGCTAGGCAAGCACTCCACCATTAGGTCAAACTCCCGGCCCCAGCAAGAGCATCTTTTAAGTTCTCTTTTATGAGTTTGAGAGGTGACTTCTGGATCAAGATCCCAGCACCAACAGCTCCTGGCTGTTTGGCTTCTGACAAATTAGCTTCCTCCCGGTGTCCCAGTGACTTCGGATGTACAATGGGTGGCCACATAAGAAGCACAAAGTATGGTCCTTTAAAACATCATTATAGTGCTAGCTGCTGAAAAGATTTTATTTGATCTCTGCTTGTTGATGAGGTTAACATTTTAGGTGATCTCTGATCACTGACTTAGCCAAAGGTTAACATTTGTATCCAAAGCCAGCTAAGGTTTTCATAATGGTGCAGAATGTGAACCAAAGGCCCAAGTGAGGAAAAGCTTGATGGGGAAGGCTCTATGTCTGTCAACCAAGAAGGGAGCAGATTGGCTAGGCTCCTTCAAGCACTGCTCTCTATGTGTGATCTAGAACCAGTGGCTTGAACACACCCAAGTGTATGAGTCCAGTTGCCATGCTACCGCAAAGTTTTGGAGTTGGGGCTGGGAAAGTGGCTTAGTGATAGACGGCCTGACTAGCATGCATGATTTGATTTGATTTCTCAGTACCACATGAATAGAAAAAAAGCTGGAAGTGGCGCTTTGACTCAAGTGATAGAGTGCTGGCCTTGAGCACAGAGAGGCTCAGGAACAGAGCCCAGGCCCTGAGTTCAAGTCCCAGGACTGGCAAAAAAAAAATTCTGGAGGCTGGGCTTCTTTATACAGAAAAGAGGGCTGTAATTTCAAGGACCTGAATCCGGTGATAATCTTCTTGTTGGCATAGTTCCAAAGTAGCACAGAGCACCACATGCAAGGAGATGGGAAGTGCAAGCCTGTGTGTTCTCTGTTGTCTCAGAAAGCCACCAAGATTCAGTCACAGGGGCTCTCCCCAAAAGACCTCATCATCTTCCCAAGCTCTCCTCTCTAAACACCATAGTTGGATTCAGTTTTCACTCCCTTAATAGCTCACAAAAGGGATTTAAAAAAACAACTGTGGGTGTCTCCGTCCTATAATCCTAGCTACTCAAGAGGGTGAGATCTGGAGGATCCTATTTAAGAGCCAGCCCAGGAAACAAGTCAGCAAAACTTCATCTCCAAAATAACCAGCAAAAACAAAAACAAAAAGGAAAAGCTGAGCTGGAGGCACAGCTCGAGTAGTAGAGCCCTAGTCAAGCAAGAAAACATGTCAGCACAAACAGTATTCAAACCATAGCACTGCTAGACTGTTAGGTCCCACTCGGCTCCTGTAGAAAAAGTCAAGAAGCTGGGGCTCAGGAATCCAACCAGGGCGTAGCAAGCCCTCTGGGTAGGTCAGATGCTGGGGAGGTTGGGAGGGGGTAGGATGAGGAAAAGCATGGGGTTGTAGAGTCTCATGGATGGGACATTGCAGAGGAACTATGTCCCCTGACAGCCATTTATCTTCTTTGGAGCTGTGTTCTCATGTGTAGAATGGACTTGACCTGCATTCCCATAGCTTCCTCCAGACTCATCACCCCTCTTCTCTTCCTCCTCATCCTCCCCCCCCCCCCACTGCAGTGGACCCTCACGCAGTATGGTTGCTACAAGGCTGGCTCTTCCAGCACCAGCCAGAGTTTTGGGGTCCTGCCCAGATCAGAGCTGTGCTGGGCGCTGTGCCCCAAGATCGCCTCCTGGTCCTGGACCTGTTTGCAGAAAGCCAGCCCGTGTACCTCCACACAGCCTCCTTCCACGGCCAGCCCTTCATCTGGTGCATGCTGCATAATTTTGGGGGTAACCATGGCCTGTTTGGAGCTCTGGAGGCTGTGAACCGAGGCCCTGAGTCTGCTCGCCTTTTCCCCAACTCCACCATGGTGGGCACTGGCATAGTCCCTGAGGGCATTGGCCAAAATGAAGTTGTTTACGCCCTCATGGCTGAACTGGGCTGGCGGAAGGATCCAGTGCCTGATTTGGAGGCCTGGGTGATCAGCTTCGTTCGCAGGCGGTATGGCGTCTCTCAGCCCAACGCAGAGGCGGCCTGGAGGCTTCTGCTCAGGAGTGTCTACAACTGCTCGGGTGAGGGCTGCAAAGGACACAACCGCAGCCCCCTGGTCAGGCGGCCATCCCTCCAGATCAACACCACAGTGTGGTACAACCGCTCCGATGTGTTTGAAGCCTGGCGATTGCTGCTGACAGCTGCTCCCTACCTGACCAACAGCCCAGCTTTCCGCTATGACCTGCTGGACATCACCCGACAGGCCGTCCAGGAGCTGGTCAGCTTGTACTATGACGAGGCAAGAACTGCCTACCTGAATCACCAGTTCCCTGCGCTCCTCAGGGCTGGCGGTATCCTGGCCTATGAGCTTCTGCCTGCCCTGAACGAGGTGCTGGCTAGTGACAGTCGCTTCTTGCTGGGTAGTTGGCTGGAGCAGGCCCGGGCAGTGGCAGTCAGTGAGGTTGAGGCCTATTTCTATGAACAGAACAGTCGCTACCAGCTGACCCTCTGGGGGCCAGAGGGCAACATCCTAGACTACGCCAACAAGCAACTGTCTGGACTTGTGGCTGATTACTACCAGCCTCGCTGGGGCCTCTTCCTAGAGACTTTGGTGGACAGCCTGGCCAAGAGCATCCCTTTCCAGCAGCACAAGTTTGACAAGAAAGTCTTCCAACTGGAACAGGCCTTTGTTCTCAGCAAGAAGAGATATTCTAGCCAGCCCCAAGGCGACACTATAGAACTAGCCCAGAAGATCTTCCTCAAATATTCCCCCAAAGGGTTTTCTGGCTCTTTATGATAGCCCTGTTCTCCAGATACCATTGCTGGACCGGATATGGAGCCTGGGGCTGGAAAAGGATCAGAGGCTATCCCCAGGCCTGACGGGAACCACGGAAGGGTCTGCCTGTGGAGCCGGCAACCTCCTAGCCTGCAGGGAAATAAACTGTCCTCCATCACCACCACCTGAAATTTGGGATTAAAGTACTGTCTTTTTTTTTGTCAATTTAATAAATGGATGAAGCATCTCAGGTCTGTCAGAATTGGATCCTGCCATCAGTGCATTTCTCTCCACCTCTTGCCTCAGTTTCTCCATGTAAATTCTAACCTCTGACCCATGTAAATTCTAACCTCTGTCAGTCCCAGGCTTGAACTCTGATCCTGGGCACTGTCCTTAATTGACTCCCACCCTGTTTGCCCTGACATCAGGCAAGCCATCAAAGATACTGCAGACTGCCTTACTCCTGTTGAACAATCCACCTAAGCCTGATTGTACACATTGCATTGTGGACCCACCTGAAAAGGCCCCCTCCCCACACACACCTCCCTAGACCTTTGCCTTTCTGCTCAGAACCCATAAAAACCCAGCTCCTGTCCCACCTCTGCAGTCTCCAAGCCCACAGGCAGACTGTGCCCCTCCTCACCTATGGGAGATGGAAGCTGGCCTGTGTCCTTCCTTTCTCTTCCATTTTCCTAATACACAAGGCTAGTGCTCCACCAATTGCTCCACAACTCCACTTCCAGCTTTTTCTGTGATTAATTGGAGGTAAGAGTCTCACAGACTTTCCTGCCTGGGCTGGCTTTTCTCTTTTGATCCTCACATATCAGCCTCCTGAGTAGCTGAAACTATCAGCTGGAAACTCAATTGTTTCTGGGAAAACCCAGGAAATTGCCCATAATAGAACCCAGGCCACCTACTTGCAAAATCTGCTCTCTACCCCACCTCTCTTGACCGTAACTAGGGCAGTTAATGTTATACTCAGGGGCCTTTCTCAGCTTTGACCAGCCCGTAGGGAGGGGAGAGCCAGGCTGGGGTCTGGGAGGACTCAGCCTTGAGATTGTGGAGCAGACGCACAGACAAAACAAGGGGTGGAGATGCCCTGCAGGCAGGGGTGGAGCAAAGCAGGTGATATCCTAGGGATTTTCACCTAGGTTCCAAGTGAGCTTAAACCTCGCCTGAGCCTGTCACCATGGACCGTTCTGTGGTGCTCATCACTGGCTGCTCCTCAGGCATCGGCCTGCACTTGGCTGTCCGTCTGGCCTCGGACCCTTCTAGGAGCTTCAAAGGTATGTGGGGTGTGGGGTGTGGGGTGGAGAGCTGTGGCTTAGTGGTAGAGAGCTTGCTTAGCATGCACGAAGCCCTGATCCTTCAGTATCCCATAAACAGAAGAAGCCGAAAATGGCGCTTTGGCTCAAGTGGTAGAGTGCTAACCTCGAGCAAAAGAAGCTCAGGGACAGTGCCCAGGCCCCGAGTTCAAGCCCCAGGACTGGGGGGGAAAAAGAAAGGCCTATGTGAGGAGCAATCACGGAGAAAATCTAAGCGCTCCCAGAGGGAAGCAGGATGCTCAGATCGCTATGCTCTGTGCACCGGCAGTGTATGCCACGCTGAGAGACCTGCAGGCGCAAGGCCCCCTCCGGGAGGCTGCCCGGCTCAAGGGGTGCCCTCCCGACTCTCTGGAGATACTGGAATTGGACGTGCGGGACTCGGATTCCGTAGCCCAGGCTCGGGCGCGGGTGACCGAGGGCCGCGTGGATGTACTGGGTGAGCTCACGGAAGTGCCGTTTGCGGGAGCCTTTCCTGCCCAGTGGAGCCCGGGGAAGAGGTGGGGGCGTCTGCAGGCGGCTGCTGAGACTTGCGGGGTGGGGTCGGGGTCCCCCTCCCCACAGTGTGTAACGCGGGCCGGGGCCTGCTCGGGCCGCTGGAGGCACACGAGCTGGACGCCGTGGGCTCCGTGCTGGACGTGAACGTGGTCGGCACCGTGCGCATGCTGCAAGCCTTCCTGCCGGACATGAAGCGGCGGCGCAGAGGACGGGTGCTGGTGACCGCGAGCATGGGCGGCATGATCGGTGCGTGGGGGCGTGGCCGTGACGTCAGGGCGCGGGCGGGGCCAGAAGGGCTAGGCAGCTCCCGGGCCGGCGCGGGGTGGGCGGAGCTTGGCGGTGGGCGGGGCGCTTGGGGGCGGGGCGCTCGAGGGCGGGGCTTCCTCAACCTCGGGTCCTCTTCTAGGGCTGCCCTTTCATGCTGTGTACTGCGCCAGCAAGTTCGCTCTGGAAGGTTTATGCGAGAGTCTGGCGGTTCTGCTGCTGCCCTTCGGGGTCCAGTGAGTCTCACACACCTCCCCCGGAACCCTCTGACTCCTGACCCTGGAATCCCAAGCGTTCCTCCTGTCCTTCCTCTCCCAGCTCACAGGCTGCAAGCCAGGCACTGTGCACTTTGGGACTTGGTTCGGGCGGCGTGGGTTTTGTTTTTGTTTTCTTTTTGTGGTTGTTCTCAACAGGCTAGGACTGTTTATTGAGGTACAGCAGTGAGGGGCAACAAACCTCCCCATGGGAATGGAGGTGTGTGCAAGGAGGTGGAGCCAGAATGGGTAAAGAGATAGAGGTTACTTAAGTAAGTATACTATACTTATAGTAGAAGGAGGGGTGACTGTAGAGTGGGTAGAATATTTCCTTATCCAAGGTCTCAGGCCTTTTCAATGTTTAAACAGCACTACATCTGCCTTGCCTAGATAGTTTACCTTCGCAGGATCCAGTTCTGTCTTCCAACTTCTTTGATCCTTTCCTGGCCTCACAGCTCCGTCTCCGAGCCTTACAGGCTAGGTCCTCAGTAGAATGTTTACCCCTAGGCTCAGGTTGGATTTTCCTGTGTCTAAACACATCCATGCATAGGGTAATAGGGTGGGAGTCAATTCTTCAAATAATGCGTATGAATTTCAGTTGCTCTACATGCACACCAACCCTTGATCTTGACAAATTCTTAACCTTTTAACATCTTTCAATCTCAAGGGTATCAAAGAGGATTCTCTGTATACTAAAAAAAATGTATTCCTCTTTTTATAAACTGCCCATTTTTCTCTTTTGTCATTTTTAGTGTTGTTCATCTGTTATGTTTTTTGTTTGTTTTTCCATTGATCTGTAAGTCTGAGGTATGTTTTTGTTTGTTTTGAGGGTCGGTCTTGGGGCTTGAGCTCTGGCTCTGTTCAGCTCCATGCTAGCCGGTTTTCCAGTGGTGCATTGGAGATGAGTTTTACGGACTTTCGTGCACGGTCTGGCTTTGAACCTTGATCCTCAGATCTCAGCCTCCCGAGTAGTTAGGATGCCAGCCGTGAGCCAGGGCGCCCGGTCGGGCGTGGGTTTTGTGATGCATCTCCTCGGCCCAGAGAGGCTGGGTGACCGGCCTGGGCTACACAGCTCCATGTCACCCAGCCAGGCTGCGATTCTGACGCCTGGGCCTCCCTCAAAGCATTGGAAACACTTTGCTTCTCTTAACCGTCCGGTCCTCTCCCTTGGCTGCACCGCTGCGCCGGGGGAGGGGAGGGGACCCGGGATGGGGCCACCACCCACTTGTCCTGTCACCCTCAGTGTAAGCCTCATCGAGTGCGGCCCGGTACACACGGCTTTCTATGAGAAGCTGGAGGGCGGCGCCGGGGGAGCCCTGGACCGCGCGGACGCCCAGACCCGCCACCTCTTCTCGGTCTTCCAGCGCCACTTGCAGCACATCTTCCAGGAAGAGGCGCAGGATCCGGAGGAGGTGACGGAGGTGGGTGGCGGGTGTCAGGGGGCGCCGGGCGGGGCGCGGGGCGCCGGAGGCGGGGTGACCACGGCGCCCTCCCCCGTCCCGTCCCAGGTGTTCCTCACCGCGCTGCGCGCCCCGCAGCCCTCCCTGCGCTACTTCACCACCGAGCGCTTCCTGCCCCTGGCCCGGCTGCGCCTGGAGGATCCCAGCGGCTGCAGCTACGTGGCCGCCATGCACCACACCATCTTTGCTGACAAGCAGGTGGAGGGTTCTGAGGCCCCAGCCGGGCCCCTCGGGGAGCTCGGCTCTTCTGCTGCCCCTAAATAAAGGCTTTGCCAACCGTTGCCTGGTGAATCAAGCTTTTCCTTGGGGAGGGAGGTAATTTCCAGGGGAATGAGGCTGGGGTGACCTCTGCACTGTGTGGCCATTAAATGACAGGGCGGATCATATCCCCCCACGTACCCATCTATCCCCCCATTTATACCTACAGGTGCCCCGGGGAGGGGTTGACTCCGGGTCAAGCCTCAAAGCCATGCAGGGCCTGGGTTAAAACTGCTCTGGAGGCACAGTGATTGCACCAGTAGAGATTAGGGCAGAAAGGGAGCCTCCCTTAGTTTTTGGCCCTTAACCAAAAACTGGCCCTTAGCCCTTTGATCCTGGTGAGTTATGAAGCCTCCTCAGGCAAAAGAACACCTTTTGGTTTTGTTTGTTTGATTGGTTCTTGGGGCTTGAACTCTGAGGCCGGGCACTGTCCCTGAGCTCTTTTGTTCAAGGTTAACACTTTACCACTTTGTCACAGCACCACTTCCAGTTTTCTGGTGGTTAATTGGAGATAAGAGTCTCAGCGACTTGGGCCGGGAGTTTGGCCTAGTGGTTAAAGTGCTTGCCTAGCATGCATGAAGACCCGGGTTCGATTCCTCGGTACCACATACATAGAAAAAAGCCAGAAGTGGTGCTGAGGCTCAAGTGGTAGAGCTCTAGCCTTGAGAAAGTCCAAGGACAGTGCTCAGGCCCTGAGCTCAAGCCCAGGACTGGCAAAAAAAAAAAGAGTCTCAGCGACTTTCTTGCCCGAGCTGGCTTTGAACCACTGTAGGAAACTTTGGAACTGAGCTATGAAAGCAGGAAAGGATTAAGAGGTTGGAATGCACCTTGTCAGTACTCAGAAGGCTGAGAACTGGGAAGGTCAAAACAGGCAAGGCAGGACAAAAATTACCACTAACTGCATATTTAAAATGTTTTCAAATGACCTGAAAAGGCAATGGTACTAAACATACATAGAAAAAAGCTGAAAGTGGTGCTGAGGCTCAAGCAGTAGAGCTCTAGCCTTGAGAAAGTTCAAGGACAGTGCTCAGATCCTGAACTCAAGCCCAGGACTGGCAAAATAACAATAACTATCTTCAAAATGCCAAAAAAAAAAGTTACCCTTAACTGGACCCAATGATGTATAAGTCCCAGCTGATTGAACTCTATGATGCTTGAGAAAATAGGAATAAGATGAATGCTTGTGTTATAGTTACTGCTTCTTGCTTCCTAACTACAGGGAGTAAGTTATTACTATGTACATAAACTATGTCTTATGTTAATGACTGTAACCACAAGAGTGACACTTTGTGTTCTGTACATACCTATAGTAACCTTCCCTGACTGAATTAAATAAACTTGCTTATGGGAGAAGCCAATGAGTGTCGGACCCCTGGCACCCTACTTTTCTTTTCTTTTCTTTTTTTTTTTTGCTAGTCCTGGGCTTGAGCTCAGGACCTGAGCACTGTCCTTGGACTTTCTCAAGGCTAGAGCTCTACCACTTGAGCCTCAGCACCATTTCCGGCCTTTTTTTTTTTTTATGTATGTGGTACCGAGGAATCAAACCCGGGTCTTCGTGCATGCTAGGCAAGCACTCTACCACTAGGCCAAACTCCTGGCCCCGGCACCCTACTTTTCTATCCTCTGTCTCCTTTCTCATTTCTTTGGCTCTAGTATCCTGTTACTCTCTGATTGTGGTTAGCAACAAACTGTGATCCTCTGATCTCAGTCTCCAGAGTAGCTAGGATTACAGGAGTGAGCCACCAGTGCTCAGCCCTATATCAGTTATTTTTGTTGGTCATGGGGCTTGAACTCGACCTGGGCACTGTCCCTGAGCTCTTCAGCTCAAGGATACTGCCCTACTCTTGAGCCAACTCCCACTTCCCATGTTCTAGAGGTTGATTGGAGATAAGAGTCTCGGGTCTTTTTGTGCCTGGGCTGGCTTTGAACCTCGATCTTCAGATCTCAGCCTCCTGAATAGCTAGGATTACAGGGATGAACCACGGAGCCCCGCCTGTGTCACTTCTTATCTGTACACTGAGTATGGCCTCCTAGCATGGCTGGCTCACTCCCAATAAAGCCTGAATGTCTTCACCAGCCAGGTTAGAATTACTATGGATTATTCCCCTGTATAGCTTACATGTAAAGAAGAAACAAGGCCTGTAAATGTGTAGAGAAGAATCCAAGGTTGGGTACTGGTGGCTCACATCTGTAACCCTAGCTATTGAGAAGAATCTTTAGTTGAAGACCCGCCTGAGCAACATAGCAAGATCCTGATCAAAAAGGCAGCAGTAGCAAAAGCAGGAGAAAAAAAAGTGTGGGGGGGAAATGAATACAAAACAATATTCAGATTCTGATGTGTCCTTGTTCAGAAAACATTTTGGAGCCAGGTACTAGTTTATAACATCTGTAATCCAGCCACTCAAGAAGCTGAGATCTGAGGATCAGTTTAAAGCTGGCTCAAACACATACATCTAAGTGTGTGTGTGTGTGTGTGTGTGTGTGTGTGTGTGTGTGTGTGTGTATGTGTGTGTATGTGGTTTGAGTCTTGACCTTGACCTGAGCACTGTTCTTGAGCTTCTTCTACTCAAGGCTAGAATTCTACCACGTGAGCCACAGCTCCACTTCTGTTTCTTTTTTCCTTCTTCGTTTGTTTGTTTTTGGAGAGTTTTTTTTTTTAAATAAATCTCTTGGACTTTCTTGCCTGAGTTGGATTTCAAACCATGATCTCGGATCTCAGCTTCCTGAGTACCTAGTGCATGGTGGCTCACACCTGTAATCCTAGTTACTCAGGAGGCTGAGACCTCAGGATTGAGGTTCAAAGCCAGCCCAGGCACTAAAATCTGTGAGACTTTTATCTCTAATTAACCACTAGAAAACCAGAAGCGATGGTGTGGCTCTAGGGGTAGGGTAGTAGTCTTAAGCTGAAGAACGCAGGGACAGTGCCCAGACCCAGAGTTTAAGCCCCACAACTGACCAAAAAAGGAAAAAGAAAAGAAAGAACAGAAAAAAAAAAAAAGCTAAATGAGAGTATGAGGCCCCAAGGTCAAGCCCCAGTGTCCCCACAAGAGAAACCCCAAACACAACAGATAAAACCTTAGACTGGGGTATAGTTCAGTGGTAGAGCACTTGCTGTATTGTTTGTGGGTTTCAGGGCCAGGAGTGTGGCCTAGTGGTAAAGTGCTTGCCTAGCATGCATGAAGTCTCGGGTTCGATTCCTTGGTACCACATACATAGAAAAAAGCTGGAAGTGGTGCTGAGGCTCAAGTGGTAGAGCTCTAGCCTTGAGAAAGTCCAAGGACAGTGCTTAGGCCCTGAGCTCAAGCACAAGACTGGCAAAAAAAAAATGTTTCACAGCTTTTTTAAATTTTTTTTAATTTTATTAACCACCCTCCTCCTACGGCACAGGAAGGTCAGGACTTTTTGTTACTGTCTAATTACTGGTCTAGAAAAACTTGCATGTGGTCTAGTGGTTGAGTGCTTGCTTAGCATACATGAAGACCCAGGTTCGATTCCTCAGTACCACTTACGTAGCTGGAAGTGGTGCTATGGCTCAGGTGGTAGAGTTCTAGTCTTGAGAAAGCCCAAGGACAGTGCTCAGGCCCTGAGTTCCATCTCCACGAATGGCAAAAATAAACAAACAAAAAAGTCTTGCATGTGGGAAGAAATGAATGCTTTGGAACATACTAACAGTCTTTGCTTTCTGCTTCTTCAAATCAAGCCCTTAATTTGCAACTTAAGGAAGAGGATGGTGTAGGGGCCGGGAGTTTGGCCTAATGATAGGGTGCTTGCCTAGCATGCACGATGCTCTGAGTTCGATTCCTTGGTACCACAGACACTGAAAGATGCCGGAAATGATGCTGTGGCTCAAGTGGTAGAGCACTAGCCTTGAGGGAAGCCCAAAGACAATGCTCAGGTCCTGAGTTCAAGCCCCAGGACTGGCAAAAAAAAAAAAAAAAAAAGGAAGAGTGTTGTCATTCTAGCCAAGAGGCTGAGATATGAGGATGAATCACAGTTCATAGCCAGCCCAGGCAAACAAAGTCTAGAATCTTATCTCTAAATAACCAGCAAAAAGTTAAAGTAGGGCTGGGAATTTGTAGCTCAGTGGTAGAGTGCTTGTCTGCGTGCATGAAACTCTGGGTTTGATTCCTCTGTGCCACATAAAATGAAAAAGCCAGATACGGCACTATGGCTTAAGTGGTAGAGTGCTAGCCTTGAGTATAAGAAGCTCAGGGGGCCGTGGTAGAGTGCTTGCCTAGTATGCATGAAGACCAGAGCTTGATTCCTTGGTACCACATAGATAGAAAAAACCGGAAGTGGTGCTGTGGATCAAGTGGTAGAACGCTAGCCTTGAGAAAACCCAAGGACAGTGCTCAGCCCTGAGTCCAAGTCCCAGAACGAGCAACACCAACCCTCAACCCTACACATCTGCTTTGGAAATCATCTGACTTTGGAGTCAGTGATCAAAGAGTCGTAAAGCCATATACACTGGGTTGGTGGTGTCTGTGCCAGAACTGGCTTTTTCCACTGAAGGCTAACATCCCACCACTTGACTCATATCTCTGCTTTAACTTTTTTTTTTTTTGGCCAGTCCCCTGGGTCTTGAATTCAGGGTCTGGGTGCTTTCTGTGGTACTGAGGAATCAAACTCAGGGCTTTGTGCATGCCAGGCAAGCACTCTTACCACTAGGCCACGCTCCCAGCCACAAATAGCCTTCTTAAGCCATAGTAAATCCTTCCCACTAAATCTCCAACTTTAATCTTTCCTTTTTCTCCTGGCAGAGACATAAGAAGCTCTAATGAGACAGGTTGGATAAATGGGGATACAGGGAAATGATATTTGAAGCAAACATTAAATGGGCTAGACTCAAAATTGAAAGCCAAGCCTGGTGCTAGTGGCTTAGGTCTACAATCCTTGCTACTCAAGAGGCTGAAATCTGAGGATCAAGAAGCCAGCCTAGGCAGACAAATCTTTGAGACTCTCATCCCCAATTAACCAGCAAAAAGCCAGATGTGGAGCTGGGGCTCATATGGCAGAGTGCTGGCCTGGAGAGTGAGAGGATGGCACCAAAACAAAACACAAATCCAGACTAAACCCTTCAAAGCGGGAAATGAGCTGCTTTTGCTCAAGGTTAGTGCTCTATCACTTAAGCTACAGCTCCACTTCCTTCCTGTGTTTTGATGGCTAATCAAAGATAAAAATCTCACCTTCCTGTCCAGGCTGTCTTTTTTCTTTTTTGGCCAGTCCTGGGGGACTTGGAACTCAAGGCTCGGGTGCTGTCTGAGTCTGTGTTCAAGGCTAGCACGCTACCACCTAAGCCCACAGCGCCACTTCTGGCCTTTCCTGGAACGGAGGGATTGAATGCAGGGCTTCAGCCACCTTTCCAGCCTGCCGAGTAGCCAGGATAAACAGGCTTGCTCCACTGGCACTGGGCTTCTCTTTTTCGTTTCTCCTCGCCTACCCTGTTCTCCTGGAATATTGCCTTGAGACTCCGTCTCTGAGATACCCTGAAATGTCTTTTCCCGAGTGGGCCTGAAGGACCTGGGGTTCTGTGTGTTCACTGGGGGCGGGGGCAGCCCGGCTCTGTCCTCTGTGACACTACCGAGCCCACTCGCACGTCTCCACGTCCGCTGCCCGTCTGTCATCCCAGCTACTCGGGAGGCCGAGGTCTGACGATCGCGGTTCAAAGCCAGCCCGGGGACTACAGTCTCCCGCACAAGACCGAAGGTAAAAGCGCTACTGGAGCACCGACGCTCGGGGACAGCGCTCGGGCCTTGACTGCAAGGCCCACGACAGACAGAAAAAAGCCACAAGGACTTCCATGAGCCCCGGCCCATTCGGGGGCTGGGGCGGGGCTGCTGCGTTACCGCTCCACAACCCCGGCGTGGGAGGGCTCGGGGTGGGGCGAGGTGCAATAACCCCCTCCTCTCTCCAGGCCGTCCGTCCTTCCACCCCGGAGGGCCCGTCTCGGAGGGCTGGTGTCCCCCGCCGGCGTCCACGCCCTCCCGCCCCCGCCGTCAGCCCCGGCTGCGAGGCGTCTCGCGAGAGTTCCTCTCCGAGCGCAGGTGGAGTGGTTTGGCCTCTCCGGCTTGCCGTCGCGGTCGCGTAGCTCCGGGCGAGGTAGTGCTTCCGGGCCGCACCTTGGGCGTCTCGGCGGCGGGGAAAGCGGAACCAAAGCCCCGAGGCTGCAGTGAGTCCGGGAACCCGGCTGGGCCCTGGAGCGCCCCTTTGATCCCCTCTCTCAGCTCCTTCCAGACCCCGGGGGCCCGGGATTCCCAGACCCCGCCCCCCCAGCCTGTGACACCCCGGGATTCCCGTCCAGTTCCCCGTCCCTCCGCCGGGACCCCTCGTCCTGGGTGTCAGGCCTCATGCAGGCCCCCGTCAGGCCTGCACGGTCACTCCCTTGTCTCCCTGCCCGTGCGCAGGCCTCGTCACCATGGCTGTGTTCAGATCGGGCCTCCTGGTGCTGACGACGCCTCTGACCTCCCTGGCTCCCCGTCTGGCTCCCATCCTGACCTCAGCGGCCCGCCTGGTGAACCACACGCTGTACGTCCACCTGCAGCCGGGCATGAACCTGGCGGGGCCGGCCCAGCCCCAGCCCAAGCCCGTGCAGATGACCTTTGAAGTTCTGGATTTCATTGCGCACTTCTATGCTGGCGCCAGCCTACACAGGCACCTGGACGTGAGAATCCTGGTCTCCAATATCCTCCCCAAGAACCTCTGTATACGGTCCACTTCGGTGCAGAATCTGGCCCACCCGCCGGAAGTGGTGCTGACAGATTTCCAGACCCTGGACGGAAGCCAGTACAACCCCGTTAAGCAGCAGCTCGAGCGTTATGCCACCAGTTGTTACAGCTGCTGCCCACACCTAACTTCCGTGCTGCTGTGCCCTGACTATGGCACTCAGGAACCGCCTGTGGAGTCTTTGAATGTCCCCTTACACGCTGCCATCAGACCGGTTTCTCCCATTCCCAGGGCTCCAAAGCAGCCCGTGCGTGGCTACCGCCGTGGGGCTGTGGGTGGCACGTTTGACCGTCTGCACAATGCCCACAAGGTGTTGCTCAGCGTGGCATGTGCCCTGGCCCAGGAGATGCTTGTGGTAGGAGTGGCAGACCAAGATTTGTTGAAGAGTGAGTGCATGGGACCCTGGATTAGGGCAGTCAAAGACTTTCCTTAGATTCTTTTACTATCTCCCAAGTGCCAAGATCAAGCAAAGGTGGGGCCCTTCTGACTTCCTGCTCTTTCCACCTATTTCAGTGCCTCAGTGCTAAGGAAGTTTTGTTGAGTAAATTTAGTCCCCCCCACCTACACTGAGCTCATTTAGAAACCCCTAAATGTGGAACCAAGAATCGGTGCTTTACTGTTCTCCAGGTAACCAACTAAAGTGTGACACACTGGGAATAAATGGCACAAATGCCACAGACAGTGCTCAAGGAGGGTGTGGTTTTGGAATGCTCCATCTAACTGATGCCCCCTGGCACTGCTAGTTATCAAGTAATTTCTTGGTAGCACAAGACTTGTTTGCCCATCTCCTCTTTAATCCTCTCCTCCCTCATGACAGACTCCTACTTTGACCTTTTCCTCCTGTTATTCCCCCTCTGGAGATACACAATACTTAGGGATACACTCCCCCAAAGTGGCCCAAACTTCCTCCCTAGTAAAAAGACCTGTTTTTCTGGGCTTCCCCAGGCAAGTTGCTCCCTGAGCTGCTTCAACCTTATGCACAACGCGTGGAACGTCTGACTGAGTTCCTGGTGGACATCAAGCCCTCCTTGGCCTTTGACATCATCCCCTTGCTGGATCCCTATGGGCCAGCTGGCTCTGACCCCTTCCTGGAGTTTCTGGTGATCAGCGAGGAGACCTATCGTGGGGGCATGGCTGTCAACCGCTTCCGCCTTGAGAATGTAACCCTTGAGGGAAACTGCCAGAGGGAATGGATGGGAAGGGGGAAAGCCACAGTGGGGGGCTGTTGGAAGTAGCTGCACCCTGGGAGAGAGAAGGGAGGGCTCAGAGTCTGGTTCCCAATTTGCCCACTGAGTTGGAAATGACACCTGGAGTAGGTAGGAAAGGATGAGGGATGTGTTAGAGACCACATCTGTCCTTCATCCTCTTTTCACTGCTCTTTCCCTCAGCAACTGGAGGAGCTTGCCTTATATCAGATCCAGCTACTGAAGGAGCAGAACCACAAGGAAAACGAAGAGGATAAAATCAGCTCCTCCACCTTCCGCTATCGAATCCTGGGCAATTTGCTTCAGCCTCCACATGTAAGCCTTTCCATCCTTCTGTCCCTCCTTACTCCTTGGGTGTGCTAGAAATGCTAGAGAGTAGAAACTAAGGGGTTCATCCACAAGCATGAGCTTGAGGGACTCAATAACTGTGGGGTTCCCATTCATCTATCCCCAGAAGAGACCAGAGCTTCCCTTAGGTCTCTACGTGCTCGGGCTGACTGGCATCAGTGGCTCTGGGAAGAGCTCAGTAGCTCAGCGGCTGAAGGGTCTGGGGGCATTTATCATCGACAGTGACCAGCTGGGCCATCGGGCCTATGCTCCAGGTGGCCCTGCCTATCAGCCTGTGGTGGAGGCCTTTGGAACCGGTAATAACTGGTGGGTTGGAGGTGGCTTGAGGTGAGGAGATTGCTGGGCCTCTTTGCTTAGTCCTTCTCTGTTATCCAGATATTCTCCACCAAGATGGGATCATCAACAGGAAAATCCTGGGCAGCCGGGTATTTGGGAACAAGGTAAACGCACACCTCTCCAAGGGCTCCCCAGTCACCCGCTAAGTTTATACTTTGGGATCCGGTGACCCTTCCCCTCTCGCCTCCTGGGCTGGCTCCATGTCGGAGGGAAGATAACCTCTGCCTCCTCCCTCCCCAGAAACAGATGAAAATACTCACAGACATCGTGTGGCCAGTTATCGAAAAGCTGGCTCGAAAGGAGATGAATGTGGCTGTGGCTGAGGGTGAGTAGGAGGGGTGGCGGGTGCAGCCACAGGAGACACTTAAGGGCTGGAATGTAGCTCAGTGGCAAAGTGCTTGCCGAACTCGGGGCCTGAGCACTGTCCTTGGGCTTTCCTCAAGGCTAGAACTCTACCACTGGAGCCAAAGCACTTCTGGCTTTTCTGTATATGTGATACCAAGGCATCAAACCTGGGTCTTCGTGCATGCTAGGCAGGCACTCTACCACTGAGCCAAACTCGTGGCCCCCAGTTTTATTTTTTTTTTGTTTGTTTTTTTTAAGGAGATACTTAAGTAGATTCTCTCCCTGAGAGATATCCTTTCCCAGGCCAGAACATCCACGTTCCTGGGGGGACCATTTTGTGCACTTCTTTGCTTTTTAGGCAGCACTAGGGTTTGAAGTTACAGCCTGTCCTTGCTAAGCAAGCACTTGACGTATTTCCCCGGCCCTTGTGGGCTTTTTGCCTGGTGATAGGTGTGAGAGTGCTGCTGGCACTGACTGGGGTCTCCCTGCAGGAAAGAATGTGTGTGTGATTGATGCTGCCGTACTGCTTGAAGCCGGCTGGCAGAACATGGTACATGAGGTGTGGACCGTTGTCATCCCTGAGACTGAGGTATCTGGACCCTACCCTACCCCATCCCTACTGCAGATTACGTCCTGCTCTGATCCAGTGGGCTGAGCTGGGTCCTATGCCCTGCCCAGGCTGTACGACGTATTGTGGAGAGGGATGGCCTGAGTGAAGCTGCTGCTCAAAGTCGGCTGCAGAACCAGATGAGTGGGCAGCAACTAGTGGAAAAGAGCCACGTGGTGCTAAGCACCTTGTGGGAGCCTCATATCACCCAGCGCCAGGTTGGTGTCCAGGGAAAGGCTGGGTTGTAGAGAGGGATTGTCCAATGGTTGGCCGTCTGACCCTATCCTGTTTTCCCTTCAAACATTTGGTATTGTTCCAAGGTGGAAAAAGCCTGGAATCTCCTGCAGAAGCGCATTGCCAAGACTCAGGCGCAGGCCTGACAAGAACTTCTCTTTGGGACCAATCTGGAGCCTGAAGCTGGTAGATCCAGTGGTGAGAGGAATAAGCACTCTGATGCGCACACTATCTCAGGCTGAGAAGGGCTTTGGGCTAAGCTATGCAGGATGTAGCTGGGCCTGGTGAACACAATATGCCCCTTTAACATGCTGGCACTTGACCAACGGTAAAGACGTGGATCATGGGGGAGCCTGTCTGGGGTCCCATCCCCATTCATGCCTACAGGGTGTTTGATGCTCATCACTAACTACAAGTCAGAACAAACATGGGAGCTTGTAACAGTATTAAAGGTGAATGTTTCCATGCACTACTTGTTTGGTGTCCGCTTCCTGCTCCTATGCCACTAGGAATCTGTGATCTTTCTGCCACAAGTACAGAGCTCAGACCTAAGCCAGAAGCCATGAGTGCTGTGTTTAAGTGCATGGCCTATGAAGCTAACCAGGCTGAAGATGGCCTTGGCTCTGCCTACCGTGACTACCTGTGTGCTTTTGAATAAGTTAGACTTTATGAACACTTCAGTTTCTTTACCTATAAATCTGAAAAACTTAACTGGCTTTCTGACACGAATTGTTTAATGTCACAAGTGCTCTTCTAGAGAGTGACTGGGGGCGGGGGGGGGGGGGGGGGAGGGGAGGGCGGTGTTGGGAAATCAATGCCAGGGATGATGGCACTGTCTTCAGAGAGTTTGTGGCTTGGTGGGGGTCAGATGTGATATGGAAAATCTCGGCCCAGCTGCTGGCATACTGACTAGGAATAATAGGGGGCCTGGTGAGCTGTGCTCGTGCACACATAATCTGCAATAATATTCACACAAGCGTTTCTCTGTGTGCGGTGCATGGAATTCAGGCTCTTGCATGTGCTCTGCTTGGGTTCTACCACTGAGCTGTACACTCCCAGACCTGAAGACAAGCCATCGGAAAGGATCCCATTTCACAGAAGGTGCCGCCGCCGCTCGCCGCCATTCTAGAGACGACGGGGGTGGGGAAGGGCCGGGACCAGCGGGGAGCAGACCTTTGACGTCGCCGCTGTCAGCGTTAGCACCGAGGCCGGCGGAGACACCTCCTGGCGGCGTAGAGTCCCAGCTGCGCATGCGCAGCCCTCGGCCCCGCCCCTTCGCCAGCGTGGATTGGTGGGCTTGGGTCACGTGGACGCGCCGCCTCGCTTCCTCGCCGCAGGGGACCCGCCTGTCGGCTTGTTTCCGGTTCGGTAAGTCCAAGATGACCGAGCCCGGCACTTCTCCGGAGGACCCCTGGGTCAAGGCAAGCCCCGGCGAGGGGAGGGCGCGTGGGGCCGGTGCACGTGGGGGCTCAGGACTATAAGGGGCTTCCCTTCTCTCCCTAAAGTCTCTCCCGACCCCGGGGCTGCAGGGAAGGGAGCTCCCATCCCGCGTGTGCCAAGGTGGAGACACCGACGAGGCGTGCATGCCGGTGCGAGGGAACGAGCGGGCTGGCTAGGTGGGGGTGGGGCGGCGCTCCTAGGACCTCCCTAAGCTTGGCTTTCAGGGGAACCACTCCGCTATCCCTGCACCCCGGGGATGCGCTTATGTGCGCGTGCGCCCTGCACTAGAGGCAAAGGCCTGATGGGCCTCCCTTGCTTGGTGCCGCAGGTGGAGTATGCCTACAGCGACAACAGTCTGGACCCTGGTGAGTGCCTTCCCCCACGGTCTTCAGATCGGCAATAGCACCTCCTTTTCCACTCCATAGATTCTTGTAGCCTTGCCAGCCACACCTGAGCACAGTCCACTGTCCCCGACCCAAGGTCCTGTCCCGAGAAGGGAGGGAGGAGCTAGAGGATGGGCAGGAAGCAACCCAGGGTGACACTTGGTTGTCTGCTCTGTAGACAGAAAGTGATGGGAATAGTGACAGGTGGTCACTGTCTCTCATCGTGCCTAGATGCCCCTTTGTGAGCCAAAGTGTGTAAGTGCAAGTCTGGGGAGCCATTGTAGACCCTGGGGACAAGAGAAAGCAGCATGGTGTGGGAGGAAAGTGGGAGGCCTAGAATGGCTGGCTTTGGAGCTGAAGGGAGAGGTCAGCGTTTGAGGAGGCCATTGTGCTCACGGGTGTCTTAGGACCTGGCAGGGTTCCCCACCTCTTAGTGATTGGGGCCTCTCTTTTTCCAGGGCTTTTTGTAGAAAGCACCCACAAAGGGAGTGTAGTGTCCAGAGCTAATAGCATCGGTTCCACCAGTGCCTCTTCTGTCCCCAACACAGGTAGGCAGCAAAATACGCCCTCCTACCTGGGAGGATCCAGCTATGCACCATCTTAGTATCTTGTCTAGACAGGGATGCTCCAGCTATCTACCTAGGGATGCTACAGAGTCTCATTGACTTCTGCCTCATCCTGGATATTAGAATGTCCTGTCCATATGCCATCTCCTTGCACCAGGTTCTTCTTTTTAGTTAGGGAAGGTGAGCTAGCTGAGCCTGCAAAGTAACCTCTTTTTGTCCCCCAACTCTTGAGAATAGATGACGAGGACAGTGATTACCATCAGGAGTCCTACAAGGAGTCCTACAAAGACCGCCGGCGGCTAGCACACACCCAGGCTGAGCAGAAGAGGAGGGATGCCATCAAGGTGACTGGAGGCCTAAGCTTCAGACAACAAGCCCTCCTCTCGAGGGCTGAGTTTGGCCTAGTGGTAGAGTGCTTGCCTAGCATGCGCAAAGACATGGGTTCGATTCCTTGGTACCACATACATAGAAAAAGCCAGAATTGGTGCTATGGCTCAAGTGGAAGATCACCATCCTTGAGAAAGCCCAGGGACAGTACTCAGGCCCTGAGTTCAAGCCCCAGGTCTGGTCAGAAAAAACAAAACAAAACAAGCACCCTATCTAGGTCCCTCCAAAGATCCCCAAAAGCCTGGGGGCAAATTAAGCTGGTCCCTGGGAACAAGACTCAGCCTTCTACTCTCGAGTTTGTGTACTTGGAAGTAGAGAAAAAGCTTTGTGTCACCTTGTCTTCATCCCTCAGGGTAAAGAAACTCATTTCCCATGTTTCCACAGAGAGGCTATGATGACCTTCAGACTATCGTCCCTACCTGCCAGCAGCAGGACTTCTCTATTGGCTCCCAAAAGCTGAGCAAAGCTATCGTTCTACAGAAGAGTATGGCCAGGGGATGTGGGGAGAGGGGGATCAGGGCCTGCAGGGGTGGCTGTAATGGGAAATGTGGGTATCGAGGGACAAGCAACAAAATTAGCCTTGTCCTACTTGAGATATCCTCTGTACCTATCCCACTTATCTCTACCCCAGCCATTGACTACATCCAGTTTTTGCACAAAGAGAAGAAAAAGCAGGAGGAGGAAGTGTCCACACTACGCAAAGATGTCACAGCCCTAAAGATAATGAAAGTGTAAGAGGGGGTGTTGAACGGGAATTAGAGCTTCTGATGAGACTCAAGTACATACCTTCCCCTATTCCAAGGCCACATGTGTTCATTATCCCCATTTTCTGAGCTAGCCACTGAGAAGCAGGCTTCTCTGTTCCCAAGGGCCCCTTACACATAGCACTCAGGAAAGAAGTGCCTAGCAGAGCAATGCTGGGAAGGCTCTAACGAGTCACTATTTCAGACTGAGCGGTATCTGATGTTGAATACATCCCCCAAACTCTGGGAATCCCCTTCGTGTGGAGGGGGGATACAGGGTTACCCCGCCTTTTTTTTTTTCCTGAGTTAGTTGAACCGCTACAGCGTCTGAAAGTTTGCATGCTTTCAGGAACTATGAGCAGATTGTGAAGGCACATCAGGACAACGTCCACGAGGGGGAGGACCAGATCTCTGACCAGGTCAAGTTCAACGTGTTTCAAGGCATCATGGACTCCCTATTCGAGTCCTTCAATGCCTCCATCTCTGTGGCCAGCTTCCAGGAGCTGTCAGCCTGTGTCTTCAGCTGGATCGAGGAGCACTGTAAACCTCAGGTAAGGACAGCACTGCTCACAGTGTCTAGTCTTGCTATTCTCAGGTAGTGGTCAAAGCTGTTTGTTCAGAAAAGCAAAGTAGCTGCTGTTAAATTTCTCTAGTCTATGTAAAACTTTCAGCTTTTTGTTCCCTCCTTGGTTTTTGAAGGCCTCATCTGGCAAGTGTGCTGTGACTACACGGGGTGAGGCCCAGTGCTCAGTTTGAGTGTGGGTTATTGCTGCCTCATTAGCCACTCTTGCTCTCCAGTATGGAAATCTCAGTCACCATCAGTAATTACTTTAGGTTTTTGGAAACATGTAGATCCTAGAACCCCACTGTTTGCCTGTTTTAGTATCTGGGGTAACATGGGGATCAAGTTTGGGCAGTATTGGGCTGGGAGTTTGCCTAGTGGTAGAGTGCTTGCCTAGCAAGCACCAAGACCTGGGTTTGATTCCTTGGTACTATATCCATAGAAAAAGCCAGAAGTGTGAGGACCAAGACATGAGAAAGGATATCAATGTATGTGAATTAATGCACCTTCTATCTGGCCAATATAATGTAACCCTTCTATTAATTACAATAAAAATATATGAAAAAAAAAGCCGGAAGTGGTGCTGTGCCTCGAGTGGTAGGCCTTGAGAAAACCCAAGGACAGTGCTCAGGCCCTGAGCTCAAGCCCAGGACTGGCAAAAGAAAAAAAAAAAAAATTGGGGCAGTATTTATGTGGAAGAAAAGGAAATAGTCTCACAGTTGTGAAGGGTAACGGGTATTATCTTTTTTTTTTGGTGCTGGTCCTGGGGCTTGAACTCAGGGCCTGGACTGTCCCTGAGCTGTTTTGCTCAAGGCTAGCACTCTACTACTTGAGCCACAACGCAACTTCTGGATTTTTTGGTGGTTAACTGGCTATGAGTCTCACAGACTGATTTCGAACTGCACTGCTCAGATCTCGTTCTCCTGAGAAGCTGTAAAGGATTACAACTGTGAGCCAGTAACAGCGGTCTTGTTCTCAGGTTCTATTATTTACTTTTAATGGAGAGATGTGCTAATGGTACTGCACTTGCTTTATGCTTTGGAGCCCCACTGCTTTTATTCAGGCTTGAAATTTTTTTTTTCTTTTTGGCCAGTCCTGGGGATTGAACTCAGGGCCTGGGCACTGTCCTTGGACACTTTTTGCTCAAGGCTAGTACTCTGCCACTTGGGCCACAGTGCTACTTCTGGCTTTTTCTATGTATGTGGTACCCAGGAATCAAATCCAGGGCTTCGTGCATGCTAGGTGAGCACTCTATCACTATGCTACGCATACAGCCCTAGACTTGAAGTTTTTTTTTTTTTTTTTTTTTTTTTGGTGGGTCATGGGGGCTTGAACTCTAGGCCCAAGTGCTGTTCCTGAGCTCTTCAGCTCAAGGCTACTGCCCTACCCTGCCAAGCCCCACTTCAAGGCTACTGCCCTACCCGGCCAAGCCCCACTTCCCATTTTTCTAGAGGTTAGTTGGAGGTAAGAGTCTCAAGTCCTTTTGTGCCTGGGCTGGCTTTGAACCTTGATCCTCAGATCTCAGTCTCTTGAGATTACAGCTAGGATTACAGGCTTGAGCCACTGCATCCAGCATTGAAGGTTTTTTTTTTGAACTTTTTTTTTTGGCCAGTCCTGGGGCTTGAACTCAGGGCCTGACCACTGTCCTTGGACACTTTTTACTCAAGGCTAATACTCTGCTACTTGAGCCATAGCACCACTTCCGGCTTTTTCTGTGTATGTGGTCCTGGGGAATTGAACCCAGGACTTCATGCATGCTAGGCAAGCACTCTACCACTAGGACTAGGCTATGCTTCTGGCCCCTAGGCTTGAACTTTTAATTGAGTTATGCGTTCAGTCATGGGGCTTGAGCTTAGGGACTGGGTATTTTCCTGGAGCTCTTTTTGCTCAACTAGCACTCTACCACCTTGAGCCACAGCTCCACTTCTGGGTTTTCTGGTGGTTAATTAGAATTGAGTCTCATAGACTTTCCTGCCTGGGCTGGCTCTGAACCATGATCCTCCCGAGATTACAGGCATGAGCTACCAGCACCCAGCTTAATACTCATATGAAAAGAGCCATGGGTGTCTAGTTAGACAAAAGCTGCTCTGAATGGTCACCTGAGCATTGTCTTTCCTTGCTGCCCCCACCAGACCCTACGAGAGATCGTGATTGGGGTCCTGCATCAGTTGAAAAACCAACTTTACTGACAGCTCCTGGAAGCTTGCAGAGCAGCCAACAAGAGGCCTTTGAGTCTACTGTCAGGCCAGGGGACTGCCCAGCCTCCGATGGGACTGCAACACCTTACACCAGTTGGCTGGTTTCTACTTGGTGTTTGGTTTTCCTAGCTCTACTTTATCTTTAGTGGGGCTGGCGTGTTTGTTTTGTGAAAGTTCCTGATTAATTTATTATATTGACCATAAAGTCAAATCTACCCAGTCTTCCCTCTCCTGATAGAATTCCTTAGGACAGGAATTTGTTCTGAGTACCTTAGAGAGTTCCTGGCCTTTCAGCCCTCAGATTTCTGCTCATGATCCACATGTATTTGGAAGCTGTTTGCCGCTGTTTTGGTGCCTTGGGCAATATTTGGCTCAAGTTTGGACATATTGGCAGTAGTTGAGTGGCAGAGGAGGAGGGAAAAGAAACAGTTCCACTGCCACGAGGGTGAAAGGCCACCTAGTACCCATACTAGGATTGCCTGGTCAGTCCTGATGTGACCTTAGGTTACAGCACTTTGGTCCTCTCTGCTGTGGGCACGGGGAGGAACAGCCTCCCTGTGTATCTAGCATTTTTGTTCCTTCAGGCAATGGCACTGCATGGCAAAGGCAGATATGATACAGCACTACATATTTGAAATTTTATTTTTTAAAAAATACTAACAATGCAGTTTTGCCACATTTACAATTTTGGAAAATTAAACAGACAAGCCTCAAAGTCACCACCTCAGCTTTTCTGCCCAGCATGTCTGGGTCTCTACCATCTGCCAGTGTTGCCTATACTTCTTCCAGAACTTGGGGCGGGCAGAAGGGTGCAGAAGATACTCGGATCTTCTGAGGTTAGTCCTGGGGGATGCTTTGGGCTCCTCAAATACGGATATTTGGTAGCAGCTTTACCTTTGTTTCCCAAACTCCCTGCTGCCTTCCTCACGTTTGATATCTGGGAGGTTTGAATACCAGAGGAAATATTTTTATATGAAATTCTGTAACAATAAATATTACCAAATGCTTTCCTGTAGCAAGTTACAAATCCTTGTGTTAAGCCCACGCCATTGCAATGTGGACAGCAAAATGGGCTGGCCATCTCTGCTTGGCTGCCTGCCAGCCCTGAGGCCCTCCACTCATACTCCGCCTTCCTCTGTCTGCACTGCTGTGCTCAGGTGAACAGCAGGAACAGCAGAAAAAACAACAAAAGGGCCAGACTGGGGATCTCTGTGTTCCAATCCCTAGTTCCCTCAGGGATCTGGGAGCTTGACGTTACAATCTTCATCTGTCTCTATCCCAACTTCCTCCTGTGTGACAGGGAAAGAAGTAAATGAGACACCCTTGGGCAAAGGTCCCCTGGGGGAGCAGAGGGGAGTGCAACTCACAAAGAACTGCTTCTTGCTCTTGGAGTAGCCTTCAAGGATTGCATCACACATCTCTGTGGCCTGTAAGAAACAAAGTCACCCCTTTTCAGATGGGCAGGACTGGGCCTGCCTGTTGGATCATGATAGAGGGGCAGCAGTTTCTCCAAGGCTGCCATTTCCTCAAGTGCGTCCAGTGCTACCCTGGAGTTCCCGCTCACCATCCTCTTCCGCTTCCTCCATTCCTTGCAGTATTGCTGCCTTTCTCTGTATACCTAGGGGGGAGAAAGAAACAGTTCTCTGAGTCATGCAGCCCGCAGGAGCCAGCTGTGTGTGTGTGTGAGCCAGCTGTGTGTGTGTGTGTGTGTGTGTGTGTGTGTGTGTGTGTGTACACGTTCATGTTCATTCCAGACCTGCACAGCAGCCTCCAGTCTTCCTGCTTTACCTTCTCCTTCTCTTCTGGAGTGACATGGTTGGTCGCTGCCTTGATGTTCTTCAGTCTCTCTGTGTAGCCAGCACACTCCTTCTTTAACTCCTGAATCTCTTTCTGCATCTCTGGAGTGGTCAGGCTGTTAGTTAGCTCCTTCAGCTCTGAAATCACATTCTTTAGGGTCACTTGTTATCCCTGAGGTGGGAAATAGACTTTTATCTTGCTCTGGGATCTATCCAGATAATAGTGCCCCCACTTGCCCCTCTGGAAATGCTCAAGAAAATAAGACTTACAGAATAATCGGTTTATCCTATTTTTCTTTCTTACTGATCTACAAGCAGTGGAAGGGCAATAGGCTGAACAGGGTGATGTGTAACTTGTTAAATAAGCAGGAATAAATCCATACACAAAGCCATTTACTAATAGCATTTCTTTTAATGTAGTGCCTCAGGCAGCCCAAAGCACTCTGAGCTGCAATAAGACCTATAGTCAATGAGCCATTCCCTTAGTAATTCTGGAATTCTAGACCAAACCCAATGCCATGGACACTCTGGAGGGGCTCGCCAGTTTCCTACCAGTTTCCATGTGCCGGCAGCTCTGCTGCAAGCTCTGCACCTTAGCAGTGAGGGCCACAATTTTGGCATCCAACCCATGGAGATCGGCATCATTCACATCATCAAACTGGTCCTGCCAGAAATGAAGGGAAATACAAGAGTGCGAGACAAAGATGTCCATCAAGAAAAACAGAATGCTGTGTGTGTGTGTGTGTGTGTGTGTGTGTGTGTGCTGGTACTAGGCTTTGAACCTGGTGCTTAGGTGCTGTCCCTGAGCTTTTTTTTTTTTTTTTGGCGGGTCATGGGGCTTGAACTCGCCTTAGGTGCTGGCCCTGAGCTCTTCAGCTCAAGGCTACCATCCTACCCTGGAGCCACGCCCCACTTCCCTTTTCTAGAGGTTAATTGGAGATAAGAGTCTCAGGTCCCTTTTGTGCCTGGGCTAGCTTTGAACCTTGATCCTCAGATCTCAGCCTCCCGAGTAGCTAGTATTACAGGTGTGAGGCACCGCACTGGCTTCCCTGAACTTTTTTACTCAAGGTTAGTGCTCTACCTCTTGAGCCAGCTCCACTTCTGGCTTTTTAGTGGTTCATTAGAGGTAAGAGCCTTATGAGTAGCTAGGATTACAGGCATGAGCCACCAGCAACCCTGCACAAAGTGCTACTTTTTAGAAACTTTTTTTTTTTTGGTTGGTCATGGGGCTTGAACTCTGGGCTTGGGTGCTGTCCCTGAGCTCTTCAGCTCAAGGTTACTGCCCTACCCCTACAGCCAGTCTTACTTCCCATTTTCTAGAGATAAGAGTCTCAAGTTGTTTTCTTTTTAATTTTATTGTCGAGACGATGTATAGAGGGTTGCAGTTACATTCATCAGATAGTGGGTTCATTACTTCTTGCACATTGATACCCCTTTTCATGTTTTTGTCCCTGTTTCTCTCTCCCATCCCCCTCCCTTCCTTTCCCTATTTTCACGTTCTTTAGTAGTGCCCAGACTGGCTTTGAAGCACTATCCTCAGATCTCAGCCCCTTGAGTAGCTAGGATTACAGGTGTGAGTTATCACACTCAGATATTTTGTTTGAGACAGTGTTTATGTTGCCTGGGGTACACTTGAACTCATGATTTTCTGCGCTGGGAGTAGAGGCAGGTGTCCCCACAGCTGGCTGAAAAAGTACTTTGGAGAAATCATTCAGTTGAATTCTAGTCCCCAGAAGGAAGGAAAGTTGAAACCTAAAGCCTGTCCTCAAGAGTATCCAGATTGGCAAGATACCGACTAGGGAAATTAGTCATAAAATCTCTTATGAGCTGAGGGAGTAAAATAACATTTTCCTTAAGGTGGGGAATCTAGATCATGGAATAGGCAATCAGAAGAAGGGCAACAGGAAGAAACTGCCAGGTGAAGAGATCCAGGTAACTACAAAGGTGAGGGACTTCGGGGAAAGCCTAAAGATTAGCGTTTGTGAGAGGACCACTGGGGATCCCTGAGCATCGTCACGTCAGTTGGGGATGGAGGAGCAGGTTAGGAAGGATGGCAGAACCAGCATGGGCAATTTGGGCTGTTCTTTTAGACACGGTAGACTCTTAAAACCGAACCAGAAACTAAACTCAACTAAATGGATTTGTTAATAAAATTTTAGTTATGCCCATTATTTACAATAATTGCTATAGACTTTTGCTCTGCCATACAGAGTTGAGCAGTGACAAAGACTTAGGTCCCACAATCTAAACATACTGAAAAAAAGTTGGATAATCCTTCTTTTAGGGAGATTTTTCAATAGTAGTGTACAAATGAAATAGTTTTAGAAAAATTAGCCTTGGAGAAGGTTTGGTTCATCTAAACAAACAAAACATTTAATATCTCCTAAGCTCTACATGCTGGGGGGGGGGTGGTAACAGGGTGCTAAGTAAATCAAAAGGAGAGATAGGGCCTAAAGGAAAAAAAATTTACGTTTTTGTTTTGTTTTTTGACCAGGAGTCCTAGGGATTGAACTCAGGGCCTGGGCACTGTCTCTGAGCTTTTGCTCAAGGCTAGCATACTACCACTTGAGCCATAGCACCACTTCTGGCCTTTTCTGTTTATGTGGTACTGAAGAACTGAACCCAGGGCAAACACTCTACCATACCACTAAGCCACATACACAGCCTATGGAACTTTAGACAACCCACCTCAATAAAGCTAAGGGCTTGACCAAGGCAGTTAGAGCACCAAGGGAAGGCTTTGGGGGAACTTGATATGTGAATGAAATCATAAAGGATGAGTAAGAGCTGATCAGTCTAAAGGTGCCAGCAATTTAGGTAGGAAGAAAATGAATGTAAAGCACATCAGAATTGTCTAGTATTAATGGGTAGAGAAACAAGGGCAGGTAACACTGGCTAGGCCATATTTCTAGCTGCCTTTTTACCATTTTGGTGGAGTACTGGGGACCATGGAACAGTTTTAAGTAGGGAGGGTACATGACCAGATTTGTATTTACATAGATCATTCTGGCTGGAAAGCTGAAGACAGACATTCAAGTGAATGAGATCTGCTAAGAGGACACTGCAATACTAATAGAGCAATGACAGAACAGTGCTGGCAGATGAAATGAGTGGATTCAAGAAGGGAAAAGTTTGGGGGTGGGAGCGTGGCCTAATGGTAGTGTGATCACCTAGCATGCACAAAGCCCTGGGTTCAATTCCCTGGAACCACATACACAGAAAAAGCCAGAAGTGATGCTCTGGCTCAAGTGGCAGAGCACTTGCCTTAAGCAAAGTGTCCAAGGACAGTGCCCAGGCCCTGAGTTGAAGCCCGAGGACAAAAAATAAAAATAATAATAAAAAAATAATGGGTGGGATGGCACACACCTCACCATTTGGGAAGCTGAGCACAAGAGGATCTAGTGTTCAGCCTGGATGACAGTGAGACCATATGTCACAAGTGTCACAAACATAAAGAGTTGGGCCCTGGTGGCTCATGCCTGTAATCCTACCTACTCAGGAAGCTGAAGATTGTGGTTTAAAGCCAGCTTTGGCAAGCATTTATTCTCCAATTAACTACCAAAAAGATAGAAATGGAGGGGCCGGGAGTTTGGCCTAGTGGTTAAAGTGCTTGCCTAGCGTGCACGAAGACCCGGGTTCGATTCCTTGGTACCACATACATAGACAAAAAAGCTGGAAATGGTGCTGAGGCTCAAGTGGTAGAGTGCTAGCCTTGAGAAAGTCCAAGGACAGGGCTCGGGCCCTGAGCTCAAGCCCAGGACTGGCAAAAAAAAAAAGAAAAAAAAAATTAAAAAAAAAAAAAAGATAGAAATGGAGGTGTGGCTCGAGCGATACAGTGCTAGTCTAGAGCAACAAATGGTCAGGGACAGTGTCCAGGCTTAAATCCCAGGACTGTAAAACAGAAAATAAAACCCATAAAACAAACAAAAAAATCAGCTATATTTGAGGCCCGTCCAGACCTGAGAAAGTTATTTCCAATATTCTGGTTTGGGTGGAGAATGAATCCATTAATCATGAGAAATGCTAGTTTTTTGGTGGGTAGGCGAGACAGTCTACTTTGACAGTATTAGTTCTGATATTTATGTCTGAAAGACCTCCATATGACAGTCTTGCTGAGCAGTCTAAAGTTGGTGCATGGGCTTAGGGAGGGAGGTGAAGGAAATTCCTTTGGCAGAGAATAGGGTCAGGCTGTCCAAGCAAAAATGGTTCTTGGTGGAAACAATTTAGGGTCTTCTGTCCTCCACTGTAACCCGAAATCAGTTTGAGTTCTAGGGAGGAAATATACATCTTGATTTAAAGATGTTTCTGAGGCCCTTTCAGTGGCATAGAACAGATTGTCACAGCTGATTCAATGTGGCGCTCACGTGGCTGTTCATCTGCACAGGTTTTTCTTACCTGATCGGCAAAATAGATCTTCTGCTTGCCGTATGATTTCTCTTTGATCTTGCCTTGTTGGGCCAGCTGCTCCAAGGCCTTCACCACCACCTGTCAAGAGGGGAGGACGGGGCAGTCAGGAGTCTTTGGGTGATTCCCGGCAGGGACAGGGAAAGCCGCGAACGCTCGGGAGAGCAGAAGCCGGGCCTGGCCACAGGGTCCTCACCGTCTTGCCCAGTCCGTGTTCCTTCTGCAGGTTGCCGAACATGTCCTGAGCGCTGTAGGGCCGGTTCTGCTCCTGCAGATACCTCAAAAGGATCCCAGGGGCTGAGGAGGAGACGAGGCAGAGTCACTCAACCACCCCCTCGCCCGCTCCCCTCAGGGTCTCGCCAGCGCCGCCGTTACCTCCGGCCGCCGCTTCAGCACGGCCTTTACTCATCTTCGCTCTCGCGGTCAAATTCAGACAACCGGATGTGGCGGTTGCTCTAGGCGACGACTCCTTCCGGCGACGGCGGAGCGGGCCTCGAGCGGTGATTGGCTGGAGGGGAAGCCTTCCGGAAGAGAGGCGCGGCCCTTCGCGGACGCCGTCGTCAGTTCCGCCACAGGCGTCGCCGCCCTCCGGCAGCTTCCAGCCTCCGCCCCGCACCCCAAAGAGGCCGAGGTATCTGCGATCCCCTCCCGGCCGAGACGAGTTCCGGGCCAGTGCTGGAACGGGAATCGACTGCAGTAAGCTTCGCGGGCGCAGGGTTGTCACCCACTCAGCGCTCCCTGAGCCCCGCGGACGCTGCCGCTTCCGTTTGGCCGGAGTTGAGGCTGAACTCTGCGTGGGCGCTGCTCCCCCGTAGCTTTTTTGCTCACACCTCCGCTTTAGGGTTTCTGTAGGTCATTTGGAGATGATTTTCACGGGCTTTCCTGCCCGGGCTGCGTTCTCCTATCTCAGCCTCCCGAGTAGCTAGGATTACAGGCGCGAGACCCCGGCACTCCTTTCTGCCCGTTTTTATCATATGTAAAATAAGACCAATTGTGTAAGCGGGAACTCAACACTCATTTGCCCACTACCGAGCCTGGCACACAGGAGGCGCTCGAGACCTGGCTGTGCTTTGATGGTGAGGCAAGGGTGGGAGGAGGCTACTCAAGCCGCAGTCTCCCTTTGATGCAGGCAATCTCAAGCAACACCTGGCAGGTGCTTTCCATTCTTGACCACAGTGGTCAGTGAGACAGAATCTGAAATAGTATTTCTAGTTTCGGAGGTCAGTTGAAGACCAAAGAGGAAGAGCACAATACTGTGTGTGTGTGTGTGTGTGTTGGTAATGGGGCTTGAGCCCACAATAGTTATTGTCTCATGTTTTGGAGACAATATTAAGAATTAGAGCTGGGATCACACCTGTAATCCTAGCTACTCCGGAGGCTAAGATTTGAGAATTGTGGTTCAAAGCCAGTCCTGGCACTAAAGAACTGAGACTCTTATCTCCAATTAATCACTAGAAAATGCGAAGTGGGATTGCTGCTCAAGGGGTAGGGCCATAGCCTTAGAATTGAGCTGAAGAGCTCAGGGCTAGCGCCCAGGCCCAGAGTTCAAGCCCAATTACCGATTTAAAAAAAAAAAAAGGAAATGCAAACTAAAACCAGCCAAGACTGCTAGTTACACTCATGTCTGAACTCTAGACATGGCCTCATTGTAATGGTTGCTCAGTCACAAACAGATTGGCAAGAAAGTCCATCACTCCTAAGCTAGCTTTTCTGAGATTGTCACATCCTCAGATTGATCATTACTCTGGTGAGAAGACGAATCTAGAAGGCCACCATTCAATATCAGCCTTTCAAGCCAGGTGCTGTGAAACTCATCTCCAATAAACTACCACAAAACCTGGAAGTGGAGCTGTAGCTCAAGCAGTAGAGAGCTAGCCTTGAGCAAAATAAGCTGAAGGACAGTATCTAAGCCCTGGTTCAAGCCCCAGAACCAGGGGAGGAAAAAGTCAATATAAGTCTCCCAAAGATAGATACCATACAAGATTTATTCCCAGCACCTACTCACCTGGCCCACCCCCAAATTCACAGTGGAGGATTAAAGAGATTCAGAGCAGGATCCCCCAGCTACAAGAAAAACCTTCCGAAGATTTTGCTCAACTTCCTTCCCCTCCCTCTTGCCACCTCCTAAGGCCTAAAGCTACAGACACTCATGCAAACACACAAAATCCCACTCCTTTCCCATACCTCCTTTTCCCCCTTCCCCACCATTATTGGAGCTCTTCTCTAAGACATCTGAGCTCCGAGAAGGGAGATGTTATTCAAAGTCTGAGAACCCTAAGGTGGGGAGATGCCATCACTCCTAATCTTCTAACAGGATAAGTGACTGTGAAACAGGAACCTAGCTCTTTCTATTAACTATTTTCACTCCTTAGTCTCTAGCTTGTCTATCAACCAAGAACAAACAGCACACCCCCATCTGCAGCACATGAAAATAGGCTCTGTCCAACATCCCACATTCATGTATGGGGGTGTTGGGGGAGTGGTCCCTGAGGATCAGCAAAGGGTTAATGCAAAAAGGAAAGAGGACAGGAGAATTTGGCTTGAGCGCTGATTAGGGAGGCAAAGTGAGGCAGTAGGCTGGACAGGTTTAGAACCAATGATCATTTTGGGTTCTTTAACATGATTTTACTAGAGGTCGCAGAGCACATACCACTCAGGAGTCTCTGAGACACATTCTCGCTAACTGGGCTCAATTTAAAGGAGGCCTTAACCAAGTAGGGAAGCAGTTGAAAATAAAGGAGCTGAAAAGGTAGTAAGAATAGCTGGTGCAAAAAGAGTTGGAAGCTCCTGGGATCAATGCCACAAAGCCATTTGTAAAGTGCTACTTTGTGCCCCTCCCCCCATGGAATTATTGCTTCTCCAGAGGAGGAGCAGGGGAAGGAATAGGAATATAAAAATGGCTGTGGTATTGCTTTCTTACTGCTCATGCCAACGCAAATGGAGCTAAAGGTTAGCAGCACCAAAGACAATCAATCACACAACTCCAAAAGACTCAGTGAAACCTCAAGATAAAAGAGGCACTCACTGACCTTATCCACTGACCCCTATAGTCCAAGGTGATGCAGAAGAGTGCCCATTCCTGCATCATGTTCACATTTCTTACATTTTTACAATTTTTTTGGAGCACTGGGGGTCAGTTTTCAAGAAGATGGACTGGAAAAGGGGGAGCAGGCTTGTTTTGCAAAGGCAAAGAACAAGCTTACTTGAAAAAAAAAACACCAAATGATGATTTAATGAAAGATGACAACTCTTCCAGCTGCTGTCTGACTTTGGGGGTTCCAAGGAAATAAGGGGTGGGCTCTTCTGTCAGCGAGGGCCCTGAGCACCCAGTCCTAAAAGCAAACAGCAGCACTTCCTCAAAAGGGAATCAATATCCCTGACTACTTTGTTCCCCAAAATACCATCTTGGTAGAAGCCTCCCGCAGGGAAGCACATTCTCATCTCAGTGGCTAAGCACAGAAATGGATGTCCAGCTGGGAGCAAGGAAATGAGTATTCTCTAAACAGGCCTCTGAACATCAGCCAGGCTACCCAGCATACAAATATAATTGAGGGAACGGGACCTGCCTGGATTCTTCCCTTGCCCTGTCACCTTAAATGGAATGGGGACCCCCCCCAAAAAAAGCCTAAACCGCAGTGATTCCCAAAAAGAAGTCTCTTGTATTCTTAGTGGCTCCTGGAATTAGAAGGATCCAGCTGATTGAGCTCTGACTGGTCCAGAAGTTCAAAGTCATCTCCCTCAGCATCAGTGTCCAGGTCTGAACTCGGAGACTGGAGGAAGCCTCTTGTTGCTCTTCGGGGAGGTGGGCCAGAGGGGCCTGTCTGGGAGGCCCCTGACAAGGCCAATTGGATCATACTCTGGGAGACCAAGTTGGCAAGGTTGCTAGTAAGGTTGGCTCCTACAGGAAGGGAACCAAGCAGGAGCTCCGGCAGTGCAGCCTCCCCCTGGCTGGAAGGGTGAGCATGGGGATCCTCAGCCCCTTGAGGGGAACGGTACATCAAGCTGGGCATCCCAATGCTAGTATCGTCTTCATCATCCAGGCCAGCAGGATCCACATTAATGGAAGGGAAGTCTGGAAGGTCTCTGGCAAATGATTCCTCTGGATCACTGTGACCATCTAAATCTGAGAACACAGGGCATGTGAGACATGGTAGGTACTGTATCCTCCAGTGCTCTAGACCCATAAAAAGTCAATACCACATAAGCCGATTTTTTTTCTGCCCTGGATTTCTCAGGAGGAAGCAAACCTGAGGACTGATTAGCTTCTCACATCAACCCAGAGACGGTTGTGATCTCTACTGGCTAGACAACTTTCCCCTCCTTCTTCTAGTGGGTACATGAGGCTACTAAAGGAATGTGGACCGCAAGAAGAGCAGAATTATCCTGGCTGTAGCCACACATGCAGGGTCTGATCCACAGCTCAGAGCATAGGAAAGAAGTAGGCACCAATATCCAGGGAAGCTAACAGGAAAGAGTTATTATCAGGTCAAAGGTTCTGCTCACCTTCAGAGCCTTCTGTTAGAGGTGTCTGGCCCCTTGAAAGATTGAATGTGCCATTGTCTGTACAGGAGACTTCAGCATCAGAGTGCTCTGAGTCTGTGATAGCCAATTCCTTGGCAACTGTAGAATCATCCAGCTTAGGAAAAGAAAAGATCAAGAATTCTGAGGGGATGACACCATTAGTTATCAATAGCAGTCCCTAGTTCCAGCTTTACTTTGTTGTGTCAAGATCGTCCCATGTTCTGGGAATGACCCCCTCCTCCCCTTGCTCAGGGCCCATGTACTTGAACCTCAGATGGCAACAGCTTGATGCTCAGTGGTTAGACACCTGAGCTCTGATTCGACCAGTGGTTTGAGTTACCAAATAGCCAACCAGGTGATTGTAACTATGGAATTCCCCTATAAAAGCTGTGTAAAATCCTTGTTCAGGGCCTCTTAGTGTTGCCGGTTACCGGTATGCGGACGAGCCTTGCTTTTTAGCTTTGACTGTGGCCTCTGGTGGTCTTTTTGGGGTTGTAGGAATTCGGGTACAACTTAATTAGCTGGTCCTAGAGGCTACTAACATAAAGATATCAATATAACCAATGATAGGAGATAGGTGGGGATTTTTCAAAATTTTTACTCCATTTGTTTGTTGTTTATTTTAGTGGGTCATGGAGCTTGAAGTCAGCCTGGGTGCTGTTCCTGAGCTTTTCAGCTCAAGGCTACCGCTACCCTTGAGCCAAGCCCCATTTCCCATCTTCTAGAGGTTAATTGGAAATAAGAGTCTCAGGTCCTTTTGTGCCCTGGCTGGCTTTGAACCCTGATCCTCAGATCTCAGCCTCCTGAGAAACTAAGATTATTGACTCCTTTTAGGCTGCTCCCCCAAAGAAAATATAACCTTAAGCATAGGAAGAAACGCAATCTGGGGCATTAATTAGCTACTTACTCAGGGCCTGAGAACTGTCCTTGAGCTTTCTCAAGGCTAGTGTTCTACCTCTTTAGCCACAGCACTACTTCCAGGTTTTTTTGTGTGTATATGGTAACCAAGGAATTGAACCCAGGGCTTCATGCATGCTAGGCAAGCACTCTACCACGAGGCCAAACTTCTGGCCCCCTAGCTACTTACTCTTATGTAAGTAACTGAGATTATTTTTCACAAGGGGGTAGGAGGATATAGTTGCTGCCCAGACTTAAGGGTGGGGTGGTCTGCTTGAAAGATGATTAGGCTAGCTCTAGAGTTCTTCCATGATGCTACTGTAGGAAGAAACATGGAAGAGCGTGTACTGGCCACCAGGCTCAGGTTGAGACTTAGGTTCAAAGTACTAATGGAACACGAGCTCACCTCCTCCCTCCCTCCCTCTCTCGCTCTCTCTCTTTTTGGTTGGTTGTGGGACTTGAACTCTGGGCCTGGGCATTGTCCCTGAGCTCTTTAGCTCAAGGCTACCACCCTACCTCTTGAACCACAGCACTGCTTCCAGTTTTTGGTGGTTAACTGGAGATAAAAAGTCTCACAGACTTTAGTGCCCAGGTTGGCTTTGAGCCATAATCCTCAGATCCTCAGCCTCCTGAGTAGCTAGGATTACAGGTATAAGCCACTGTGCCCAGCCTCCGCTTTCTTTTGCCAGTCCTGTGGCACTCTCCTTGTGCTTTCTCAAGGCTCCTACTCTACCACTTGAGCCACAGCACCACTTCCAGCTTTTTCTGTGTATGTTACTGAGGAATCGAACCCAGGGCTTCATGCATGCTGGGCAAGCACTGTAGCATGAAACCAGACTAGCTTCTCTCTTGTCACTACCATGGGAAAGCAAGAGGAATCTAGGGCCATGGGGAGAGCTCATGATAAGTTTAACTTATCATGGTTACTGTCTAAATGTGAGCTGTCAGATAGATAAAAGGGAGTTAAAGAAACCTGGCCAATGGAGCAGCACCCACACTGAAGATACCTCAGGACAGAAGGCAGCAAGCTCTTCTTCACTGTCACTGTTGTCCATAGTACGTTCTGGATGTAGAGCTCTGCGGCGTACTGTATGGAAAGAGTGAGAGGCTTGATGCCTTCCCTGGAGAAGACACATACACCCTTGCCTTTGGAGGGTGTTTATGCCTTCTCCAAATGAGATCACAAAAGGAGCCCTTAGCGTATATCTCTAGGTCTCATTAACAATGTGTGTGGGAAGTGGTGCTATGGCTCCAAGTGGTACAGTGCAAGCCTTGAGCTAAAGAGCCCAGGCCCAGAGTTCAAGCCCCACAAGCAACCCAAAAAACAACAATGCAGAGGGTAAGACTGCTGAGCCTACATGGCAAGGTAAGGTGTTCTAGAACATATCTCTTTCAACACCCCTCCTGCTACCAATCCCTACACATTTCTAGTTGGTCAGAGGATCAACTGCTAGGATGTTCAATAACTCAAGATCAGCTAGGGGGGAGACCCAATGTCAAGGTAGTAAAATGATTATGATAGCATCTATCATAGAGAGGGCAAAAAGACGGGCCTGCTTTCATTAAATTAGGCTTTTGAAGACTGATACTTTTCAACTCACTAGCCCAGGAGAAATTGAACCTTGATAATCACATGTGGGCTTATTTGAAAATCAGCAATTAACACCCAACCTGGTAAGACCAAAACAAAGAAACGCATGCACTACCATCACCAATGGATTAAGTAGATCTTAGGCTAGTATCTGACATCTGTAGAGTAGTTTTAATCTTGGGCAGGCAGCTTTTAGTAGTAAGAACTATACTGATATGTACTGTGATGTGTTCTTTTTCCTCAGGTGGAAAAAGAATAAAATTACCCATTTCTCAAGGTTGTTATAAAGATTAAATAATATATTCAGAGAAATTAAGGAAATGCTTCATAAAGAGCAGATAATATTACAGGTAGTTTCAAGTCTTTTATTCAGCTTAGGAGGGCCTGGGATTCCCATGAGAAAATGTGGCAAGCCTGCATCTGTTACTTTAGATTAAAATATTGATTTTACTATCCTCTACCACTACCAGACACCCTCCACTTCTCCCACTTGCAGATACCAATTCAGTACGTGAGACTTCCTCACACTGCCTCAGTGGAAAGAAGCTTCCCATGACACTTACATTGTCTCTCTCTCTGCTTGGACATCATGTAGCCATGGACACTGAAGTCTAGTCGCTGTAGAGCTGGCTTTAGCCGCACATAGGCTCGATCCCACAGCCGATGGTACACAGCAAGAGGCCACATCGTGACAGCAACAACTAAGAAAAGAATTGGGAGTAGGTGGCTAAATGGAAAAGGGGTTGAACAAGGCAATCCTAAGTATTCCTCTGCTGTTGTATCCTTGGGGCTTAGACATACACTTAGTATGTAACAGTTCTGTTTAATTCTACTGGTTCTACCAGCCTCCCTAAAAAGGTGTTTTAAAGGCAGAGACTACTACCTGGGCATCGTGGCTCATGCCTGTAAACCTAGCTACTCAGGAGACTGAGATCTGAGGATCAAGGTTCAAAGCCAGCCCATGCACAAAAGGAATTGAGACTTTTTTTTTTTTTTTGAGATGAGGCCTCTCTAACTTTGTCTCTAGATTGATCCCAGTCCTCCCATCTCTGCCACCTGAGTAGCTGGGATCACAGGTACCACTATACTCAGGCTAAGATTTTTTTTTTTTTTGCCAGTCCTGGCCTTGAGCTCAGGGCCTGAGCATTGTCCTTGGGTTTTCTTAAGGTCAGAACCCTACCACTTGAGCCACAGCACCACTTCTGGCTTTTTCTATGTATGTGGTACTGAGGAATCGAACTTGGGTCATCGTGCATGCTAGGCAAGCACTCTACCACTAGGCCAAACTCCCGGCCCCCGGAATTGAGACTCTTATCTCCAATTAACCACTAGAAAATGGGAAGTGGGACTTGGCTCAAGGGCTCAAGGGTAGGGTGGTAGCCTTGAGCTGAAGAGCTCAGAGATAGTGCCCAGTCCAAGTTCAAGCCCTATGATCCATCAAAAAAAAAGGGCAGAGACTACTATAGTCCACTCCATAGGGCCTACTCTATACATAACATAATATGCTACTGACAACCCAAGAGAGAACCAGACAATGTGGACATTGGCTATGAGTATCACTGAGTCATAAACAATGCCTCACCTATACAACCAATTATATGAAGTCACAGCCATAGCCAGAACAATTCAGTTGATCCAACCCCAGAATACATGCCAATATGAAGTAACTGAATTTATAAAAATATGTTCTGGGGGAAGAAAAAGTCCTCCAAGACAAAAAGAGTCTAATAGAGAAACCTCTGAGAATTAATAAAAATTAATTTCTAAAAATTCCCTTCTTAAGCGTGGCTTAGTGGTAGAGTGCTTGCCTAGCATGCACGAAGACCTGGGTTCGATTCCTTGGTACCACATTCATAGAAAAAGCCGGAAATGGTGCTGTGACTCAAGTGGTAGAGCTCTAGCCTTGAGAAAGCCCAAGGACAGCACTTAGGCCCTGAGTGCAAGCACCAGGACTAGCCAAAAAAAACAAATTCCCTCCTTAAACACAGGCAATCTTGCATAGTTGGAAACAGTCTTTTATTAGTAGACTCTTGTCAATTTCTAAAGCCTGGGTAAGAAATGGATTTGAAGTAAGGATGTACTTCAGTAGCACCTTGTACAAAGAAGACATTTTTTCTTAACACTAAACAGGTCATGAAACTAGGAAAAGTTCATTTTCTGGTGACCTTAGATAGACATTCTCTCCCTAGATCCAAAGTTAGCTGTAATTAGAAAAGCTATGAACAAGCTATGCAGCTCCTAAGGGGAGGCACAAACCATACTTACCAATCAAATAGGACAGAAGGAGCCCAGGGATGTAGCGGCCCAAGACAGCCAAAAAGGTCAGAATCCCACAGCTCAGCAAACAGAACTAGGAGAGTCAAGAAGTAATATTAAGTTTCTGCCACATGGCAAAAGGTGGGGATGGGGGATTAATGATAGAGAAGTGACTGGAAAAATCTTTAGGATCTGTAAGTTAGGCATAGGCACATGTCAGAAGACAGATGAAGCTACACTTCCATCCAATGGTGATTTTGTTTGGGAGGGAAAAAAGTAAACATGCCCTTCTACTCTATCTCCATTCATGTGGCAACACCATTTAGCTGTACCTTTCATGCCACAAAATCGGTATGCTTCGGGCTTAGCTAAAAATTATCTGAAAACAAGTGTTGTTGGTAGGTTTTTAAAGTCAAAATAGGGAAACAAAGCAAGGGCCGGGAGTTTGGCCTAGCGGTAGAGTGATTGCCTGGCATGTATGAAGGACCCAGGTACAATTTTCCTTGGTACCACATACACAGAAAAGGCTGGAAGTGGTGCTGTGGTAGCCTAGAGAAAGCCCAAGGACAATTCTCAGGCCCTGAATTCAAGCCCCAGGACTGGAAAGAAAAAGAAAAAGGAAAAATAAAACCAAAAAACCTCAACCTGCTACATGTTTAATATGACATACAATACACCCAGCAAGCTTTCTTTCTCACCTTAGGGCAAGAAAATGGTCTTTTCTATATAGGGATATATCTTAGTGTTAGAAGGTTTGCCTAGTATGTATGAGATCCTGGGTACTAACTATCCCTAGTGCCAGAGGATGAGGGAGAGAGGAAAAAAGAAAAAAGAAGCCTAGCATACCAACAGAGTCATCAAGCTCTTGCATTAATCAAAGCCTCTGTCTATCCTACAAATGTCATAGCATTTTCTTTTTTTTTCTTTTTCTTTTTTTATTGTAATTAGTAAAAGGGTTACATGATATTTGCCAGATAGAAGGTGCATTAATTCACATACATTGATACCCTTTCACATCTCTTGGTACCCATTTCCCTCCCCCCCACACCCCTCTGTCATATCATTTTCTTGCTTGCTTGTTTGCTTTATTTTGCTGGTTTGAACTCAATGCCTGGTTGCTGTCCTTGAGCTCCTTTTGCTCAAGGCTCTACCACTTTAAGCCATAGCTCTACTTCTGGTTTTCTGATGGCTAAGTGGAGATAAAAGTCTCACAGATGTGCTGGGCATGGTGGCTCATGTCTGTATCCTAGCTACTCAGGAGGCTGAGATCTGAGGATGGCGGTTCAAAGCCAGCCAGGGCACTAAAGTCCTAAAGTCTATGAAACTCTTATCTACAATTAACCACTAGAAAACAGAAAATGGGGCTGTGGCTCGAGGGGTAGGGTGGAAGCCCTGAGCCAAAAAGCTCAGGGACAATGCCCAAGCCCAGGGGTAGGGCAGTAGCCTTGAGCTGAAGACCTCAGGGGCTATACCTAGGCTCAGAGTTCAAGCCCCCTGACCAATAACAACAACAAAAAGTCTCACAGACTTTCCTGCCTGGGCTAGCTTTGAATCATTATCCTCTGTTCTCAGCCTCTTCAGTAGCTAGGATTGCAGGCGTGAGCCACCAGAACTTGGAAGCTTTTTCTTTCTTGAATGAGGCTATACAGAAAAGGAGCTATTTCAATTTTCAGCATGAACTCAACTGAGGCCAGAGATGAAAGTGAAAAAAGGAAGTCTTACCTTGCCTGGGTTTTGCTTTTTGAAAAGCAAAAGATTCTTTATGAAAATGGTCCCACTAACCCAGACTTCAGCTACATGATGGCAGAGCTCAGGCACACTGAGCAACCGTGGGTGAACAAAGCCCCAACTAAGGGAGAGAGAAAGACGAACTGTGAAAGGAGGATGTTGAGGGGTCCTTCTTCCCCCACCTTGCCATGCTGGTAGCCATTACTTGTGGGTTTAGAGGCTGGGAGTGGCTAGTCCCAGGTGCTGTGGAGGTGAAATATGACTTTCTTCAGGTTGAAACTTGAATTTAGGAACTAGGAGGGCAAACTTGTTCTGACAACTTCACCCAGTGAGCAACTGGCCCAGTCCACATGTGTATACCTGCCACCAGCTCCAAGGCCCTTTGTATTTAAAAATACTTTCTTTCTCATACTGAGACCATTGCAATTCACTATGACTGCAATTCAGGGAAACAAGTAAAAAGCACAGTCTGATATTCCTGCTGCTGAGGCAAGGCAATGGTGAATGTGCTTACCAGGGAGAAAATAAATAAAGCAAAGGCAAAATAAACCATAACAAGAGAAAATTCTTGAATCAGACATATGGAGTGGGTGAACTGAAAACGAAGTCAGGAGCTGTAAGACATAAGAGGTATCTTTGGCATTGCCTCACTGGCCAGAAACCAGAGTGTTTTCTGACCGAGAGCTTTAAATAGCCACAGGTCACAGAAAACATTAGACGTGGTTTAGAGCCAGGATACAAATCAAATTAGCTGTATGTTTTCACACTGGTGCTGAATATAGCTATTTCCCTGGCATGTTAGGTTAGGAGGTACTGTAATGCTTCCCTCCCCCACACCAATAAAGCACTCTCTCTTTTTCCTACAAGTTCTCTTTTTAGAAGAAACACTTTTTCAAAATATTACTGCCTAAGCATTAGGATTTGGGCCATTGTCCACTGTGTGTTCAGAACATGCTTAGCAACATGTAACCAGAATACTACAAAAGAATCCGAGGAACAAAAAGGGATTTAATCAGGTTCCATACCTTTCATTGTCTAATGCGTCGGGTCTTGGCACTACAATATTAAAACAAACATCAGCATTAGTTGGTAAGGAAAACTCATCATGAAAACGTTAGGCTTTTGGTCTGACAACTCAAGTGTTAGTAGGTTTTGGAAAAAGAAAATAACACCCAATAAAAAAAAGACCATGTTATAAATGCCAGAGTTAGGGAGCTCACAGACAAGGAAATGACTTATGCTTGTTCAAACAAGAGAATAATGGCTTATGCCCACTCCTTTCTTGAAGAAGAGAAGGATACAAGCAGACCAATAGAGCCCTTTAATTACCTCAGCTGAACGCCAAGGTGTACAAAAAAAATGGTCCCATCCCTTGGATGTGTCTGGGTTACTCATAAATATCAGTGTCTGTCAGACTACTGGGGCATGTTGTAATGATTCCAGCCCTAGAAATCTGTCTTTTCTCTTAAAAGACATACCCATTTATCTACTCTGAATAATGTAGTCTTTTGACAGTCACCAGCTCTGACAAGCAAGTGAACTATATGATTCCTTGAAGTTTTTATAAAACAAGAGAATAATCTACTCAAAAGCTGTACACTCTGGGCTTAACATCCTGCAACACCTAACATTATATGTACTGAATGCAAACCACCTTTTCTCATTCATACACCCACATAAACCCACTCCTCTGCCTGATTTTGCCTATATATCTTCTGTTTGTATGTCGTTGTCCCACTCTCCACTCTTGGGTGCTGGTACTGGGGGTTGAACTCAGGGCCTGAGCACTCTTCCTTAGCTTTTTCCTCAAGGCTGGTACTCTACCACTTGAGCCATACCTCCACTTCTCCACTCACCACTCTTAAAATCCCATTTTATGTTTCTTGCTCTTCCAAGACCATCCAATTTATCAGTTTTAATGTTTTTTTTTTTGGGGGGGGGGCTGAGCTCTTCAGCTCAAGAGTAGTCCTCTACCACTTGAGCCATAGCACCACTTCCGGTTTTCTGGTGGTTAATTGGAGGTAAGAGTCTCATGGACTTTAGTGCCTGCTCTGGCTTAGAACTGCAATCCTCAGATCTCAGTCTCCTGAGTAGGATAACAGGCTTGAGCCACTGGCACCTGGCCTTAATATATCTTTCTTCATAGCTCTCTAAGGCATCAACTGTTTTCATGGATATTTCCTCTGCTTCTCACAAAGCCAGTTCTTCCTCCTTCCCCTTTTGCTCCTTCTGTGCTGTTATATGAATCTTTTTTTTTTTTTGCCAGTCCTGGGCTTGAGCTCAGGGCCTGAGCACTGTCCTTGGACTTTCTCAAGGCTAGAGCTCTACCACTTGAGCCTCAGCACCACTTCTGGCTTTTTTCTATGTATGTGGTACCGAGGAATCAAACCCGGGTCTTCGTGCATGCTAGGCAAGCACTTTAACCACTAGGCCAAACTCCCGGCCCCTGTTATATGAATCTTTACAATCATTTCAGCATTTATCTCTAATTTAAAAAATCTTCAGTAACAACTCTCTATCTAGAGGATACAGCCTAAATTTCTAGGCCTAACTTATAAGGATCTGAGACTCTCCAATTAACCTCCAGAAAACGGGAAGTGGGGCTTGGCTCAAGGGTAGGGTGCTAGCCTTGAGGTTAAAAACTCAGGGGCAGCACCCAGGCCGAGTTCAAGCCCCACGACCTCCTCCCCCTACCCCCCAAAAAAAAGGAAAGAAAAAAAAAAGAAAAGAAGATGTTTGCGGGGTTGGCAGTTTGGCCTAGTGGTAGAGTGCTTGCCTAGTATGCATGAAACCCTGGGTTCAATTCCTTGCTCCCATACACATAGAAAAAGCTGGATATGGTACTATGGCTCAAGTGGTAGAGTGCTAGCCTTTAGAAAGCCCAAGGACAGTGCTCAGGTCCTGAGTTCAAGCCCCAGGAATAGCAATTTAAAAAAAGAAAAAATATTTGAAAAAATACCCTGTTCTCAGGGCTGGGAGATGTGGCTCAAGTGGTAGAGTTGCAGTCAGGAAAGTAAGATGAAAGAGGGCAAAGGCCCTGAGTTCAAGCCTCAAACCACAAAACCCAAATAAGTACCCTATTTTAGGTTACTTTCCATAAATCATGTTTCATTTAGTGCTTTGCAAATAAATTATATAATATAGTAATCCAAGGGAGGTAAATTAATTCCAAGAGAGGTAAATTATTGTTTCCTCAGTAAAGATATAAAATCCAGTAAGGATTTTTTCTTTTTGGTTGCAATGCAAGGCCTCATGCTCTCACTCACCTTTTTCCACTCATGGCTGGAACTCTACCAGTACAGCCACGCCACTACTTCCAGCTTTCTGCTGGTTAAGTGGAGGTAAAAGTCTCACAGACCTGTTTGTCCCAGCTAGTTTTAAACAGACCCTTACATCATAGCCTCCTGAGTGGTTAGAATTATAAGTGTGAGCCAGTGGCACCTGTTTATTTTTTAAAAATTATTAAGCTGGTCAGGTTCAAACCTCAGGAGGCTAAGATCTAAGGATCACTATTGGAAGTCAGCCAGGGGAAAAAAGTCCCCATGAGACTCTTACATCCAATTAACCACTCAAAACCGGAAGTGGAGCTATAGTCACTCGTGTGTGTGCCCTACCCTGGAGCCAAGCCCCACTTCCCATTTTTCTAGAGGTTAATTGGAGATAGACTCTCAGGTCCTTATTCACCCGGGCTAGCTTTGAACCTTGATCCTCAGGTCTCAGCCTCTTGAGTAGCCAGGATTACAGGCATGAGCCACTATGCCCGGCTATAGTTATTCTTAAAGACTACTTATTCCAGGCCAGGAGTTTGGCCTAGTGGTTAAAATGCTTGCCTAGCATGCATGAAGACCCAGGTTCAATTCCTTGGTACCACTTACGTAGAAAAAAGCTGGAAGTGGTGCTGAGGCTCAAGTGGTAGAGCTCTAGCCTTGAGAAAGTCCAAGGACAGTGCTCAGGCCCTGAGCTCAAGCCCGAGACTGGCAAAAAAAAAAAAAAAAAAAAAAAAAGACTACTTATTCCCCAGACTTATGTTGGCAAGAACATCTCAGGAGGTAGACATAAATTTGTTAATCTGGGAAAGGCAGAGTTTACTACTAGATGGGCACAAGTCTTTCAAGTAAGTGTCTCTTTTTTTTTTTGTGCCAGTCCTGGGCTTGAGCTCAGGGCTTGAGCACTGTCCTTGGACTTTCTCAAGGCTAGAGCTCTATCACTTGAGCCTCAGCACCACTTCTGGATTTTGTCTATGCATGTGGTACCGAGGAATCGAACCCGGGTCTTCATGCATGCTAGGCAGGCACTCTACCACTAGGCCAAACTCCCAGCCCCACTTCTGGCTTTTTCTATATATGTGGTACTGAGGAATTGAACCCGGGGCCTTTGAGCATGCTAGCCAGGCATTCTATCACTAGGCCAACCGCCTGGCCCCTCGAGTTCTCTTAAAAGTAAACAATTGAGATTTCCAAAGACAATATGTTCCAAGCTCCACATCTCAAAACAAAACAAAACAGAAACTAAAGACAAAAATTAAATGTCTAGCTCAGACTGTTTTGAATGCTATCGAACTTACTTTTTATCTCAGGCCAAATTTTATTCTTCCATTGATCAATACAGACAATGATTATCAAGCCAAATGCAAGTAAAAACACAAGACGAAGGGATGTCAGTGCAAAGAACCTACAGAAAAGGAGAAACAAGAAGTCATTCAGAAATTATTATTTTTTGTGGGCCATGGGGCTTGAACTCGGCCTGGGCACTGTCCCTGAGCTCTTCAGCTCAAGACTACCGTCCTACCCTTGAGCCAAGCCCCACTTCCCGTTTTCTAGAGGCTAATTGGAGATAAGAGTCTCAGGTGCCTGGGCTGGCTTTGAACCTCGATCCTCAGATCTCAGCCTCCTGAGTAGCTAGGATTACAGGCGTCAGCCACCACGCCTGGCTAATTAAGCTAATTTTTAAAACAGTGTATGTGCACTATTGGCACTGTGGTACATAGACAAAAATTTTGTACGTTCCAACACTGACGTTGTGGTCTCAACTATTTTACTTATGAACAGGGATAATATTTGCTTCTGTAAAGACAGAAGCCTCAGTCAATTAACCTCTTAAAATCCTTTTCAGGACTGGGAGTGTGGCCTAGTAGTAGTGTGCTTGCCTAGCATGCATGAAGCCCTGGGTTTGATTCTCCAGAACCACATACACAGAAAAAGCCAGAAGTGACGCTGTGGCTTAAATGGCAAAGCGCTAGCCTTGAGCAAAAAGTGTCCTGAGTTCAAGCCCCAGGGCTGGCCAAAAAAAAAAAAATCTTTTTCAACCTTCCAGTCTGTGATAATTTTAGGGACATTAACCCTTGATAAGCTGTTATGATGAAAGCAAACATCTATCCAATTATGTCCCCTTGCAGAGGAACACATTAACAGAGATACATTAAGAACAAACAAAAAAACCCAAAACAACAACAAAAAAAAAACACTTAATTCAACTAATCATCTTAGTACAAATAAAGACAGAAGTAAAATGACGTGATTATGGCCATGTAGAAAGTAGGCATTGAAACTCCATTTTCCACATTAGCACTGATACTTCTCTCAAGCTCTTCTAAAGAAGTGGAAAGGAATACTTTCCTTTGTAAAGCCAACATTATTCTGACATAGACTCTAGACAAAAGAAAACTAGACTCAATATCCCTTATGAATACAGATGCAAAAGCTTTCAATAAAATGCAAGCAACTAACACTGTATTATAAGAATTATATAACATAACCAAATGGGATTTATCCCAAAATTCTAATGGTGGTTCAACATACAAAAACCAATAAGTATAACTCATCATATCAATAAAATGAAAGAACTGGTCTAGTGTTCCAGTGCTTATCTAAACTCAAATCCCCCTGCCTCAGTCTCTCAAGTGCTGGAACCATAGACATTGTCCTAAAGACAGGGTTTGTTTTTTTTGGTTGGTTGTGGGACTTGAACTCTAGGCCTGGGCACTGTCCCTCAGTCCTTCAGCTCTACCACTTGAGCCACAACACCACTTCTAAAGACACAGCTTTTAAAGTTACAGACTGGAATGACTTTGAGTCCCAGTATTACCCATGTGACCTTTACTTTTCTTTTAGTCGGGTCCTTTTTTTTTTCTTTCTTTTTTGTCATTGGTCCTGGCACTTGAACTCTGGGCCTAGGTGTGGCCACTGAGTTCTACAGCTCAACTTTAGTGCTCTACTACTTTGAGCCACTTCGGTTTTCTGGTGGTTAACTGGAGATGCAAGTCTCATGGACTTTTGTGCCAGGGCTGGCTTTGAATTGCAATATTGATCTCCATCTTTTTTTTTTTTTTTGCCAGTCCTGGGGCTTGAACTCAGGGCCTGAGCACTGTCTTTGGGCTTTCTCAAGGCTAGAGTTCTACCACTTGAGCCATAGTACCACTTCCAGCTTTTTTCTATGTATGTGGTACCTACCAAGGAATCGAACCAGGGTCTTCATGCATGCTAGGCAAGCACTCTTACCACTAGGCCAAACTCCTGGCCATCTCAGCCTCTTAAGTGGTTAGGATTGTAGGTGGAAGCCACGAGTACCCAGCTCAATAAATTACTTTGTTCATCCATACTATGGTATTAACAATAAATGTTTCAGGCATCAGAAATAACATTCTTAGCTGAGTGTGATGGCTCATGCCTATAATCCTAGCAACTCAGGAGGCTGAGATCTGAGGATCAAAGTTCAAAGCCAGCCAGGGCACAAAAGGACCTGAGACTCTTTTTTGTTGTTGTTTTTTTTGCCAGTCCTGGGCTTGAGCTCAGGGCCTGAGCACTGTCCTTGGACTTTCTCAAGGCTAGAGCTCTAGCTCTTGAGCCTCAGCACCACTTCCGGCTTTTTTCTATGTATGTGGTACCAAGGAATCGAACCCGGGTCTTCATGCATGCTAGGCAAGCACTTTAACCACTAGGCCAAACTCCCGGCCCAAGGACCTGAGACTCTTATCTCCAGTTAACCTCTAGAAAATGGGAAGTGGAGCTTGGCTCAAGGGTAGGGCGGTAGTCTTGAGCTGAAGAGCTCAGGGACAGTGCCCAGGCTGAGTTCAAGACCCATGACCCCCCCTCACACCCCAAAAAGTAACATTCTTGGGCCAGGAGTTAGGCATAGTGGTAAGAGTGCTTGCCTAGCATGCACAAAGACCAGGGTTAGATTTCTTGGTACCACATACATAGAAAAAAAGCCAGAAGTGGTGCTGTGGCTCAAGTGATAAGAGTTCTAGCCTTGAAAAAGCCCAAGGACAGTGGCTAGGCCCTGAGTTCAAGGCCCAGGACTGGCAAAAAAAAAATAACATTCTTATAACAAACTTAAATCATGTTTGCAAAAAAACCCAAGAAAATAATAAGTATTATATGCTTAGCCTAAAATTCAATTCATATTTATAATGCTGTACTGTTCTAATGTATTGTCATAGCAACTGATCAAAGGGGTGAAGGTAAGGGTTGGATATAATCACTCTGGAATGACCTCAATTCAACAACATGGCCTAATAATATGCCATAATCACCTAATAATTCTCATAATTCCTATCATACATAAAAGATTAAAAACTTGTTACTGGGCTGGGAGTGTAGCCTAGTGGTAGAGTGCTCACCTAGCATACTCCAATACCTGGGTTCCATTCCTTGGTACTATATATTCAGAAAAAAACGGAAGTGGTGTTGTGGTTCAAGTGCTCAGGCCCAGAGTTCAAGCCCCAGGACTGGCAAATAAATAAATAAATAAATAAATAGAGAAAGAAAGAAAGAAAAGAAAAGAAAGAGAAGGAATTAGAGCTTAGCAAGTCATCTAGTGCTCCTTGAATCATGTGTTCCTCACGGAAGTGGCAGCTGAGAATACCCTCACATTTCTAGGGCTCATTTAACTCCTATGATATAAACCAAAAAGTTAATGGAGTCTGTTCTCTTCTGATCCTGTACTCTCGCTGATTCTCATATTCTTCCCCTAAGTTACTCATTACAGATAAAATGAGGCTAATGAAAACAGCTATCTACATAGATTCTCTCACCGCCCCCATCCCCCCACCCCAGGTCATGGGACTTGAACTCTGGGATTGGGCTCTGTCCTTAAGCTCTTCAGCTCAGGGCTACCGCCCTACCCTTGAGCTATAGCACCACTTCTGGTTTTCTGGTGGTTAATTGGAAATAAGAGTCTTACAAACGTTAGTGCCAGGGCTGGCTCAGAACTGCCATCCTCAGATCTCAGCCTCCTGAGTAGGTAGGATTAGACCCATGCTGGGCTTCACTGATTTTTTTTTTTAACTATTTACTTAGTTTGTTGGTCCTGGGGCTTCAACTCTGAAATTGGGTGCTGTCCCTGAGCTTGTATGCGCAAGACTAGCGCTCTACCACTTGAACCATAGCTCTACTTTTTTTTTTTTTGCCAGTCCTGGGCTTGGGCTCAGGGCCTGAGCACTGTCCTTGGACTTTCTCAAGGCTACAGCTCTACCACTTGAGCCTCAGCACCACTTCTGGCTTTTTTCTATGTATGTGGTACCGAGGAATCGAACCCGGGTCTTCATGCATGCTAGGCAAGCACTTTAACCGCTAGGCCAAACTCCCGGCCCCCCATAGCTCTACTTTTAACTTCTTCTTTTTTTTTCTATATTTGTGGTACTGAGGAATCTAACCCGGGTCTTCATGCACTCTACCACGAGGCCAAACTCTCAGCCTCCTACTATCCAATCTTGTAATACTTCAAAATATATTAACATCTCAAAAATATGTTATTATTCCTAACACATAATGAATGAAGAATTAAGTATTTTAGAATTGCTTTTTCTGACCTCAGGTAATGATCCTCTTTCTTGAAAATTTAAAATGTAGCTGGGCAAGGTGGCTCACACCTGTAATCCTAGCTACTCAGGAAACTGAGATCTGAGGATCAAGGTTCAAAGCCAGCCCAGGCACAAAAAGGACCTGAGAATTAACCCCTAGAAAATGGGAAGTGGGGCTTGGCTCAAGGGTAGGGCTTTGAGCTGAAGAGCTCAGGGGCAGCGCCCAGTCTGAATTCAAGCCCGATGACCCACAAAAAACAAAAAATTAGAATGTCTACAAACTAAACTGTCTTCCACATTCTAAACTGAAATGTCAACACTCAAATACTCAATAAGACACTACTGGTATGTAAAGCCTAACTTTCAGTTTAAACTTCAACCTTCCAAAGAAGTTCATTCTCCTATATCTCTATGAACTCCAATGCCTAGTAGCCTAGTCTCTTGGAACTTAACATTATCTGGATCCTTCATAGATATGAGTTTTCATAAATGGCATAGCCAACTATTCTTTCTGTCTCAAATTACTCTCCTTTCCCTGTATCTCTCTTCTATCTTCTTAGAGTGTAATAGGAATGTAACAGAGTTACTGTGTTTTAGATACACAGAAGGCATGCTACCAGGAAATGCCAGAGATAAAGACCAATTACAATAAAGCTTTGCTATCCAGAGTGCAAAAGTGAGATTCTAAACAGCATACTACTTCAGAAAACGGTTGGGGTCCAGCAGTTTCTTGTTGCTTTCTTCCTAGGGGCACCACTGTAGGAAATGAAGTTTTGCTTGGATAGATGCTCCTGAATAAGGTACTTAAAGGCTTCTGATAGACAGCAATGAAAGGAAAGTTGATACCTGGGGGTCAAGGAAGAATGATTACCAACAGGTGATGAGGACTGGGGTTAGCTCAATGGTACAGCACATGTTTAGCATGCACAAGCCTCTGGGAAAGAAAGAGAGGGGGAGGAAGTGGAGAGAAAGAGGGAGAAGGAAAAGCTTATCTAAGTTAAAGGACTTCAAATTCACTATAATTTCTTTCAACCAAAAGGTAATGTTTTGACTTTTAAAGCAAGAATTTTAAGAAGCTATTTTGGCAGAAACAAATTTAAAAACTTATGTTTATCCAGGGTAGTCTTATTTCATTTAGCTAAAGCTCCCCCACTCCCATATATGCACAGTGCCCTTGGAATTATTTTCCTAATTGTTAATAAACCCCAACTATGATTGGTAGATTCTATGAAGACCTGTTGTCTTTAAGACAACTTAAGAGAGGAGCAGCAGTTCCATTTCCCCAGAGCATGACACACTTAAAATGTATTTATAGTGCCACTTGTCCAGTTCAGGAAAAATCCATACTATTGGACATAGCCTCAATTTCCTTATGGGTAAGATCTCATGATCACTAGTTCGTTTAACGGCTTTCAAGTTTCATCTGGGGAGGTCCGCAGGGACGCCTAAACCTCACCAACACTCTGGACTGAGAGATAGGAATTATTCGGAGATGCTAACCGCCTCAACTCGTTTTCTTATCACACCTACGGATACATTCTAAGACCTCGCCGCCTCCACTCTCACAGTGAAACACCTCTGGAAGGCCACGTTTGAGCAGAAAAGAGAAAAGGAGACAAGGGCCAACAAGACGCGGCCTGGCTCACTGCGAGCCCCCTCCAGAGGTGCGGGGCGCGGGGAGCCCCGGGAGCCCGGCTGGCAGAGAGGCCCTGGGCAGGACCGGCGGGTCCAGGCGGCGTGGAGGCGGGACGGAGTGGAAGGGGGAACCAATGCCGCGAAGGCGGGCGGTGAGAGCCCTAAGGCGCCCGAGGAGCTCGCGCCTCGGAGGGTTTCAGAGGGTCCAGTTCTCTCACCAGAAAGCCGCGTTCAGCCCCAGGCACCACAGGGCGCTCCTGGCTGGCCGCTCCCACACCAGGGCTGCCTGGACCCGGCTGAGCAGGGGCTCGTAGGGCCCCAGCACCTCCACCAGGGCCCGCTGCGTCGCCTCAACCTGCTGGTCGCGCTCGCAGGAGCCGGACATAGCTCGGCGGCCCCTGAAAGCCAACCCCGAAGCTGGCCCTGAAGCCGCGGCCACCCCCTCAACCTCGGCCATCTCCCCCCGGCAGCCACCACATCCGGGACTGCGGCTCGGCAAGCACAAATAACAGCAACTGCGCAGCTGCGAGCTTCGGCGGGGCACGGCGGCTCTCGACGTGTGCGCCTGCGCACGAGCTCGTCCCTTAGAAGGCGGAGCGGGCTACGTCAAAACGCTTCTCTTTGCGCGGAACGGATGGGCGCATGCGTACTTCACGCGCCGGAAGCCAAACAAATAAGGGCACTTGCCCTCTGCAGAGCTCAGCTCTCATTGGTGCGAAGGAAGTTGGTGGGCGGGACTAGCGACCGTGCGCCTGCGTCTTGTGGCCGGCGGATAGGCGAGTCGCGGCGTTCCTGGCGGGAGCGGCTGCGGCGCTGGTAGCCAAGGAGCGATGCCGAGGGAAATCATCACCCTGCAGTTGGGCCAGTGCGGCAATCAAAGTGAGCGAACCTCCGGGCCCTCCTCTAGCCAGGTTCCTTAGCTCCATTCGCACCTTTCTGTGCAATCCTAGGTTCCATCTGCCATGCCCTGAGTCGTCGTTCTCCGGAAGGCGGGAGGGACATCCCTGCCTCAGGGTCCCGTTGTCCTACTTCCAAGGGGTCACACCTCTGTCCTGTCGCCGCTGTACACTCCTCTCCTCAAAATGCTGGCGGGATCGGAGGCTAGGCTTCTTCTCCTTGGGCCGAGGCGTTCAGTCCCATAGCTGCTAATTTGAACCCTGTCCAAACCCAGATATCGTATTTCTCTCCTGTCCATCCCTTCTCCCCAGTTGGGTTCGAGTTCTGGAAACAACTGTGCGCAGAGCATGGTATCAGCCCGGAGGGCATCGTGGAGGAGTTCGCCACCGAGGGCACCGACCGCAAGGATGTCTTTTTTTACCAGGTGCCCCCAGCAACTAGGCCAGGGCTAGCAGGGAGACTGAAAGGAAGCCCAGAGGCCTGGTACTGGGAAACCCATTGGGCAGGGGGAGGTCAGGGTTGCTGGTGTGAGGCGGGAGAGGCAGCAGGAACCTGATGGGGGGAGGACCCCCCCTTAGCTGACCTGGTTCCCTCTTGGTCTCCTCTTTGATAGGCAGATGATGAACACTACATCCCCCGCGCTGTGCTGCTGGACCTGGAGCCTCGAGTGATCCACTCCATCCTCAACTCCTCCTATGCCAAGCTGTACAACCCAGAGAACATCTACTTGTCAGAGCATGGAGGAGGAGCTGGCAACAATTGGGCCAGTGGATTCTCCCAGGTCATTTGCGATTCCCTTGCATGGTCCCCAACTCCTTGTGCAGGGACCGGCCTTAACACTTGCTAGAGGGAGATGAAAGCAGGTCAGAAGTACAAGTGCTAAAAACAGACACGTAGCTGCAGAGCTGACTGTGTAGTGTTAACTTCCTATAATAAAGCCATATCTGGCAGGAGCATGATGAGTTCAAGATCAGCCTGTGATAGTCAAAGAAAAAGAAAGAAGCAACCGACAACGTTCAGTGTTCAAGCCATTCTAAAGGCTATATTATCTTCTTCTTTTTTTTTTTTTTTTTGCCAGTCCTGGGCTTGAGCTCAGGGCCTGAGCACTGTCCTTGGACTTTCTCAAGGCTAGAGCTCTACCACTTGAGCCTCAGCATCACTTCTGGCTTTTTTCTATGTATGTGGTACCGAGGAATTGAACCCGGGTCTTCATGCATGCTAGGCAAGCACTTTAACCACTAGGCCAAACTCCCGGCCCCATGCTATATTATCTTGTTTATACTTTCCAACATCCTTAGAGGTAAGGACTAGAGGCCTATGATCTATGTGTGCCTTCAAAATCCAAGAAGCTCTGCAGTCAAAAGGCATAAAGCCAAATTTCAGTGTAGGTGAGCTGTTTTATATAATTGTTTTTTTCTTTTTCTTTCTTTTTTTTTTTTTTGGCCAGTTGATCTCAGAGCCTGAGCACTGTCATTGTGCTTTCTCAAGACTGGAGCTCTACCACTTGAGCCATAGTACCACTTCCAGCTTTTTTCTATGTATGTGGTACCTACCAAGGAATCGAATCAGAGTCTTCATGCATGCTAGGCAAGCACTCTACCACTAGGCCAAACTCCCGACCCCTGTTTTATAGAATTCTATCATTACCCATTACTCATGCCTATCATAGCAGAAATATTATTCTATTTGATTAATGTAACACAGCTTCCCATGAATTTCTTTTCTTTTTTTTTCTTAAGGGACTTGAACTAGGCCTGGGCGTTGTCCATGAGCTCTTCAGCTCAAGGCTGCCTTCCTACCCTTGAGTCAAGCCCCACTTCCCATTTTCTTTTTTTTTTGGTGTCTATTTCTTTTTTTTATTATTGTAATTAATAAAAGGGTTACATGATATTTGCCAGATAGAAGGTGCATTAATTCACATACATTGATACCCTTTCACATGTCTTGGTACCCATTGCCCTCCCCCCTCCACCCCCCACTTGCCATTTTCTTAAGGTTAATTGAAGCTAAGAGTCTGGGTCCTTTTGTGCCCAGGCTGGCTTTGAACCTTGACCCTCAGATCTCAGCCTTCTTAGTAGCTAGGATTATAGGTGTGAGCCACTGCTCCCGCTTGAATTTCTTTTTTTTTTTTTTGCCAGTCCTGGGGCTTGAACTCAGGGCCTGAGCACTGTCCTTGGACTTTTCTCAAAGCTACTGCTCTACCACTTGAGCCACAGCACCACTTCCAGCTTTTTTCTGTGTATGTGGTACTGAGGAATTGAACTTGGGTCTTCATGCATGCTAGGCAAGCATTGTACCTCTAGGGCAAACTCCTAGCCCCCTGGCTTGAATTTCTTTTCTTTACTATGCATTATAGGTAACAAATTGCCTTTGTGAAATCTGAAATTTTGAGTTCAAAAATATAATGAGCCCCAACATTTTAGTTAAGGTCCTATATTACAACCTCTGTTAGATCAGGAAACTAAAGCAGAGAAGGATTAATCTGCCCAGAATTAATCAGCTATACGATATACCTACAGTGCAGCAGTAGACTATATGAAAGACTTTGGGCTCAATCCCCATAATTTCAAAGTGAAAAGAAATAGAGCTAAGATATAAATGGTTCACATAGATATCAAGGCTGTCCCGGTATAAATTTCTTGTAACTCCTATAATTTTGCCACTACTCAGTGGGGATAGACTGCAAGGCAGTCATGCTCAATAAAAAGACTTAAGGTGCTATGGAGAGAATCAAGGTGGCTATTCTGAAGTCATTCCTTGTTACGTGACCTTGTTCCATTCGGACCCTCCTGTACAGGGAGAGAAGATCCATGAGGATATTTTTGACATCATAGATCGGGAAGCAGATGGTAGTGACAGTTTAGAGGTGAGTGTGTCAGGAATGCTGGTAGAATTTGACATAGAGAAGGGCTGGAAGCACTTTGTCAGTTGTGGGGCTTAAACTCAGGTCCTGGATGCTAGCTCTGAGCTCTTTTGTACTTTAGCACTTTGATCCACAGCTCCACTTCTGTTTTTGGTTTTGTTTTGTTTTTGAGTAGTTTATTGGAGGTAAGAGTCTCATGGGGACTAGCTTTGAACTGTGGTCCTCAGATCTCAGGCTCCTGAGTAGCTAGGATTACAGGAAGCCACCGGGTTTGGAAGCACTTTTGGAAAAGATCTGTTAGACAAGACCCAGCCATTTGTTCTTTGCATTGGACAAAAACCACTGTATCTTGCTGAAGACAAGGCTGGGTCTCCTAAACTATCTGTAAGAAGGGAAGGAAGGGCTCAGGAAGACTGGACTCTTAAGAAATTGTGGGACGGGTCTATTTAGAATCCTGCCACCAAAAGTACCTAACAAGCACTTGAGTGCTAATCATTATGACATAACATCAACTTAAGGTTAAATCCTATCACTAGTTATGTAGACACCGACTGTCCTTTTCCTCTTCAGGGCTTTGTGCTGTGTCACTCCATTGCTGGGGGAACAGGTTCTGGCCTGGGCTCCTATCTTTTAGAGCGGTTGAATGACAGGTAAGCCTGTGTTTGGGAGCCCAGAAAGAGACAGGGTCTTCAAGTTGGTTTCCTCAGTGACTATGAGGCCCAACTGACATTCCTTCTTCCGGTTTATTGGAATTGGAAAAGAGCCCTTCTGTTCCCTCCTAGAGCGAGGAAAGCAAAGTTAGAATGAAGAAACCCAGTCATACTCTCAGTGAATGAGCCTGGAATCTGGGCCTTCCTTGAAGGTCTCAGGATTAAGGGCAGGTTTGCAATTGGAACCATAGATTCTGTGGTGTATCTCTTTTCCTTCCTGCTTTGGGGCTACAGACTTTCAAAAGTCATGTCTTCCTTTCCTGCTGATCTTTTCACTTCACTTAAATTACCTCAATCAGATTAAGCAGCTCCCAGAAGAGTTGAGAAGCTTAATATCCGCCACATCTCCAGTCATGACCCTCTTCCTTTGCCAACCCCCACCAGATACCCTAAGAAGCTGGTGCAGACCTACTCAGTGTTTCCCAATCAGGATGAGATGAGCGATGTCGTAGTCCAGCCCTACAACTCACTCCTCACACTCAAGAGACTGACCCAGAACGCAGACTGTGTGGTGAGTCCTGGGCTCCAGCCACCACCCCTGTCTAACCATGTCCATGCATTCATAACGCCCATTTGAGCCCTAGTCTGTGCCCTAGGATTGGGTACGTTTCTATTGGATGGGATTTTGGGCCAGGAGGTTCCAGACTTCAGAGCTGCTGATGGTCTTGAATGTAGAAACCTCTTGTCTCCTCGCAGGTGGTACTGGACAACACAGCCCTGAACCTGATCGCCACAGACCGCCTGCACATCCAGAACCCATCCTTCTCCCAGATCAACCAGCTGGTAAGCGCCCTTTGCGGGAGTCCTCTGAAGTCCTTCCTGGAGCGGCCGTGAGAGAGGTCAGTCCCATGCAGGCCTTGCAAGGCCTAAGACATGGAATCCTTGTTCCCAGGTATCCACCATCATGTCGGCCAGCACCACCACCCTGCGCTACCCTGGCTACATGAACAACGACCTCATTGGCCTCATTGCCTCGCTCATTCCCACGCCACGGCTCCACTTCCTCATGACGGGCTACACCCCCCTCACCACGGACCAGTCAGTAAGAGCTTTTGGTGTCCAAGGTCACGGTGGCCTTGGGCCCAGCAGGTCCTGCCCCTGCCTTTCTCTCTTCCCCTCTACCCCAGGAGTCCTTTGCAGGCCCCAGAGGCCCGCATGCTCAGGGACTGCTTGCTGCCTTGTCTCTGTCTGTGGCTCCTGCTGATGAGGGTGAGCTTCTGCTCCCTCACAATGGTTCAAGTTTGCCGAGCTGAGAGAGGCTGATAACCTAGGCCTTGCTACGGCAGAGACCCTGGGACCTGAGCTAGTGACATCCTTGGAGGGACTATCCTACATCCTACCCCATGTCTGATGGTGACAGGAACTGTCTACTGTCCTCTCCTAGTGCATCTCTGGGGACTACACCCTGAGTACTGGCCTGTGACCCCTTCTCCCATCAGGTGGCCAGTGTGAGGAAGACCACGGTCCTGGATGTCATGCGTCGGCTGCTACAGCCCAAGAATGTGATGGTGTCCACAGGCCGGGACCGCCAGACCAACCACTGCTACATCGCCATCCTCAACATCATCCAGGGAGAGGTGGACCCCACCCAGGTAGATGAGGCCCCTTCACCCCGCAACTGGACCACAGGATAGAGGAGAGTCAGCCACCACCCACTGCTCTGTGCCCACCCTAGGTTCACAAGAGCCTGCAGAGGATCCGGGAGCGGAAGCTGGCCAACTTCATCCCCTGGGGCCCAGCCAGCATCCAGGTGGCACTGTCAAGGAAGTCTCCCTACCTGCCCTCAGCTCACCGGGTCAGTGGGCTAATGATGGCCAACCACACCAGTATCTCTTCGGTGAGTGTCAGTTTGCGCCTTTTTCTCCAGGTTATTTTCCCCATTGCCTCTGCTTCTGGTGCCTGGCTGTGGGGAGGACTCAGACATGGTTCCCTGGCTATAAGGGCCCTGGTGCCGCTGGGTTTGTTTGTGATGCCTGCTTTCTGCATGCCCCAAGCTCTTTGAGCGGACCTGTCGCCAGTTTGACAAGCTGCGGAAACGGGAGGCCTTCATGGAGCAGTTCCGCAAGGAGGACATCTTCAAGGACAACTTTGACGAGATGGACACGTCCAGAGAGATCGTCCAGCAGCTGATCGATGAGTACCATGCAGCCACGAGGCCAGACTACATCTCCTGGGGCACCCAGGAGCAGTGAGTTCCCCACGACAGAAACCCTCATCTGCCTTACTGGTTGCCCAGGCCAGACATGACTGACCACCCCTCAGAGCACAGATCAGCAAGCTCACAGATCTCTCATACATACACATGGCACTCTCTGTTGGCCTGGGAACCCTTTACTTCTCTTAACAAGAGTATTTATCTTTAATAAAGCACTGGAACCTAAATCAAGTCATTGGTGCCTTTGAAAGTTTCAGAGCTGGGGAAGGGAAGATGCCTGTTTTTTTCCCCTCCCTGCATCTTCATCTCTGAGCCAACAGATGGGGACACACAGATGGGGTGTGCGCCACGTGAAATTCCCTTCCAGAATGAGAAGCCCCACAGATTCAATGTTCTCTCTTGACTTCCTCTGGCCCCAGGTCCCTTCTTCTATAGCAGGTAAAGCATCCCACCAGTTTTATGTTCCCACATCAGATTGTTCAGTTGATCATTACAAGGAAAAAACTAGAGTCACTACTCTACCAGTAGGTCCTAAGCAAACATGTCAGCCTGACTACTTTTCAGCTTCTGGCCAACAGGGTAGTGGTGGAGAGCCAGTGCTGGAGAAAACCACGTTTTCAAACAGCTGGATTCTAGGACAATCAAATTAACACCAAGTTCAAAGCAGGCTCAATGCTAATTTCCATAATTCCACTCTCAGATGGTCTCTAGTTATTCAAAGGGCCAGTCCCTTGCCCTTCTGGTAGGAGATTTCAAGGAAGTATTGCTTATATCTTCAGGATCAAAATGGCAGAGATTCTGCTTAGACTGTGGTGGATTGTTGAGGCCCTATTAGGCTCTTTTATACCCTAAAGGTAAGTATGTAGGATAGTGAACATGTACTACAAGCAGGTTATTTTGTTTAATCTTCATGACAGTCTACCAAAGTGGTGGTTAAATTTTTCATTTTGTTTGTCTTTGTGTTGGTACTGGGGTTTAAACTCAGAGCCAGCCAGGCTTTTAATTTCCCAAAGTCACTCAGCTAGTAAATGGCAATGTTCAAACTGGTCTTACAGACTGGCATCTGTATTTCTAATCATTGTGTTGTGCTACTTTGTATATTTTATAACCTAGTGTAGAATTACCTCATTTCTGGGGTCTTCTAGAATAGTCATAGTCAGAGGACATGGGGACCTCAAATGCTTGTGGGGACAGCAAGTTCAATCCCTGAAATGAGGAATATTAGTTTCACAGGCTTCACGCTGCCCTGCAAATGGTTCCTGAACCAGGACAGAGTAGTTAGTTGGTGACCTGTGCTTGCCCTCGGGCTATCTGAGACCAATATTTGCTGGGCTGGGAATATATTTCAGTGGCAGAGCACTTCTAGTATGTATGAAGCTCTTGAATTTAATACTCATCACTACAAAAAAAATAATCATCGTATTTGCTCATGATTGATCTGGGGACGGTAAACCTATTTATCCTTAATAAAGCTCTGCCTATAAATGGGGAGCAATATTCAGGCCCGTCCCTGACAGATTGAGGAGACCCTTGCAGGACTAATTGGCAAAACATCAGGCAGTCAAAAGTCAGGCTCTGGGTTGCATTGTGGTGACAAGGAGTTCGCAAGCTTGTCACCACCACAGTCAAAGCAGCTTGTCTGTCACTATCCTTTGCCAGGCTCTGCAGGGAGCTGACTCAGAGCCTGGTCAGTGTTAGCCAGCTGCCTGTTCTCTAAGGGGGGGGGAGGATGGCTTCAGTGAGAACCAGTGTGTACCTGGTCCCTGCTCAGCTCTGCCTCTTGCGTCCCTGGTGCTTCACTTCCGCCCTCTCCTTTGCTGGCTCCTTAATGCTTAGCTTTTAGGGCATCTGCATAAGTGCCTTTGCTGAGTGGGGATCCTGAGCCAATGTAGCCAGGCTACTTTATGTGGCCCACCTCTGGGCCACAAGCAACCCCAAGAGCCCTACTTTGTAGGATCCAATTAAATATGTTACTCACAAATAATGCAGAATGATGATAAGATGGTGTCTGAGCCGGGCACTGGTGGGTGGCTCATACCTGTAATCCTAGCTACTCAGGAGGTTGAGATCTGAGGAACGCAGTTGGAAGCCAGCCTAGGTAGGAAAGTTCATGAGACTGTTATCTCCAATTAACCACCAGAAAAACTAAAGTGGTAGTGCTGTGACTCAAAGTGGCAGAATGCTAGCCTTGAGCAAAAAGCTCAGGGACAGGCTCTGAGTTCAAGCCCTATGGCTGACAAAAAAAGAAGGACGAAGAGGCTGAGAGTGTGGCCTAGTGATAGAGTGTCCCTGGTACCACATACACAGAAAAAGCCAGAAGTGGTGCTGTGGCTCAAGTGGTAGAGTTCTAGCCTAGAGAAAGCCCAAGGACAGTGCCCAAGTCCTGAATTCAAGCCCCAGGACTGCCTAAATAAAGGAAGAATGAAGAAAGGAAGAAGGGACTCAGTCAAAATGCCTCCTTGTTCTGACTGCTGAAATCTTAAGCAGAGACACCAGCCTCGGGCCAGGTCCCTCCCCCAAGGCTATTTCCAGATCACCTATCACCCACACCAGGGCAGCCTCTCCCTGTTCTTGGCCAGTGGCAAACCCCAAATTATGTCAACCAGAGGGCAGCTCAGAGGCCAGGTGGAAAGGGAGGGAGGCCTCTGGGAATCAGGACAGCAGGTGGTGCTGGTAGTGAGAAGTCCTTGTGGTTTGGAAAGACTGCAAGCCACAGAAGTACCACTGTGAGAGGCCCAGATTGCTGTGGTTAAACAATACCCAAGTCTGGATCAGAGACTGCTTTTGGACTAAAGAAATATAAGAAAAGGGCCTTAGAACATACACGAGACAGAAATCTAGAGCAGGGAGTACATACTCCCAATAAGCATTTGTAAATGAATCTGAAATTTAGGGACTATAGCTTTAGAAACAGATAAGACAAAAAGGAAAAAAAAGGTAGCAGGGCCATGAGTGTGGCCTGGTGGTAGACTGCTTGCCTAGCATGTACAAAGCCCTGGGTTCAATTCCTTGGTACTATATACACGGAAAAAGCTGGAAGTGGTGCTGTGGCTCAAGTGGTAGAGCACTAACCTTGAGCACAGCTCAGAGACTGTGTTCAGGCCCTGAGTTCAAGCTCTAGGACTGGCAAAAAAAAAGTGTCAAGCACACATGTAGAAAGGCCAACCCTGGACAATGCATGGAGAATCAGTCTGGTGCTTGTCATCTGTGGTCTCTACCAGTCACAAAAATTCTAGGTTTTCAATCTGGAGAGTCAATTAAAATCCAACATACAATATTTCCTCCACTAATTCTTCCCTCCAGGACTTCCCTCCTGCCTATTCCTCTCTCTCCAATGTCTTCAGTAGGAAAGGTTACCCTAGAGAGGTAACAAACATTTTTTTTTTCAGTACTGGGCTTGAGCTCAGGGCCTGAGCACTGTCCTTGGATTTTCTCAAGGCTAGCACTCTACCACTTGAGCCTCAGCACCACTTCCGGCTTTTTTCTATGTATGTGGCACCAAGGAATCGAACCCAGGCCGGTAACAAACATTTTAAATCAACATTCTCATTACCAATCCATCACGTACACATTATGATTAGAGCGGGGAGGGGGAGAGGGAGAGAGAGGAGAGGAGGGATATCTGATACTGGGGCTTGAATTCAGAATCTCTTGCTTTTGTTTAGCTATTTTTTTTTTTTTGCCAGTCCTGGGCCTTGAACTCAGGGCCTGAGCACTCTTCTTGGGTTGTCTCAAGGCTAGCACTTTACCACTTGAGCCACAGCACCACTTCCAGCCTTTTCTGTGTATTTGATAGGGAGGAATGGAACCCAGGGCTTTGAGCATGCTAGGCAGGCAGGCTACCACTAGGCCATGCTCCTGGCCCTTAGCTTTTTCAGTTAATGCTAGGGCTGTACCATTTGAGCCACATGTCCACTTTTGGCTGTTTGCTAGTTCGTTGGAGATAAAGGTCTCCCACGAGCTAGACACTGGTGGCTTATACCTGTAGTCTTAGATACTCAGAAGGCTGAAAGCTAAGGAATGCCATTTAAAGACAGCTTGGGCAGCAAAGTCTGTGAGACTTTTATGTACAATTAACCAACAAAAAGCCAGAAGTAGAGCTAAGTAAAAGCTAAATAACAGTACCCAGATTGAGTCCAAGCCTTAGTACTGGCACACACACACACACACACACACACACACACATACACACATACACGCGGAGGGGCGGGGAGAGAGAGAAAGAGAGAGAGATATCTATGGACTTTTCCGCTCAGGCTGACTTTTTTTGACAATTAAAAGTCTTATTTATTCATTATTCTTAAAGACTTATTTTTGACTGGACTCAGACTTGGAAGGAGAAAAAGTGGGGCTCTCAGAGAAGACAGCCTTCACCTCTTGGCAATCTGTTCCTGACGTTTCTCTTTAGCTTCCTTCATTCTCTTAGCCAAAAGCTTAGCATATTCTGCAGCCTCCTCCTTGTTCTTCTTGGTATGTTGTTTCTTCAGAGCAATGTGGCAGTGTTTGTGTTGCAGGACACGTGGAGTAACAAGACGCTGAATCCTGGGTTTTTTACCTTCTTTGTTCAATGATTTTCGAACAACATTTGGCGGACATCAATCTTCTTTCAGAGATTGAAAAGTTTGCGAATTCTGCTAGCCCTTTTGGCTCCCAGACGGCAGGTACAGTGGTATCTGTCAGTCCAGGGATATCTTTTTGTCCTTTTTTTTAACAATAACCAAGTTGAGAGCACTCAGATTGGCATCCACAATGCAACGCCGAACAGATTTACGCTTTCTCGCTCCAGTTCTTGGTCTGTAACAGGAATGCCCTGTGCTCAGTAGCAAGCGAACTCGACCATGAGTCAAGACACCTTGCTTCATGGGAAAACCTTGTTTGTCGTTCCCACCACTGATTCGGATCACATAGCCCTTCATTCTTCACCCAGAGCATCAGCGACAACCTCTGTGGCCATACGCTTCTCATAGACAGTACGGAGTTTGCGTTCATCGTCCACTTTGATGGGTTTCCGACAGCCAGTGGCTGGGAAGGAGATGTTCAGCTTCATGTTGAAGCAGCTGCTCCTCAGGCTGACTTTTAATCTCCTTGATATTTATATCTCAGTCTCCTGAGAAGTTAGGATTACAGGTGTAGCTATCAGTGTTGTGTGTGCGTGTTTCTCTCATTTTTCCTTTTCTAAGAAAGTACTAGGCTTGGGCCTGGAGCATAGCCTACTGGTAGAGTGTTAGCCTAGCATGCACGAAGCCCTGGGTTTGATTCCTTGGTACCACATACGCAGAAAAAGCCAGAAGTGATGCTGTGACTCAAGTAGCAGAGCGCTAGCCTTGAGCAAAAAGTGTCCAAGGACAGTGCCCAGGCTCTGAGTTCAAGCCTTAAGACTGGCAAAAAAAAAGGAAGGAAGAAAGAAAAAGAAAATACTAGGCTTGCCACATAAACAAATGTGTGCTTCAGGACAAATCTACCAAGTTTACCTACAGGCCAGGAATGCTATGACTTTAGATGTGTGTGCTAGAGATGGAATTTGAGGTGTTGAGATGCTGGGCAATCTCTACTACTAAGTTATACCCAAGCACTAATGTCACTTGAACCCTAAACAGTTTTGAAGTAGAAATTGGAAAAAGTGGGGAAATCTGTAATTTCTGTAACTAAAAATGATTTTTAAAATTCTTTTTCTGCAGAACATAAGATACCTGCAGATTCTCAGACCTAGTACCTTCTGGTATCAGGAACCAAATGGTTTGATGTCCTTGAATATCTGTTATTTGATCCTTTGGAAGTGTTCACAATGGATATATTATACAAGGTACCAGGAGTACCTGAATGAAACCCAGTAATGACTACAAGCATTTCACTTCCTACAAACTGAAAATATAGTCATGAATCATGAACTGGAGACAGCTGCGCCAGACAGATTACCAGAGGAAGGTATGATAGTTCTGAGATCTGATGATCTGCAGTCAGTTGAGCAAAGAGGGTGGTCAGAGTTGGCACAGCTGGAAGCCCACCCACGTAATAAAGCAATATTGCCAACTGGATGTGTTCCTCTGAGACGACTTTGGAAAGGCAAAGGAACAGAGCCAAGGTCAAGAGAGGGCCAGAAGGAGGAGCAAGATATCCTCACGAACACCAACCAATTGCTGGGCCAATGAAGACACAGGGTAAAACAACTCTGAATCTTGCCAAAGGACTTGAACAGGACCTGCCTTCCTTTGATCTATAATCTTCTCTAAGAATTCTTATTCCTGCTAGGTACAATCTATCCTTAGGTTGTCTGACCTTTCAGCCATCAGAAAGTGACTGAAATTTGGCCAGGAGCATGGCCTATTGGTAGAGTGCTTGCCTAACATGCATGAAGACCCAGGTTCGATTCCTTAGTACCACATATACAGAAAAAAAGCCAGAAGTGGTGCTGTGGCTCAAGTGGTAGAGGTCAAGCTGTGAGGAATGCCCAAGAAATGCCTCAAGCCCTGAGTCCAAGCCCCAGGACTGGCAAAAAAGAAAGCGAGAAAGAAAAAAAGAAAATGACTGAAATTTTCCTTGCCCAATTAGATTTCCACTGCTGGAAGCAATTCTAGCCTGCATATGCCACCAATGTGAACTCCAAGGATGGAAATGAACCACAGAGCACCAGCTTCAAGAATGGAATTTTTATGAAGTAAACAGATAATAACCTACCAAAAAAGAATGGTGGGTTTTTTTCCAGAGCCCTGTGCCCTCTGCACCGCGCTGCCACTTGGGCTGCCCAAGAATGGTGTTTTTAAAATTTTTTAGAAGAAAATACTAGCCAGGAGCCCGTGGTTCACAATCATAATCCGAGCTACTCGGGAGATTGAGATCTGAGGATTAAAGCCAGTTGGAGTAGGAAAATCCGTGAGATACTTATCTTCAATTAAGTACCAAAAAGCTGAAAATGGGGCTGAGGCTCAAGTAGTAGAGTGCCAGTTTTGAGCAGAAAACATGATTTTGATTCTTCCTTAGTTGTTCCCGAGGTGCATAAAGGCCTATAAAAGATTTGGGAATAAACGTTGACCGGGCACAGTTTCATGTATCTGGCGTCCTAGCTACTTAGGAGGCCCAGAAGTTTGAGACCAACTTGGGCAACAAACACATCAAGGATACAGCCAATATATATATATGTTGATCATTTAATCCCTGGGGTCCAAGCCAGGGTCAGTGGACACCTGTTCACTGAGATGTTGTCACCTGTCTACTGAAATCATAACCAAAAGAGGCAGTAGTTCCTCTCTGAAGACAAGGCACAGGCCCCTCCCTCTGCTAGCACCTGCATGCCCCAGCTCAGACCTCACACACCTTTCCCTTCAGCCATTCTGGCTAGGCAGGTGATTCGGCTGTCCAAGTCATCACTTAGCAACAGTGATGAATAGGAGTTTCTCTGGGTCAGCTGGGCCAGGCCATTTCTGTGTGTCTTCTTCTCCCTTCTCATCTTTCTCTGCGTCTCTCACACACTACAGCTATTTGTAGAAGAGCCAGTGGCAGCATCTTCAGGCATGCTAGAGCAGATGCTCATCTTCAAGGAAGGCTGCTGGGATCAGTAACACCTGTCACCCGGCCACTGGCCAGATTATGTTTCCTGGGTCACTCTAACCCCTCAAAGGGCCACAGCCTTTGAGGTTTCTCATGCTGACATCCTACTCCATTGCTCTCTGCCTTGATTCTGGCACCAGTCACAGTGCTCAACACATGTCCACAGCGTCACCTCCAGCCTTCTCCAACCTCAGCCCACAAGGATTACAGCAGTGGAGCCTTTCCTCAAGCTTCAGATATGTGCAGAAGAACAGTAATAGATGAAAACTTCCACAAATAAGCAATTTGTAAGCTTTAAGATAATTTCTGTTGTGGTATATTTCTCTAATTGGTCTATTTTATCATTAGTGATAGGGGTTAATTTTTCTTTTTCTTTTTTTTGCCAGTCCTGGGGCTTGAACTCAAGTCCTTGGCTTTCCTCAAGATTAGCGCTCTACCACTTGAGCTGGAAGTGTCCAGCTTTTCTGTGTATATGGTACCAAGGAATTGAACCTGGGACTTCGTGCATGCTAGGCAAGAACTCTACCACTAGGCCAAACTCCTGGCCCCAGTGGTTAATTTCTTATGGAGCCCAATTTATAACTCAAGCTATTATAGTTATGTATGTATTGAAAAGTAGTATAAGGCTGGGAATGTAGCTTAGTGGTAAAGTGCTTGCCTAGCGTGCATGAAGCCCTAGGTTTGATTTCTCAATGCCACATAAACAGACAGAAAAAGCCACAGGTGGCGCTGTGGCTCAAGTGGTTAGCTTAGCAGAGGAAGCTCAGGGACAGTGCCCAGGCCCTGAGTTCAAGCCCCAAGACTAGGAAAACAAACAAACAACAAAACAGTATAAGCATATAGGATTTGGTACTTATCATGGTTTCAGGCATGATCTGTGAGTATACTACCCACAGATAAAGGGCATCTACTGCAGGGAATTCTCATAGACATTCACCATGAACACAATCCAGGGCCTGTGAGCCATGGACTTCCAGGAATGTAAAGATTTTTCTGCATAGGGTTTTTCCTCCTTTCCTCCTTCCTCTTTTCCATCCTTCCCTCCCTCCCTTTCTCTCATCCTGTCTGTCACTGTCTCTGTCTCTCTGCCTTTGTCTGTCCCTGTCAATCTGTCTATGGTTCTCTGTCCCTCTCTCTCTCTCTGTATCTCTGTCTGTCTGTCTATCCATCTGTCTCATGCTCTTTGCTAGACTGAACTTAGGTCTTACACAAGCCCTATGCCAGTGTCCTTCAGCTCAGCTAGCCAAACTTGCTTTTTCTTTTTCTTCCTCCTCCTCCTCCTCCTCCTCCTCCTCCTCCTCCTCCTCCTCCTCTTCCTTCTCCTCCTCCTCCTTCTGCTGCTTCTGCTTCTCCTTCTGCTTCTTTTGGTTGGTCATAGGGCTTGAACTCTGGGCCTAGGCACTGTCCCTGAGCTCTTCAGCTCAAGGCTACCACCTTACTCCTTGAGCCACAGACCCACTTCCTAGCCAAACTTCCTTTCATTCTTTTCTTCTAGCCTTTCTCAATGATGGGAAAGTCAGGTAAGGCAGCTTCTTCCACAAGCAAAGCCATCCCCAAACTCTTAAGCCAAACCATAGAATTCAATCCTGATGCTGTGAACAATCATATAAATTTCTAATTCTATAAATATTCTATCACAAAAATTTTATAGCAAGCTTTAGTCCAATTCTGGCCTCTTACTATGCCCTGTGTCTCTTTTTTTCTATATCTGTCTCTATATTTAGATATCTCTAGATATCTATAGATAGATAGATAAATAGATAGATCTATAGATAGATCTATAGATATATCTATATAGATATAGATATATATAAAGAGAGATCTAGAGATATCTAAATATTTATCTCTCTCCATATGTTTTTCCCCAAAGACTGTTACATAGCCAAAGACTGGCTTCAAACTTAAGATCTTCCCATCTCACCCTCTCAGGTTCTAGGATTACAGGCATGCATCATCATGCCTGGCTTTACTTTATGCTTTTCAAACAGTACACCTGTGATCCTAGCCACTCAGGAGGCTGCACTCCAAAGAATGACAGTTCAAAATCAGCTTAAGCAGAAAAATCTGCAATACTATATTTCCAAAATAACCAGTGAAAAGGAGAAGTGAAGACATGGTTCAAATGGTAGAATGCCAATTGGGCAAGTACAAAATCCTGAATTCAAGTTCAGTATCATTAAACAAAAACAAACCAAAACCAAAAGCCTGGCACTGGTGGCTCATGCCTATAATCCTAGCTCTTCAGAAAGCCGAAGCCAACCTGGGCAGGAAAGGCCAGTTCTTATAGCTAATGAACTACCTAAAACACAGAAGTGAGCTGTGGCTCAACTAGTCTTGAGCACTAAAGCTCAGGGACAGAGCCCAGGCATTAATTGAAGCCCTATGACAAGAAAAAGAGAGAGAGAAAGAGAAAGAGAGAGAGGAGGGGAAGGGAGGGAAGGAAGGAAGGAAAGAAGGAAGGAAAGAAGGAAGGAAGGAAGGAAGGAAAGAAGGAAGGAAGGAAGGAAGGAAGGAAGGAAGGAAGGAAGGAAGGAAGGAAGGAAACAAAAAACAACTACAATTTATTTACAGTGTTAGGATACCCTCCCTCTCAGAATGTCGTTATCACCCAGGCTTGTTATCTTGGGCAGGTCATTTCCTGTTCCTGGGTCTTGATTTCATCATTCATTCATTCAATAAATGTTTATTCAGAAATTAGTAACCTGCAAAGATGAGCGTGATATCAGCAGGAGGAATTTTCACCATAATGTTTGTGTGCTCATGTAAATATCTCCTTGTGTTCACTGTATGATTTGGGCTGTGATGGAGATTGGTCAAGATACTGGATGACGGAAGGGTGGCTGTGGTTCAAGGGATAAGGTGGTGGACTTGAGCTGAAAAGCTCAGGGACAGTGCCCAGGTGCAGAGTTCAAATCCCACAACCATGAGAAAAGAAAAGATACTGGATGAGGTGAGATGGAAAGCCTATGTCTGATTAGGGGTATAGGGGCCTGTAAAATAAGGTGTATGACCTCTAAATAAACCTTTTTTGGACTGAACTCAGGGCCTGAGCACTTCCTTGGGCTAGCACTCTACCACTTGAGCCACAGCCCCACTTACAGCTTTTCTATGTATGTACTGAGGACTCAAACCTGGGCCTTCATGCATGCTAGGCAAACACTCTACCATTAGGCCAAACTCCCAGCCCTGAAGCATCATTATTCTGAGATTGTGATGCATTCTGCTTCAGGCCAGCTTCTACCAGAGCAGATGGAATGTGCCATTGGCACTGACCCATTTAACACCAAGGGTTCTCTTTCAACTTGAAGAGAAACACTTTCTCATTATCAGAGTTTTGCATTATCCAGTTCTAATGATCACCAAGGAGAACCCATAACATTAAAATCAAATCTGGAGCCAGTGTTAGTAAGCACGGCTGTAATTCTGTGGTTTGAGGCCACTATGGGCAGGAAATCAGTGAGCCTCTTATCTCCAATAAACACCTCAGAAAAATAGCAAGGAGGGGTAGAGGGCTAGCCTGAGCAAAAGTTGCTCAAAGATGATACCCAAGCCCTGAGTTCAAGCCCCAGGACCAGCAAAAAAAAAGAAAAGAAAGAAAAGAAAGGAAGGAAGGAAGGAAGGAAGGAAGGAAGGAAGGAAAGAAGGAAGGAAGGAGAGCTGTGAATTGAGTGGTAGAGCACTAGTCTTGAGCAAAAAAGCTCAGGGACATTGCCTAGGCCCTGATTTCAAGCTCCAGGACACTCTCTCTCTCTCTCTCTCTCTCTCTCTCTCTCTCTCTCTCTCTCTCTCTCTCTCTCTCTCTCTCTCCCGATTCAAATTCATTATATAAAGCACATTATATGCTAAGTGATGAAACAAATATATTGTTTGGTGGTGAGAAGCAAAGCAAGAGCTACACAAAAATGAACTGATCAGCTGGGCGTGGTGGCTCACGCCTGTAATCCTAGCTACTCAGGAGGCTGAGATCTGAGGGTCAAGGTTCAAAGCCAGCCCAGGTACACAAAAGAACCTGAGACTCTTATCTGCAATTAACCCCTAGAAAATGGGAAGTGGGGCTTGGCTCAAGGGTAGGGTGGTAGCTTTGAGCTGAAGAGCACAAGGACAGCACCCAGGCCAAGTTCAAGCCCCATTACCCACAAAAAAAAAAAAAAAAGAAAGAAAGAAAAAAATTGAATTGATCATACAGTTTCCTCTTGAGCAACTTCAAGGTGGGATGCAACAGAAAAGCACTGCCAGCCGAGGGTCACCTCTGAGCCATGGAGGGCGATGGCAGTAAACAGCAGGAAAGAGCTCAAGGGGTTGTTCACAGGGCTCCTTCTGCCTGTTTGAGCACAGGTAGTTCAGCCACAGAGGACTGTGTATACTTATTTGTTTCTGGCTTATCCAGAGATTACACGAGTTGGTTACCCTGGTATGATTGGAAGGAAATATGTATAGTACAATAATCATCAATTAGCGTCAAAATAGACTAAAAGTCTGTGTGTAGGTGTGTCTGCATCATGCACATGTGTACACAGGTATAATGTATTGGTACTGGGGCTGGAACTCTGGGCCTGGCTGCTGTTCCTTAGATTTTTCCACTCAAGGCTGGCACTCTACCACTTGAGCCACAACTCCACTTCTGGCTTGCTCTATCTATCTATCTATCTATCTATCTATCTATCTATCTATCTATCTATCTATCTATCCAACTATCTATCTATCTATCTTACTTGGAGACAAGAGTCTCACAGTCTTTTCTCCTCTGCTGGCTTCCAACGGTGACCCTCAGCTCTCACACTCCTAAGCAGCTAGGATTACAGATGTAAGCTCCCCAGCATGGACTAACTAAACCAAAACTTCTACCTTTTATACAAAAACAACAGGAGCGCTGAACACATGCTTGTGTATACTTACCCAGCACTCGGAAGATTGAGACAGGAAAAACCCAAATTTAAGTCCAGTCTAGGCTACTTAGCAAAACTTTTCTAAAAAAGGGAAAAGATCCAAGACTGTAATCCTAGCTACTCAGGAGACTGAGATCTGAGGATCACTGTTCAAAGCCAAGTCGAGCAGGAACATTTGTGAGATTCTTATCTCCAATTAACACCACCAAAAAAGCTGGAAGTGGAGCTGTAGCCCAAGTGGTAGGGTGCTAGCTTCAGGCAAAAAAAAAAAAAAAAAAAGGCTCAGGACAGCAGACTCTGGAGTTCAAGCCCTAGAACCAGCGGGGGGGAGGGGGAGGAAAAAAAAAAAAAGACGGGCTGTGAGTTTGGCCTTGTGGTAGCATGCATGAAGATCCTCGGTACTATGTACATAGAGGAAGCCAAAAGTGGCTGTGGTTCAAGTGGTAGAGCTCTAGCCTTGAGAAAGCCCAAGGACAGTGCTCAGGCCCTGAGCTCAAGCCCCAGAACTGGAAAAAAAAGAATTAATTTTTTTAAATAGGATAAAAATATTCAAGGGGGTGTCACAGATCAAGAGTCATTGTATACATTAAATGTTTGGTTAAATGGAAAAAATTTCAATACATAGCCTACACAATTAAGAAAAGTGAGGGAAGGGGTGGTTAGGGAGGGATGGGTGAGAATGTTGAAAGGGGGACATTGATCAAGACACACAGTATTTATAAAATGCTTTATGGATGGACATTTCTTTAAGTACAACTACTTAAAGATAATAAAAATATTTAATAGTAAATAAAGGAAAGGTAAAGTGAGGGGAAATGAAAAGAGGGGAGGGTTAAAAAAAGGGAAAAGAAAGAAAGGTGAAGGAAAAAGAAGGGAAAAATAAATAGATTCGTAGGCTGGACTGAGATCTTTTGGTTCCACATCTAGAGCCTCTTGGCAGCCCCTCTCAGCAGACTGCCTCTCGCCTTCCTTTTCCTTGGGTTGCACAGCGTCTTTTTCTATGTGACCACGATGGGGGAAGGGCTGGAAGGCCTAATTAATAAATGATCTCCATGTTCCGTCCAGCTGCAGCATGCTGTCACTGCACCTCCAATCAATCAACTCATAATGCATGCTGACTACAAGTCCACACAAAGGGAAGTAGCAGATGATGACCATGACAGAAGCAGCTTCCCCTCCCTAAAAGCCATGTTTCCGTGAGACATATTAACAAGTGCATCGAGATTTTAAAAAATTAAATGCATTCTAAGGAAGCTTTGCCTGGTGAAAATGTGTTTTCAGAAGCAGACTGGAATATAGACTAAGGTCTTAGGTTTTATGGCTGCTACTAACGGACATCCAAGGACAGTGGTAATTAAGGATAATGGGGTTATAAACTAAGACAGTAGTATCATCTTTAAAATGCCATTGTGGGGCCAGGCACTGATGTGGCTCATGCCAACAGGCACCAGAGGCTCATGCATGTAATGCCAGCTATCCAGGTGGCTGAAATTCATGGCTCAAAATCAGCCTAGAAAGAAACATCCATGATACTTTTATCTCAAATTAACCAGTGAAAAGCTAGAAGTGGAGTTGTTGTTCAAAGTGCACCAGCCTTCAGTGAAAAAGCCAGTGTGAGGCCTTGAGTTCAAGCCCCAATCTGACACACCCACACAACATACAAATGTTAATAATAAATAAAGTAGATATGAAAATATGTAAAATGAAACCATTTAAATGTGACCTTTGACCTTATTCATTCTCTAATTGATATTAATATCAAAATACAGTACTGGGGTTTTTTTTTGTTTTTTTTTTGCCAGTCCTGGGCTTGAGCTCAGGGCCTGAGCACTGTCCTTGGACTTTCTCAAGGCTAGAGCTCTACCACTTGAGCCTCAGCACCACTTCTGACTTTTTTCTATGTATGTGGTACTGAGAAATCGAACCCGGGTCTTCATGCATGCTAGGCAAGCACTTTAACCACTAGGCCAAACTCCCGGCCAACAGTATTGTATTTTAAAATATAGCTAGAATCCTCTCGTAGGGGGACCAGGACATTAGCCTAGTGGTAGAGTGCTTGCCTAGTATGCATGAAGACCCAGGTTCCATTCCTCCGTCCCACATACATAGAAAAAGCTTAAAGTGGTGCTGAGGCTCAAGTGGTAGAGCTCTATCCTTGAGAAAGCCCAAGGACAGTGCTCAGGCCCCTGAGTTCAAGCCCAGGACTGGCAAAAAAAATCCTCTTGCAGGGACAACCATGGATGGTTAGCATTCTACCACTTGAGCCACAGATCCTCAGTAGAGATAGGTGCCTTACAGACTTTCCTGCCTGAGCTGGTTTTGAACCAGATCCTATGATCTCAGCCACCTGAGTAGTTAAGATTACAGGTGTGAAACACTAGGCTACAGCCTTTTTGCTCTTTTTTAAACCACTGCTATGGGTGCTGTGATTAAACATCTCTGCTCAAGGCTAGCACTCTACCACTTGAGCCATAGTGCCACTGAATTATTTGATTGGAGATAGGAGTTTCACAGGGACTTTTCTGCCCAGGTTGGGATCAAACCAAAATCCTTAGATCTCAGCCTCTTGAGTAGCTAGGATTACAAGTGTGAGCCACCGGTGCCCAGCTATGTTGCCATTTTGAGAATAAAAATAAACCTTCTCTTCCTCTGGGCACATGCTATCCAACTCCACCACCTACCCAAAACTTTCTCACTGCACCAGTTTTCACCTTTAACCGAGCCCTCTGTCTGGACTAGCAAGAACTTGACCTTCTCCTCTTCAAATCCCTTTACCTCTCTACTTGTCAGCCACAAGGTACCAGCTCCCTTACCCCTTAACCTTAAACTTGATGGCTTAAGCTTGTGCCACCATTCCTGTACCTCATATCCTAGTTCTTTTTATCCCATTCTTTCCCCCAATGCTGCTTTCATTCAGTCACTTCTTAGCTTTCATATTCTTCTTCATGCAGCCTGATGTCTTTTTCTTTCCTTTTTTCTTTCCTTCTTTGTGCCAGTCTTGGGGCTTGAACTCAGGGCCTAGGTGCTGTCCCTTGACTTTTTTGCTCAAGGCAAGCATTCTATCAATCACTTGAGCTACAGCTCCATTGTTTTTTTTTTTGTGTTTTGTTTTTGGTAATTTATATATGTTTATGCCTGGGCTGACTTTGAACTACAATCCTCAGATCTCAGCCTTCTGAGTAGCAAGGATTATAGACATGAGCCACCAGCATATTTGTCTCCTTTTTTTTTTTTAATTTTAAACAGTCCTGGGGCTTGAACTCAGGACCTAGGCACTGACCCTAAGCTTCTTTGGCTCAAGACTAGCACTCCACCACTTGAGCCATAGCACCACTTCTGGCTTTTTTTTTTTTTCTTCCTGTTTATGAGGTACTGAGGAATCAAACCCAGGGCTTCATGCATGCAAGACAAGCACTCCACCACTAAGCCACATTCCCAGCCTCTTTTGTTTTCTTCATCTTCAACTCATTCCCCAGGGTCTGTGGCTTTCGCTAACTGTCCTCTTACTGTCACTTGGGTGGCAGCTGAGCACAGATCAAGACAATGCACACTCACGCAGACAGTTGCCATGACAACCCAGTCTCTACCCTTCACCACCCCCTGAGCTGGGAGTCCTTCTGGGCTGTCCTTGTCAGCTCTCTTCTGTTTCCTACCTTTATCTATCTCCCCTCTCATCTGCTGATAACTTCACTCCTACTTGACAGTGAAAATAGAAGTCATCAGGCAGGAGCCTCCTCAACTTCCTGCATCCCAGCTCCCACCCTACTGAAACATTTATTTTTATCCCCACTCATCCTTTCCTCCCTTTTACTGTGGGAAAAGTTTCCTTCCTGTAGTTAATCACTCCACCTGAGCCCTTCCTCTCAACAGTTCCAGCCTCCTCAGTACCCTTCATTCCCCAAATTCTCTGTCATCTTAGTATTTCAGCATGGAAGCCTCGTCTATGTTCTGAAAGCCAGTGTTCCCTTCACCCCATATTCCCATGTTTGGTGCACAAGTCTTCTCTTATCACCTTGCAAGATTTTGGTGGTGGTGGTGGTGGTGGTGTGTGTGTGTACTGGGACTTTAACTCAGGTCTTGTACTCTCGCTTGGCTTTTTCATTCAAGGCGGGTGCTCTGCTCTTAAACCACAGCGCCACTTCCAGCTTTCTGGTGGTTAATGGGAGAAAAGAGTCTCATGCACTTTCCTGTCTGGACTGGCTTCAAGCTGTAATCCTCAGATCTAAGCCTCCTGGGTAGCTAGAATTACTGAAGTGAGTTACTGATACCTGGCTTGTGTGTCTATTATTAATGTATTAAATGACAAGATCTTAAACTGGGTCTAATAACTTCATCATTTTAAAGCGATGACTAGGGGCCGGGAGTTTGGCCTAGTGGTAGAGTGCTTGCCTAGCATGCATGAAGACCCGGGTTCGATTCCTTGGTATCACATACATAGCAAAAAGCCAGAAGTTGAGCTGAGGCTTAAGTGGTAGAGTGCTAGCCTTGAGAAAGTCCAAGGACAGTGCTCAAGCTCTGAGCCCAAGCCCAGGACTGGCAGGAAAAAAAAAAAAAGCTATGACTATTAAATAGTATTTTGCCACACTGGCATCAACTACCATATGATATAAAAATAGCACTGACTTTTACAGGTGGCAAAATCACAGGTACTAATACCATAGAAATGTGCCTACATTCATAATTGAAAGAAGGCAACATTTTAGTTGGAGGTAAGTAAAAATGTAATTTCCTCTCTATCTAAGTCCATGTCTCCTGTTCTTTTTATTATTGTTGTTGTTGTTGTTGGAGACAAGTTCTCACTCATAATCCTCCTGCCTCAGCCTTCTGAGTGCTGGGATAACAGGTATGCATCACAGTACTTGGCTATCTTCCATCATGTTATGACGTTCTTGCAACTATGCCCTTGTGCTTCCCAGCCTCCACAAATATGAGCCCAAAGAAACCTTGATTCATCAACATTGCCAAGATTCAGGTGATAGCAACAGAACATGGAGGGAGATGCCCTGTCCTCTTCTTACCAATCTCCTCTATACACAAATCTATATGTCTCCGTATCTATATTATTGTGGTTCTGCTTCATACAAGCAGTATTTAGTCTTATTTCCTGTTCACTGACTAAATAATATGTGTGTGTGTGTGTGTGTGTGTGTGTGTGTGTGTGTGTGTGTGTGTGTGGAGAGGGGAAAGGAAGCACTCAGCCTGTTTTAGCCTCTTTCATAACCAGAATTCCCTTTTCACAAAAGAGCTTCAGCGGCTCTGCCATTGTTTGTATAGCATACGTTAAACCCTCTGGGCTCCAGGGTCCCAGGTGCCAAGACTGAAGCAATTCTTACTAGCTGCTTTTGCATGGTAAGCCTACTGTTTGTTCTTTCTCCAGGTCCTTAAGAACAGTTTTAGAAGTAGAGATTTGTGGGCTGGGAGTTTGGCCTAGTGGTAGAGTGCTTGCTTAGCATGCATGAAGACCTGGGTTCAATTCCTCAGTACTACATAGAAAAAGGCAGAAGTAGTGCTGTGGTTCAAGTGGTAGAGCTCTAGCTTTGAGAAAGCCCAAGGATAGTGCTCAGGCTCTGAGTTCAAGCCCCAGACTGGCAAATAAAATAAAATAGAAAGCCTTGAGTTAAAAAGCCAAGGAAGAACAGAAGGCCCTGAGTTCAAGCTCCAAAACCCAGCCTTCTTTTCCTCCCTTCACACCTCTACTTGGTCATCTTCATGAAAGGCTTAACCACAGTTCACCTGCTTCAGGATAAGTATGCAGGAAACACTACAGATGAAGGTGCATCCCAAAGCATGGTTTCATCAACCAGGGATGCCCAGTGCAGACAGTAGACACTTAACATATTTGTTAGCTTAATTATGCCACATTTGTCTGCTTCGCCACAATTTACTGCATTATTAAAATCTGGATCAGAGATCTTAGACTGTAGTAAAATCAACGATGAACTATGGATAATTAATCTTGAGATGCGGATGTGAAACTTTGCGACAGACCACGAGCCTGGCTTTCTGTTGAACCTCAATAGAAGTTAGGTATGAAAGGGCATCAGTAGAATTAAACAAATGGATTAAAACAAATGACTTAATGCTGGATAGCAGCGGCTCAGGTCTGTAATCTTAGCTACTCAGAAGGCTCAGGTCTAAGGACTGGTTCAAAATCAGCCCTAGCCGAGAAGTTGGTGAGACTCTTCAATGAATCACCAAAAAACTATAAGTGGAGATGCAGTCTAACTAGTAGATGCCAGTCTTGAGTGAGTGCCAATTGAGCGAGTAAAAAAGCCAAGTGAGAGCTTCAGGCCCTGAGTTCAAACCATAATACCAATACCAACTTTTTTTTTAAAAAAAGAAATGCTTATTATTTTTTGCCCACACCTTAAATAAAACCTGTCATCTTCAGCAGCAGCTACACACTGTTTCACTTCTAGTTGTGTCAAGTGATAATAATAGTAACTAATGATTGTTGAGTTCATTTTGAGTCAGACACATGGTATGTGCTCATTCATCTTTTCATTTCACCCATATGTATAGATTGATTGGTTTTCAGGTGAAAATCTACAGCCTACTAATAATACGCACAAATGTGTGTCAGTTTCCAATTGATTTCTGCAAGACTAGGAGAGGAGCCTCCAGTTAGTTTCACTGGCTTCTCAGAGGAAACTTAAACTGCTGCTTCTTCAACTCATGTAAATCCACACCTTCTAACCTGCTTGCCTATTGACTGGGATTGGAAGAAACTTTCCCCCCTTCTGACTGAAGTCAGAATAAGGCACTGTTACTAATCACAAGAAAGGGGGAAATTAAACTCTCCTGTTTCCTGAGCACTAATAAATTTCTTAGGACTTTTTTTTTTTTTGGCCAGTCCTGGGGCTTGAACTCAGGGCTTGAGCACTGTCCTCAAGGCTAGCACTCTGCTACTTAAGCTACAGCACCACTCCTGGCTTGTCTATGTATGTGGTACCAAGGAATCGAACCCAGGTCTTTGTGCATGCGAGGCAAGCATTCTACCACTAGGCCAAACTCACACAGAGGGAGGGGGAGATACACCCATCTCCCTCTCACAGAGGGAGAGACAGGTACACCATCTCTGAAGTCAACTGGGAAAAATGGGAGAGGGTCTTGGCAAAGCCTTAGAAGACAGCTGGCTGTTGGGGGAAGGGCGCCTCAAGGCTAACCAAGGATTACTGTCCTCTCCCCATTTCCTTTAAACTTCAAAGGGAGCAGCCAGACTCTTCCCTGCAGAAGTGACACTACTGAGTGCTTCTCTCAGACTAAGTTGGAGGTGAGAGCCTGGGGGCCCAGTGGGATGACAGGAATGGAAGGAGGCGCTGGGTGGGGGTGAGGCAAGCCAGAACTTTTTACAGAAGCCCAGTGGATTCTAGGCTGTAGAGACTGGAAGTCACTGAGTTCTCGCTCTATTTTTTCTTTTTAAATGCCAAGTACACAGGTATGGCGCATGCCTGTAATCTTAGCTACTCTGGAGGCTGGGATCTGAGGATCACAGTTCAAACCAGGCCAGGCAAGAAAGTGTGTGATTCTTATCTCCTCTAAACTGCTCAGAAAAAGCTGAAAGTAGCACTTTTACTCAAGTGGCAAAGTGCTGTCCTTGAGCAAAAAGGAATTCAGAGATCATACCCAGGCCCCAGAGTTCCATCCCCAGGATGAGGGAGAAGGAGGGGAAGAGGAAGAGAGAGAGGGAGAGGAAAGGAAAAAAGAAGCAAGGAAGGAAGGGAGGAAGGAAGCGGGACTCTTATGTTGCAGCTTCTAGAGAAATAAAGGGACAGTTTCCTGATAGACAGGCCAAGGGAACCTAAGAGAGCACAGAACCCAGCCCACATCCCACCAGTGGGGGCTTGGAATGTTCCAGAGAATGAAGAGACAGCACTGACTCCTCAATAATTAGTCTGCAGACAATTGGCCATCCATATGGAAAAAATAAACTAGATCCTATCTCACAGCAAGCCTCCAAATAAATTCCAGATGAGCTACACAGACCTGCAGAGAACAAGCATAGCCATTACAGAACTGCTAAATGAAAGCACAGGAGGTCTATATGACACTGGGGTAGGGGAGCTTTCTGTGATAAGATTTAAAGCATTTAAAACATAAAAGGAAAGAGCTATATATATGGAAATTAAAATCCTGGGCTAGAACTGCAGCTCAGAGAAAGGGTGCTAGCTTGGTCAGGTCCTAGGTGCCCAAGAGCCGTGTGTGTGTGTGTGTGTGTGTGTGTGTGTGTGTGTGTGTGTTAAAATCTTTTGTATGGGGCCAGGAGTTTGGCCTAGTGGTAGACTGCTTGCCTAGCATCTAGCATGCAGGAAGCCCGGGGTTCAATTCCTTGGTACCACATACATAGAAAAATCCAGAAGTGGTACCGTGGCTCAAGTAGTAGAGCTCTAGCTTTGATATAACCCAAAGACAGTGCTCAGGCCCTGAGTTCAAGCCCAGGACTGGCAAAATAAAATAAAATACAAAAACCAAGCAAATAAACAAACAAAAAAAATCCAGAAGTGATGCTGTGGATCAAGTGGCAGAGCTCTAGCCTTGAGAAAACCCAAGGACAGTGCTCAGGCCCTGAGTTCAAGCCCTAGGAATAGCAAGAAAAAAGAATCTTTTGTATGGAAAAAGAGACTAGCCAAGCACTGGGAGTTCACCCTTGAAATCCTAGCTACTCTGGAGGCCAAGATCTGAGGGTGAGGTTCAAAGCCAGCCTGGGATGAAAAGACTGTGTGACTTCTTTGACTCCTTTTTTTTTTTTTTTTTTGGTCAGTCGTGGGGCTTGAACTTTGACCTGGGTGCTCTCCCTAAGGCTAATGTTCTACTACTTTGAGCCACAGCACCACTTTTGGTTTTCTAGTGGTTAACTGGAGATAAGAGTCTCATGAGGCCAGGAGTTTGGCCTAGTGGTAGAGTGGTAGAGTGTATGAAGACCCGGGTTCGATTCCTTGGTACCACATACATAGAAAAAAGCTGGAAATGGTGCTGAGGCTCAAGTGGTAGAGCTCTAGCCTTGAGAAAGTCCAAGGACAGTGCTCAGGCCCTGAGCTCAAGCCCAGTACTGGCAAAAAAAAAAAAAAAAAAGAGTCTCATGAATTTTCTTGCCTGGGCTGGCTTTGAACTGCAATCCTCAAATCTCAGACTCCTGAGTAGCTAGGATTACAGGCGTGAGCCACTGCTTCTGCCTTTTTCTCTGTTTTTTATACTTGATGTCATTTGGATAAAATTTCAAAAAATAATAAAATGTAAAATTTGTATACTAAATTGTTTTCTATACTTTCAAATAAAATACAAACCACCATGAGATCTTGCTTTCCACCATTAAAATGGCTATAATGAAAAACACAGAATTTTACAGTGTTGGTGGGGGATGAAATTGGAACCACCTGCATCGCTAGTGGTAATGTAAAACTTTGCAGTTGCTATGGAAAATATGATTCTAGAAAAATATTTAATATAATAGCATCACAGGATCTAGAAATTCTGTATATACATGAAAATAAAACCCTGGAACTTAAAGAAGTATTTGAACACTGTGTTCAAAGTTGCATCATTCATAACAGATAAAGAATGGAAACAGAGCTGAGAATGTGGCTTATGAGGACCTTGGTTCGATTCTTTAGTACCATATAAACAGAAAAAGTCAGAAGTGCACTGTGGCTCAAGTGGTAGAGTGTAACCTTGAGCAAAAGAAGCTCAGGGATAGAGCCTGAGTTCTAGCCACAGGGTTGGAGAGCAAGAGCGAGAGTGAGAAAGAGAGAGAAACAGAAAGAGACGGACACAGACAGAGAATGGAAACAACCAAATGGCCACAGAGAGGCAGATACAAGTGGCACATACTTTAAATCATAGTTACTCAGAAGGCTAGGATCTGATTGAGTTCAAAACTAGCCCAGGCAGGAAAGGTTGTTGGACTCTTATCCTCAGTTAAATACACACACACACACACACACACCCCCACACCCCCACACGCACACGCACACGCATACGCACACGCACACACACTAGAAGTGGAGCTGTTGGTCAAGTGGTTAAAAAAAAAAAAAAAAGCTCAAGGATCCAAGCCCTGAGTTCAAGCCCCATAGACTGGCACAAAATCAAACAAATCAGGGAAGCTGGGCATGGTGGCTCACACCTGTAATCCTAGCTACTCAGGGGGCTGAAATCTGAGAATCGAAATTCAAAGCCAGCCCAGGCACTAAAGAACGTGAGACTCTTATCTCCAATTAATCACTAGAAAAGGAGAACTGGGGCTGTGGCTTTAGGAGTAGGGTAGTAGCCTTGAGCTGAAGAGCTCAGGGTCCGCACCCAGGACCAGAGTTCAAGCCCCATGATCCACCCCCCCCCTGAAAAAAATCAAACAAATCAAATGGACACAGAGGGGTGAATGGATAAACAAAATGTATAATAGAATATTGTTCAACCTTACAATATGGAATACATTTTGACACAAGCTACTACAAAAATGAAGGAATCCTAAAGTGAAAGAAGACAGAAATAAGACAAATGCTGAATGATTCCATCCCACACATGGAAAAGTCACATGCATTGAAAGAGTAGTCTTAAACTGGGCATGGTAGCTCACACCTGTAATCCTAGCTACTGAGGAGGCTGAGATCTGAGGATGGAGGCTCAAAGCCAGCCCGGGGAATAAAGACCAGGACATTCTTATCTCCAATTAATCACTAGAAAATGCAAAGCTTAAGCTGTGGCTTAAGGGGTAGGGTGGTAGCCTTGAGCTGAAGAGCCCAGGGACAGCACCCAGGCCCAGAGTTCAAGCCCCATGACCCACAAAAAAAGAAAGAAAGAGAGAATGGTAGAAAAGTATCTTATCAATGGCTGGTGAGATGAAAGTTACTTTTTTTTTTTCTTTGTTGCTGTCCTGGGACCTGAACTCAGAGTCCCTGGGCTTGAGCTCAGGGCCTGAGCACTGTCCTTGGACTTTCTCAAGGCTAGAGCTCTACCACTTGAGCCTCAGCACCACTTCCGACTTTTTTCTATGTATGTGGTACCAAGGAATCGAACCCGGGTCTTCATGCATGCTAGGCAAGCACTTTAACCACTAGGCCAAACTCCCGACCTCCCTGAGCTTTTTTGCTTTAGGCTAGCACTCTACCCTCTGACTATAGCTCTACGTCTAGGTTTTTGGTGGTTAATTGGACATAAGAGTCCCATGGACTTTCCTGCCTAGGCTAGCTGGCTTTGAACCGCAGTCCTCAGATCTCAGCCTTAGTAGCTAGGATTACAGCTGCAGGCTTCAGGGAAGTTACTTTTTTTTTAATGGGTCATGGGGCTTGAACTCTGCCTGGGAGCTGTCCCTGAGCTCTTCAGCTCAAGACTAAGGCCCTACCCTGGAGCCAAGCCTCACTTCCTGTTTTCTAGAGGTTAATTGGAGATAAGAGTCTCAGGTCCTTTTGTGTCCAGGCTGGCTTTGAACCTTGATCCTCAAATCTCAGCGTATTGAGTAGCTAGGATTACAGGTGTGAGCCACCGCACGTGCCTGGCTTAGGGAAGTTACTCCTTTTTTTTTTTTTTTTTTTGCCAGTCCTGGGCCTTGACCTCAGGGCCTGGGCACTGTCCTTGGACTTTCTCAAGGCTAGAGCTCTACCACTTGAGCCACAGCACCATTTCTGGCTTTTTTCTACGTATATGGTACCAAGGAATCCAACCTGAGTCTTTGTGCATGCTAGGTAAGCACTCTACCACTAGGCTAAACTCCCAGCTGGGAAGTTACTTTTTAAGGAGTGCAAAGCGTTCTGGAAGCAAAAGGTGGTGCTCATTAAGAAACAATGGGAATGTAAAGTCACCGAACGTGCAAATGGTTATGTTCTGTATATACTACATTTGGTTTACAAATAGAAACTTAAAAACCAAAACAAAACAGTTGGCTTGAATCTAGTCCCTCGGTTTGGAATAGCTGGCAGAGTGGCACAACTATCTATATCAGTGGTGACACTGTTCAACTGCACCAGCAGCACTCCAGAAGCCAACTCTTTCCTCCTATTCCAGCTCTCACACCTAAGTCACAAACCAGCAAAACCCTCCCTCCCCTTCCCCACCCCCCCAGTCTCACTGCGCAGGCAGGGCAGGAGGGGGCGTGGCTTCATCTTGCTCCAGTGCTGAATTTCAGCTATAGCTGCTAAGGGAGAAAGTGGTGGTGAGGTTGGGCTCTCTGCTTGTGGTGGACATGGAGAGGCCCTCACTGCACACACGCAGTTCAAAGACCCAGAGCATGCCCTCCCTGCCTCCTGTGTGTGGGGCTTCCAGGCAGTCAACCCATCCGTGACTTCGACCAGGCAGGGACATATCTGATTAGAGATGTGGCCCTGAGGAAATCACCATTTTGCAGCTGGGCCAGTGTGGCAACCAGAAAAAGCATCCCAGTCTCTTGTTCTACTTTTCCAGCTGCCCTTAAGTGTCCTGGCACTCACCAGTCCTTTTTCCCCTTCCATGATCCCTTGCCCTACTCAGCATGATGTCCCAGACCAAGAGCTTTACCTCCAACCTTGGGCTTCGGAGCTCCTGGGTACAGGTATCTTGGTGTCCACCTTCTTGAGACTCAGGCCTTACTACTTTAGCAGACCCAGGTATCTCCCTTTCTCTCCAGTTTGAGTTCATGGGCCCAGAGCGTGGTATCAGCCTCAGCTGAAAGGGCACTGATCATAGGATGTCGTTTTCTGATGCTGCTCAGTGTCTTGGCTAGGGTGGGTAGAGCCACTGGCCTGATAGTGTGCCCACTAGGAGGAGGGAGGGTTGGCAGGATTCAGAGTTGGGAGGGGGTTGGGGAAGTAACTTAGAGACAGAGTGCTTACCTAGCATGTGCAAGGTCCTACTTTCCATTCAGTAAAAGAAGGAGGGGAAGGAAGATGAGGAGGAGGAGAAGGAGGAGGAGGGAGAGGAGGAAGAGGAAGATATGCAAGAGTTGGCCCATCCTACCTTTCCCTTTTCAGGCAGACATGAATATTATATGCCCTCTGCTGTGCTGTTGGGCCTGGAGCCTCCAGTGATCCATCCTACCCTGCTACAAGACAGGCTCAAAAACAATCTGGGGCCAGGTGCTGGTGGCTCACACCTGTAATCCTAGCTACTCAGGAGGCTGAGATCTGAGGATGGAGATTCAAAGCCAGACCATACAGGAAAGTCTATGAGACTCATCTCTAACCAACAGAAAACTGCAAGTGGTGCTGTGGCTTATCGTACTAAAGTGCTAGCCTTGAGCTAAAGAGCTCAGGGACAGCAGGCAGGCCCTGAATTCAAGCCCTAAGAAGCACACACACACACACACACACACACACACACACACACACACACACAAACTTGCTTGGGGCATCAGATGTGGCATACCAAGGTAAATAAGATATAACCCTTGATCTCAAGGAAACCATAATCTAGGCAGCATCAGTGCTTTAGGCATGACTCACTCAACTTCTGCTAGAGTTATGAATCTTCCCAAGGAGGCTAGGGCCAAGGTGCACACAGAGGAAGCCTAGAGACGGAATTCCCTCTCAAGTATCTCCGTCTCTTTCCACTCAGGACTTCCTATTGTGTTACTCCTTTGGCAGAGGCACAAGTCAGGTCTGGATTCCCACTTCCTGGAGTTATTGACTAATGATAAACCTGTATCTGAGGAGGAAGAATTAGTCCTGGTTCTCTGGGTACTGTTCCTTCTAGGTGGTCACTTTTTGTGTGTGTGCCAATACTGGGGCTTGAACTGACAACCTAGCGCCCTCAATGGACGTTTTCCACTCAAGGCTAGTGCTTTACTGGGTAAACCACACCTCCACTTCCTGTGTTACTTTTTTTTTTTTTTGCCAGTCTTGGCGTTTGAACTTAGGGCCTGAGCACTGTCCTTGGGCTTTCTCAAGGTTAAAGCTCTACCACTTGAAGCACAGCGCCACTTCCAGTTTCTTCTATGGATGTGGTACTGTGGAATTGAACCCAGGTCTTTGTGCATGCTAGGCAGGCACTCTACCACTAGGCCAAACTCCCAGCCCTGTTATTACTTTTTTCCTCTTGAGTTGGAGGCCTTCCAGAGGGACTCAAATGGGGTCAGAACTTAGAAGAAGTAACAGGGTAGAGTGGGGCTAAAAGGTTACAGAGAGAAGAGAATGAATATATAGAGTTTTGTGCCTTATCCTTTCTGGCTTTGAAAATCCAAATCTCTTACTAGAAAGGCACTTAGAAAGGAACAATTAGGGTTGTCCCAAGAAAAGATGGCTATTGGCAGTCATGAGAGTTCTTCCACTTCATTTTCCACCCTCTCTTTTTCCTCATCCTCTGGTGCCCCAAGTAGCTGATCCAGACACAATCAGTGTTTCCCAAGTATCATGAGATGAGAAAATTGGTGCTTCATCCCTGTAACTCGCTCTTTACGGACTCCTAAATTCAGATTGCTTTATAAGCAGAGGAAAAGTGAGTCAGGGGCTTTGCCTTGCTCCCAAAGCTAGTTAGTCACTTCTACCTTGTTCTTCTCAAGTCCTGGCTCACAACAAGAGAGAATCAACAAAGCCAAATCATGAAATAAGGTCCCAACTTCCAACTAGCCTCCAAGCCTCTAAACAACAAGACTCTCAACAAATTGACCTATGCCTCCCTTACCATATAACCTCATTTGACATGCTCAGGGCCTATTACACTTGAACCCTCAACTCGAAGGTCATTTCCTTAGCAAAACTTTACTGATAACCCGAGTCAACATCAGATTTCTTTCTGCACACTTTTTTTAGGCTGTTAACTAAACTTTCGTTGTTGTTTCAATTTAATTAATTTCTTTGGCAATAGGGCTTACTCAGTTGCCCAAGCTGGCCTTGAACTTGTGACCTTCCTGACTCAGCTGGGATGAGAGGCCTGGATTATTTTTTTTTTTTGCCAGTCCTGGGCTTGAGCTCAGGGCCTGAGTCCTGTCCTTGGATTTTCTCAAGGCTAGAGCTCTACCACTTGAGCCTCAGCACCACTTCCGGCTTTTTGCTATGTATGTGGTACCGAGGAATCGAACCCCGGTCTTCGTGCATGCCAGGCAAGCACTTTAACCACTAGGCCAAACTCCCGGCCTAGGCCTGGATTATTTTATTTGTGGATTTCATACATGCTAAGCATGTGCTCTACCACTGAGCTACACCTTCAGCCTGTGGTAGGGATACCTGTAATTCTCCACTAGACTCTAAGCCTAACAGGGGCAAAAACCCTGCCTGTCTGTGGTCTCTCCAGAGCTAGACACTGTGGCACATGAAGGCACTCATGTATTTGTTTACTGACTTACATGGTCCAAAGTTTCTCATGATGCCCCAGAGACAGTACTCTCTTTTTAAAGTCCCAACTTCCTGATGCTGGAGTTTAGCAGAAGCTAAACTATATCCTATTTCTTCTCAAAAAGGGTCATGAACCATTCTGTCTCCCAGGTGGTGTTGTAAAATCCAACCCTGAACTTGAGCACCACACCCACTATATCCCTTACCATGGACCAGTCTATAAAAGCCCTCACTGGTTCAGCCTGGCCTAGACCTAGCAGGTCCTGCCCCTGCCTTTTCCCCACTGTCTAAGAGTCTTTTGCAGGCCCCAGAGGCCCGCATGCTCAGGGACTGCTTGCTGCCTTGTCTCTGTCTGTGGCTCCTGCTGATGAGGGTCAGCTTCTGCTCCCACTTGAGCAAGGGCTCAAGTTTGCCGAGCTGAGAGAGGCTGATAACCTAGGCCTTGCTACGGCAGAGACCCTGGGACCTGAGCTAGACATCCTTGGAGGGACTATCCTACATCCTACCCCATGTCTGATGGTGACAGGAACTGTCTACTGTCCTCTCCCAGTGCATCTCTGGGGACTACACCCTGAGTACTGGCCTGTGACCCCTTCTTCCATCAGGTGGCCAGTGTGAGGAAGACCACGGTCCTGGATGTCATGCGTCGGCTGCTACAGCCCAAGAATGTGATGGTGTCCACAGGCCGGGACCGCCAGACCAACCACTGCTACATCGCCATCCTCAACATCATCCAGGGAGAGGTGGACCCCACCCAGGTAGATGAGGCCCCTTCACCCCGCAACTGGACCACAGGATAGAGGAGAGTCAGCCACCACCCACTGCTCTGTGCCCACCCTAGGTTCACAAGAGCCTGCAGAGGATCCGGGAGCGGAAGCTGGCCAACTTCATCCCCTGGGGCCCAGCCAGCATCCAAGTAGTATTGTCATCCCTTCCAACCCCCCCCCATGAGCACGTGCACACACACACACACACACACACACACACACACACACACACACACACACACACACACACACACACACACTGGTTCCCTCTGTTGGCCTAGAGATCCTTTCCTTCTCTTAAAGCACTGGATCTAAATTAAATCATTGGTGTCTTTGGTAGTTTCGGAGCTGTGGAAGATGCCTGCTCTTTTTTCACTACTGGTAGGGCTTATCCCATGTCTAGTACCCAGGACGCTGAGCAAATCGGCTCTTCTTTCATGAAGTCAGACACTGGACTACAGTTCCTTAGCTTCCTAGAAGCACTGATATCTCTCTCCATATGACAGGAACGGCCTCTAAAACCCAACATCCACACTCTAGTTTCATGTTCAACCCAGAAGATATCTTCTACTTCCTCCCTTTTATTCCTGACTCTTGATGCACTATTCAGTTCTAACAAAGTATTAAAGTTCAGTGGTAATTGTCATGAAGGCTTGATCTGTGAGTGGGAAGTTTTTCAGGCATGTGATGGTAAGGTAGTCTTTTCCTGTTCTACTTCTTATCATTTAACCCAAATCCTAGTGTGTCCCTAATTATTACTTTATCACTGCCATATCTCTTTCTTTGAACTAGGTTCTTTTAGTAGGATTAACTCTTCTTTCAAGGGTATAGAGAAGCTGAGTGCCGGTAGCTCACACCTGTAATCCTAGCTACTCAGGAGGCTGATCTAAGGATCACAGTTCAAAGCCAGTCAGGGAAGATAAATCCAAGAGATTCTTATCTCTAATTAAGCACCATAAAGCTGGAAGTAAAGATGTGGCTTGAGTGCCATCCTTGGGTGGAAAAAGCTCAGGGCTCTGAGTTCTAGCCCTAATACTAGTGCACACCACACACACACACACACACACGAGGAAGTGGTGCTGTAGCTCAAGTGGTAGAGTGCTAGCCTTGAGCTGAAGAGCTCAGGGACAGTGCCAAGGCCCAGAGTTGAAGCCTCACAAGACCCCCCTCCCCCCCAAAAGTATATTGGGTTTGTGATATCTGCTGTCTCCTCACTGCCTCTCCGCAGCCTTCCCTAAGTAGAGCTGTGGTGTGTAGTATTTAGAGCTACTGCATTCTGCCCAAATCTGAAAAACTAGAATTCTGGATTTCCAGTGCTCAGGGCCTATCAGTCAGGAATTTCAAGCCTGTTCAACCAACCCTGACAAGCAGCAACAGAGCTGAGGAGCAGGTTGAGCCCTCACCTGAGCTAATTTTCCATGCCAAAAAAAAAAGAAGTTCTTAATAGCTGTTCTGCCCCTAAGCTTCTAGTCATTTCAGTCTCAAAGTAATAGGCAACCAAAGATGAACCCAAAAAGGGCCCTGAAGCTGGACAGCAGGGGGAGGAAATGGGCAGTGCCCAGGCCTAATGACTCACTGCTGTCCAGCCTCATCGATGTCAGGAGGCCACCCCCATGCTACTGAACAGAGACACGACGGTGAGTAACTCCCAGTTCCCATATTGCCTTCTTGCCTGCCCCACCCATCACCCTGTGGCAGTACACTGGCTAGCAGGAGGTTAAACCCAGAAGGTTCAAGAGGGTGGCACTCTGTGTGTCCAGAATCCCTTCAAGGCCGGTGCAAGGGTGCAAGCTGCGAGCGTGTGCATCCCTAGGCATGGGGCACTGAGCCAGGGAGCTCCCACTTGGGCCCACTGACTGCTCTTTCTCAGGAAGGATTTGTGTAAATAAGGATTTTTTTTTTGCACTTCTCTTCTACAAATAAATTAAGAAACAAACTAGAAAATTGTCCACACCCATTGTAGCCCTTGGGTGTAGGCGTGCCCTGTCCCTGCAGGGCTCAAAAGGTCCATGGTTTCCTCAGGTCTGAGAGAAGTCCTGGCCCAGGCTGCAGGCAGAAGTCGTGACCTTTTTGGCAAGCTCAGTCCTGCAGCTGCCCCAAGCAGCCAGACTGTCCCTGTGACTTGTCCAGGCCTCGGTGCTGACTCGGGGGGGAAGTGTCTGGCAGGTCTTGGCATGGAGGAGCAGAGATGCTGCAGGGCTTCTCTGGGTAAGGGTTGGCCAAGTAGGCATTCACCAGATGCATGATTTCTTCCACCTAAGAGAGGGCAAGGGTCAGTGCGCAACAGAGGCCACTGGGTTCTCTTCTTTTTCTTCTCCTTCATCTAGGCCCGAGGACTCCAGCCTCTCTACCACTGGTCTGCATGCTCAGGTCCCGACAACCTTCCCTTCCTTATCACCACTTTCTTTCATACACTATATGCCATTAATTCTTCCTTTTTGCTATTTCCCTAATATGTCAGTCTTACTCTTCTCTGAACCCTTGTACTTGCAATTTCCTTTACCTAGAATACTGTTCCCTCATCTTTCTATAGCTAGTTTATATGTCACCTTCTTTAGCCAGGCATGGTGGCACACATTCCTAGCACTCAGACAGAGACAGGTGGATCTTGAGTTGAAGGCCAGCCCAGGTTATATAGCAAGACTTTGTTAAAGAAAAAAAACAGGGAGGGGCTGGAAATGTGGCTTAGTGTTAAAGTGCTTGTCTAGCAAGCATGAAGCCCTAGGTTTGATTTCTCAAAAAGCCAGAAGGGGCACTGTGGCTCAAGTGGTAGAGCACTAACCTTGAGCAAAAGAAGCTCAGGGACAGTGCCCAGGCCCTGAGTTCAAGCTTCGGGTCTGGCAAAAAAAAAAAAAAAAGGAAGAAAGACCAGATGTGACTCAGGAGACTGAGAATCACTTATTGAAGCTAGGTTAGACAGAAAAAGTCCTTAAGACTCCTAGATCCAATTAACCTCCAAAAAGCTGCAAGTGGAGCTGTGGTTCAAGTGGTAATGCATCAGCTTTGAACAAAAATGTAAAGGAGAGTACCCAAACCCTGAGTTCAAGCCTCAGTACGAGCACACATAGAATTTAACCTCTCTGGAAACCCTTCCTGTCACATGACTTTCCTTGGTAGCTTCTATCTCTATCTTAATCTTGGATTCCTTATTATCTAACTCCTTCCTACTCAAATGTAAGCTCATGAGCTTATCCTTAGAAGCCCAGTGCCCATAGCTGTGTATGCAGGGCAGATGTATATGTCTTGACTTCCCCCCTCCTTCTACAGCCTCTCCTTCCACTCACCTGGGGACTCTGCAGGAGGAGCTGGCTCTCACCCACCCGCAATGCCAGAGTGTGGGGGCCTATTAGCTGGCAGGCGGCCACGTGGCCATAGCTGACACTGTGGATGGGCTCTGTTTCACCAGGCCGGGATAGGGACATGGTCTTGGCTCCCAGGCCCAGGCATAGCTTCTGTGGAGTACCTCCACCAGGCTCCTGCGGACAGATCGGCAGAGTCAGGGGTGAAAGAGGGGATCCCGCAGCATTACTTTTGGTCGAGGGACATCACAATGAGCAGGGAACTTCCTGACGCCCGGTGGTTCACAGCGCACGGCGTGGCAAGGGCTAAGACTCCTGGGGGAAGCGCAGACTCCAGGGCTAGTGAGCCTGGGGTTTGGAATGGGCAGGTGTTTTCGATGTGGGGAATGGAGTGAGCCCCGCTGGGGCCCTGTGGCTCTGGGGCGGAGGTGTAGGGCTTGGGCCACCAGAGTTCCCTTCTCCCTTCTCCCCCTCACCGTGCTCAGCTCCAGAACGTCATACCGAGCAGCGCCAAAGCCCGGACACTGCGCCGCCAGAGCCAAGTAGGCAGCCATGGCCTCAGCTCGACCCATGCCCCGGAGCCGTTTCCAGCTGCCCAGCACGGCGGCCGCCGTGCCAGCACCGCCGCTTCCCTCTCGGACCGCGCTTCCCGCCGCCGTTCGGTTGGTCCCGGCGCGTCGGGCCCGCTCGGCTCGCCTCTTCGCCAGTCCCGGGCTCCACAGGGCCCCGGCCAGCAGGGCGGCGGAGGGCGGCGGCCGGGGGGCCGGGCGGGGCGGGTCCTCGCGCGGCGGGGCGGGGGGCGGCAGCAGGCGGTCCAGGCGCGGCAGCGGCACGCGCGGGGAGAAGTCCCGGTGCAGGCTCTGCAGGCGCAGCGCCGCCAGGGCGCGAAGCGTGTCGTCGGGCGGAGGTGGCCGGCCGCGCAGCAGCAGGGCGTGGGCCTGCGGAGGAGACACCCCGGCGTCAGCCCCGAGCGGCATCGGGGGGCCGGGGGACGTGGCCGTTCGGGACCACTGTCCCGCGAGGTAACCGAAACGGATCGAAGGAGACGGCCCGGGAGAAGCGGGCTTCCGCCTCGGGGGCGGGGGCTCCTCACCTGCTCAAAGAGGAAAGGCAACTCGTGACTATCTGGGGACAGCCCTTCGGGATGCAGCGGGCCGTGGAGGCGCAGGCACAGTCTCCACCCCGAGTCCGGGGAGTCCTCCACTCCCATTTCCTCGGAGGCAAAACTGTAGAAGAGAAGACCCCGGTGTCCGGGAAGCCGGAGTCAGCGGGGCTCGAGCTGCCCGGGAAAGGGGCGTGGCCGCGTGTGGGCGGGGCCATCTGTTTGGGGCGGGGCCCGGCGCTGCAGCCTCCGCGGACCGGAGACCTGGCAGTCAGAGAACACAGCGCCCGCAGGCAGGGGGTCTGTCTGCAGGTCAGTGACCCGTGGCCTGCGCTCGGTAAAGGTTAGTGATTGAAGCTGAGATGTAGATGGGCTGGAACTGGACATTTACTTCTCAAACCTGGTGAGAACGTCGGCCACGAGAGTTCCCCCAGCCAGGGCTCGTTCCTGGGCTCCTCGCTGCTCGTACAAGGCGAATGCATTACGACTCCGGGCCAAACCCAGCCTCCCTACTAGTTCTTGAGCCACCTAGGGTACGGGGGAAGGGAAATAAAGATTCTGAGACTAAGGGTAAACTTTTAAAAGTCAGAAACCTGGGAGCCGGGCGCGGATAGCTGGAAGGAGAGGGAGCCTCTCCCTGGCCTCACCTCCCCAGCCGTGGTGTGGGAATTGATGGTCACGGGGCAGGCGCCAGCCCCCGGACAGTGCACCATGCACAACAGTTCTTGCCGTCGGCTCAGTGCGGAAATCTCGGCCAGCGACGGCACCAGCTCTCGGCCCCTCGTCCGGCTCAGTGCTTTCCGAATGAAGCGAGCATATTCCGCCAGTTCTGAGTCCGGGAGAGCCTGCTCAGTCCTGAGTTAGGAATCCAAGGATCAGTGCTTAAGGCTTCCTTTTTCTTCCTTTTCCTCTTCCTGCTTCCTCTCATTGCCTTGCATTATAGTTTACTTCCTCTAGCCAGAGCTTGTCTATTAGCATGCATGATGCCCCACAGTCCATTTCCCAGCATCACACACACAAAAAATTTAATTCATTTAATCTGGTTAGTTCCCTCCCCTCCAACTCTAGCTCCTTGAGGGCAGCTAAATATATCTTCAGTGCTTTCAGTGGAGCTGAATTACTTTCCTAGGTTCCCCAGAAGTTCATTCCCAATTGCTTCACCCACTTCCAACACTCCAGTGATCTTCCTCAAGGAAAACCGGAACAGAGCCACGTTATCACATTCTCCAGATCTGGAGCTGGTCTGCATCATCGAAGACCAAGCGACCTTCTAACAATTCCTCTGCTCTAAGGAAGCACCTTGTTGTACTTCATCTGCTCACATGTAGTATATGATTTTTGTCATTCCCACAATGGCACCGCATAGTGACACCAGTTCCAATCTTGAGTATGTCCCTTCTCTTCTCTGGACCTAGGCTTGCCATTTTCTAAACCCTTTACAAAAGCCTGCTCTTCTCTCCCAGCTCTTTTTGGGTCATGGTCTCACACCTGCCGCTCCCCTCTCACCTCTCCAAATGTCCCAGGAGATGCCCTCTCACAGCTCCTCCAGGTCTGAAAGTGCAGCTCATACAAGTGAGCAGCTGCCAGTACCTCAGCGCTGCAGGGTCTTGGGTAGCAGGGAGCCCAGGAGGCCCTGCAGGGCCTGAGGTCTGCTTAGCCAGCTGCAGGAAGAGTTCATCCCGAAGTGCAGGCAGGTCCCGGCAGGTTTGAAGCACGCCCTGCATCAGGGGCCCTGGGCGCCGTGCCCCCTCCAGTGCCTGCAGTGCCAAGAACAGTCGCACAGCCTCCTCCCGCAGAGATGCATAGCCAGGACCTGCGGGAGGGTGGGGGAGGAGGGACGGTTTGGAGAGGGGACACAGAGCTGCACCCTGGGAGGAATGCAAGAACCAGGAGAAGGTCAGAAGAGTGTAAGAGGACAAGGGGTGGCAAGGAAAGGAAGATTTGAAGGATAGGAAAAATGGAGGGAAAGCAGTGGTCCCACAGAGCCAAACTTAACCCTTGTCTTCCAAGCAAGAGCACCTCTCCCTATCCTGCTAAGCCCTGGACTTTGAGTTAGGGAGGTAGAGGGAAAGACTAAGGGACTTAGGTTCAAATTCCAGGTTCTGTAACTGGGTACTGGGAACCATCACTGTGGGCCAAAACTAACAGTCTAGTCTGGGCATCAGAAAACTGGGGTGCTTCTAGACCTCTTTTAAACCCTTAGTACCTGATCTGGTCACTGCAGTACACTAAGCTAGGGTAGTTAGTTGAGACTAGCACGTTCTACCCCCCCCCCACACACAAGTGATGGCTTTCCCACCTGTTGTAAAGGTAATGTGACAGGGTCTTAAGGGTGTAGTGGGCAGGGGTGAGGGAGAGTGGTGTCAGGAAGGAGTCTAATCAAGGTACCTTGTATGTACCTATGGACTTGCCAAACTGTAACCTGCCTTATGCTAATACAAAAGTGTAAAAAGAAATTAAGAAAAAGTGCAGCGAGGAAAAACAAAAAAATAGGAGACAGCTGTGAACACCCCCGGAGAAAAAGAATGAGACTCTTAGAGAAAGTAGTCACAGTGGACCCTTTCTTTTCTGTTCTGATCTCCCTCCCCTGCCCAGTTTCACCTTCAAGAGCCCCCCCTTTTATTGTAGGGCTTGAACTCTGGGGCCTGGGTGCTGTCCTTGAGCTCTAAGCTCAAAGCTAGGTCTGCCACATTGAGCCACAGCACCACTTCCAATTTTCTGGTTGTCAATTGGCAATAAGAGTCTCTCAGACTTTTGTGCCTGGGCTGGCTTTGAACCATGGTCCTTAGATCTCAGCCTCCTGAGTAGCTAGGATTACAGGCGTGAGCCACCTCACCCGGCAAACCCTTAAAGACTCTTAACTCCCTGCCAGTTAAATAATTCAGATTCTTACCTCTGGTCCACCCCATCCTACCCAGTGAATTCCGGTGGAAGACCACTTACCTGGGGTGCTGGTCTCGTAGGGCAGAGGCAGGAGTGGGGCATACAAGGCTCCGTTGGTATGCCTCAGAATGGGGTTCCTCCGGTAGATGAGAGCCACTGCTTCTGGATCCCCGTAACTCTCCTAGAGGCCAGGAAGAGGGTCATCTTGATGGGGGAAGAGAGCTCTCCAAGAGCTCAAAGAGCCTTTGGGCCCACCATTCCTTAAGTCTCCCTGGATTCCTGACTCACCTGTATGTCCCTGAGCAGTAGCTGGGTAGGGGTCTCTAGCGGGGCCTTGGAGGCTATCACTTCGCGCAGTGCCAGCCCCCAGCGCTCTGCCTCTGCCTGGCGTGGGGAGCAGAGGCGGACGCTGTGTTTCCGGCCTGACACAGTCACTGACCACAGACCTGGTGGGAAGGGAAGACCCACGATCAGGGCACTCAGTACCTGCGGGGACCCCTTCCAGCAAGGTAGGGCAGTCCCCAAGAGATCTCACCAGTTTCCTTGGGCCTCCGCTCCGGGCCTGTCACTGAGCACAGGCTGGTGAGCACGAGGCTTCCAAGGTGCCTCGCCCCCTTCCCGCTGCTGCTAAACTGGTCCAGGGAGTCTCGAGTGAGCACAAACCAGGCCCGGCGCGGGGGTAACCATGGCCTCGCCCCTCCTCCACGGGGTTCCCGGTACAGCCAGCCTGGAAGGAGAGGGAAAGCAGGTGGCTCCACCTCCAGAGAAGGATAGTGGGAGCTAAGATGGGGGTGCATTGAGGGCGGTCCCCACCTTTCACGACCACGTCGGGGTCGTCCTCCGGTAACCCCTTTTCTGGGATGAGGCTCCAGGTTTCTTCCCAGCTCTGCAGCCTGGGCCAGAGAAAGAGAGTTTGGACGCGGCTGCGGAGCCTCCGCTCAGCCTGCAGGGGGCTTCTCCAGGAGGGGCTCCCCAGATAGCCAGGGGTGCCTGCTCCCGAGCTGGGCACCCATCCTCCAGGCTGTGGGAACCGCGGGGCCGTTCTGACCTTGCACCAGAAATAGCATTGGACCCCTCCTTCCTCCCTGCGCCCCCGGCTGGACCGCCCCCCCGGGACCCCTGCCAAAACCGCAGCGTCCGGCAGCGTAGGGCCTCTCCCTTTTTATTGCACAACCCACTAGGGAAAATGGGAACCTGCTGGGGTCTCAAAACTAAGGAACAGTACAGCAGAGGGGAGGCTCACCTGTCTGAGATCTGCCCGCTCCTCCCTGGCTGAGTTAGTGTCACGTCCAGGGGACCCTGAGAAGACAGGCAGGAAAATGATCAGCAAGTCCTCCCTGAGCAATGCCTTCTGCGGCTAGGACATGGGAGGAGTGGGGGATGGCCTGGGGGATGGCACAAGGGCAGTTTGGGATGGTCCATTCTGCCAGTGTCTGTGAAACAACTCTTAGAACAGCCACCAGCTAGGAAGTCAAAGCTCCTGCTTAGTCTCCTGCTACCCTCTGAATATGTAACCAGGGGTGGGTTGGTGTGGAAAGAGCATGGGGCAGGGAGTCAGGGGACCTGGGTTCCAATACCAGCCCGACCATTAACTAACTACGGAACTTGGCACAACTCCCACCTTTGGGCCCGAGTTTCCCCATCTTTGGAAAAGTAGAGGTGACATCGTTCCTTCTTGCTGTGGTAGCCTGGAAATCACTCCCTCCTCATTTTTTCCTCACTCACTGCCCCTTTCTGGCCAGGGGAGGGTGCCACGGAGATAAACGAATTGAAGATGGATCTTTTTAATATAGGGTTTTCTTCAAAAGCTTTATATGACCCCTCACAGACATCTCTGAGACTCAGGTGTGAGCAGGTGTAATTAGGAATTTTTCCTTTTTCTCACACACAGCTTAGCCCAATCCCCTGCCCTGGAACCTCCAACTAGAGCCTGGGGTTTGAGGGAGGCCTTAAACCTAACCTAACCTAACGCCAAGCCAGGCAGGAATTGTGCCATGGTCCCAAAGCGCCCAGACTGCTTGAGCCAGGAGTGGGGACCGGGAGGGAGGGGGGAGCAGGGACACCTGTCCCCGAGAGCTCCGGGGAGGGGTGGTGGTGGAGGTGGAGCGTAGGAGGGTATTAATGGCGGAGCTGACAGAACAGATCCTGCCCAGGCTGGATGCTTGGGGACAGCCTAAGTCCAAGCACTTTCTTTGGGGGGGGGGGCGCACCATCCATCTACTTTCTGGAGGTCTGGGCAGTGCGATCCATCCAGGACACCACCACGGGGGAGGGGGTACTGCCCCACTCTCAGGCCGACCCCCCTAGACACAGTCCCCCACTCCCCTCCTCCTTCTCTCTATATTTATCTGCCCTCTGCCTCGCCAGGTGCTGGCGCCAGCCCCGCAGAGCAGCCTGCCCCACCAGGGCACTGAGCCACCGGCTCTACTGGGGACCCCTGAACGTGGGCGGGGGGAGAGGAAGGGGCCTGACCCAGGTCACAGCACACGGGAGTCTTGTTGCCGGGGGACGAGAGTAGGCGCGTGAAGGACTCGAGGGCTTCGATTACCAATCGTGCCTCAGTTTCCCCTCAGGGAGATCTGACAAAAGCCCGAAGCCAAGTGACCCTCGCTGATCCCCTCTAAGGATTTTACAGGAGCCTCACCAGGGTAGGCTGAGCCTTCGGTTCTGACTGGCAGGATAAGCAGAGGTCTTCAAAGAGCCACAGCCCCAGGCGCCCTCTCCGTGGGGTCCCCGCGGCGGATCCCAAAGCTCCGACGCCTTTCCCCCCTCGCCCCGATCCCCGCGGCGGCAGCTCCCGCATCTAGTCCCCAGAACTCACGAACTGGGAACCCAGGGGACCCAGGCGTTCGAGCCGCCCAGCCGGCCTCGCCACATTCCTTGGCGCTGGCGGAGGCGGAAGGAGACGGGATGGGACGCGGGCCCGGCGGGGAAGGGAGAGGCCGGGCCAGGTCGGGCCACGCGTGACGCCTCAGGGCCCCCAGCAGGTGGACAGCGCCCAATGTGCGGCGCGAGGCCCAGAGGCACATCGCGGGTAGGGCTGTTCCTGGAGCTCCCAGGGGCCCTGGCCTCCAGGCAAGAGCCTCCCCGGAGCCCCCGGAGCCCAGAGCGCGGCTTTTGGCTGCAGTCGAGCGCGATCGTGGTGAGAGGGGTAGAGAGCAGGCTGCAGAGCCCCCGACCCCCAGACTCACCCTCCCGCCGCCCGCTGGACTCGGGGTCCGCAGCTCGAAGGTCTCCTCGTCCTCGTCTTCGTCCCCGTCCCCGCTAAGCTCGCCGTCTCCGTAGTCCCGGTGCAGAAGAGTGAAGCCTCGACGGCAGCAGAGGAGCCACCACAATCCCCCGGGGAGAGGCATCCGGACCAGCCGCTGGGGTGGGGGGGGGCGAGGGCACCGGCAACCCCGGCCAAACAGCAGGGGATCGGAGAAACTGGCGGGGCTCGGAACCAGAGCTGGAGGGGGGGAGAAGTGGGGAGGGGGGAGAAGTGGGAGGAGAAGGGAAAGGAGCTGGGAGGAGGCGATGTCCAGCGCTGAAGTGCCGGGAGGACGCTAGCGAGAGCCTGCGGGGGGCTCACTGTCTGGGTCCCCGAAGGGGGATGGGGGAAAGCGGCCAGGGCCGTGGGGGGGGAGGTGGCAGAGAGCAATGTCCGGAGCGGGGAAGGAGTGTCCGTTGTAGTGTCCAGCCCCGTGGGGGGCAGTGTCCGGTGCAGTGTCCGAGGTGGGCAGTTGTCCAAGCTCCAGGGAGGGTCGTGTCCGGTAGGGCGTCCGGTGGCCGGGGCCCGGGCGGCGCGCGCTGCGCTCCCTGCAGCCCCGGGACTGGCGCGCTGGGGCCGCGAGCTCGGCTCCCGGACCCCGCCTCCCCGGCCCCCTCCTCCTGCGAGGTCCCCCCTCCCTTCCCTCTCCTTTCTCTCCTCCCTTCTTTACCAGGCAGGATCCACGTTTCGTCACCACCTCCACCTCCCAATCCCCATGCCTGGCGCCGGGCGCGGCCACCAATCAGCGGCTGGCAGCCGCGGCGGGTTGCGTCACGTGCTCCTGGCTGGGTGACAGCGAGGAGGGGTGGGGGGGGGAGAGCTGGGGAGAGGCGGGGCGACGCCGGCCACGCCCAGCCCCTGAGGTCGGGCGCGGGGTGCCGGCGACGTCACGGGAGCCCGCCTTCCGCGCCCTGCTTTTAACTCTTGGCTCACCGAGGGCAAAACCCTCTTGAGAAGGCGTCCTGGGCAGCGCCGGACGCCGGGCCGGAGGGAGGCCCGATCGTTGCCCGGAGACCGCCTGTCCGGCTCCGGGGGGCGGGGGGTGTCCCTGTGTGAAGGGGGAAGGGAGGACCAGCGCAGGTGACCCAGCCCTGCCGACGGCTTGGGAACTCCACACGTCCAGTTCCTAGATCTGAGTCACCTTACTTGTGAAGTGCAGAAGCCGCGGCGGGGACTCCGGAAAGGGGAAAAACTCGTACGCACGTCCAATCCTACCTAGAGCTCCACCAGGGACACTGGCTTGGGCTTTCTGGGGAATTCGGCGACGCACAGGAAGGGGTTAAACGGGGCGCTCGGGCGTCCAGGGCGGGGCTGGGGCGACAGCCGGAGCCGGAGACGGCGGGGCCGGGGCGCGCGCCTTGCTGACTCAGCGGCGATCCCCGCGGTCACCGGCGGGGGGTTCCAGGTTAACCCCCCCTCCCCAAGGGCTGGCGTCTGAGCCGCTCCTGCATCGCGGGCCCTCGGGGCCGCCGAGGCTTTCTGCGTCTGCGGAGGTTCTTGGAAGGACAGCTAGCCCATCAGGGCGGGGCAGGACCGGGCGGGGACTCTGAGGCCAGCACCTCCCCGGAGACCTCCCCGCCCGGCCCCGCCCTCCTCGCCCCCAGACTTCAAGCTGGGGCCGTGGGTACAGCTTTGCTGACCGGATGTTCAACTTCAACAATTATCACACGTGAACGCCATCCTGGCTTGTTGTGATTGCACAAGACAATGACCAGGAATCAATGCCACCATCTCTGTGCCCCAGATGGAAGTGGCGTGTACTAAGATTTCCTAGGACTGCAGACTTCACAGCCTTAAGCTTCCCTATCCGTCTGGATCCCAGGTCCCGGTCTTTAAAGGACTTCTTCCGGATCCCAGGTCCCGGTCTTTAAAGGACTTCTTCCAATGTCTAACCTCCTCCCTCTTTCCTGGGCAGCTCAGTGCATTTCCTCTTGACCTCGTCCCCAGGGGAGAGAGAGAAGATCAAGCACTCCTACCCAGGACCTTTTGGAAATTTGCGAATACAGTTCCTTCCTTGCTTCCACCACAACCCCCCCCCTCTCCCCGCCCAGGTGAAAGACCCCTTCTTCCCTTCCCCCTCTGTCTCTTTCTTCTCTTCCTTACCTTTCTCTGTCTCTTCCATTCTTTCTCCTTCCCCCCTTTCCTCTCTGAAACAGCCTCTTGCTGTGTATCCTATGCTGGCCTTGAAATTCGAGTATCTCCTGCCTCAGTTTCCCCAGTCCTGTGATGCACCAGTCTCGTGACAAACTCTTCCCCCCCACCCACCCCCCGCCACTTTCCATCATAGAACTTTGGAAGGAATTGTAAAGTGCTCATCTGACACAAACACCCACCCCAAACGAGACCCTCCACCGTGGTGCCTCCTTCCACACCAGGCCCAGGCACATATAGTCCCTAACAGCTCGGTACTTGCTAAGGCAGCCATTACTGGATAGCAAGCACCTTGGTTGTTAGAAAGCCCTGCCTTAAACGCTATTTCTAGAGGAACCCCCGCCCCTCCTAGGCTGGCAGCTTTCCCACCTCACCTCTCTTGGCAGAGGCGGAGTGAAATTGGAGGGAGTGTCAGTGCCCAAGGCTTTAGCAGACTCAGCAGGCCCCCTCCTGCCTCCCACTCGGGCGCGACCGCGGGGTGGGGGCGGGGTGGAACCCACTGTCTCGGCCCTGCCACAAATCGCTTCCAAGTCCGTGCTTCAAAAATAGTAACCGTTGTTTGGGGTTGCATCTCATTTCCTTGTTATCGATCTCTTACGGCAAGGATCCTGGAGAGCCTCACCTCTTCCTCCGTGTCCCCCCGCACCGCCTCCCCTCACCCCCCTCCCCATCTTCTGCTCAGCCCTCCCCCTCCTCTGGATTCGTAGCCTCCTCAGCCGTCCCAGGAGAGACTGTGGGTCTCGGTGGGAGGGGAGCAGGAAGAGAGGCGGGGCCGGCGGGGCCGGCGGCTGCGGGGCTGAGGCCTGGGGCTGCAGCCCCGCTCCCCGAGCAGCCTGCGCAGGTCCTGGCGGAAGCGCAGGCCCAGGAAGGCGTAGAGCACGGGGTTGAGGCCGCAGCGGAGCAGCGCCAGGCCGCCGGTGACCAGCAGGGCCACATCCTTGCGCTTGCTGGCGGAGCAGCTCCGCTCGCGGGCGGCCAGGAGGTCGGCTGTATCCAGCAGCAGGGCGAGGCTGTAGGGCAGCTGCAGCACCACGAAGGCCGCCACCAGGGCCACCACCACTCGCAGCGCCCGCCGGCGCTCGGGCCCCCTGGCGGCCAGCAGCGTGCGGCCCAGGAGCGCGTAGCAGGCTGCCATGACGCTCAGGGGCAGCGCGAAGCCCAGCGCCAGCTGCGCCACGGCGCTGGCCCCCTTCACCGCCTGCGTGAGGCCCTCGGGGAAGACGAGGCGGCATCGCCGCTGGCCTTCCCGGCGACCGTCCCGACTGAAGAGGAGCGCCGGGAGCGCCAGGAGCAGCGACAGCAGCCACACGACGACGGAGACCCAGTGCGCACGGCCCGGCGTGGAAGGCCGCCGCCCGGCTGGCAGCGCCCGCGCGATGGCCACGTAGCGATCGGCGCTGATGCAGGCTAGGAAGAGGAAGCCTGCGTGGAAGGAGGCCGAATAGAGGCCAGAGACCGCTCGGCAGGTGGCACTTCCCAGACTCCAGCCCTGAAGAGCCCCCACTGCAGCGAAGGGCAGGGTCAGGGCGAGGAGGAGGTCGGCCACAGCCAGCTGGAGCAGGTGCGCCGAGGTGGACGAGCGAGCAGTGCGGCGGGCCGCCAGATGGGTGGCCAGGACCAGGCCATTGCCGGCCAGGCCAAGGGCAGACACCGTCAGGGAGACGCTGGGTTGGAAAGCCCGACTGAAGGCCTGGACGTCCACCTTGTAGCAGATCTCGGGCAGTGGCTCAGCTGAATACGCCTCCTCCCCGTCAGTCCCAGAATAGGGGTCCCAGGCAACCTGGGGAGGTCAAAATGAGAGGAGGGAAGACTGTAGGAGACACTTTCCTACACAATGCCCTCCCCCCACGGATGTGACCAAGGATAACTACACCAGAAAAAGACAAACTCCTTTAGACTTTTCCTAGCATGTGCGGAACAGGCCTTGGCTTTCTTACACTTCTCCTGTTTCTCCTTCCAGTTTTCCTGGGTGACCTTGAGCAAGACACAAGGAGTGGTCTTTCTCAACCTCATTTTTCTAATATGCAATGCCCAAACCAGAAGACCTGTCCAGCCTACCTAAGAAAGGCTTATGGAGAGGGTTGTTTGAATGAAATAGGAAAGATCATGGATGTGCAGTATCTAGCCCTCTCCATAAACTAAGCATTTGTATTATTCATAAGCCTTAGTGCTTCTGTTCCCTTTGCAGCGCCCTCTTCTGGAAGGTGGGCCAGATGCAGGCTTTGCCTCAGACCTGGACCCTGGACTTCAAGGGAGTGGGTTTTGGTCTCCTTTCCCTTCTCCACTCCCACCCCACCTCTAGGTGCAGCACAGACACACTGAATCACACATGCTAAGGGGAGGGTCTCAGGAGTTGCCATGTAGCTTTCTGGGTTTCTGCATCCATCATAGGATGGCAGAGGCCTGTTGTCAGGTTCAAAATCCCATCCCTCCCCCTTCCACACCTTCTCTTTAGCCCTTCTCCCCCTCCCTGCCCCCACTCCCACCTGCTCTGTGGGCTCCGTCCCCATCTCTGGCTACAAGAGTTTCTGAAGTATAGCCACAGGGAGGGTGGGTAGAAATTAAATAACTAGTGAGACAGGAAGGAAGGGGCGGGGAGAGGGACCTAGCAGGCGGTGGGTATTGGGGTCTGCTGGCTCATTTTTCCATTCCACCTTATCTAGACAGTTTTCCTTTACCCTGCTAGTGTGGAAATAATGGCTTTTGGGATATCATGGTTTCTAGCTAGCTATATGATCTTGCATAGACTCTTTGACCTCTCAGAGTTGCAAGTCTTGCATTTCAAAAGTGGAGTAAGGCAAAAATGCAGAATCTCTAGAGTTAAGTTCCCAGCACCCAAGACTGGACCATAATCTGCCTTCAGGAAAATGTTCTGTTATTTACTCTTCATTCCATCTTTAAGCATCCTACTTCTTCCTGCCCCTTTCTTGGACTTTATTTTCTTTCAGGGTCCTTCTAGCTCCCCTACCCCACCCCCCTTTATTTTGGCCATCCCTGAGGCCCCAGTTTCTGCCAATCTTCGGTTACTTCTTTGCCTGGGGTATTTCCCAGTGGCTGGGGGTTCTGTGCTCCCACACTGTCACAGCAGGGCTGAGCCACGCGCTTGCGCGGGTTCCGGGAAAACGCGCGCGTGCCAGGAGAGAAAGGCTGGGGAGGTGGGGGGGGGGAGGTAAGAGGAGAGAGACTGGAAAGGAGAGGAGCGAGCAAGCGAGCGAGTGAGAAGGAGCAGAGACCCAGTGGGGGGGGAGGGAGAGAGACAGAGAGAGAGAGAGAGAGAGAGAGAGAGAGAGAGAGAGAGAGAGAGAGAGAGAGAGAGAGAGAGAGAGAGAGAGAGAGAGAGAGAGATTGAAGGTTAGCGGAAAGGGGAAAAAAGGAGGGGTGGGTAAGGAGAAGAAGAGACAGCGGTCAGCTGCGAACCCCAGGAGGAGACCTGGGAACCTGAGCCAGAACTGGAAGTCCAGCCAGAGCCGGGCACCAGGAGCAGGCTCCGGGGCTGGCCAGGCCTGCAGAATGCATCTCGGGCTCGTCTGCACCTTGCTGGCGGCCGCGGCCTCCGGAGCTCGGGGCTGGGGCTACTGTGAGTGCCGGGAGCGCAGGTGGGGTTGGGCCCCGGATTCCAGAGCCTGCAGGGCGGGTCCGCACCGCAATGCGGCGGCGGCGGGGTGGTCGCCGGTCTCTCTCCGCCCGCGCGCGCCCGCTCGCTCCCCACGTTTTCCTGCCTCTCCCCCGCGCTCCGCAATGCAGCTCCGAGACAGCGGCACGCGCCCGGGACTGGGGCTGGGATCCGAGCCGAGGATGGGGTCACCCCAGGCAGGGGTGTGGGGGAGTAATCCGAGAGGGCGCGGGTAGCAGCGTTTGAGGTTAGGCTTGGGCTTAAATGTGGTACTGGTGACACAGGCTAGGGCTAAGGTTTGGCCAGGGGGCTGGGACTCGGTTTTGGAGCTGGCCCAGGGGCTGGGGTTTGTGGCTGGGTCTGTTGTTTTTGTTTGTTTGTTTGTTTTTACTGCTGGTCATCCCGACTGGGACTGAAGGTGGCCGTGGAGCTGGCCTGGGTGTGAGGACTGGGGTTGGGAGGTGGCTGGGTTGGGAGCAAGACCTGGATTTGGGATTGGTACCCACTTGGGGAGGGGAGTGATGAGTGCGAGTGACACCAAGTTTGTGGCTGCCTTTGGTGGTGTTTTGGATTGAGTTAGGCTCTGAAAGACGCAGCAGTGCGGGCTTGTATTTGGGGAGTGCCCAGTGCGGGTAAGTTCTGGGACAGGAAGGGTCTGCCGCCGGACCCAGAGTTCTAGCTGAAGAGCATCCACCGGGAAAGGCCGCAGCAGCTGTTGCTGCAGCGCAGGCGGAGTGCGGATGGCTTTAAGGTCTGCCACAGGGGGCAGAGCAGAGGCTGCTGCAGCCTCTCCCTGGGCCTGGCCTCGGCAAAGCCACACTAACCATTCGTTTCTCCCCCCCCCCCACCCCAGATGGCTGCGATGAGGAGCTGGTGGGGCCTCTGTTCGCGCGCTCCATGGGTGCTTCCTCCTACTACAGTCTCTTCACCACAGCTCGCTTTGCCCGCTTGCACGGTGGGTGAGCATGCCGAGCTAGGTGGAGAGGGGGACCTCGCAGGGCTGCAGGATGATGGCTGGTAAAAAGCCCTTGCCTCTTCTATAGGCATCAGTGGATGGTCACCCCGCATCGGGGACCCGAATCCCTGGCTCCAGATAGACTTAATGTCGAAGCACCGGATCCGAGCTGTGGCCACGCAGGGCTCCTTTAATTCTTGGGACTGGGTCACCCGTTACATGCTGCTCTACGGCGACCGTGTGGACAGCTGGACGCCATTCTACCAGCAAGGGCACAACGCGGTACTCTCCGGCCCTGCTCGGGGGCACGTACACCTAGGGGAGTCCCTTCTGCCCCAGGCTCTGGGCTGGGCGCTAGGCTGAAGAGAAGGGGGAGGGGACGGTAGTGAAGGCGCCGAGGGGGAGCCGTGCCTCCACTCTGGGGATTAAGGACCGAGCTGAGCCCCAGGAGTGCAAGACACCTTCAGACCACAGGGTTTAGCACACAACTTCAAGATGCAATCTGGGAGAGCTTCCAGGAGGCCACACTTGATTTGAGCTGGGCGGGAATCGTGGAATGGTGGGAAAGGGCAGTGAGGGCTGGGGAAACGCTGGGTGTACAGGCCCCAGCCAGGGGACATCGAGGGTCTGTCCCCACCCCCAGCCTCAGTCGAGACCCGGGGGCGGAACGTAAGGCGGGGGCCGTGGTTACTACTCTGCCCAACCCCCGCAGACCTTCTTCGGGAACGTGAACGAGTCGGCCGTGGTGCGCCACGACTTGCACTACCACTTCACGGCGCGCTACATCCGCATCGTGCCCCTGGCCTGGAACCCGCGCGGCAAGGCCGGCCTGCGCCTGGGCATCTACGGCTGCCCTTACAGTAAGCGCGGGCGGGGGAGGCCACGGAGGGAGGCCGGGACACCGATGACGTCCGGGTCCCCGGCCCACCTCCCGTCCTTCCCGCAGAGTCCGACATCCTCTATTTCGACGGCGACGATGCCATCTCGTACCGCTTCCCGAGAGGGGTCAGCCGAAGCCTGTGGGACGTGTTCGCGTTCAGCTTCAAGACGGAGGAGAAGGACGGGCTCCTGCTGCACGCCGAGGGCGCCCAGGGCGATTACGTGACCCTCGAACTGCAGGGGGCGCACTTGGTGCTGCACATGAGCCTGGGTGAGGAGCCTCTTCCCCTCCCCCAGCCCTCTCCCCCCTCCCCCACCCGCGCCGGGCGTGCGCGCGCAGCCACCCGAGCCAGACCCATTCCCTGGAGGTCTAGCCCAGACTGCCCTTGGCTAGCACTGGGTGCTAGAAAAACAGGACTGGATTCTAGCCTTGGCTGTGTGACCTTGAGCAAGGCATCTCCCTGGCTTCTGTTGGCTCATTGTAAACACACACACACACACACACACACACACACACACAGCTTCTCATCACACCTGCAGGATTAGACACAACCTGAATTTCACCCATGGGGTAAGAGGCCCCTGAGGTTAAATGGCTTTACACGTTCTTCCTTTAGCAATCTCCCCGCCCCAGGCTCTAGGCTTCTCTCCCAGGCTGCCTGCTCTCGGCTGCTGCTCTGACTGGAGGCTCACTAGGCCTCACTTTTGTCCTGCTCCACCCTCAGGCAGCAGCCCCATCCAGCCAAGACCTGGACACACGACTGTGAGCGCTGGCGGCGTCCTGAATGACCAGCACTGGCACTACGTGCGGGTGGACAGATACGGCCGCCAAGCAAATCTCACCCTCGATGGCTACGTGCAGCGCTTCATTCTCAATGGCGATTTTGAGAGGCTAAACCTGGACACGGAGGTGAAGAGGCACCTTTTGGCTGGGTGTTGCTGGGGAAATGGGTGGAGGATGGTTCTCTTTCTCAAACTTTCTGCTGGTTAGAAAGGCCTGAGATTTTGTCTTGGGTCCACTTCAGATTCTGTGGAAAAGGTAGGAAAGTTGTTCCCTTGGAGGTTGCCACAATTGGAGTTAATGAAGACCCTGTCCTGAGTCATCAGTGACTCCCTCCTGAAATCCTAGCTACCCAGGAGGCTCTGATCTGAGGATCTGAGAGCTGGTCTAGGCAGGAAAGTCAAAGTTCAAGAGACTTTTTTATCTCAATTGGTTTTTTAAAAAAAGGACCTAGAAAATAGAGGTGTAGCTCTAGTGAGAGAGCCCCAGCCTTGAATGGAAAAAAAAAAAACTTAGCAACAACACCCAGGCTCTGACTTCAAGTCCCAGTACCAAACATATATGCACACACCCTATCCCCAGCAGGTCAAAAATTGACTTACAAGAGGCTTGCAGCCAATTTGTGATGGAGTAAGGGCTCAAACCCAAGCCTTGGGAGGCAGTGGCAAGCTGGGGAAATGTGTCAGGTTTGAGTTTGGAAAACGTACAGCCGCAGAGGAGGTGGGGAGAGAAAGGCACCAGGGTCTCAGTGCCCAAAGAACATCTTCCCCTGCCCCTTCTCTCAGATATTCATCGGGGGTCTGGTGGGCGCTGCGCATAAGAACCTCGGCTATCGGCATAACTTCCGTGGCTGCATGGAAAACGTCATCTTCAACAGGGTCAACATCGCTGACCTGGCTGTGCGGCGCCATTCCAAGATCACCTTCGAGGCCAGTGGGCTGGGGGAATGTGGGACAAGGGGGACCCCAAAACGGCTTGAAAAGCAAAGAGGCGGAGCAGGGAGGGATCAAGAGAGTCAGACAAAAGCTGAAGCTTCTCTCCTCAACCAGATAGATTCTCAGGAGGCACCAGAGCCACATACTTCCTAGCTAAGACTGTTTAGCCCATCACCTTAGATAACAGTTGAGAGAAAAAAGGTGCAGAGGCGGGGTGTGGCTTGATCAGGGCTCAGGCAATTGTGCAGAAACAGAGTAAGGGCTTGACTAAATAAGGATTCAGTGATCTCTGCCACTGGCCTCTGACTCTTGAGCATCTGTGCGTGTTCTGAAGCTGGGAAACCCGGGAGGGGGTGGCCTCCAAATTGCCTCCCATGCTCAAAGGAGGAGAAAGAAATGCTAACATGGCAGACCAGTGGGAAAAAGTATGTGCAGAGGGTCCCATGGGTCAATTTTTTTGGATTCCCCTTACAGACAGACTATTTGGTTGGGAAGAAGGGTCCCTCCCCAATGCCAAGGGAATGCTGGGACAGGGCCTTGGACACATGTGAAATTCAGTTCTGCTTAGCACATGGGGGTCCCTGTGCTGATTGATGCGTCTTCACTTTCTCCCCTAGGGTAAGGTGGCTTTCCGTTGCCTGGATCCAGTTCCACACCCTGTCAATTTTGGAGGCCCTCACAACTTTATACAAGTGCCCGGCTTCCCACGCCGAGGCCGCTTTGCAGTTTCCTTTCGCTTCCGCACCTGGGATCTCACCGGGCTACTCCTCTTCTCCCGCATGGGGGACGGCCTGGGCCACGTGGAGCTCATGCTCAGTGAAGGGCAGGTCAACGTGTCCATTGCACAGACCGGCAGAAAAAAGCTTCAGTTCGCAGCTGGTGAGGGGGCACAAGCAGGCTGGAGAAGGGTAAAGGGGTGCAAGGGAAGTTCTAGGCTGGGGCTGAGGCCTTTGAATACCGATGGGAGGAAAGTAAAAGGGCAGAGGGTCTTGAGGTGCTGGAAAAGTGGGAGGAGGCAGCTCTGAGGAACTAGGAATTCTGGGAAGGCTGAGGAAGGCGGAGAAATCAGGGATAGGTGAATTCCTGGAGGCATTTTCTTTTTCTGTTGTTTCTGGTGCCAGTCTTGAACTCTAGACCTGTGTGCTGTCTCTGAGTTTCTTTTGCACAAGGCAAGTGCTATATCACTTGAGCCATAGCTCAATTCTGGTAGCTTGGTGGAGGTAAGAGTCTCACAGACATTCCTGCTTGGTCTGATTTTGAACTGGGATCCTCAGATCTCAGCCTCCTGAGTAGTAAGGATTACAGGTGTGAGCCACCAGCATCTGGTTGTTGTTCATTTCTGACTTTGAAGACTCTATGTCAATTGCTGGGGCCCTGGATAGTGAAGAGAAATAATCAAAGACATCAGCATTCAATAATGAGATGCACGGAAGTTATTGGGGGCACAGAATGGGTGGCTGTTGCCACCCCCCTCCTCCTATCTATGTTACGGTTCCTCTCTCCCCACATAACCCTTTTTCTTGTTCAGGGTACCGTCTGAATGATGGCTTCTGGCATGAGGTGAATTTTGTGGCACAGGAAAACCATGCAGTCATCAGCATTGATGATGTGGAAGGGGCAGAGGTCAGAGTCTCATACCCACTGCTGATCCGCACAGGGACGTCTTACTTCTTTGGGGGTAAGTGAGGGACAACCTAGTCAGACCTTCTTTTCTGGGTGGGAAGGCCCCTTCTAAGTCCATTCAGTTGGGGCCACATGGAGAGTTTTGCAGAGATCAAGCTTTCTTTCACCACTGGGGCCTTGGGGAATGGAAGGTCATTGCTAAAGTCTACATTTTGGCTCTAGCCTCCTTTTTCCCTTTATAAATCTGACTCTCCCTTGGCATCTCCCTGGGGGAAGGTCTCTGGGATCTCTCCTGGGGAGGGCCTTACAGGGGTGGTTGCTCCAGGTTGTCCCAAACCAGCCAGTCGATGGGGCTGCCACTCCAACCAGACGGCATTCCATGGCTGCATGGAGCTGCTCAAGGTGGATGGTCAACTGGTCAACCTGACTCTGGTGGAGGGCCGCCGGCTTGGATACTTTGCTGAGGTCCTCTTTGACACATGTGGCATCACTGATAGGTATCCAGAAGCCCCTCTCCCTAACAAGAGGTGACCCCTTTGAAGTCCACTCCCACCCTCTCCCAGGGAAAGTGTCCTTTTCAATAATCTCCCTTCTCCTGTCTCAGCTCCTTAGTCACCCCAAGTGGGGAAAGATTTCTCTTTAACCTCCTACCTATTCTTTCTTTCTGTAAAGTGTACAAATGATCAGAGTAGAAACAAAAGCTCCTCATTTGCTCCTAGAAGGTTTTTCTCTTGGTGAAGTGGTGAGGGTGGTGGAATAAGGCATTTTTCAGTTGGAGGGAAGGGAGACTTAGCAGTTATTTGAGCCCTGGGGACCGCAGAGATTTTTTAATGGACTAGTTAGGCAGTAGGTATGTGCCACTGAGTTCTGGTGCTCTGGGGATTTGAGAGTGGAGCTTGCAGAAGTCAGACCCCCTCTCAACCTCCCAGTAAGGCCCCTCCCTTGGTGCTGACCCTCCCCAGATGCAGCCCTAACATGTGTGAACATGATGGCCGCTGCTACCAGTCTTGGGATGACTTCATCTGCTACTGCGAACTGACTGGCTACAAGGGGGTGACCTGCCATGAGCGTAAGCCGCATGGGGTGGAAAGTCTGGAGAAAGATTTCTGGGAATGATGAGGCTGCCAGAGATGGAGGGGCTAGCTTTCATCTAACTCTCAAAATTTCCCCTCCCTCCCCATTGCCTTTTCCCTATGCTGCCACCTACCAGCTTTGTATAAGGAATCCTGTGAGGCTTACCGGCTCAGCGGGAAAACTTCTGGAAACTTCACCATTGATCCTGATGGCAGTGGCCCTCTGAAGCCATTTGTAGTGTATTGTGATATACGAGGTAAGTGGTTCTGATGGGTAATGTGAGAACAGCTGGCCAGGCAATATGGGAGATTTGGGTGGGGTGCATGGAACACAGAGTGAGGGGCAGAGGAAAAGATGGAACTGATGTAGATGGATAAAGGAGGACAGAGGAGACATTTAGGAGTTTGTAATCTAGGTTTGCAGATACATTCCCATTTCCTATCCATTCCAGCTGTCTCATCGCTAACCTCCAAAATGGAAGGCCCACGGCTGAGCTGGGGGGGCTACTGGCCACATCTCTTGAGTCTGAGTGGCAGCTGTATTGGTGGCTATGGGCAGGGAGGTGGGTAGAGAATGTTTATGTCCAGCCAAAGTGCTGTCCCTTCCTTCCCCTCCCCAGAGAACCGAGCTTGGACAGTTGTGCGACATGACAGGCTATGGGCAACTCGAGTGACAGGTTCCAGCATGGAGCGGCCTTTCCTGGGGGCTGTCCAGTACTGGAATGCATCCTGGGAGGAAGTCAGTGCCCTGGCCAATGCGTCTCAGCATTGTGAGCAGTGGATCGAGTTCTCCTGCTACAATTCCCGGCTGCTCAACACTGCAGGTTGAGGCTGGCATCAGGGAGGGCAAGGAGGAGGAGCTGGAGAGGAGATGGGGGTGGGGTGAGGAAGCTGGAGGGTTCAGCTTAAAGGAGTCCAAGTCAGGGCTGGTTGGAAGGGCTTGGGCAGCCCAGATGGAGGGGCAGGGCCTGGAAGCTTCCTGGGTGTCTTCCCCAGGAGGGTACCCCTACAGCTTTTGGATTGGCCGAAATGAAGAGCAGCATTTCTATTGGGGAGGCTCCCAGCCTGGGATCCAGCGCTGTGCCTGTGGGCTGGACCGGAGCTGTGTAGACTCTGCTCTGCACTGCAATTGTGATGCTGACCAGCCCCAGTGGTGAGCTGGAAGGAGAATGGGGTTTTTGGGGGAACGGGATGGAGGGTCTTGGGTTGCTGAGAGGCAAGGTTGAGTCAATGCATCCTGTTCCCACAGGAGAACAGACAAAGGCCTGCTGACTTTTGTGGATCATCTGCCTGTCACCCAGGTGGTAGTGGGGGATACAAACCGCTCCAGTTCAGAGGCCCAGTTCTTCCTGAGGCCTCTGCGCTGCTATGGTGACCGTGAGTGGCAAACCCCTTTTGTGTGCCCTCTCAGATTAGCTCTTCTGTTTCCCAAATCCAGGCCATCTGACCAACTGGGGGTCTCTGGGCCACATTGCAAGACACCCTTGCTGTGATCTGACCATTTTACCTTGCTCCTCTGCACATGACTCTTCATTCTACATTTAGTCTCTCTTGGTCACCCTATCCATAGCTATGTCCTCCCTCCCTGCCCTACTGAGGCTTCTTGTTCCTCTACCCCCTAACCTCCCTGACAAGGCCTCCCTTTGTTTTTGTTTTTGTTTTTTTTTTATAGGTAATTCTTGGAACACAATCTCCTTCCACACTGGGGCTGCACTACGTTTTCCTCCAATCCGTGCCAACCACAGCCTCGACGTCTCCTTCTACTTCAGGACCTCAGCTCCCTCAGGAGTCTTTCTGGAGAACATGGGGGGTCCTTTCTGCCAGTGGCGCCGGCCTTATGTGCGGGTGGAACTGAACAGTGAGCAGCCAGATTTTGGGAAGGGTGTGGGGTAGAAAAAGAAATCACTGGCATAGCTGGGCAAGAGACCAAGACAGTCACCCATTTGAGAGGTAGTGAGGCAAAAAGAGTTTAGATGACTCTAGACCCTACACTTAGCTCTGACTTGATGATTAGCTTTGTAACCTTGGGCACCCATTTTGACTCTGAGTCTTAGGTTCTTTTTATTAGTTTTGGCCAGTCCTGGCCTTGAGCTCAGGGCCTGACCACTGTCCTTGGGTCCTCTAAAGATTAGAGCCCTATTACTTGAGCCACAGCACCACTTCTAGCTTTTTCTATATATGTGGTCCCAAGGAATCAAACCTGGGTCTTCGTGCATGCTAGGCAAGCAGTCTACCACTAGGCCAAACTCCCAATCCTGAGCTTTAGATTCTTTATGTATAAAGTATTAGACTCCTGAGGTCTCTCCTACCTCTAATAGCTAGTTAGGAGGTCTAGCTGGGAATCTGGCTCTCAAGAATCTGTGGTTTAAGAGGATGGAGGGTACATTTTAGGCAATTTATAGGCTTTGTTCCAGGTTGTAGGTAAATTGGAAAGACAGTCAAGGAACTCCTGCAGATGAAGAGAGGTTGTATTGGGCAGAGCTATGGGGGAACTCGGAAGTCCAAGCCCTTTCCCTCCCTGTTCCATGTCACATTGTCCAGCATCCCGGGATGTGGTCTTCGCCTTTGATGTGGGGAATGGAGATGAGAACCTGACTGTACACTCGGATGACTTTGAGTTCAACGACGATGAGTGGCACCTGGTCCGGGCTGAAATCAATGTGAAGCAGGCCCGGCTGCGGGTGGATCACCGGCCATGGGTGCTGCGGCCCATGCCTCTGCAGACGTATATCTGGCTGGAGTATGACCAGCCCCTCTATGTAGGTGAGCAGGTGTCCAGGGAGGCAGAGGGAGAGCCACCCTTTCAAGCACACATTCAGTGTTTCTAGGGACCTCATAGCTTACTCCTAGTTCCTTCTGCTTCAGAGTGATCCAGGGTGCCGCCGTAACCCTAAAATCCCTGGAGTCCCAGGACACCCTTCTAGCCCCTTGGCGCCCTTCCCATCCGGAATAGCTATTCTTGTCTCTATCTACATTCTGCCCCCCCCTTTGTGCTGGGGCTAGAACCCAGGTCCACTAAGCATGTTGCACCCTTGAGCCCCCCTCCTAAATCCCTCCTCTCATCTCTTGACTAGGATCTGCAGAGCTTAAGAGACGCCCATTTGTGGGCTGCTTGAGGGCCATGCGTCTAAATGGAGTAACTCTGAACTTGGAGGGCCGCGCCAATGCCTCTGAGGGCACCTTCCCCAACTGCACAGGCCACTGTGTCCACCCCAGGTTCCCCTGCTTCCATGGGGGCCGCTGCGTGGAGCGCTACAGCTACTACACATGTGACTGCGACCTCACGGCTTTTGATGGACCCTATTGTAACCACGGTCAGTGCTGCTGGTTATGGGGGAGAGGGAGCCATCAGGCAAAATGAGATCTAGAGAGGAAAGGAGAGAGGGTACCAAGTCAGCAAATGGGAAAACAAGCATTGCCACTGGGCTCCAGAGCTCTAGGCTATAGGAGCCAGGCAGTTAAAGTCATAAGGAAAAGGAGATGGTAAAGAGCTCAAAAGCATGAAGCCTATAATTTCCTGCATTTCTCCATTATTACTGAGGTAATGCAGGCTGTCCCTCCCTCATGCATATTGACTTTGGGGTGTATGATGCATTCCTAAAACATGTCTATAACCTATTCATGGGACTTGAACTCTGGGCCTGGGCGCTGTCCCTGAGCTCTTCAGCTCAAGGCTACAGCCTTACCCTTGGAGCCACAGCTCCACTTCCTGTTTTCTAGTGATTAATTGGAGGTAAGAGTCTCACCGTGCCGGGCTGGCTTTGAACCGCAATCCTCAGATCTCAGCCTCCTGAGTAGCTAGGATTACAGGCATGAGTCATTGCTTTGGGCCGCCTAGTTCTTGATTATAGAGCCTTGGCACTTAGCATTGCAAGATTTGGCAATTACCCTAGATGTATGTTCCCTAAGACTGACTCAGGGGGCTGAGTGAGTAGGTGGGTTTCTGAGAGAAGCCTAATACACTAGGGAAATACAGACCCATAGGGAAGTGTGAGAGGCGCATGTATTGGATGGCAGCAGGATATCTCAATTCAGATTGTGGCTCTCCACTTACTGGCTTTGAACCTCGACCCTCAGGTCCCAGCCTCCTGAGACACTAGGATTACAGGTGTGAGCCACCACACCCGGCTTTAAAGAGTCCGTTTTGTGACAGGGCCTCAAAGGGACCTAAAAGTAAATGGAAGATTATGGTAGTGGCAGGAACTAATGTGAATCTGTGTGTGAAGGGAGGGTCTGAGGCTTCTGACGTCACTGTCTTTGCCTCCAGATATCGGTGGTTTCTTTGAGCCAGGCACTTGGATGCGCTACAACCTCCAGTCGGCACTGCGCTCTGCAGCACGGGAATTCTCCCACATGCTGAGTCGGCCAGTGCCCGGCTATGAGCCTGGCTATATCCCCGGCTATGACACCCCAGGCTACGTGCCTGGTTATCATGGTCCTGGTTACCGACTGCCTGACTACCCACGGCCTGGCCGGCCTGTGCCTGGGTACCGGGGGCCTGTCTATAATGTGACAGGAGAAGAGGTCTCCTTCAGCTTCAGCACAAATTCTGCCCCTGCAGTCCTGCTCTATGTGAGCTCCTTTGTGCGTGATTACATAGCTGTACTCATCAAGGAAGATGGTAAGACTCACAGGGACTCCTTCCCTAGACTCTACCCTCCCCTGCCTCCATGTCTTAATTCCTATAGCTAGTGAGTCAGTAATTCCAAGGCCTCTGAGGGTGGCTGAGAGAACTTGTTTCTCCTTCTCACCCCACAGGAACTCTGCAGCTGCGTTATCAGCTGGGCACCAGTCCCTATGTGTACCAGCTGACCACCCGGCCAGTTACTGATGGCCAGCCCCACAGTGTCAATATCACCCGCGTCTACCGCAACCTCTTCATCCAGGTATGTGTGGAAGCAAGTGCACCAGTTCACTTACAACCTCATACTCTTAGTTGTTGCACCCAAGAAAGTGTCAAGCACTTACTATGTGCCAAGCATGTCTCAACATGCTGAGGATACCCACGTGTCACCCCATGTGTCTCGCATATCACCTCAGGCAAGCATTCTTTCTTATTTCCATTTGAGATATCAGTAAACAGGCTCAGAAAATAAAGTGGTCTTCTCACAGTCAAACCTCTAATAAACCACAAAGGCAGCACTCAGAATCGGATGGTTAAGTGGGTAGGGTGGTACATATCCATAATTCTAGCTGCTCAGGAGGTGGAAGCAGGAGGATATTGAGTTTGAGACCATCCTGAGCAAAGCTAGCTACCCTATCTCAAGAACAAAATAAAAGCAAAAGGGCTGGTAGCATAACAAGCATGAGGCCCTTGGGTTCAAATAAAAGAAGACAAAACCAATCCAGGGCCTGGAGCCAGGCCTAGTGGTAAAAGGCTTGCCTTGCATGCATGAAGCCCTGGGTTCGATTTCTCGGTACACAGTAAAAGCCAGAAGTGGTGCTATGGCTCAAGTGGTAGAGCCCTAGCCTTGATCACAGAGAGGCTTAAGCCCTGAATTCAAGCCCCAGAACTGGCAAAAAAAAAAAAACCAAAATCCAGATTGTATTAGAATCATACTAAGTCTTCCATCTGGGCTAGGGGTGGCCCAATTCATATTGAGCAATGACTTACCTGGATGGGAGCTACAGCTTGAGCAGGGTAAGAGAAATAATGGTCTTGACTATGTCCATCTCTGTCTTCCCTTCCTCACTGCTTCCCCCTTCAGGTGGACTACTTCCCACTGACAGAACAGAAGTTCTCATTGCTGGTGGATAGCCAGCTGGACTCGCCCAAGGCCTTGTATCTAGGGCGAGTGATGGGTAAGCTTAGCTGAGGGTGAGTCTGGGCCAGAGAGTTGTGGGTAAAGTCCCTGGAGCCTCAAGGAGAGTAAGGATGATGAGCAAGATTGACAGTAAGAGGGGCAGGACTTCCGAGTGGTCCAAGCCCTTCTCTTTCTGGATCTGCCTCTCCCTTAGAAACAGGAGTCATTGACCCGGAGATTCAGCGTTACAACACCCCAGGTTTCTCCGGCTGTCTGTCTGGTGTTCGATTCAATAATGTGGCTCCCCTCAAGACCCACTTCCGAACCCCTCGTCCCATGACTGCTGAGTTAGCTGAGGCCTTGCGAGTTCAGGGAGAACTGTCAGAATCTAACTGTGGAGCTATGCCACGTCTGGTCTCAGAGGTGCCACCTGAGCTTGATCCCTGGTATCTTCCCCCAGGTACATCTCCAGGACACACTAATGAGGGAAGGGTGGAGGACAGGGAGGGGAAATGATTAAGTTAGGGGAGGGGACTCCTAATTTGTATTTTCTTCTCTTTAGATTTCCCATACTACCATGATGATGGATGGGTTGCCATACTTTTAGGCTGTAAGTAGCATTGACCATGAACCTGACTTCTCCAAACCCTGACTATCTAGATTCCCTCCTTGCCCTATCCCTAAGCCTGAGGAGGGGCAATGGTGCTAGATGTTAATGATACAAAGAAGGATGGTAAGGCTTTGCTGAGGGCTAGAGATGTTTTAATGTTTGAGGATACTATAAATTTTTTATTAAAATGAAATATTAAAATGCATCTATAGTTAAAAGGCTGAGGAAACGGATAATTACTAGGCATGTGGAAAGAAAATGTTAAAAATAGAAGTTGGGCTGAGTGCTGTTGCCACATATCTATAATTCTAGCTTCTCAAGAGGCTCAGATCTGAGGCTCACAGTTCAAAGCTTGCCCAGGCAGGAAAGACTGTGAGATTCTTCTTTCCAGTAAACTGCCGAAAGAGCTAAAAGCGAAGCTGTGGCTTAAGTGGTCATTGTGCTAGCCTTGAGTAAAAGAAGCGCAGGGTGTGGTGGCTCACACCTGTAACCCTAGGGACTCAGGAGGCTGAGATCCTGGGATCAAGGTTCAAAGCCAGCCTGGGCACAATAGGACCTGAGACTCTTATCTTTAATTAACCTCTAGAAAATGGGAAGTGGGACTTGGCTCAAGGGTAGGGCAGTAGCCTTGAGTTGATGAGGTCAGGGACAACGCCCTGGCCGGGTAGGGTGGAAGCCTTGAGCTGAAGAGCTCAGGGACAGCACCCAGGCGGAGTTCAAGCCCCATGACCCACTAAAAAGAAAAAAAGGGTATAAAAGAAGTGCAGAAACAGCTGGGCACTGGTTCATGCTTGTAATCCTAGCTACTCAGGAGGCTTAGATCTTAGGAGCTCAGGGACAGCTCCCAGGACCAGAGTTCAAGCCTCAGGACCCACATTTTGAGAAAAGCAAAAAAAAAAAAAAAAAAAAAAATTCCCTGAACTCAAGTTAGCAGGGGAAACCACAGGAATTCAGACTTACCAGACACTTGTATTGTGTTTATAGCACAGATACAATTGACTAATGCTGGCTAAATGTGCGTGGAGGCGAAACCCCGCAATGTTGACTTGTCCTTCTTCTTCCTTTCAGTTTTGGTAGCCTTTCTGCTGCTGGGGCTGGTGGGAATGTTGGTGCTCTTCTATCTGCAAAATCATCGCTACAAGGGCTCCTACCACACCAATGAGCCCAAGGCCACCCATGATTACCATCCTGGCAGCAAAACGCCCTTACCTCCTTCAGGCCCCACCCAGGCCCCTGCCCCCACACCAACTCCCACCCAAGTTCCAGCCCCAGCCCCAGCTCCAACCCCAGTTCCAGCCCCAGCCCCAGCTCCAACCCCAGTCCCAGCCCCAGCCCCAGCCACTGGCCCAGGCCCCCGGGACCAAAACCTACCCCAAATCCTGGAGGAGTCCAGGTCTGAATGACTCAGAAGGGCTTGCTTCAAGGACCAAGTCCAAATCCTCTGAATTCTCCATTTCCTGCCTTCCCCCCTCCATCCCACCCCACCAGGGACATTTGGCTCTTCTTAGCTGGCTCTGCTCACCCTGAAGGTTCTCCTGCCAAGTTTGGTGGGCAGAGCTACATATGGGACCAAAGGGAGTGGCTGAGCTTCACTGCCTAGACCAATGCCCTGCTTACCCACTTTCTCAGGCTACTGGCTGTTTGTGTGCCCCAGAGGAGAAGCCTTATGGGGTAGAGACAGGCCCCTTCTTGCCATCTCTATCCCTGCTGCTGCCGGGGATTAACAACAGAGTGTAGGGGAGAAAAACTGCCTTCCTTCCCATGTACATCATCAGCAGGGACAGATGTGTGGGACTGCAGGGCTGCACAGGGCATGGGGGGAGGAGGCTGCTAATACACATACCCTCAGCCTCTCCCCTGCCCTGCTGAATGTCTTCCATCTGCTTCATCACTGTCCCTCATCCCCCCTTTTGTTTTTACAGAGATCAAGTGGCCTCAGTTTAGCACTTTAGTACCTCTGCTGCTTCACATGCTTTGGCCAAAGCCAAAAAAAACAAAAACCCCAAACCCTGCAAGTAGAGAAATAATGCAGATACCCTGCTAGCCAGTCCTCTATGCTTAAACCCTTTCCTGAGATATGCAATAGCCTTGGTGCCTGCCCACAGGCCTGGCCCCCTCTCCATTGCATGAGGAGCCCTCTTTCCTCCGCTCAGAGATGCTGCTTTGTCTGGAAGCTCATATTCTTTATATATATTTTTGGTTGCAAAGTCTCTCTCTAGAGAAACTATATTATTATTCTAATTTTTAAATTATGTTTATATATAAAAGAAAAACTCAGTCAGCTGTCCTGTCCTGTGCTGTGCCACAGTCCAGTGAGCTCCTCCTGGGTTGGACTCCTGAGTCCTGGTGGCCACTCACCCAGCCCACTTGGCCTAGGGCAGAGCCTGCAGTGCCCTTGACTCTGAGCTGGTCCAATAAAGCAGAGTGGCAGAGCTCCAGTCTGTGTGCCGTGGCTGGTGTCAGGGGTAAGTGGGGGGATTTTAAAAGAACTGCTCTGAAGGTCTGAGAATGTCTAGGAGTTCTGGGACCCTTTGTTTCAGGGGCATGATCTATCCTAAGGTCTTGGTGGACTCCTTACCTTGAAGAATGCTGAAGCTCCTACCTCCCATCCTGCACTCATCCCGCATCCTTCCAGCACCAAAGCACACACAACACAACTTGCTCGAGTGGATTCTAACAATTTATTAGATAAGAGGTCACAAGCCACAGGACTTTAAAGTGCATGAAATTCACTGGCGATAAAGTTGCACATACACCAGCCTCCCCCACCCAGTCCCCACCAGCTCACTCCATCATTACATGTGGGAGGAGGGGTTAAGACCCGTCATAAAAGGGAGGGGGAGGGGAAAGGGGAGCAAAGGATAGGAATGCTGAAGGAAGAGTATCAGTGGTATGGAACTGGAGAAGGAAGGCCTGACCAGTGATTCTGCTTGCTGAAAAGAGGGTGGGGTCAGTCTAACCTGGCAATGGCTGCCAAATTTTTTCTTTTTTCTTTTTTTAACCTATGTCTACTTCATGGGCTAATCCTTGCCATTTCAGGCAGCCCTAATGCCTTCATTTGTGTGGTTCCCCCCACCCCCCAAATTAATGATTAATTCAAAGCCCACAGGCTAGCTTGAGAATATCCTGATACACACAAGGAGAACAAACACAGCACACTAGGATTTCAGAATGATGGTGGGAGAAAGATGCTGCTGGACATGTGCTGAGTGTGGAGTGCCTACGTGTGTGTGTGTGTGTGTGTGTGTGTGTGTGCGCGCGCGCGCGCGCACACATGCGCGCGCAGGGCCCACACAAATTCCTAAGAGGCAACTTGGCCAGAGGGAGTCCCATTTCCTTGATGGGATAACCATTGATGTGGCGATTACAGAGTGTAGGAAGAGAGGCTCTGGTTCTCCAGAAAAAAAAGGGAAATGCCTGCTCCCCATTCTAATACTCCCTAGGCCAGCCCATACCTGCCTGAGCCCTTTCTACCCAGCACAATGTTCTTTGTTCCCTGCCAGCTCAGCACACCAGTCACAGATCCAGGGCAGCTTTTGCTGGCTCCTGACTTGTAAATTCTGTGTCAAGCCAGTTCCTCCAGCCTCTCCTCGATGAGTTGGGACTAGAGGAAAAAATGTCTAACCCCTCTTGACCCTCCTTCCTCTCAAATGGGATTTGGGCAGGAATAAGAGACCTTGGCTTAAATACTACTCCAATCTACAGACCTTCTAAAAGAAAGTTAAAGTGCTTTGTTCTACATGAATCCCAGAGAGAATGGCACCTTGGACTGCGTCAGGTGATTTGCCTGCTCAACACAGCAAACACCTTCTGCCAGTCTGCCCTGCACCATGACGCCATTCTAAATGTGTGCAACTGCGCCCCTCACCCATCTGCCTGCAAACATACTGCCAATTCACCCTTTCCTTTCCAAACAGCAGGTGCTTCAGACAGGGCCTAAATCATACCAATGATCTATCCCCTCTCTAATCCAGCCTCATTCCCAGGCACTTGGCCCTTTGGACCTAGCCTCTGGGAACAGAAAACCTGAAAAAAAACAAAAACAAAAAAAACTGGACAGTCCAATGAAGCAGACACACCAGGCGCTTTACCAGGAGCATGTAAGGCCTGCCTGCAGTTATTGAGCCACAACTTTGGAAGGAGATGGGGTATTGGTGCCTGTTCCCAGTAGCCTGAAAACACCACACCCCTCCAGAGCACAGGGAAGGACTTTTGAGACTTCAGTTTGAACCTAACTAGCAGGAAGAGATAGGAAGGAAACGAACTCCCTCTGTATACACTCTCCCTCTGTATTCACTCTGCATTAACTGCAAGCTTGCCTCTAACAAGCACAGTAGGCTCCAGGAACCAGACTTCATTCCGATATTCCTGGCACCCCACTTATAAGGACCCTTGTTTGGGAAAGCTAAAATGACAGTACTTGTCAGAAACTGCCAAAGTGGATTCCTGAGGTTCACAGCCTGGAGGGCTGAGGAGAAATCAAGCGTTGTCATCCAGCCCAGCCTCTGCCCTTTTCCTTTGAGGAGAAGGTTGAGATGCAACCTCCACATCTGAGCTTTCTTGCCTGGAAGACCAGGTCATGGTTGCTTCCGTCTTCCCTCTTCTCCTGGGACAGAGTGGAGGCCTTGCTACAGGAGGAGTGGGTGGGGTTTCTTGGTGTGGAAGACACATAGTGCAGGGGCTCGAGCAGCAGTGGTGTGTATATGAACAGACTGCCTGGTGTGGGGCCAAGAGGGCTAGAGGACATCAGTTTCCCTCTCAATCCCCACATACTTGAGGGCATCAGCTTGGCTGTACCTGTCCCAGAGCAGGGGGAAGAGATAGGTTACTCTTGAGGCTTTTGTGATTGTTTTACTTCCCCTCATGCTCCCTAAAGTCATTTGCAACATTCCCACTCTGAGTAAGGAAATGGGCATGGCGCTGACCAGTATGAGACTCCTTCCTTCATCCTTCCTACCCGCCATTAACCCCAAATCAATTCCAACAGCTATCCTGTTTGTTGACAAGGCTCCCTCCCTAGGGCCATTCTTGACCAGCTCACCTGTAATCAAAGAAGAGTTCTTCACCAGCCTGAATTGCCCTCTTTGCAAAGATCCCAATGCGATGATCTCCATTTACCATGACCACTGCAAATAGGACAAACCCAAGGCTAGCTTCCCAGTCTCTGTAAGTCACTGTTCAGGAGGATTCTAGGCTGATTTTCTCCAAATTCCCAGTGGAATAAAATGGAATTAGAAAGTGATCAATGATGGTAACTATCTCTATGCTTTTAGATCTGGGAAAAAATTATCTTTAGATGATATATATAGGATCTGTGTAATCATGCTTTTATTTTATTTTATTTTGCCTGTCCTGGGGCTTGAACTCAGGGCATGAGAACTGTCCCTGAGCTTCTTTTGCTCAAGGCTAGCACTCTACCACTTGAGCCACAGTGCCACTTCCAGCCTTTTCTGTTTATGTGGTAATGAAGAATTGAACCCAGGGCTTCATGCATGGTAGGCAAGAGCTCTACCGATAAGCCTCATTCCCAGCCCCAGATCAAGTTTCTAATTTTAAAAAGTGGGCTAGGTGCCAGTGGCTCATGCCTTTAATCCTAGATATTCAGGAGGCTGAGATCTAAGGATCAGGCTTCAAAGCAAGCCTGGGCAGGGAAGTCCATGAAACTCTTATCTCCAATTAAGCACAGAAAAACATGTATTGCTTTGGCTCAAGGAGTAGAGCATTAGCCTTGAGCTGAAGAGCTGAGGGACAATGCCCAAGCCCAGAGTTCAAGTCCCATGACTAAACAAAAAAAATTTTTTTTTAATTTAAGAAGTGGGTAATGAAAGAAAGAGAGCCTAAAATGATGCTAGATATTAATCACAGTTTATCTCTGGACAACAACAACAAAAAAGCTCAGCTATGAAAAAGTTGAACACAGAATAGAAATCATTATAAACAAGGCCTCCACTCCACCTGCTGGGTTACTGGGAACTCACCTTTGGCGTAACAGTTAGGGTTCACTGAATGGTTTGCAAATCGAATTTTGTTTCCTTTCCGGGTAGCATCTACTACAAAATCTGTATGACATATATAGAAAAGACAAGTGACTCCAAACTTCTTGAGTTAAAAACCAATTAAACAGTAACAGAAACAATTCAATTCAACAGTAATGTGAAAGCTAGGCGAGGTGGCTTACACCTGTAATCCTAGCTACTCAGGAGGCTGAGATTTGTGGTTCAAAGCCAGCTTAGGCACTAAAAAGTCCATGAGACTTTTATCTCCGATTAATTACCAGGAAACTGAAGTGGCACCTTGGCTCAACGGGTAGGGTGATAGCCTTGAGCTAAAAAGCTCAGGGACAATGCCCAGGCCCAGAGTTCAACAACAAAAATAGTAATGTTGCCTGTGAGGTGGCTCACGCCTGTAATCCTAGCTACTCCGAGGATCATGGTTCAAAGCCAGCCTAGGCATGAAAGAACATGAGACTTTTATCTCCTATTAACCTCTAGAAAATAGGAAGGAGGGCTGTGGCTCAAGAGCAGTATCCTTGAGCTGAAGAGCTCAGAGACAGTGCCCAGACCCAGAGTTCAAGCCCCATGATCCAAAAAAAAGTAACATAAAACCCAGTGTGGTAACAGGAGCTTGGGAAAGCATGAAGCTGGATTATTCTGGCTCATGGGACAGTGCTTCTTTTGGGTCCTCCTTTGTTTCAGTGGTGGCTCTTCTCCTCCTATCTGCTGAGCAGGGAAGTTGCTGAGGTATAAGCACTTAGTTAGTGCTTGTATTCCAAATGCAACTCCAAAATGGAGGTACTGTATTCAGTCTTAACGCCTTGTTCTGTGTATCTGCTGGAAGATTTAGAGGTGGTCTCAACCTAGACTACAGCAAAAGCAATTTGGTAGAAAGACTCACACATGACCATACAGGGACAAGAGAAAGAGCTACCAATGACATACCATTGTTGAGGTTGAAAAGGAAGCTGGACATATACTTGTCATAGACCTTCCCTCGTCGATCAGCTTCATCCTGAGAAATGAGCTGGAGAGATACACAAGGAACAACTGAGAGTTAGGTTGTCTGCTTGGAGCATAACACGTCACCTCCAGAAAGGGGCTGGGAAAGGGGCTTACTGAGTATTATGACAAGAATTATAGGTGCCTATGTTGTGTCCATTCCCACCCAGGATGACCAGCATTAGATGCCCCACGTCACTCCTTAGTCTGTCCTGAGGTGTCAAAGAATTGAAGAAGAGTGGTTTATGTCAGGACTGCAAACAGTTCTGTGGGATCCCCCAAGAGGCCACATGAGAACTCAGCTGAGTTATTTAGAGACTAAGTCACAGAAGCCTAACCCACAGAAAATCAGAGTTTCTCATCAGTAAGAGCATGGGCCAAACCCAGAGCACTCACCTCACCACAATATTCAGATATGAATTCATTTTTCTGCACAGACTCCTTAATGAAGGTGCCCCATCCGGCCACATCGGAAGGGGCCAACAGCAGGTGCTAGGGAGAGGGAGGCAAGCCTCAGATGAAAGGGTGGGTATCAGTAAGAAGGGGTGTATGGGGTGGGCAGGTGGAAAGATCTAGCAACTGTTAGGAGGATCTGAAAACAGAAAAAGGTCTAAGCTATTCTAATCTAGTTGGGGGAAAAACAAGACAGGGAGGTGGGGAAAAGAAACAAGACATGTCTTCCTCTTCCCCAGGGACCTCCTGGGCTATAGGAGAGGCACACATGGACAGTATTTGAGCTGGGAATATAGCTTTGTAGTATCATATTCCTTTCCACCTCTTTCGGTTAAAGTGGCCAGTTAAAGGGCCATTTTTTGATCGCACAGGATGATAGAAAATTTTAATTTGGTAGTGCGTGTGCGCATGTGTATGTGTGTGTGTTTATTAAGAATTATCAAGTGCTTTCACATATAAATCCTGTAAGAGAAAGGGCAGGGTACTGGTGGCTTACACCTTACAATCCTAGCTACTCAGGAGACTGACATCTGAGGATCTCAATTCGAAGCCAGCCTGGGGAGGACTTTTATATTTAATTAACTACCAAAAAGCTGAAGTGGAGCTATGGCTTAAGTGGCAGAGCACCAACCTCTAGCACTTTTCTTTTTTGCCAGTCCTGGGCTTGAGCACAGGGCCTGAGCATTGTCCTTGGACTTTCTCAAGGGCAGAGCTCTACCACTTGAGCCTCAGCACCACTTCCAGCTTTTTTTTTTTTTTAATGAATGTGGTACCGAGGAATCGAACCTGGGCCTTCATGCATGCTAGGCAAGCACTCTACCACTCAGCCAAACTCCTGGCCTTGAGCACTTTTTATCTTTATTTTTGGCCAGGCCTGGGGCTTGAACTCTGGACCTGAGTTGCTGTCTCGGAGCTTCACTTGCTCAAGGTTAGTGCTTGAGCCATAGCGCCACTTCCAGTTCTTCCAGAGTAGTTTATTAGAAATAAGACCGTCGTGGACTTTCCTGTTTGTGCTTGCTTCGAACTGTGATCCTCGGATCTCAGCCTCTTGAATAGCTAGAAGCTGAGCTATTTGGACCTGCACCCCCTATTTTCTCCCCCCCACACACAAAAAAAGAGACTATTCCTTTCATCCCACTCTATTATCTTAACCTGTGCAAAGGCCCCACCTTCTTGAGGCCACGTTGGATGCTGCAGTTTTTGCAGGAGACCACCTTGCAGTCCCAGTGCTCTGAAGCCCCACAGGTGAGGCACAGGTCAGGGTCACATTCTCGTACTGCCAGATAGCAAGGACACTGCTTGGTATTGCACTGGGTCTTACATCTACAGCCAGGGAAACGATTCTGACCTGAGTGGGGAGACAGGTAAGATCAAGAAGCAAGCTAATACTCAACACAGATGGACTCAGGGATAGCAGAGAAGTAAATACAATGTGGTTAAGGATGCTTGGCAAAACAGGACAGAAGCTTCCTTTCTAATAATCATATACTCCAGTTCTGTTTTTGCTTTCCAAAACTAAGTGCCTCACAACACTCTTATCTGTGAGTAGACAACAGGTGTGAGGCAATTGTGAAGAATCTACCAGAGATTCCCCAGCAGTGCCCCCACTTCCTTCCTTGTTGGCAGAATTTGAAGGGAGGTGGAGAGGACCCCAGAGAAAATGAAATCAGGACTTTTCACTGTTAAGTCCTCATCATCAAAACAAGTATCATTTTGAGAACGCAATGCATCCGTTTCACATCATCTTCCTCCACCCAAATCCCTTCCCACCACCAGCACCTCTCAGTTGTGGCAAGATCAGTATCTGCTCTTTATTAGAAGCTTCCTGAGCATCAACTTCTGCAGGGCCTGGAGGCTTCCCAAGTGGGGAAAGACATGGAAGGATAGGAAGGGAGAAAACTGCTTTTCACCTCTGCTGACATCCAAGCCATTGTCGCCTACCTGATATTTAAAACTTTGGCTTACTTTGTGTGCTAGAGATTGCATATAGAAATCCCATTCTTGAATACGTATTGGTAAAACTTGAAATTTGAAATATGATGTAAAAAAATCAATGTTAATAAAAAAACCTGGCTTATACAAATATATGGAAATGTCATAATGAAACCCTTCGCTTTGTAGAATTACATGTGCTGATAAGGAAAAGCTCTAAAAGGGCCGGGAGTTTGGCCTAGTGGTAGAGTGCTTGCTAGCATGCATGAAGACCTGAGTTTGATTCCTTGGTACCACATATACAGAAAAAGCTGAAAGTGGTGCTGTGGCTTAAGCGGTAGAGCACTAGCCTTGGGAAAGCCCAAGGACAGTGCCCAGGTCCTGAGTTCAAGCCTCAAGACAAAATGATCCCCCTAGCTGGAGGACATGGTACACACCTGTAGTCCAGTGACTCAAGAGGCTGAGAAGGATCACTTGAACCCAAGAGTTCAGAGAAGCTTTGGCTCTCTTTAAACAAAACTCTGACCTTTCCAGACTTTCAGCATATTGCTTCCCCTATTGACTGCCCATAAGACAAGCAAAAGAGGCGAGAAGGGGAGGCTGAGCTTCCTGAGGCTGAGTGCTTTAGGAGACAGTAGGGAAAAGTGTGGCTCTCTTACAATCTGGATTGCACTGGCAGAACTTCTCACAGAAGTTCTGAGTCATGATGCAGGGGCAGGCACTGTCACAGGGCCGGTCTGGGTGGTCACAGGGTTGATAGTTGTACACTTGTGTAGAAGAGTTATCTAGAAGAAAGAAGAACCAAGCAGGACACTGCTGAGACCAATCTCCCTTCCAAATGTTCCAGTGCCTGAGTCTAACCAGGCTCTGGCCTTGGATACGCCTACAGTGTCTGAGGTTCGAAAACAATGTGGATGACTGTTGTGCACCATCTATAATGGGGCGGTCTGTTTTGTGGGCAGCCTGTGGAGATAGTCTAGATAACAGGGCAGCCATTCTAGACATTAAACGAGGCTTGGAACCTGGCAAATAGCAAGTTAGGAAACTCAAGAGACCACAAGGCCCCTTCTAAGAGATCTTCTTAACAGCTATAAGAGGCTCAGCCCTTCTTAGCTGCTGCACAGAAATCTACTATCTGCGGAAGTGGCCAGGGTCAACAAGTGTAGCTGTAGGTGGGGCAGGGTGATATGGCCACAGACCTTGAACTGAAATGCTAAGTGATAAACTGGCATTATTTCCCCCCCCCTTTCTCTCTCTTCTTTCTTCCTTTCTACTTCTTTCTCTTCCTCTCTCTGTCTCATTCTCTTTCTCTCTCTCTTTTTTTTTGTGGTGTTGAGAAGGGAACCTGAGGCACATGGTAAGTTTATGTTCAGGCTACATTCTTAGCTTTGAACTTACCTTTCTTCAGCTGAATTTTCCTGCAGTGAGCAGCCCACAATCTGAAAAACAGAAGAAATGTGTTTGAATCACAGCCCTCTGGAGCTAAATAGAGGCCAGGTGATCTGCTCTGAGGCATTCTGATAACCTCCAAAATACCTTAATAGGAGGTGCCTTCTTTTGCTATATAAGAAGTAGAAGCTGGGCCTGGAGGCTCATGCCTGTAATTCACGCCTGTGTAATCTCAAGAGGCTGAGATCTTAGGATCGAGGTTCAAAGCACTAAAGTCCGTGAGATTTTTTGCCAGTCATGGGCCTTGAACACTTTTTTCTCAAGGTTAGCATTCTGCCACTTGAGCCACAGTGCCACTTACAGCCTTTTGAATGTATGTGGTACCACAGACTCGAACCCAGGGCTTTGTGCATGTGAGGCGAGCACTCAACCACTAGGCTATGCTCCTGGCCCAAGTCCATGAGACTTATCTCCAATTAACCACTGAAAACCAGAAGTGGCACTGTAGCTCAAGGAGTATAGTGGTAGCCTTGAGCTGAAATGCTCAAGGACAGTGCCCGGGCTCAGAGTTCAAGTCCACCAGACCAAAAAAAAAAATGAGGTAGAGCCCATCTTTTATTCTAGCTGGCCTATGGCTGTAAGATTTAATACAACCCCTCCCAAACAAATAGAATAAAAAGTAGCATAAAACTCGGGCTGAGGCTGGGAATATGGCCTAGTGATAGTGTGCTTGCCTAGCATGCATGAAGACCTTGGTTCAATTCCTCAGTACCACATACATAGAAAAACCAGAAGTGATGCTGTGGCTCAAGTGGTAGAGCTCTAAGAGCCTTGACAGTGCTCAGGCCCAGAGTTCAAACCCCAGGACTGGCAAAAAAAACCCAAAACAACAAAAAAAATTGGGTCGGGAGTTTGGCTAGTACAGAATGCTTGCCTAGCATGCACAAAGACCACGGTTCAATTCTTCAGTAGCACATACATAGAAAAAAGCCAGAAGTGTTGCTGTGGCTTAAGTAGTAGAGCTCTAGCCTTGAGGAAAACCCAAGGACAGTATTTAGGCCCTGAGGTCAAGTCCAGGACTAGCAAATAAATAAATAAATAACATTAAAAATAGCCCAGGCCTATATGTCTACTATAAAGTTATTATATCTCCTTCCCTCCTCTTTGCTGAGGCAGGGTGTGGGAGAGTTTTAAGACAGCATGTGGAAGGCCTTTCAAGGGATCTTCTCTGATTGAAGGAACTGACAAGTAAGAGCTGACAAGAGATATAAAAGGACTTCCTTCTACATCTGGAATTGGCATCAGTTCCTTCTTTTGGCAAGTAATAGTCACTGGGAAACTGAGCTACAGTGAGTACTGAATTTAAAAAGAAACTTCCAACCCTAAATAAAAACTGGTTACAAGACAGTGTTACACAATTAAGGAAAATAACATGTTGCTAAGCAAAGAAAAGGAATAAACTGTCAGAGTTGAGAAGTAGGCAACCACCCAATGAGGAGAAATGGTCTCAGTGTGGAGTCATGAGCCAGCTCACATTCTAATGGCCTGGAGATTAAATGGAAAACCAGACAGCTACTTCGGGGTCCATAAGACGTGGGGGCAGGGCCAGTCCCAGGTAAAGATTTTTAAGGAGCACTGAGAGTACGAGCCCTCAGCTGTGTGCTGACTAGCGGGTTCACGCTTATGCAATGGCAAAGAGGGAGGCAAGTATCAGCCCAAGAGATCAGGACACAACACATCCTGGTCATAAAAAGTCTTTTGTCTAATCCTTGCCTGTGCTTTCTTTTCTTCTTCTGTGATGGGTTCATGAGCTCATCTGTTGGCAACTTCAGGATAAGGGATTCTTTCACTGCAAACTGAAAGACCTGTAAGAGAAACCCAACAGGATCTGTCATACCTTCTAGAGTCAGATGACCATTAAATGGCCTAGCCAACTATTGACTTGGGGAGTTCTAGAGAGCTTGTAGGCAATAGATTGAATATCTATTTAGTCAGAAAGAAACAGAGCACCGAGTGTAATTATGGAACCACTGGCTGTGAAGGTTAACTCTTTAATCATTTACCCTGAGATTCAGGAAGGAAGAAATGGAGTAACACCTTCCCTTATCAGCAGCTCTCATCTACCACCCTTTCCACCACACCACAAGTGGGCTACTTCAACTCACAATGTGAGCTGTTTTTTTTTGTTGTCAGTCATGGGACTTGAACTCTGGACCTGGGCACTATCCCTGAGCTCTTCAGCTCAAGGTTATTGCCCTATTCCTTGAGCTACAGTGCCACTTCCAGTTTTCTGATGGGGAGTCGCTTGGCTTTTGTGCCTGGTCAGGCTTTGAACCACGATCCTCGGGTCTCAGCCTCAGGCATGAGCCTGGCTGTGTGCTGCTTTTAGAAAGAGTAACTGCATGTAACTGAGTAGAGTATGAACTAGTGCTAAGCACTAGCTCCCTCTGTTGGAAGATAGACATAGGAGCCTTGACTAGTTTGGTGGCATATCAGCTCAGGAAGGCTGGTATGCTCTTTTCAATAGGCTTCTTCCTGTTTTGTTTTTGTTTTTTGGCCTGCCCTGGGGCTTGAATTCAGGGCCAGGGTACTGGCCCTGAGCTTCTTTTTTTTTTTTTTTTTTTTTTGCCAGTCCTGGGCTGGAGCTCAGGGCCTGAGCACTGTCCTTGGACTTTCTCAAGGCCAGAGCTCTACCACTTGAGCCTCAGCACCATTTCCGGCTTTTTTCTATGTACAAGCTACTGAGGAATCATACCCGGGTCTTCGTGAGTGCTAGGTAAGCACTCTACCACTAGGCTAAACTCCCGGCCCCCCTGAGCTTCATTGCACAAGGCTAATACTCCACCACCTGAGCCACAGTGCTACTTCTGGCTTTTTCTGTTTATGTGGTAGTGAGGAATGGAAACCAGGGCTTCACGAAGAAGGCAAGGCAAGCACTTCACACCTAGGCCACGCTCCCAGCTCTGGGCTCTTCCTTCTTCCTTAATATCACTTATTTTTAGCTTTTTCTTTTTCTCAATGGCTGTGAGTACCATCTGAGATTTTGTAAAAACTATAAATCCCTTTTTTTTTTTTTTTTGCCAGTCCTGAGGCTTGAATGCAGGGCCTGGGCACTGTCCTTGGACATGTTTTGCTTAAGGCTAGTGCTCTGCCACTTGAGTCACAGCACCACTTCTGGCTTTTTCTGTGTATGTGGTACCAAGGAATCCAACCCAGGGCTTGAAGCATGCTAGGAGAGCACTTTACCATTAGGCTATGCTCCAGGCCCAAAACTATAAATCCTATCAGGAAAATATACAGGACATTTTTACTACTCAACTATATAGATTATTAGGTTAAGAACCTATGTTAAGGCTAAGAATGTGGTTTAGTGGCAGAGTGCTTACCTTAGAATGCATAAAGCTCTGGGTTTGATTCCTCAGTACCACATATACAGAAAAAAGCCAAAAGTAGCACTGTGGTTCAAGTGGCAGAGTACTAGCCTTGAGCAAAAGAAGCTCAGGGACAGGGACCAGGTGCTGAGTTCAAGCCCCAGAACAGGCAAAAAAAAAAAAAAAAAAAAAAAAAAAAAAAAAAAGAAAGAAAAGAAAAAAACGGAACTTACATTAAGGTCTAACATTGTGGTTTAGGCCTGTAATCATAGCTACCTGGAAGGTGGAGATCTAAGGGATTATGCTTTAAGGCCATCCAAGGGAAAAAGTTATATATGCATATTTATGCATTATAAGGAAACAAGTTAAGCACAAGGCCTAAGACACTTCAACTTATAATTATCTTTTTTTTTTTTTTGGCCAGTCCCGGGGACTGAACTCAGGGCCTGAGCACTGTCCTTGGGTTTTCCTTAAGGCTAGAGCACTACCACTTGAGCCACTGCACCACTTCCAGCGTTTCTATGTATGTGATACTGAGGAATCGAACCTGGGTCTTCATGCATGCCAGGCAAGTACTCTACCATTAGGCTAAACTCCCAGCCCTCAACTTATGATTCTCTTATAAGTTTTATATAAAGGAGTATGAAGGCCTAACAAAGGTTCTTCTGCAAATGTGAGGCCTAACAATACTTGGAGATCTGCCCCCAAGAACAAGCTATAGAAATATCTCCAGAATTTGCAGAGTTACACGAGAAGACCTGTCTGCTCCTTTCATTGCTTGGCATATTGGCTTGAACCTATGACTTATTCCTGTTCTGTACTGTCTTCTCATTGAAGTATTTTTGTTTTGTTTTAGAGCATCAGTGTTTGCTGATAAGAAAGATTGAGGTCTGGGCCCACCTATTGAGGGTGGTAATTAGAAAATCTTGTGATGTGAAATATGGAGAATGAAGAACATGAGGATGGAAGGAATAGCTGCTAGCATGTGTGTGCCACTAAGAAGATCCACAGGAGAACAGTCCTCTAGAGTTCAGGTATACATTTAGAAAGGAGGGAACTAGCCAGGCATGGTGGCTCACCCCTGTAATCCTAGCTACTCAGGAGGCTGAGATCTGAGGATCAAGGTTCAAAGCCAGCCTGGGCACAAAAGGACCTGAGACTCTTATCTCCAATTAACCTCCAGAAAACAGGAAGTGGGGCTAGGCTCAAAGAAGTAGCCTTGATCTCAGGGACAGCCCAGGCTAAGTTCAAGCCCCATGACCCACCAAAAAAAAAAAAAAAGGAGGGAACCATGAAGTAGATATAACTCAGGACCATCTAGAAGAGTCAAATAGCAATGAGAAACATAAGTAAGCATCTGGCAAGGAGGAGAGCAGAGGCCCAAGCATTGCAAGGCCTAAGATTTGCCTATGACTAGGAATCTGCTTCATGATTTGGAAGTAAAGATTCAGGCCTTCCAGAACTTAAGACAATTTATCTCCAGAAATATAAGATGATAAGATAGTAAAGGAACAGAGCCTTAGGTGAACAGGTACTAGTGGTAAGAAGAGTGCTTGCCTAGCATGCACAAAGCCCTGGGTTTGATTCTTCAGTACCACATACTCAGAAAAAGCCACAACTGGTGTTGTGACTCAAGTGGTAGAGCGCTAGCCTTGAGAATGCCCAAGGACAGTGCCTGAGTTCAAGCCCCAGGACTGGCAGAAATAAAGAAAGAAGGAAAGAAAGAAAGAAAGAAAGAAAGAAAGAAGAAAGAAAGAAAGAAGAAAGAAAGAATGAAGAAGAAAGGAAGGAAGGAAGGAAGTGATAAGGATTTAGTAAGAATGTAAGATTTAAGAAAGTAAGAAAGAAGAAAGTTAAGAGATGGGAAAATAGTTACCTGTAATGTCTTTGTCCAGTAGCTTGGAATGGAAGAATTGTTGAAGTAGGTGCCATGATCTAAAAGAGATTCTTCAGCCCCAGTCCACTCCACAGATTCTGAAGGGGCTTCCACAACACACAGTTGAGGTGGGGCTGGACTGGCCTTCTGTTTTGTAGGGGTCTGACAACGAGAGTTAGCCTCTAAGCAAAAAAAAAAAAAAAAAACACACAGAAGAAAATGAAATGCAGTAGTAGTAACAAGTAGTTTGCCAAAAACTCAGAATACATCATTCTACGTTATAGGCTCTCCCATTTCCAATACTGGGGTTTGAACTCTGGGCTTTACCTTGCCTAGGAAGCACTATACCACTTAAGCCAAAACTTTAGCCATCATTCTAATTTAAAATACAGAATAGTTAAGAACCAACTATAGATAAGCCAATGGGAAGAATTAACAGCTCCTAACAAGTAGAAATGCTGAGCCAGGTAGTGAGCCTGGTTTACCAGAGTCCTTGCACACAAAGAAAACTTCTTTATTTTCTGTTTACTGTACCTGAAGAACTGGAAGCCCAGTCATTGCCTGTGTCCCTGTCACTGTCCCCTTCTTTAGTCTCAGCCACAGCAGAGGCTGAAGTATTGGAGCAAGAAGCGCTGACTACATGATGCCTTCGCCTGCGGCGCCCAGAGCACTTAGAGCGGGGGTTATGGAGCATGGCGTACTCCTTTGCTCCTTCCTATAGTGGGAAGTAGGAAATAGGAAAAGGCATCATATTCATCTTTATCAACAACCATGTTTAAATGCAATTTCTTAAAAAATGATCTATACCATGTGAGACCATCTTATAATGACAGCTATTTGAAAACATTCTAAAATTTACAAACTTTTCACAAGAGGTTGTCTTATATCTTATTTAGAAAAAAGGTATCATCGGGGGCCGGGAGTTTGGCCTAGTGGTTAAAGTGCTTGCCTAGCATGCACGAAGGCCCGAGTTCGATTCCTTGGTACCACATACATAGAAAAAAAGCCACGGGGCCAGGAGTTTGGCCTAGTGGTTAAAGTGCTTGCCTAGCATGCACGAAGACCGGGGTTCAATTCCTCAGTACCACACACATAGAAAAAAGCCAGAAATGGTGCTGAGGCTCAAGCGGTAGAGCTCTAGCCTTGAGAAAGTCCAAGGACAGTGCTCAGGCCCTGAGCTCAAGCCCAGAACTGGCAAAAAAGAAAAAAGAAAAAAGAAAAAAGGTATCATATATTCATGTATACATCTTTAACTTGCCAGTGAATTGTATCTGAAATTCATTCACGATTGGAATTGAGAACACATTCTCCTGAAGATGAAGAAATGAAAGAAACTTGCTTGAGAGAATATGGTTCAATGTTCCAGACAGTATGCAAGAATCAGGGTTTTTCACCCTAAGCCGCCACTCTTCCCATGCTATTACAATGCCTATCTCAATAGTAAGTATGTGATCTTTGAATTGAAACTTTCTCTTTTATCTACAAATGAGCCTCAGAAAAATTCTATTGCATTTTTTTCTTTTTTTGGCGGGGGGAGGTGGTGGTCCAGGGGTTCAAACTCAGGGTTTAGGAACTGTTTTTGTGGTTGTTGTTTGTTTTGCAAGTCTTGGGCTTGAACTCAGGGCCTGGGCACTGTCCTTGGAAACTTTTTTGCTCAAGGCTAGCACTCTGCCACTTGAGCTACAGTGCCACTTCTGGCTTTTTCTGCACATTTGGTTCCAGGGAATCGAACCCAGAGCTTCTTGCATGCTAGGTGAGCACACTACTGCTAGGCCATGCTTCCAGCCCACGGGTTGTTTTGAGCATTTTGGGGGTGCTAGACTGTAGACAAGAGTCTCATGGACTTTTCGGCCCTGGCTAGCTTGAACTATAATTCTCAGATATCAGTCTCCTGAGTATCTAGGATTACTGGCATGAGCCACTAGTGCTTTGTTTCTTTTTTCTTTTGTAGGCCTTGGAGCTTGAACTGAGTGCATGGTCATTGTTCCTGAGCTGTTTCACTCAGGCTAGCACTCTACCACTTTGAGCCACAGCACCACAAGAGTCTCACAGATTTTTCTGCCCTGGCTGGCTTTGAACCACGATCTTCAGATCTCAGCCCTCTGAGTAGTTAGGATTACAGCATGAGTCACCAACACTCAGCCTTTGGCTTCTATTTCCTTCCTCCCTCCCTTTTTTCCCTCCCCTCTTCCTTTCTTCCTCCTCTTCCTTGTTTCCCTCCCTCTCTTTCCTTCCCTCCCTCCTTTTCTTTTTTTTATTTTTAAAATTCCATACCATTATAGTTATTTTTAAAAAAAAAATAAAATACAACTCGCTGCACACAGTGGCTCATGCCTGTAATCCTAGCTACTCAGGAGGCTGAGAGCTGAGGATAAAGGTTCAAAGCCAGCCCGGCACAAAAGGACCTGCGACTCTTTATCTCCAATTAACCCCCAGAAAAATAGGAAGTTGGGCTTGGCTCAAGGGTAGGGCAGTAGCCTTGAAAAGAGCTCAGGGACAGCCCAGATGGAGTGCAAGCCCCCGGTCCCCCTCAAAAAATACATACAACTCAATTTAACTATGGATGTTCTCTTTAGGCTTGGTTCTTAAAGACTTTTATAGCCGTTTCTGAAACGCAAATATACTTTTGCTTTGAGACAGAGTCCTATTCCAAATTCACCATCTTGCTTAGTCTTCCATGTGCTGAAATTATAGGTGTACCTCACCATGAATGACTATTATTCTATGTGTGTGTGTGTATGTATGTGTGTGTGTGCATATGTATGCATGTATATGTATGTTGGTACTAAGGGTTTAAACTCAGGGTTTTGCATTCCTACTTAGTTTTTTTTTTTTCACTCAAGGCTGTGTTCTGACACTTGAGGTACACTTCCACCTACAATTTTTTTGCTGGTTAATTGCATGTAAGAGTCTTATGAACCTTTCTGCCTAGCTTGGCTTCAAACCAGGATCCTCAGATCTCGGCTTCCTAAGAGGCGAGGATTACCAAATGAGATACCAGTGCCCAGCAATAAGGTACTCTAAACCATACATTTGGAGTACCTTAGCAAGCCTCCAGAGCTAACTACTAGTTTACTGGAAACAGAAGACAGAAGAGCAACTTGTGATACTTCCAGAAAAGAACAAATTCAAAATGTGGATGTTCCTACAAACAGCCAGTCTAGAATTTCAATGAGATGAAACAAGTGATAGAATTGAGATTAAAAGAAAGGAAAACATATAACCAGATGTTATGCCTGAATAGCTGATAATTAGTTTAAGAACAAAAACCAAACAGGCTGGAGATGTGGCTTAGTGGGTGAGCATATGCTTAGCATGTGTGAGGCCTTGGGTCACATTCTCAGCACTTCCTAACACACATACAGAATGAGTAAATATGGAAAATATTTTAAATCCAGAAAGAAGGTATCTTTCAACTTTTCATGATTGAAAAGGTTATTAATAAAAAGTTGGGGAATACTCTGGTTTCTTGTCAGATTACATAAATTGTTTGCTAAAAATTTTTGCTAAAGATTTCTATGGAAAGGAACTTGTTCAATTTCTTGAGGCCTTGTTTTTGGTAGAGCCAGACATCTTGTTGTAATTAAAGACATTGTCCTTTAGAAAAAACACAAAAGTTGAAGGAAAATAGTCCAACATTATATCTGACATGCATTCATATTTAAAAAGCAATAAAAGGCAGGGAGGAAGTGGCGTTGTGGCTCAAGCAGTAGAGCACTAGTCTTGAGCTGAAGAGCTCAGGGACAATGCCCAGACCCAATGTTCAAGCACCATGACCGACCCTCCCCCTGCACCCCCCCCCAAAAAAAAAGGAAAAACAGAAGAAAGAAGGCAGGGAGTGTAGTCTAGTGGTAGAGTGCTTGATAGCACACATGAAGCACTGGGTTCTATTCCTTGGTACCAAATACACAGAAAAAGCTGGAAAGTGGTACTGTCGCTCAAGTGGTAGAGCACTAACCTCGATAAAGCTCAAGGACAGTGGCCAGGTCTGAATTCAAGCCCCAGGACTAGCAAAATAAATAAATAAATTGATAGATAGATAGATAGATGTACAAATGGTCATAGTTACGTAAGTCTGGTATTGAGTTCTTTCCGTCCTCTCCTTCCCTCCTTCCTTCCTTTCTTCCTTCCTTCCCTTCTTTTTTGTTAGTCATAGGGCTTGAACTCTGGGCCTAGACCCTGTCACTGAGCACTTCAGCTCAAGACTAGTCCTCTACCACTTGAGCCACAGTGCTACCTCTGGTTTTTCAGGTGGTTAGTTGGGGACAAGAGTCTCACAGGCTGGCTTTGAACCGTGAACCTCCTGAGTAGCTAGAATTACAGGCACAAGCCACCAGTGTCCTGTATGAGTACATTTCTTTTTGAACAGTGTTATCCCTTCCCTCATTTTCTCCCATTTTTTGCCCTCCTGAGCCCCTACCCTCCCTGCTTTTAGTTTCTATCCCTTGGCTTAGTATTCTAAATTCTAAAGAGAACTTGCAATTAGATGATTAAGGTGTTAACTGTTAAATAATCTCCCTCTAGATTTTCTGAAGCCAGAACATCTGGTGGACCTTTAGATAACATCAGGATGTGTGACACTCCTGCTTACTTTTCACTTCTGCCAACATCTGACAAAAAGCATGGAAATTGCTGTGAGGTTTAACATACACAAGAGTAATAAGGCTATAGAACTACAGCTCATTGAGATAGGCCAGTCGGGGGGAAAAAAAAAGATACCATGCCCTGGATGATGAAGACACCAATCAGCATGTAGCTTTCATGTCTACTGTCTCCTGTTCCTTCTTTCCCTTTACCTAGAAAGGGCTCTTGTGTTCCTGAGTTCACTGAGATGGGGCTTTGAGGCAATGTTCCCCATTATCCATCTTTTCAAGATACTGGATGCTGAATAAAATGGATGTCCTTCCCACAAATCCTTACCTCTTGAGTACTGGGTTTTGGAAGTGGTACTGTGGCTCAAGTGGTAGAACACTAGCCTTGAGAAAGTTCAAGGACAGTGCCCAGGCCCTGAGTTCAAGCTCCAGGACTGGCAGAAAAAAAAAAAGTAAAATACTGGGTTTTGTTCTTTGCTAATTCCTGGAACTTGAACTCAGGGTCTGGGTATTGTCCCTGAGCCTTTTTTTTTTTTTTTTGCCAGTTCTGGGCTTGAGCTCAGGGTCTGGGGGCCTGAGCACTGTCCTTGGACTTTCTCAAGGCTAGAGCTCTACCACTTGAGCTTAGCACCACTTCCAGTTTTATGTGGTACTGAGGAATTGAACCCAGGTCTTCATGTATGCTAGGCAGCACTCTACCACTAGGCCAAACTCCTGGCAATGTCCCTGAGCTATTTTTTGCTCAAGGCTAGCCCTCTAGTACTTGAGCCAGCTCCACTTCTGGCTTTTTGGTAGTAACTGGAGATAAGAGTCTCATACTTTCCTGCTCAGGCTGGCTTTGAACTGTGATTCTCAGATCTTGGCCTCCTGAGCAGATAGAATTACAGTCATGAGTCCCTGATACCAGGATGAAATACTGGGCTAAGCAATCCGGATCTAGTTAACACAAACGACTTATTCCACAGCTCTCAAAATACTGCCTCCTCCATATAAGCAGGGCAGTTCATTCAGGCACACAAGGTCTGCCCATCAGGGGCTACCTGGTTGATTGCAATAAGATATCACTGCCTTCATGTGCTCTTCTTTCTATGATTGTATACCTTATATGCATTTAAAGGAAGAGAGCAAAGATGGAGTGCACTCTGGGAAACACCCACACCTTTTGGTGACGTTGTGACCAAACCGATGGTTTTGAATATGTTAGGCAAGGGTTCTACCACTGACCTGTACCTTTGGCCATCTCTGTTTCAAATCTAACAATACAATTTCAGACTTTAAAAATCTAAGTAGGTAATATTCAGAACAATCCTTTAATGTTCTTCAACTATCACTCTATTAGACTAACTTCTCAGTACTGTTGTGTCTGGGAAAGCTTCTTAAGAGTAGATGTCATGTGTCATTTGGGCTGTTCGACCCTTGGAGTGCTGTGTATGGCTCACTTAGCTTGTGCGTCCAGGACCAGAAAGTCCAAGGAACAATTCTTGCTCAATTTTAAAAGGTTAATAATGTTAGAATAGCTTAAGAACCTACCAGCAAAAGGAAGCAGTCTGTGCCACAGGGTTCTGGTTCAATCTTTATTTCTTTGTTCTTGCGTTTATACACATTAGGGGTGGCATGAAAGGCTGCAAAACAAAAATTGCGGTATTTCCAATGGTCCATCCACTTTAAAAAGTAGGGAAGAATAAAAATGAGTTATCGAGCTATTATAAGGAATTAAGCTAGGACTTGATATGAACAACTGTATACCATCACAGTATATAACTAGTATGAAGATAATATTTTATTTCTTTTCTTTCTTTTTTTATTTTCTGCCAGTCTTGGGCCTTGAACTCAGGGTCTGAGCACTGTCCTCGGGCTTTCTCAAGGCTACAGCTCTACCACTTAAGCCACACCACCACTTCTAGCCTTTTTCCATGTATGTGGTACAGAGGAATCAAATCAGATCTTTGTTCATGCTAGGCAAACACTCTACCACTAGGCCAAACTCCTGGCCCCTTTTCTTTCTTTCTTTTCTTTTCTTCTTCTTCTTTTTTTTTTCCACTCCTGGGGCTTGAACTCCGTACCTGGGCACTATACCCAGAGCCTCTTTGTGCTCAAGGCCAGAACTTCACCACTTGAGCCACTCTGGCTTTTTCTGAGTATCATAATAGAGATAAGAGTTTCCTGGACTTTTCTGCCCTGGCTGGTTTTGAACCAGGACACTCAGATCTTAGCCTCCTGAGATGTCTACAGAAAATCTTTTTTTTTTTTTAATTGTTCATGGTGCTTGGACTCTGGGCCTGGGTGCTATCCCTGAGAAATTCAGCTCAAGGCTACCACACTACCCCTTGAGCCATAGTGCCACTTCCATTTTTCTAGTGGTTAATTGGAGAAGAGTCTTGAGGTCTTTAATGCTCGGGTTGGCCTTAAACCGTGATCCTTAGATCTCAGCCTCCCGAGTAGCAAGGATTACAAGTGTGAGCCACTATGTGGGCAAAAGATAATCTTTTTAAAGCCTGGAGCTACCAGAAAGGCAATTATGTTGTTGACTAGTTTGTCTTCACCATGCAAAGCCAGTTATACTATAACTAAACAGTGAAAACAGCCTGGCCCTTTGTTATTTATTTTATTTAGTGCTGGTCCTAGGTTTTGAACTCAGGACCTGAGCCCTATCCCTGAGCTTTTGTGCTTAAGGCTAGTATTCTACCATTTGAGCTACCGCTTCACTTCCAACTTATTTGGTAGCTAATTGGAGTTAAGAATCTCATGGAAGAGGTTGGGAGTTTAGCCTAATGATATAATGCTTGCCCAGCATGCATGAATACCCAGGTTTGATTCCTTGGTATCACATATATAGAAAAAAGCAGGAAGTGGTGGTAGAGCCCGAGCCTTGAGAAAGCCCAAGGACAGCGCTTAGGTCCTGAGTTCAAGGCCCAGGTCTGGCAAAAAGAAAAAAAAAAGAATCTCATGGGGGGCCAGGAGCATATCCTAGTGGTAGAGTGCTTGCCTAGCACGCACAGAACCCTGGTTCAACAATTCAGTACCATATAAACAAAAAAAGCTGTAAGTGGCACTGTGGCTCAAGTGGTAGAACACTAGCCTTGAGAAAGCCCAAGAATGGTGCCTAGGCCCTGAGTTCAAGCTCCAGGACTGGCAAGAAAAAAAAAAAAAAGAATCTCATGGGCTTTCCTGCCCAGGCTGGCTTCAAACTATGATTCTCAGATCTCAGATCTTAGCCTCTTGAGTAGCTAAAATTACAGGCGTGAGTTACCAATGCCCAGCCTTTTCTTTCTTTTTTAGTAGTAGTCGGGTTTGAACTCAGGGTTTCATGTTTGCTGGGCAAGTGCTCTATCATTTGAGCCACACCTTTAATCCTAGAACTGGTGGTCCTTTGTGAAATCCCCATAAGAGCAAAGGCCAGGAATTCCATAGGACAAATTAGAACAACAGGAAAGGACTAATGCTCGTAGTTGATAAAGAGAAGAGAAAGTCAAATAGTCCCACTCACGGTGAAGGAAGCAGTCATATTTAAAGCAGCGTCGGCAAAAAAGGGTGTGGAAGGAGTGCAGAGATTGCTCCCGTTGCACAGACTTGGCATTGGGACCATCAATGTTGGGTGTGCACTGAGGGGGAAGTGCATTGGGATCTGACATTTCTGTCAGCTCTCGATACCTGTTTAAGAAAAGAAGAGTTTCTTCAAGAGAATGTCTCCAGCCAGGTGCTGGTGGCTCACACCTATAATCCTAGCTACTTAGGAAGCTGAGACCTGAGGATCACAGTTCAAAGCCAACCCAGGCACAAAAGACCATGAGACTCTTATTTTCAACTAACCACCAGAAAATTGGAAGTGGCACTATGGCTCAACGTGGTAGAGCACTGCCTTAAGCTGAGGAGCTCAGGGACAGGGCCCAGGCCCAGAGTTCAAGTGCCACATCTGACAAAAACAAAAAAAACAAGAGAATGTCTTACTGTGAAAATGAGGATTGGGTACTGACATTCATCCAAGCATATCCTGCCAAAGGATTATGGTCATTTTTCATGTGCTTGATGGATGTATATAACCAAATGGCTACACTATTGTAATTAATTATGCAGGGCAGGCATATGTCTGAAAGTTAAGGGAAAGATTTTGTGCTGGAGTAAGTTCCCAAAACAATGGCAGAGTAGAAGTTTTCTGTGCAGATTTACCCAAAAGCCAACACACAATGAATGACCCTTAATATGTCAAGGGGTATGCAGAGGTAAGTAAGCAACAAAGAACCACAACTATAGGCAAAATCATAAGGAAACTTATCATTTACAGGGGGTTTTATTAGCCAAAAGAACAGCTTGAATAAAAGTTTTGTCCAAATACTCTTATGTAAGGCCTAGATGTCCCTACCTCTCCTTCATGTCATCTGGGACACCATTTTCAGGGAACATCGAGGCAATGGCACTGAAGATCATATCATTTGGGAATTGTTTCTTGGAACTCTTTTTGTTGCCTATATTGAGAATGACAATAAATTCCTAAGTAAGCCAACTGACCCCTTTTCCCTTTGTCACAGGATTTTGATTAGAATAGCTTCGTTAAACACTGACTATACGTTGATAACAAAATTCACAGTCCCTGACAGACACTGAGTATCAGAAGTGTTTTTATGGAGATATAAATATAGAAAAATTCTATAATAATATTATGCTGAAGAGCAAGACTGATACTACAACTATTTTACAATAAGAGAGAGACACTGTATCTCTGGACATATAAATAACATACTCTAAGAAAATATTAAATTTCTATCTGGCAAATATCATGTAACCCTTTTACTAATTACAATAAAAAATGCAAAAAAAAGAAAATATTAAATTAATTAAACATTAGTAGCAAGTAAAAATCTTCATAAGCTTAGAGACAAAATTTTATGCACATACAGCACAAACCCAATTACACAGAACATATAAACTCACTAATACATATATATATGTATATTATATATGTATATATTAAAAGTCTAGTCAGAAATATTAATCTGGCTATTCTATGTATCAGGATTTTAGAGTACTTCTATTACTTTTGACAACTTTCCAGTTTTTATTTATTTTTAAGCCAGTCCTGGGCTTGAGCTCAGAGCCTGAGCATTGTCCTTGGACTTTCTCAAGGCTAGAGCTCTACTACTTGAGCCTCAGCACCATTTCCAGCTTTTTTTTTTTCTATGTATGTGGTACGAGGAATTGAATCTGTGTCTTCATGCATGCTAGGTAAGTACTCTACCACTAGGCCAAACTCCCGGCCCCCCAGGTTTTATTTATTTATTTTTTTTTTTGCCAGTCCTGGGCTTAAGCTCAGGGCCTGAGCACTGTTCTTGGATTTTTCTCAAGGCTAGAGCTCTACCACTTGAGCCTCAGCACCACTTCTGGCTTTTTCTATGTATGTGGTACCAAGGAATTGAACCCGGGTCTTCGTGCATGCTAGGCAAGCACTCTACCACTAGGCCAAACTCCCGGCCCCCAGGTTTTATTTTTATTTATTTATTTTTTTGCCAGTCCTGGGCTTGAGCTCAGGGCCTGAGCACTGTCCTTGGACTCTCTCAAGGCTAGAGTTCTACCACTTGAGCCTTAGTATCACTTCCGGCTTTTTTCTATATGTGGTACTGAGGAATCAAACCCAGGTCTTCATGCATGCTAGGCAAGCACTTTAACCACTAGGCCAAATTCCCGGCTCCATCCCAGGTTTTATTTTTAAACAAACATTACTCACAACTGATCATTCTTCAAGTTCTACTTCATTTTCCAACAGGATAACAGGCAACATAAGCTACTAGTTAATGGTCATATTTTCATTTAAATGGACCAGAAATATGCATTTCCAATTCTCCCTTCTTGTCTAGCCCCATCCATTTTAAAATAGCTATGCACCTTCAATAGCATGTCGTTTTCTCTTCCTTGTTAAAGGAAGATCTTCTTTGCTGTCATCCTGCTTTCCATCTGAGGTGTCATTATGCCCTTCCTCCTCTTCATCTGAGTGTTGATTCAGAGCATCTACCAATTCCAGGAAAACAGCATCACTGATCAGGACAGAGCCAGGAATCATCTCTGAAACATGAGGATTAGCAAGGTGAGTCATTGCCACTTCACACTCCATTAGTCCTACCAGGCAGGCTTTCTTGTACTCAAGTTCTAAGGCGAGGCCCTGATAAGGAATGTGTGCATTTTCATATGTAAAATCAGAGAATTATGATCATTTGATTGGATGTTATAATGTATAGTTCAGGTGGTTGAATAGAAAATTCCATTTATAGATTTTATTCTTATTGGGAAACTTCATTTCCTTAGTTATAAGTCAACTTTGTATTACAATTCAAAATCTCAAAGGAATATGCCAATAATCAAAGTTGGGCAAAGAAAGGATAAAAAAGTGAAAATGTATTTTATTCTTCCTCATAATGACTTCTCTAATTTGAAAACCACTTTTTCCTGAGATCCTACTTTATTGGGATTATATAACTCGGGAGAATGTCCCTGAATGAACACTAGGGGATGGTGTGGACAAACAGTGAATTTGGGTACTGTCACCACAGCACCAACAATTGTCAAGAGTAGGTAAGCAAATCCATGGCATATCTCTATCTACTTCTTACTTCCTGACAATTTTTTCTAGAATGACAGCAATTTCCAAAAAATTTACTTTTAGGAAGCACAGCTATTTAAAGCCAACTTCAGAGAGATCCAGAGGATACTTGGATCAAAGGAATATGACAAGTGTAGTGTGGCGTAGTGGTACAGTACTTGCCTGGCATGCATGAAGTCCTGGCTGGGTTCAATTCCTGGGTACCACATACACAGAAAAATCCAGAAGTGGTACTGTGGCTCAAGTGGTAGACCTGTAGCCTTGAGAAAGCTTAGGGACAGTGCCCAGGCCCTGAGTTCAAGCCTCAGGACTGGCAAAATAAAAAGAACTCAGCCTCATGAGCAGTTAGGATTACAGGTGTGAGATACCAATTTAACCAGGGGTGGTAGTGGTGGTAGTTGTGGGTTTTGAACTTAGGGCTTGGGTTCTGTCCCTGATCTTTTTCACTCAAGGCTAGCACTATACCACTTTGAATCACAGCATAACTTCCCATTTTCTGGTGGTTAACTGGAAATGAGTCTCATGGACATTTTTGCACAGGCTGGTTTTGAACTATAATCCTTAGATCTTAGTCTCCTGAATAGCTAGTATTACAGGCCTAAGCCACCAGTGCCCTGGCACTTGCTCATGGTGTCCAGGTCAAAACACTCACCAAGCTGCGAATTTGGCCTAGTGATAGAGTGCTTGCCTAGCATGCACGAAGACCCAGGTTTGATTCCTCTGAACCATATACATAGAAAAAAGCCGGAAGTGGTGCCTCTGAGGCTCAAGTGGTAGAGTTCTAGCCTTGAGAGAGTCCAAGGACAGTGCTCAGGCCCTGAGCTCAAGCCCAGGACTGGCAAAAAAAAAAAAAAAATTAATTGCCAAGGTGGCTCATGCCTGTAATCCTAGCTACTCAGGAAGCTGAGAACTGAGGATCAAGGTTCAAAGCCAATCTGGGCACAATAGAACCAGAGACTCCTATCTCCAACTAGCTTCTAGAAAATGGTAGCCTGGAGCTGAAGAGCTCAAGGACAGTGCCCAGGCCAAGCTCAAGCCCTAAGACTCACAAAAAAAATAAAAATAAAAATTTAATTTGCAGCTGCGGTGGCTCACATCTATAAACCTAGCTACTCAGGAGGCTGAGATCTGAGGATCAGGGTTCAAAGCCAATTTGGGCACTAAAGAACCTGAAATTCTTATCTCCATTTAATCACTAGAAAACAGGAAGTGGGGCTTGGCTCAAGGATAGGGTGGTAGCCTTGAGCTGAAGAGCTCAGGGACAGTACCCAGGACCAGAGTTCAAACTCCATGATCCACCAAAAACAAACATGCAAAAAAAAACTTGCCAGTCATACAATGACATTGACTTATTCTTCAGTATGTATCCTCATGGGAATAATGCTGTACCCAAGGTGAAACATTGTTCTAACAAAGTTTTCTCCCATAGAGCCCAACACTACTACCTTCTTCACCATGGACTTTCCCATCATAGTTATTGATCAGTTCTTCAATGAAAGTTTCATCTTCTTCTTTCACCTCATCTCCCATGTAGGGAATATTGCACAAAACAGTTTCATCTTCTACCTAAAATTAAACCAGATGTGATTCATTCCATGAGCCACTATGCATTTCCTTTTTTTTTTTTTTTTTTTGCCAATCCTGGGGCTTGCAGTCAGGGCCTGTGCACTATCCTTGGGCTTTTTCCTCAAGGCTAGAGCTCTGCCACTTGAGCCACAGCCCCACTTTTGGCTTTTTATGTATGTGGTACTGAGGAATCAAACCTGCGTCTTCGTGCATGCTAGGCAAGCACTCTACCACTAGGCCAAACTCCCAGCCCCTGCATTTCCTCTTTCTTATTTAGTGGAATCTTTGCTGGAATCTGTAATGAAATCTTGTTTGTTTTCTTTGAATTTCCTGAAAACTCCTTGGGCCAGAGAGTTTCTGATATTTCAGACTGGCCATTTTGTTTTACCAATAAATGCTATTCTTAGGGTACAGTCAGTTTTATTGGTATTGATACAAAATTTTGAGCTTGATACTAACATTTCCATCAACACCTAGATTTTGACAGTACATTTATTTTTCACAGTACCATCTCACTTTACCCACTATATATACTTATGAGATATGCATGAATAGCACCTAAACGGCAGTCAAAAAAGTCTAAAATTCTAAGCTGGGTGCTGTGGCTCATGTCTGCAATCGTAGCTACTCAGGAGGCTGAGATCTGAGATGGCGGTACAAAGCCAGCCCCGTCACTTAAGTCCTTGAGACTCTTATCTCCAATTAACCACTAGAAAACTAGGGGAAAGGCGGTAGTTTTGAGCTGAAAGAGCTCAGGGAAAACACCTAGGCCCAGAGGTAGGGCAGTAGCCTTGAGCTGAAGAGCTAAAGGACAGTACCCAGGCCCAGAGTCATGCTCCATGACTGACAAAAAAAAAAAGTCTAAAATTCTATTTTTATAATACAACATATGAACAGGAAGGCCTCCAGGGGTATAATTTACAACAGAACTAGAAAAGGAACTAAGCAACCATAAAACTGGAAGTTTAATAAACATGCTGAGTGTCCAATAATAGAAAATTATGGTTACAACTCATGCCAATCACACGTAGTGAGAACCTAAACTCAATTACACCATTGGTTATGCATATTTATGGGTAATAAATAATTCTAAAGACACAGGGGAAATGCTAAGCATAGACTGAAGACACATTCCTTTTTGCTTTTCTCCAAAAATGGGGATTCAACCAAGGACCTTGTACATACTAAGTAAATGTTCTACCAATAAGCTACAGTCTCAGTCCCAACAGTCATCTTTTTTTGTTGACATTCATGGGGCTTGAACTCTGGGCCTGGGCACTGTCCCAGACCTTTTCAGCTTAGTGCCACTCCCATATCTCTGGGCCTGGGTGTTGTCCCTGAGCTCTTCAGCTCAAGGCTACCACCCTAGCACTGGGACCACAGCACCACTTCCTGCTCCACTTCCCATTTAATAGTGATTAATTGGAGGTAAGAATCTCACTTTTCTCTAGTGCCCGAGCTGGCTTTGAACTGCGATCCTCAGATCTCAGCATCCTGAGTAGCTAGGATTACAAGCGTGAGCCACTGTGCCCAGTAGTCATCTTTATTTGTACGTGTGTGTGTGTGTGTGTGTGTGTGTGTGTGTGTGTGTATGTGTGTTCTGGGGCTTGAACTCAGTTTCTTGATCCTGTTCAGTTCTTGCTCCTTTAGGGATAGGACTTCCACTTCTACCTTTTTGTGGATTAACTGGAGATAAGAATCTCATACATTTTTTTCTATGATTTCAGTTTGGCTAAAATCCTCAAAACTCAGTCTCCTGAGTAGCTAGGATTATAAGCTAACACAAATTCTTAAATCTTCAAATTTAACAATCAAGGAAATTTACTCTATAGTTTTATTCTAAGAGATGGCTTATGTCTGTAACATATATCCTCTTCTCAATCAGCAATATTTCTATCAGTCACCAGGCACATGACAAACAATTGCTGCACATTTCAAAAGGACTGATTTCCAAATAGTCCCAAGCAGAGCTGGGTGTGGTGACTCACACCTATAATCTTAGCTACTCTGGAGGCTGAAATCTGAGGATCATTGTTCCCAGCTAGCCCAGGCACTAAAGACTAAGAGACTCTTATCTCCAATTACCGCACTAAAGACTAGGGAGATGGGGCTGTAGCTCAAGGGTAGCCTTGAGCTGAAGAGCTCAGGGACAGCACCCTGACCCAGAGTTCAAGTACCATGACCCCCCTCCGCCCCCCAAAAAAAGTTCTAGCAGGACTCAGTATAAAGGCCCAAATGAAAGCACTGTATCTATGTGCTCTCTGTTGTCTTGGTTGCCTTCACAGTATCTTGTTCTTCAAAGATTCAGATGTTTCCATGAGCAATGAGTCCTCAACTTGCTTATAAGTCAAGTATCTTAGAAGTATTAACTGTTACAAATGTTACAAATAGTGAATAATGTTTAAGAGATAAGCCAAAGCATTAAGAAGTAGGTTTTTTTTTGGGGGGGGGGTAGGGGTCATGGGTACTGGGTACTGTCCCTGAGCTCTTCAGCTCAAAGCTACTACGCTACCCTTGAACCAAGCCCCATTTCCTATTTTCTAGAGTTTATTGGAGTTAAGAGTAAGAGGTCCTTTTGAGCCCAGGCTGGCTTTAACCTTGGTCCTCAGATCTCAGCCTCCTGAATAGCTAGGATTACAGGCAGTGAGCCACTGTGTCCAGCTGAAAGTAGATTCTTTTTTTTTTTTTTTTTTTGCCAGTCCTGGGCTTAAGCTCAGGGCCTGAGCACTGCCCTTGGATTTTCTCAAGGCTAGAACTCTACCACTTGAGCCTCGGCACCACTTCTGGCTTTTTCTAAGTATGTGGTACTGAGGAATCGAACCCAGGTCTTTGTGCATGCTAGGCAAGCACTCTACCACTAGGCCAAACTCCCAGCCCTGAAAGTAGATTCTTGATCAGTCATTCAAAAGAAAATAATTAATATCAGTTCAGAAGACATTTTGGAGAGCATCAAAACTAAACAAATTAAAATGCATATTTTAGAGTAATTAAATTACAATAATGTTTTTACCAATATGCCCAAACTTTGTTAACATTTCTGACAATTTCTACTCAAAAAGGAGCTTCAACAATCAACATAAGACAAATAATATATTTTTAACAAATACCAATGTTTTCAATACATACCATAAAGTTCTGCTGAAGAGGGGACCAGGAATACATGATGGGAACCAATGCAACAGTATTCAGAGACCTCATCAACATATGCTGGCTTGAAAATCCTGGAAAACCACTCTCAATGGTGCACTGAAATGCAAGCAATGACATAGAGAGGGGAAGAAAAACACAATCCAGGAGAGAATTTAAGAATTTTTTTGTGGGGGTTGGGAGTGGGCATAGGGCGTGAACTCTGGGCCTGGGCCTTGTCCTTGAGCTCCTCAGCTCAAGGCTATGGCCCTACCCCCTGAACCACAACCTCACTTTCCATACTTCCCATTTTCTAATGATTAACTGGAGACAAGAGACTTTCGTTCTTTTTTTTTTTTTTTTTGCCAGTCCTGGGCTTGAGCTCAGGGCCTGAGCACTGTCCTTGGATTTTCTCAAGGATAGAGCTCTACCACTTGAGCCTCAGCACCACTTCCGGCTTTTTTCTATGTATGTGGTACCGAGGAATCGAACCCGGGTCTTCATGCATGCTAGGCAAGCACTCTACCACTAGGCCAAACTCCCGGCGACTTTCGTTCTTTTTGTGCAGTTCATTTTGTGCTGGACTGACTTTGAACTGTGATCCTCAGATCTCAGCCTCCTTAGTAGCTAGGATTACAGATGTGAGCCACTGCGCCTGGCCAGAAGTGAAGATTTCTTACAAAAATGGTCCTCAGAACCAGGAACCAGTGGCTCATACCCATAATTTTAGCAACTCAGGAGGTTGAGATCTGAGAGTCATGGTTCAAAGCCAGGAAGGGCAGGAAAGGCCAGAAATGGAGCTGTGGCTTGAAACAAAAAAATAAAATTCAGGGACAGCACCCTGGCCCTAAGTTAAAACCCCAGGACAAGCACACAAAGAAAAAATAACCTCTGTGTTCTAATTCTTACAAATAACACTGGGGTTGCTTTTAAAAACATCCTTGAGTTCTAATTCTTACAAATTAATAAACTGGGCTTTAAAAAAAATATCATCTCATTTGAGAGTAGGGATGGGGAAATGAACAATGACAGAAGGGGTGATAAAAGCCTTGTACTTATAATCTGACTGTAATTGTAATCCTTTTGTACAACTACATAGTAAGAATAATAAATCAGCTCCTAAAAGGCATTCCTAATCTAGAAGCCTATTTAAAACAAGAATTATCTCTTCCTATCCATCACTGCATCCTCTAGAGCGCAGTACAGTCCTTGTTACACTCAACTGTTAGTCTTCTTGGGGATATAACCCAACAGTAGAAGGCCTTTGAAAGCCCTGCAGTCAGAGATGAAGATGAGAAAGTTTCCTGAAGACCAAAACTTTAAGACAGTGGACTTTAATTTAGCTGTATAGGCCAATAGGTGATGGGGACCACATATGGGTAAAAAAAACCATGGTTACAGCCTGCTGTAAGAAAGGAAAATGCTCTCATTACACCGTCTGCTTTTTTTTTTTAATTTCTTAATAAACTAGAATTCTATTTTAAATTTTACAAATCAATAAATTAGTTTACAATAAGGGAGAGCTCTCTGACAACCATCATGGCAAAACTATCAAAGTCTTTTTTTTTTTTTTGCTAGTTACTGGGCTTGAACTCAGGGCCTCTTGCTCTCACTCAGATTTTTCACTCATGGTATTACTTGAGCCACACCTTCACTTCTAACTTTTGGCTGATTAGTTGGAGATAAGAGTCTCAGGAACTGTCTGCCTAGGCTGGCTCTAAACCTCAATCTTAGCCACCTGAGTAACTACAAAATTATAAGCATGAGCCACCAGAGCCCCAGCATTAGAAACCAAACAAGGCACTGTCATTTTTTAATCTACAGATTTACTATCCTAATTATTCACTTTACTATAATAACTGTATCCATTATACTATGTGTGTGTGTGTGTTCCAGTACTGGGGCTTGAACTCAGGGCTTAACACTCTTATTTCGCTTTATCTGCTTAAGACAGGCACTCAATGGACCTTGGGTTTGATTCCTCAGTATCACATACTGAGAAAAAGCCACTAGTGGCTCAAGTGGCAGAGCACTAGCCTTGAGCAAAAAATGTCCAAGGACAGTGACCAGGCCCTCAGTTCAAGCCTCAGAACTGGCAAAAAAAAAAAAAATATATATATATATGCTGGCACTCTAGCACTTGAGCTAAACCTCTACTTCTGGCTTTCTGGGGGTTAACTGGAGTAGTCTCACGGATTTTTCTGCCTGAGCTGGCACTGAACCACAAACCTCAGATCTCAGCCTCCTAAGTATCTAGGATTATAGCAAGAGACACCAGTATTCACCAGTTATTTGCATTTTAATAGATCATCCATACAGGAAACACACACACACACACACACGCACACGCATGTAAGCGCACACGCAACACAAACTAAAAAAATCATTTCAGGTTTAAGAAATGGAGGAAGGCTGGCTTAGATACCCAGAAGTACCTTTTTGAGAAAGGGATGCCCACTCACAGGCTTCATGGACTGAACAGGCTGAACACGGAGTTTCTTCCATTCTTCATTAAGAATCTGAGTTTTTTCTTGTACCTTTGCAAAATTTGCCACATACAGAGCCTAGTAAAGCCAAGGAAAAGACTGCTAGGACATAAAGATGAGTTAAAAAAAAAGTCCAACCCCCTCCACATGGGTAAATATCCAGAAATACTTAATATTTTACTTGGGAACATTTTTTTTTTTTTTTGCCAATCCTGGGCTTGAGCTCAGGGACTGAGCCCTGTCCTTGGACTTTCTCAAGGCTAGCACTCTACCACTTGAGCCTCAGCACCATTTCCGGCTTTCGTCTATGTATGTGGTACCAAGGAATCGAACCCGGGTCTTCGTGCATGCTAGGCAAGCACTTTAACCACTAGGCCAAACTCCCGGCCTGGGAACATTTTTTGTATGCTGGTCCTGGGGCTTGTATTCTGAGCTTGGACACTGTCTCTAAGCTTCTGTGCTTGAGACTAGAGTTCTACCACTTGTGACACAGCTCTACTTCCAGCCGTTTAGTGTTTAATTGGAGATAAATGTCTCATGGACTTTCCTGTCCCAGGCTGCTTCTGAACCTCAATCCTTGGGTGTGAGCCATCAACACCCAGCTTGGGACCAATTTTTACCTTTGCACCCATATTAGCCTGAAGTCGTTTGAGCTGTCGGAGTCTCATATATTCAGATTTCACTTTTCTTTTCCAGTAAGTGATGCATTTCGATGTTGGGGGATTTGGTATATCCATTTTGCTGTACTCTAAGAACAGAGATGAGACACAGAATTTCATTACCTGGGAAGTAAGCATTCCTTAAATTCAAACAAACATGGCAATTATCCTTTCATTCTTGTGTGTGTGTGTGTGTGTGTGTGTGTGTGTGTACGCATATGTATCCATCCTAGGACTTTAAACTCAGGGCCTGGGTATTGTCCCTGAGCTTCTTTTACTCAAGGCTAGTACTCTACCACTTGAGCCATAGCTCTACTTCTGGCTTTCTGGCTGTTAGAGATATGAGTCTCATGTACTTTCTTGCCTAGGCTGGCTTCAAACTCCAATCTTCTTATCTCAGCCTCCTGAGTATCTAGGATTACAGCATCAAGCAATCCTTTCATTTTTACTGAATTTATTCATAAAAACACCCATCTTGGCTGGGAGTGTGACCTAGTGATAGAGTGCTTGCCTAGCATGCACAAAGCTCTGGGTCCAATTCCTTGGTACTACATACACAGGAAAAGCCAGAAGTGTTACTGTGGCTCAAATGGTAGAGCACTATCCTTGAGAAAAATCCAAGGACAATAACCTGAATTCATGCTCCAGGACAGGCAAAAAAAAAATCTTAAGAACCCAAATATATTTTTAAAAAATTAAATAAAAACAGATCAATGGCTAGGCTTAGTAGTACACATCTATAATTTCAGTACTTGGGAAGTGGAAAAATTATAACTTTGGGGTTAGCCTAGGCTACATAGCAAGCCGCTGTCTCAAAAAAAAACGAGGGAGGGGCTAGGAGTTTGGCCTAGTGGTAGAGTGCTTGCCTAGCATGCATGAAGACTGGGGTTCGATTCCTAGTACCACATACATAGGAAAAAGCCAGAAGTGGTGCTGAGGCTCAAGTGGTAGAACTCTAGCCTTGAGAAAGTCTAAGGATAGCGCTCAGGCCCTGAGCTCAAGCCCAGGACTGACAAAAAAAAAAAAAAAAAAAAAAAACCCCGAGGGGCCGGGAGTTTGGCCTAGAGGTAGAGTGCTTACCTAGCATGCATGAAGACCCAGGTTCCATTCGTCGGTACCACATACATAGAAAAAGCCAGAAGTGGTGCTGTGGCTCAAGTGGTAGAGCTCTAGCCTTGAGAAAGCCCAAGGACAGTGGTCAGGCCCTGAGTCAGTAGTGGTGACTCATACCTGTAATCCTAACAACTGAAGAGGCTGTGATCTGAAGACTGTGGTTCAAAGCAAGCCAGGGAAGGGAAGTCCATGAGACTTTTATCTCCAAAAAAATTACTCAGAAAGGGCCAGGAGTTTGCCCTAGGGATAGAGTGCTTGCCTGGCATGCATGAAGATCTGGGTTTGATTCCTTGGTTCCACATACATTGAAAAAGCCAGAAGTGGTGCTATGGCTCAAGTGGTAGAGTAGTAGCCTTGAGGAAAGCCCAAGAACAGTGCTCAGGTGCTGAGTTCAAGCCCCAGGACTGGCCAAAAAGAAAAGTTACTTAGAAAAAGGCAGATGTGGCGCTGTGGCTCAAGTGGTAGAACGCTAGTTTTGAGCACAAAGAGACTCAGAGACAGTGCCTAGGCCCTGAGTTTAAGCCCCAGGACCAGCAAAAAAAAAAAAGAAAAAGAAAATGTAGAGGGCTGGGGATGCGGTTCAGAGGTAAGAGTGCCTGCGTAACATAAACAAGACCCAGGGTTCCATCTCCAGCACTACATACACACACAGTTTTCTCACAAACATATCTTAGAATATGGAACGCTATTTACTTATCTTGGTATATAAAGATTTGCTTTCAGGGTTCAAACACTTAAAGAGTGTATTGCAATGCATTTACTCACCTCGTAGAATGCAAGTAGAAGTGTTGAATTTTATAATATGTCTCTGTTCTTTGAAGGAAGAGCAAGATACATGGCTAAAATAAGTGTCGAGCTTTGCAAAAGAAAAGACAGTGATTGTATTAAATTGGTGCAGTGGGTTTTTTTTGCTTGCTTGCTTGCTTTTGCCAGTCCTGGGCTTGAGCTCAGGGTCTGAGCACTGTCCTTGGACTTTCTTAAGGGTAGAACTCTACCCCTTGAGCCTCAGAGGCACCACTTCCATCTTTTTTCTATGTATTTGGTTCAGAGGAATCGAACCTGGGTCTTCGTGCATGCTAGGCAAGCACTCTACCACTAGGCCAAACTCCCGGCCTGGTGAGTGTTTTGACCTGGACACCATGAGCAAGTGTTCTCTCAGAATTAGGAAGACATTAAGATCCTCTCCCTCCCCCCTCTCCTTTCTTCCAGTTCTCTACCACTTAAGCCATAGCACCACTTCTGGGTTTTTCTGTGTATGTGGCACTCAGGAATCAAACCCAGGGCTTCACACATGCTAGGCAAGCACTCTACCACTAGGCCATGCTCCTATCCCTTTTCTCTGACTTTTACATGTAAGTTGGGACTCAAAAATACTTGATGCCATTTGAGAAGCTTTTATTTGACAAAATTCTATCCTTCTAGTTACATGTACATACACAGTCTCACAGTCACTGTTAATAAATGCTTTTTGAACCAATTTCTAGGCTTAGCAAACAGACTCAACAATCATTAAATACATGTAAACACTCAAAATGCTCCATACTCTCTGTGACTTAGCTGAAAACTGAAGCAAAAAAGGCTAAGGTTATAGTTCAAAAGGTGGAGCACCTTATTAGCAATTTCAGACGCTGAATTAAAGCAAACAAACAAAAAAGAAGGTTTTAATTCCTTTCCTTCAAATTATATAAATCTCTCTTTTTCTCCAGGCCTAGGTGCTATTCTTGAGGGTTTTGTTTTGTTCTGTTTTTGTCAGTCCTGAGGCTTGAACTCTGGGCCTGGATGCTGTCCGTGAGCTCTTGAACTCAAGGATAGCACTTTATCACTTGAGCCATAGCGCCACTTCCAGTTTTCTGGTGGTTAATTGGAGATAAGAGTCTTATGGATTTTAGTTCCCTGGCTGGTTTTCAACCTCAATCCTCAGATCTCAGCCTCCTAAGTAGCTAGAATTGCAGACATGAGCCACCAGCACCTAGCTAAGCTTTTTTTTTTTTTTCTTTAAAGTACCAGTCCTGGGGCTTGAACTTTGCCTGAATGCTGTCTCTGAGCTCTTCAGCTCACAGCTAGTGTTCTACCACATTCAGCCAGAGCTCTACTTTCCAGTTTTCTGTGATTAATTGGAGATAAAAGTTTCAAAGATTTTAATGCCCACTAGAAAATCAGAAGTGGGGCTGTGGCTCAAGGGGTAGAGCAGAGGCCTTGAGCTGAAGAGCTCAGGGACAACACCCAGGCCAAGAGTTCAAGCCCCATGACCCACAAAAAAAAAAAAAAAATCCCACTAGGTGGAAGTAGTGAGGCCAGGACTTACCTTCTGAGTTCCAAATTATATCTTAGAGGAGTTTATTTTGTTGTCGGTCATGGGGCTTGAACTCACCCTGGGCACTGCTGTTCCTGAGCTCTTCAGCTCAAGGCTAGTGTTCTACCACTTTGAGCCACAGCTCCACTTTCTGGTTTTCTCTGGCTAATTGGAGATAAGAGTCTCATGGACTTTAGTGCCTGAGCTGACTCTGAACTGTAATCCTCAGATCTCAGCCTCCATTTGGCTCTTTTTAATGAGTCTTCAGTGTCTCTAAAAGTTTATTTTGCAGTTCCCCCACAGAGTATACGAAGAAGATGAAACATACCATACTTTAAGGGACAGATAGATATGAGGAAAATAAATACCTGAAGTACAACTGTAAAACATCAGAACAACTGAATCCTAACCAACAATTATGATCATAAAAAAGTAACATTTAAACAAAAAGGAAACAATAAGCAGCATTCACTAGAGCAGGCTTAGAGAGTAATAGGTCATCAATTTTGTGTGAAGGGAGTGGAAAAGAAAACTTTCATATACTATTTGATTTTCCTCTAGTTACTTATACAAGAACCAAATATTATGTTCATTTATATATTGAAGACAAACTCTAAAGTACACTTTTTTGTACGTACTACTACATAAATCCAGAACACAATACAGTAAATAGCTTCATGGGGTGGGCAAAACGCTGAACAAAAAAGACACAGGAGCAGGTGCGGTGGCTCATGCCTGTAATCCTAGCTACTCAGGAGACTGAGATCTGAGGAGACTGAGATCTGAGGATCAAGGTTCAAAGCCAGCCTGGGCACAAAAGAACCTGACACTCTTATCTCCAATTAACCTCTAGAAAATGAGAAGTGGAGCTAGGCTTGAGGGTAGGGCAGTAGCCTTGAGCTGAAGAGCTCAGGGATAATGCCCAGGCCCACGGTTAGAGTGATAGCATTGAGCTGAAGAGCTCAGGGACAATGCCCAGGCCCAGAGTTCAAGTCCCTTGACCAACCTGAAAAAAAAAATTCTGTAGGTAAGCCAGATGTAGGCAAACCCAACCATCTTAAGACTGTGGAAGAAGATCGTTGAGTTTGGTGGACTACCATATAAAGACTCCTTTCAGTCTCAAAAAAAAAAAAAGGTAAACTGGAGGCAATTTCACCTGCTTCACATTTTAAAATTCTCATTAACTTCAGAGTAAATAATAAAAGATTAATAGTGAGTTCACTAACTGTGCATGTGTTTCATATATGCTAATAATACATTAATAGGGGAAACTTGATGCAGGACTTATACAAATGCTCTGTATTCGTTTTATGACCTTTTTATTCATCTAAAAACAAAATATTTTATTAGCATATATTAGTTGTACAAGGGGAGATTCATACAATCAAATATCTATTATTTTCCCCTATGCCACTCCTACCTTCCCAAATAATTTTAGTACAGTTTATTAGTCTGATCTCACAGAAAATAATCTACTTCCACCATATTCATTCTCTCGCCCCTTTGTTATCCCTACCTTGTCTCAATGGCACAAAAAGAATTTTTTTAAAAAGAGTAATCATGCAGGGCAAGGTGGCTCATGCCTGTAATCCTAGCTACTCAGGAGGCTGAGATCTGAGGACAGTGGTTCAAGGCCAGCCTGGGCACTAAAGAACTTGAGACTCTTACCTACAATTAATCTCTAGAAAATGGGGAGTGGGGCTGTGGCTCAGGGGTAGGGTGATAGCCTTGAGCTGAAGAGCTCAGGGACAACACCCTGGCCTAGAGGTATGAAGAGCTCAGGGCCAGGGCCCAGGCCCAGAGTTCAAGCTCACAAAAAAAAAAAAAAAAAAGTAATCACCAGGAAAACTATCCTATTTGCATATGTCTACAGGAAAATCTATAAAAACTTAGAAATGTTTCCCAGAAATATTGGACTTCAATTTGCTCGAAAGGCTAAAACTAGAATGTCGTTTGTCACTAGCTGAAATTGGAAACACATGGAAATTCTAGAAAAGGATGAAACTATATGAATTTTCTCCAACTTAAATTCAGATCAGAATAAACAAGTTCACACAAAACTATTGAACTCTTTTACCTACCCAAGGACATTGCTTTGCAGAAATAGCTTATTATTTAAGAGCAAGTTCAACATCTTCATTATTTTATTCCTTAATAGTAATTTTATTAATATGCAGTGTAAGAGAGATTTTGGAGGCCAATGGCAAAATAGATTTAAATTTTTCCTTTTCAATTCACAGTAAAGCAAGAATGTGAATGTTAAGAATGAACCCACTGCCGGGAGTTTGGCCTAGTGGTAGAATGCTTGCCTAGCATGCACAAAGACCTGTGTTCAATTCCTTGGTACCACATACACAGAAAAAAAAAAAAAGAAAAGCCAGAAGAATAAACCTACTGCTGGGCATGGTGGCTCACGCCTGTAATCCTAGCTACTCAGGAGGCTGAGATTTGAGGATGGCGGTTCAAAGCCAGCCCAGGCACTAAAGAACCTGAGACTTTTATCTCCAATTAATAACTAGAAAATGAGAAGTGGGACTGTGGCTCCAGGGATAGGGCAGTAACTTTGAGCTGAAGAGCTCAGGGACAATGCCCAGGCCCAAAGTTCAAGCCCCATGACCAAAAGGAAAAAAAAGAATGAACCTATTTTGGACCAGGAATTTGGCCTACTGCTTGCCTGGCATGCATGAAGACCCAAGTTCAATTTCTTAATTTCTTGGTACCACATACATAGAAAAAGACACAAGTGGTATTGTGGCTCAAGTGGTAGAGCTCTAGCCTTGAGAAAGTCCAAGGACAGTGCTCAGGCCCTAAGTTTTGCCCCAGGATTGGCAAAAGAAAAGAAGAAGAATGAACCTACTGGGGCCCCGAGTTTGGCCTACTGGTAGACTGCTTGTCTAGCATGCACAAAGACCAGGGTTTGATTCCTCAGTACCATATCAGTACCACATACATCGTAAAAGCTGGAAATGTTGCTGTGGCTCAAATGGTAGAGTGCTAACCTTGAGAAAGTCCCAGGACAGTGCTCAAGCTCTAAGTTCAAGCCTCAGGACTAACAAAAAAAAAAAGGGTAGAGCACTCACCTTTGACAGAAAAAAAAAAAAAAAAAAACAGGTCCTGAGTTCAAGCTCCAGGACCAGCACCAAACAAATAACCAAGGCAGAAGTATCTAAAAGACTAAGAAAGGGACCGGGAGTTTGACCTAGTGGTAGAGTGCTTGCCTAGTATGCATGAAGATCCAGGTTCAATTCCTTGGTACCACATACATAGAAAAGCTGGAAGTGGTGCAGTGGCTCAAGTGGTAGAGCTCTAGCCTTGAGAAAGCCCAAGGACAGTGCTCAGGCTCTGAGCTAAAAAGCCCAGGACTAGAAAAAACAAAACAAGACTAAGAAAGCCAGTTTTCAAATTCCAAAACTGAAGTAGATGAAATGAATACCTTAAATCATTTTTATGTGAGTGTGTGTGTGTGTGTGTGTGTGTGTGTGTGTGTGGTGCTGAGTGGATGCCAAACAAACCCTAAGCTATATCCCCAACCCATAAATCATTTTATGAAAAGGTTTATAGGTTTAAGTTCAAAATCAGGCTTGGCAGGAAAGTCTGTCTGACTTTTATCTTCAATAAACTACCAAAAAAGCTAGAAGTGGAGCTATGGCTCAAGTGACAGAATGCTAGCTTGGAACAAAAGCAGCTCTAGGATCAGGAAAAGTAAAAAATGAATAGCTCATTTTCACTCCAGAAATTTAAAGCTGTGCTTCCAGATCAAGTTCCATCACTGACCTAAAGGTACACTGCCTATGAGCAGCAGAATTAAGAGCCTGATCTACTGACTTCTACTTCCATAAATTCTGTCATTATTTATTCTACAAATGTATACTAAGCATTCACTGGACAGTGTTCATCCGGGAATAAAACAGACCAATATCTGTGCTGCTGGACAGTTGATTTTCATTGTGACATATACATCAACTATAATTGTGATTATTAATATTTCTGCATTTTTATAGGTGATCCTTATGTTTGTATGTTTCAGCATCTCCTAATACACTCTTATGTAAGTCAGTCTTTTTTTTAAAATAAATGCCACAACCAGATTCCAAGCTTGAAAAAGACCAGTTTTCAAAATAACTTCTAATAGTATCTTTTCAAGTTTGAAAAGTTATTCAAATACTGTTCCCTTATCTTAAAATCAGTGGATGGAGGAAATGTTCTATTCAGAGGCACAGTGGTAATAGTCCTACAGAAAGAAACCTTTGAATGCCATCTTCCTGCATGCAGATGCAAGTTCTTCCTGTCTTTCCCTTAGCCAGCCATACTTAAACTACCATTTCCAACCCTGCATCCTTCACAATCAAAAGTTTACCCTAAGTGCCAGGGGCAAGTGGCTCACAGCTGTAACCCTAGCTTCTCAAAAGGCTGAGATCTGAGGATTGCAGTAGGAAGCCAGATCAGGAAAAAAAAAAAATCACTTATTAACCACTCAAAAACTGGAGGTGGTGCTGTGGCTCAAAGTGGCTGAGTGCTAGCCTTGAGCAAAAAGAGCTTAGGGACAGTGTCTATGCCCAGAGCTCAAATCTCAAGACCGACAACAACAACAACAAAAATCCACCCTCAATATTCCCCTCAATTTCCCCCGGGGTCACTTTTTTTTGTTTTGTTTTTTGTTTTATGCCAGTACTGGGGCTTTGACTCTGAACTTCTGGCTCTTACTTGGTTTTTTTTTTTCACAGCTAGTTGTTTTTTGGGTGTTTTTTTGCTTTTTAACCGAAATAAAAGTTTGTAGCACATTTACTTCCGGACAGGCATGTCCCAAAGACAACGCCTGGCCTCTGGCTTTTAGGCACTTTCCCTGGTGTCATCTGCCGCTCCGGAGAGTTTGAGGGGCGGGGAGGGATTGGAGCTGGCTCCCGGGCGAGGACGAAGGGTAAGGATTCCTCCTGCTCCGGGAAGGGAGCAGGGTGAGGCCCATCCCCGGCCAGCCCGGCGCGCGGGGAGGTACCGGTGGGGAGGCAGTCCCCGAGCACCGGCGTGCGGCGCCTCCGGGGCCCCGGGCCCCTCCTCAGAGTGCCGGCTCCCCCCCCCTTTCCTGCCGACGCTTCTTCCACATCTCCCCCAGAGCCATCACAAGTCCAGCCTCCTCCGGCCCTCAGGGTCACACAGCCCAAGGTCCCCAGCAATCCTCAGGTGCCACCGCCCACCGGCGCTCCCTCCCACCGGCCCAGACCGCCCTCCTGCGGGGTTCCGGATCCCGGGCCCGCCCCCGCCGCTCCTCCTCCGGGACGCGCAGCCCTGGGGGCCTCCGACGCGGTCCCCCGCCGCCGAGCGCTCCACCTCGCCGCGTCGCCCCGTATCCTCCACAGACCTCCGGAGAGAGGAGGAAGGGACGCCCCGCCGCCGCCGCCACTACCCCGGACGAGGCCTGCAACGTGTCCCTCAGCTTCCTCCCAATTTCTGGATCCCTTCGCCTGTCCCTCGCTCAGACCCTAGCGGCGGTGTGTCGAGGCCCGGCCCCACCGCCCGGCCGGGGCTTGTTTACCCACTCACCCTCCATCCCGAGCCGCAGGGACCGGCCGTTAGGACGCATGCGCGCCGTGGCCCCGCCCCCCTGCGCGCCGTGGCCCGCCCCCCTCCGCGCCGTGGCCCCGCCTCGCGCCCCCTTGGGCGCGTGCGCACTGACCCAGTGGACCACCTGGGCTTCCTTCTTCGCACTTCTGTAACTTGGCGCCCATCACCCTGACTCTGATGACCTTACGTGGTGCTGCCCAAGCCGAGTGGTTTCCTAGATGGCGCTGTCGGGAGAGGAAGGGCTGTAATTAAAAATCATAAACATCATAAAATTAAAATTCAAAAAAAAGAAAAAAAAACCTCCCTGGAGCACCTGCGTCCTGTGTGTGTGTGTGTGTGTGTGTGTGTGTGTGTGTGTGTGTGTGTGTGTGTGTGTGTGCTGGGGCTGGGGCTTGACCTCAACACCAGGTTGCTGTCCCTGAGCTTCTCTTGCTCAAGGCTAATGCGCTACCATTTCAGCCTCGTTCCCATTTCCGGCTTTTTTGCTTTTTTTCTTTTTTGTGGGTAACTGGGATGAGAGGCTCCCGGGCTTTCCTACTTGGGCTGGCTTGACACTTTGATCTTCAGATCTCAGCTTCCTGACATGGGTGGTCTGAGCCACCAATCCTGGGCATCACAGATAACTTCCTGAAGGTCCAGCTGTGCACTCTCTCCATGCCACAGAAGCCCTCGATGGTTTGTTTTTGTTTTGCTGGTCCTGGGGCTTGAACTCAGGGCCTGAGCACTGTCCTTGGGTTTTTTTCCCTCAAGGCTAGAGCCTCAGCACCACTTCCGGCTTTTTAATTCTATGGATGTGGTACGGAGGAATCGAACCCGGGTCTTCATACATGCTAGGCAAGCACTCAACCACTAGGCCAAACTCTCGGCCCCAAGCCCTCGTTTTGATGCTTTACAATTACCAGTGCCCCCAAACACTGATGTATGGGTTCTTTATTTACTCCTACTTACCCCATTTCTGTCCATAGTTCTCCCAGTCATACAAAGAAGAAGAAAAAGTAACTTGTATCAGAATCTCTTCCTACAAGATACTTAATATAGTTATGAGAGTGAAGGGAATTTCGCAAGTGAGAGCCATCATTAGCAATGAAAGATATTCTTAGTAGGTAGCATGCAATATGCTGTAATGCGAAGGGCTTAAAACCATTTCTGTATATCCTTGACAAAAAGGCATATGGTGAATTTAATTATGAGAAAGTACCAGATAAAAATAAGGGTGATCTACAAGAAGATTTACCATGTTTCTAATTCTATCACTCAGGAAACTGAGATCTGAGAATCAAGGTTCAAAGCCAGCCAGCCTGGGCAGGAACGTCCTTGAGAAAGATATCTCCAATTAACCAGGAAAAAATTAGGAATGGAATGGAGGTTCAAGTGATAGACTGCCAGCCTTGGTGAAAAAATGAAGGTACAGTGCCCAGATCCTGAGCACAAGTCCCTTTACTGGTACTGATATATTATGCCATTTGCAGGGTAATGGATGGACCTGGAAAATATTGTCATTATTATTATTATTATTATTATTATTATTATTATTATTATTATTTTGCCAGTCCTGCAGCTTAAACTCAGGGCCTGAGCACTGTCCTTGGTCTTTCTTAAGATAGCGCTCTACCACTTGAGCTACAGTACCACTTCTGGCTTTTTGTATGTATGTTATACTGAGGAATCAAACTGGGGTCTTTGTGCATGCTAGGCAAGCACTCTTACCACTGGGCCAAACTCCTAGCCTCTGGAAAAACTTATTTTAAGTGAAGTAAGTCAAGCCCAGGGAGACAAAGGATGCATGTTTTCTCTCATGTGTGGAAATTAACTTTAATATATAAATATATATGTAAACATATGAAGGGTCATATGAATGCACATACATACAAATGTGTTAACTAAAGTATAATACAGACAGGGGGGAATTTCAGTGGTATAACTCCTTTGAACAACCTAGTCTTTTTTTTTTTTCAGTCTTTTTTACAGTACCAGCACACACGCGCACACACATGTACACACACACACACACACACACACACACACACACACAAAGAGATTTATGCTGAAGTTGAGGTTGAGTCAAATAGCCCAACTCAAGTCCTACTCCCTCATTAAACTTCCCTGGCACACTCTGGACCTTCTGCCCCTCCCCCTCCCACCCCGGGGGCGGGGGGGTTCAACACCAGTTCTACTTCTTTTCTATCCACAACAATAATTGGCATAGGACTAAATGCAGTTTAGGAACCTGATTCCCTGGAGGATTGTAAAAATAACTTTCTACATCATTAGTAAGTGTGGGATTCTTGGGAATAAGTTGGTTTTGTTTGTTTGTTTGTTGTCATATTGTATCTCCTCATCCTACTGGGGGAGGCTTTTCCTGAGATCAGACTCTTTCTCCACACTCACAGTCAGCCTGTATTTGGCATCCTCTTCCTCGCCCTCCCCGCCCTGCCTCACAACCCTTCAGGTCTTTGTCTTATAAATTCATAGAAAAACTATTGGCAAGCAGTTTGCAGTAGGACCTTGGAAGCACAGTACCATCGTTCCAGTTCCACTGTTCCCACCCCACCCCACCCCATAGGCAGCAACAGCTGTGTCCCTCTTGGCTTCTCCTTGCTCCATCTTGGAGATGCTCAAATGGGAGGCCTCTCAGACTGGAAGGAACTGGACAGGGTGTGCTAGAGTCTAGGTCTAATCGGAATGGTTCTTTTTCTGAAAATCCCCTATTGCGGAAAAGTGAAATTATGTGTTTAATTTCTGAAACTTAATGCCTGATTTGCTTTGGCAGCTAGTCTCCTCAGCTTGGCTGAGAGTCTGGCAACACATGTATGCTGATTAATACCAGACCAACTTGCTCCCTGGAGAAGAGCATTATTTACTTGTGACTATTTTCTTAAATCCTCTTTAATTTGCTTATACTTTAGTATAATCGTTTTGGCTTTTACATGCTGTATCTTGGACCACTGGCCCCGATGAAGTTTGAGGAGTGACTTCCTGCTCAAAGCACTCACACTGTCAGCACAAAGAAAGATTTTGTTCACCCCAGTCATGTGTTTTGTTTGAGGAGTTGGTAGAGTTCTATATCTATATCTATATAGATATAGACATATATTTGTTTTGTTGGTCCTCAGACCACTGGTGGGAAGGGAAGGAGAGATAATGTTCCCCAGAATTCAAACTTGACTCTAACTCAGTACCTGCTGGTTTCGTTCATTGGCTGGCGCTCTACCAACAGAGCCATACCTCCAATCCCAAGGGCTTTCTATACTAGTTTTTCCTCCCGCCTAAACCTGAGTTGGCCTTGGATGGTAACCCTCTTAGTTCATTCTACCCCTCCCTTGGAGAGCCTACAAGGATATCAAATAGCAAGTCTTAGAGGGGACAAGATTTGGCCCCCTGGCTGGTCCCTGACCGGGAAGGATAAACACAGCTGTGAAAATGGGTGCAAGGCAATCCTTCCCTCCCCCACTTCCCACCCAGAAGCCAGGAAAGGCCATTCTGCCATGAGGAAATAAACAAGAAAACAAAGCAAGGCACAACCTCATCAGAAACTGGGGCTGCTGCCCAGGACTTGGGGCCAGTTCTAATGCCAGACCCCTCCCTGTACACTGAGAGGCCAATGCAACTCCAAGGTCTGGACCTTATGGAGCCTGAAAACATAGTTCAATTTTCTAAGCCTCTTCACTACTGAACACTCTGTCCTCTGATTTCAGAAAACCTGCTTTTTCCCTTAGGTACTTAGTTCCTGACCCTTAGTTGCTTGGGGATCATAATAATACATTCAATTCAGCAAGTAAGAACAGGCCCACAATAAACCCTTGTCTACCACTGCTGGAAGTTCAAACTCTGAGCTATCAAGCCAAAATATCAGACAGGGCTTCCTTAGCTTTTGTTAATTACAAAATAAATAATTCCAGCCCGAAGGGACATTCTCTTTTGGGGATTACATGGGTAGGATTCATGCCTTAATCTGTGTATATTCTTAAAAGCTCCCAACCCCACAGCGAGGGCGGTGCTACCCGGTTCTCACTCTGAGTTCATCACAGTTAATGGAGGGCCTTGCTCTGAGTTCATCACAGTTAATGGAGGGCCTTGATCTCTCAGGACACGCCTTTGGCACAGCCCTGCCTGGAAAGTAGTCTTGGTCGGCTGAATAGCTAATGATCTGTGCTTCCTTTCTGACCATTGGATCCACAACTCTAAAAGTGAAATGGTAGAACTAGAAGATGTAATAGCAGTTTGTGTTTACTGAGGGATCACTATGTGAGCTATGTGCTTTACTGAAAACATCTCATTTTATATGAAGTCTAAAATATTCTTAGCCAGGTGCCAGTGGCTCATGTCTATAATCCTAATGAGAATGGAGGATTGTGGTTCTAAACTATCTTGGGTAGGAAAGTCTGTAAGATTCTTATTTCCAATTAACTACAAAAAGCTAGATGTGATCAGGCACTGGTGGCTCACACCTGTAATCCTAGCTACACAGGAAGCTAAAGTGCTAAAATGCCAGCCTTGAGGGAACAAGCTAAGGGACAGTATGCAGGTCCTAAGTTCAAGCCTTATTACCAGTGTTGCGTGCGCACACGCACATGCAACACACAATAATAATAATAATAATAATAGAGATTTTTAAACTTATCTTTAAGTAATTGTATAAGGGAGATATCATTTAACAAAGCAGTATAGGAATACAATGCATCTTGATCTGTGTCATCCCTAAAAAAAAATAATATTCTTATCCTTATTTTATAGCTAAGGGAAGTTGTGCTTTATAAGATTCTAGATGTTTCCCCAGGCCATACAGCTAGTAAATGGTATCACCAGGATATGTGCTCTGTCATTCTGACTCTATGCTCAGAACCCGTCCACAATTCCCTCCTCCCTTTTCTGAGGTCTTCTACCTCTGACATCATGATTCTGGATTCGCTCCATGGCTCTCTGTTCTCACCAGTGGCGCCAGAAAGAGAATGTATTTGGGTCTCAAGTCCCAAGGAAAACAGCTCCTGAAAGTTTTGAGGGGCTCCTTTCTTCCTGTATAGTACAGATGCCAATCAAAGCTGGACACTGCACAGACCCCCATATCAGCAGGGAACAGCCTGTGTGGAAGACAAACAAATACTGGCCAGGAAGGAAAGGGGAGTTCCTCTTGGTTCTATGACTCTCCCTTTTCTCTTTCCTGGCTTATCAGTCATGCCCCCATGCTTCTAATATTTTGTGCTTTGAATCTGACTGTGGTTAGGAATGGGACAGAGGACAGAAGTTTACAATTTCAATGAGTACTCTCCTCACAATACCTAATCAACCCATCATATCCATGATACTGCATATAAAGGAACAAAAACAAATCAAAAGTTGGGTGTGGTGGTGCTAGTTTATAATCCCAACACTTAGAAGACAGAGGCACAAGAATTGTTTTTTATTTATTATTTTTTTAAAGAATTGTGAGTTTTAGATAAGCCTGGGACACATAACAAGACTTCATTTCAAAACAAAACAACAAAAGTTACCCTTTTTTGTACATTTTTAGCAAATTGCTTTTAACATTTACATAATCACTAGATGTTGCTGTAAATTTGAATCTATGTAACTCTTAAGTACAAAGGCCTTAATAATAATAATAATGTACATTGACTACGGACCAAGTTCTGTTTTATATGCTTTATCTCTAATAATTTAGAGATATCCTATTTTACAAAGGAGGAAAATATTGCCTTTTATAAAATTACTTAAGCTCATACTACAGATACCACATGTTAAATACTCATGAGCTAAGCCAGGCGCAATAGCTCACGCCTGTAATTCTAGCTTTTCAGGTGGCTGAGATCTGAAGATCAAGGTTCAAAGCCATCTTGGGCACTAAAGAGTGTGAGAGACTCTTATCTCCAATTAATCACTAGAAAATGGGAAGTGGGGCTGAGGCTCAAGGGGTAGGGTGGTAGCCCTGAGCTGAACAGCTCAGGGACAGCGCCCAACCCCATTATCGAAAAAAAACCTCATGAGCTATTACTGACTGTCATATTTGCTTAGCATGTTGTAGCTTTGTTATGATCAAGAACAGTTATCATTTATTTTTTATGTGTGTGTGTGCGTGTGTGTGTGTGTCTGTGTGTGTGTGTGTGTGTGTGTCTCTGTGTGTGTGTATGCCAGTTCTAGAACTTGAACTCAGGGGTGGGCACTGTACCTGAGATTTTTTGCTCAAGGTTAGTTAGCATTCTACTACCTGAGCCACAGCTCCACTTCTAGTTTTTTGGTGGTCAATTGGAGATAAGCATCTCATGGACTTTCCTGCCTGAGCTAGCTTCCAATTATTGTTTTTGTTGTTGTTGTTGTTTTTGGGAGTTTTTTTTGCCAGTCCTGGGGTTTGAGCTCAGGGTCTGGGCACTGTCCTTGGGCTTTCTCAAGGCTGGCACTCTACCACTTGAGCCACAGCACCACTTCCTGCTTTTTCTGTGTATGTGGTACCCAGGAATCAAACCCAGGGCTTTGTGTATGCTAGGCAAGCACTCTATCACTAGGCCACACTCCCTATCCCTAAGTAAAATTATTCATAAGAAGCACTGGGCATCCTGCATGGCATCCTTTGAGCCTGGTAAATGAATAGGAGTAACCCAGGCTATACAACAACATCAGGCTCTTAAGAGTACTGGCAAGGCAGAAAAGTTATCCCCAGTATGATTACACAGGATAGCCCTGAGAAATGAAGGGAAGGAGACAGAATCCTTGCCTCTGGCATTGGGTCCTGACAACAACCATGAGTCAGCCCCAGGTGCTGAGGGACTTGCTGTGTTCTCAGCACTGCTGGGCGTATGCTATGGTCACTTGGCTGTGGTCCTTTTCAGTCACGCTGTCTGAGTGTCATTCTTATAAATGTGGCCCGGGTTCTTTTTAGAAAAACAGCCTCTACCCTGTGATGTCACGATCCAGTTTTCTCAGGAAAGAATTGGGGAAGAGGTTTGTACACATATCTGAGAATTTTATATCTAGAAGAGTCCATCTGGCCCTGAGAGAAACTATCCTCTCTTCCTCTCAAGACCCATTAAGGGGAGTTTGGAGTGTAGCTCAGTGGTAGAACATGTGCCTAGCATACCTGGAGCCCTGGGTTCAATCCCCAGTACTTGCTCTTAAAAAAAAAAAAAGACCAAGTAAGAAGTCAGTAAGAGGGAGATGGGTGATAAGCCACAATGGTGAAGACATAAATATTAGTATTAAGTTCTGTTAGATTCAAAGACTGACATGATCATTGTTCTCTAACTTTACTATGTATTTATTTATTTTCCAGTCCTGGGGCTTCTCTAGAACTTTAGATTCTGCTTATTTCCTCATTTCACCCATGGAGAAGAGAATTCTCATGCTCTGCTGCTGATGTTTGTTGTTGTTGTTGTGTTTTCTGTTGTTGTTGTTGTTTGTTTTTTGTGCATTGTGGGACTTGAACTCTGGGCCTGGGCGTTGTCCCTGAGGTCTTCAGCTCAAGGCTACCACCCTACCCTTTGAACCACAGCACCACTTCCAATTTTCTGGTGGTTAACTGGAGATAAAAGTCTCATGGACTAAAGTGTACAGGCTGGCTTTCAACCTCCATCTTCAGATCTCAGCCTCCTGAGTAACCAGGATTACAGGCGTGAGCCACCACGCCTGGAGCTGCTGATGTTTTTTAAGAATGTCTGCAGTCAGGTGCTGGTGGCTCACAGCTATAATCTTAGCTACTCAGGAAGCTGAGATCTAAAGATTGCATTTAAAGTCAGCCAGAGCAGGAAAGTCTGTGCAACTGGAATCCCTGATGAACCACCAGAAAATCAGAAGTGGCATGGTGACTCAAAAGGGTAGAGAGCTAGCTTTGAGTGAAAAAGTTCAGGGATAGTGGCCAGGCCCTAAGTTCAAGTCCCATGAGCAGAAAAAAAAAATTATGCAGCAGTTGGGTGCATAATCCTGGGAGACTGAACTCCCAGGATTACATTTCAAAGTCAGCCCAGGCAGCAAAAGCCATGAGAATCTTATTTGCAATTAGCCAGCAAAAAGCCAGAAGTGGAAGTGTGGCTCCAGTGGTAGAGTGTCAGCCTTGAGTGAAAAAGACAGAGGACAGGGCCGGGAGTTTGGCCTAGTGGTTAAAGTGCTTGCCTAGCATGCTTGAAGACCCAGGTTTGATTCCTCGGTACCACATACATAGAAAAAAGCCGGAAGTGGTGCTGAGGCTCAAGTGGTAGAGCTCTAGCCTTGAGAAATTCCAAGGACAGAGCTCAGGCCCTGAGCTCAAGCCCCAGGACTGGCAAAATAAAAAAAAAAAAAAAAAAGACAGGACAACTCCTGGACCCCAAGTTCAAGTCCCAGTACCACATACACCCACACCTACACCAAAAGGTGTATAAAGAGGTTTGCTGTGTAGCTTAATGGGAGAGTGTTCAGCATGCATGAGGTCTTGGGGTCAATCCCTGCAAGACACACACACACACACACACACACACACACACACACACACACACATGCAAAGCTCTCAGTACCTGTATCAAAGAACATATACACAATCCTAATAAGCACTCAGTAAATGGTAGTTACTACTAAGCCCCCATCAGCCAGTGAACATGCCCAGCAACACCGAGTACACAGCTAATGGTTCAGAGCGTCTGTCAAGATCCAGAGCCAGATACAGATTCAGTCTCCTGTGCGAGATACCCAATGCTTCATGTAAATTATTTCATGTGAAGCTCTTAACTCTATTTGAACTAGAACTCCATCATTTTCTTTATATTTTAAACTTAGGAGTCAGGATTTTCTCCAATAATGATGTTTTCCTCTGAAAGGTAGGCAGGCTCCTCTGTTCAGGGATGGCATCATTCTAGACATAAGGAAGCTTGTGGCGGGGGGGGGGGGGGAGATAAAATAGTTGAGTCCCTACCATTCATCTTCTCTCCCTTAGCCAGCTGTTTGCAGGGCTGAAGTCTATCTTTCCTTCCCTCTGAAGTAATCTGTCTCTGCCCTCTCTCTCTGGCTTGGAAGGATCATCAACTCCAGCTGGCCAGGACTTTGGGCTTTACTGACCCTGACTCTCCCCCACATCTTCTCTTTTACTTTGCTTTTTATTTTGCAGACAGCTGTGGAAGAGGCCAGCATGTGTGAACTAAACTGCAGGGTGCTCTACATGGAAGGAGGCCCCCAGTGCTTTTGACTCCCTTCTGTGTTATTCTGGATTTGTGAGTGTGTAGGGGAAGGTCAAGGAATAGAAATGGCCCTTCTTCAAAGGACTGAGTCACCTCTTGCCTTGCTTCAGGCGGGATGGCCCTTGGCCTGCAACAAGAAATGAAACTTATATGGCAATAAGCTTTCTGCTTGTCAGGAATTAATCCACATTAGGATAGAGACACAAGAAATCTCATGACAATATCCAGCTGGACCAGAACCAGATCACTCTTTTTGCAAACACTGGGGCATGATATAGGAAGGAACCAGAGAAATAAAAGAATGTATAAAAAACACAAAGACTTATACTCCACTCCCTTATAGGAGATAGGACATAGAGGTGTATTGATACAGTATCATGGAAAGAAACCAGGACTTACTCAGTATAAAAAAGTCATTGAAAGCCAGATACTAGTGGCTCATATCTCTAATCCTGGCTACCAGGAGTCTGAGATCTAAGGATCAAGTTGAAAGCCTGCCCAGGCAGAAAAGTCCATGAGACCTTATTTTCAATTAATTACCAAAAAGCTGGAATCAGAACTGTGTTTCAAGTGGTAGAAAAAGCTGGAAGTGGTGCTGTGGCTCAAGTGGTAGAATTCTAACCTAGAGAAAGCCCATGGGCAGTGCCCAGGCCCTGAGTGCAAGCCCCAGGGCTGGCACACACAGGCATGTACATGCGCACGCATGCATCCACACTCAAGGAAAGTCATTAAATAGGATTGGGAATGCTCAGCATAAGATGCTTACGCCACTTTATGTAAAGTTCTGGTTCCATCTAAGCACTGGAAAAATAATAAGTCACTGAGTAGCCAGGCATAGTATTATATGCCTATAATCCTAGCACTTGAGAAGGATGTTAAAGTAGGAGGATCAAGAAGTCTAGGACAGCCCGAGCTACAGTATTGAGTTCCAGGACAGTCTGAATCACACAGTAAGACCTTGTCTCAAAGCAAAACAATTCACAGAATAAAAGGAACAGTAAATCTTAGTTATATTCCTTCCAATCCAAAACATATGGTCATGTGAGACAAGAATGAGAGTATAAACTTTTCTATATTAAGTATTTTGTAACTCATGTTTTATTTGCATTTAAAAAATATGTGAGGGGGCCGGGAGTTTGGCCTAGTGGTAAAGTGCTTGCCTAGTATGCACGAAGACCCAGGTTCGATTCCTTGGTACCACATACATAGAAAAAGCCACAAGTAGTGCTGTGGCTCAAGTGGTAGAGCTCTAAAGCCCAAAGAGAGTGCTCAGGCCCTGAGCTCAAGCCCCAGGACTACCAAAAAAAAAAAAAGTATGTGAGTTTTCCTTTATCTGGTACTGGGGGGGGGGGCACTTGAACTCAGGATTCTTATTCTCCTTTACCTTTGGAGCTCAAGGCTGAAGTTCTCCTATTTCAGCCACCACTCCATGTCTGGCTTCTTGTTGGTTAATTTACAGGTAAGAGTTTCATGATCTTTTCTGCTGGTCTGGCATTGAATCACCTCCTGAGCAGCCAGGATTACAGGTGTGAATCACCAATGTCCAGCTTAAAAAGCATATTTTTAATAGCAAAACAATCAAACAAAAAATCAGAAGGTAATAGCCCTTGGGGGTGGAAGAAAAAAAAACTTTCCATGAAGGAACCAGTTCACACAGTATAACAAAGCCATTTCATTCCCTTACTGCAGACTATGAACTCTTTCTTGTGGCTACTTGAAAGGTGAGGTCTCTAGCAGCCATTCTGTCCCAATGGATCCCCAAACAAACACCCGCCCCCACAACAAGTTGCAGGATGCCCTTAGCCCTTAGCCCTTAACGTAAACATCCAAATATCCAGCTAATATGAAAAAGTGGAAAATCAGGAGAGAAAAAAATTCCAAGATTTTATAACTTGAGAGTTTGGTCTTCAAGTTCAGGGATGACTTTAATAAGCTGTCCTTTGGAGGACTAAAAATAACACCTCAAACATTTTTTTCCATTTTGATTCTATGAAAATATTCAAAGAAATATCCTGCCCAAGTTCCCATAGCAAGATAGAGGTGGAATCTACCTTCTAAATCCTTATCAATGTCTGCAGTTTAGTGTGTGTGTGTGTGTGTGTGTGTGTGCGCGCGCGCGCACACACACACACACACACGCACGCACGCCCACTCTCCCCAGTATTGGGGCTTGAACTCAGGGACTGGGTTCTGTCCCTTAGTTTTTTCATTCATGACTAACATTCTGCCACTGAACCACATATCTCCTTCTAGAGTTTTGGTGGTTAACTGGAGTCTCACAGAAGACAGGTACTGGTGGCTCGGTCTATTGTAATCCTTTCTACTCAAGAGGCTGAGATCTGAGGATCATGGTTTGAAGCCATGCTGGGCAGAAAAGTCTCCAAGAGAGTCTGATCACCAATTAACCACTCAAAAACTGAAAATGGTGCTGTAGCTCAACTGGTAGCCTTGAGCACAAAGAGGCTCAGGGATAGCACTCAGGCCCTGAGTTCAAGCCCTCCAACTGTTTACCCACCACCACTACCATCATCAACCCAAAAACTGTGATTCACAGATCTCAGTCTCCAAAGTAGCTAGGATTACAGGCAGGAGCCAGAGACACTAGCTTGCTGGTCCTTGTCATCAATTATCCCATACTGCCTCATTTAACCTTGATCACAGCCCCAGTCCTAGCTCACAATGGGCTCCTGTGCTTATGACCACATTAATGGAAACGGTTTCATTTTCTTTCTACTGTTCCTTCTCCATTCCTCCCATCTTATCGTCCAATAACCCCCATTCATGACAATGTTTCCTGCTTGAAAAAGGTTGGAGGGAAGGGATAGATTTGGCTTCTAGCCTGAAGAGGCTCTGAGACTACCTGGCTCTTCTGCACCATTGCAGGAATGACCCTTATCAGAATGTCTTTGGGGACTTAAGTTAATGGGTTATCTCTCCTTGCCACTTAATGCCTTGCTAAAGCAGTCTCTTGATTCTAGCCACAAAAGACCACAGGCTATCTGTGGCCAAGACTCCAAAGCCTGAGATTCTGAGATGACTTTAAGTGCGATCATGAAAAATAATTTGTGGGGGACAGGAATCAGTAAACTGGGACAACACCAGCAGCTGAGTCAAGGGTCAGTGTCTGGGAGTAATTAGGAAAGTTTGGTGCTGACAGCTGTGTGTCTGGAGTTTGAATGTCATGGCCAAACCAGCTCCTGGGTTCTTCAGGCTAATGAAGCTTTGGCCCAGGGCATTGAGGCAGCTGGGCTGTGGAAGAAGACAGGTCCCTGGGGGCCCAGACTTAGCTTTGAAACTCCTCCCATCTATGAGATCTTAGATAAGTCACTCAGGAAAAGAAGAAGAAAAAGGAAACCATTTTTACATGAGAAGGTGGTAAGGCAAAGGTCTTTCCAACTGAAAAGCTGACAAGTAGGAGGATTAAAATTAGGACCCAGAGCTTCTGAATTCAAGGTCCTTCCATCTTTCCATGCAGCTTTAGTTTCTTCCTCTGTAAAAATGACCATAATAACATGATCTTCCTGGAAATTGGGAATATAGAGAGCTTCCCTAGCAATAATAAGTGTTGTAATTATCACAAGTCTGGCGCCGGTGGCTTATGGCTGTAATCCTAGCTACTTAAGAGGCTGAGATCTGAGGATCAAGGCTCGAAGTCAGCCAAGCCTAGACGAAAGAAGTCCATAAGATTCTTATTCCCAATTACTCAGCAAAAAGCTGGAAATAAGGCTGTGGTTCAAGTGGTAGAGCACCCCCCCTTGAATAAAAAAACTTAAGAACAGCACTCAGGCCCTGAGTTCAAGCTCCCCCCCCACTTTTAAAAAGCCGCCCATCTCATACGTGAAGTAGCACACTGTGCTAAATCCCTCCCGTCGTACTAGCAGCCTTAGTCTTGAAGAGTGAAGCAGCCTCTCCTCTAGGGAATGTAGTCTTCTTCCTTTACCCTCTGCCCCCACGACGCCCCTCTCCACCAGATTTGAGAGTCTAGGACCCAGGATGTGCCTTTACAAGAGGGCTTTCAGGGAGGGTATTTAAACTCAGTTGACCCCTCTAACCCACGCTGCCGACTTTCCCTCCTGCGGCCGGCCTCCTCCGTGGCGCTGGCTCTCCCTCCTCCCGGGTTTTGGCAGACAGGCAGCCATCAGAGGGTGTTCCCTGGGAAAAGGGCCCAGCTCCGGGCGCTCCTTCCCCCCGCGGCTCAGGCCAGCCCAGCCCCCTGCCCTAAGGTGCCCCCGCGAGGGTCCCTCCTCCATCTCCAGGTGGGGAGGGGCAGCGCGCCTCGATCCCCCCACCCCCCGAGAGAATCGGGGAGCCGGTGCCGAGAGACCCGAGGCAGTCTAGGGTGCGTGTCCCACGGTCGGTCGGGCCCCAGAAAATGGATCTGGGTTCTGGGGTGCCTAGAGGAGCTGTCCAGCCACCCGGGACGGACGGGAGCAGAGCAGGCGCCCACGCCCCCGAAGGCAGAGGGAGCCGCGGGCGCCAGGCGCGGGGCGCGGCGGCGACTCCCCCCTTCCAGCCCGCCGGCCCGGGGCGTCGCCCCCGCCCCCCACGTGGCCGCAGGCGTCCCAGCCCCTCCGAGGAAGCGGCGCGGCTTCCTGCGGCTCGGGCCGGGGATATAGGCGCCCCCGCCCGGGCCCGGCTCCGCTCTGCTCCGCTGCCCGCCCACCTCGCCGCCGCGCGATGGCTTCGCTCCGGGCGCAGGGCGCTGCGGGCGGCCCCCGACTCCCCGCACTCCGCGCCCAGCGGCCGGCCGCGCTCCGCCTCCCCCTGCCGCCGCCGCTGCTGCTGCTGCTGCTGCTGCTGGGCGGTGAGCACGGGGCCCCGAACCCCGGGCGGGAGGTGTGGGAGGCCCCGGAGGGGAGGAGGCTGGACTGCTGAGGCCAGCACTGGCCCGGGTTGCGAGTGTGGACCGACGTGCGGGGCTGAGCTGCCCTTCAGACGGCCCCGCGCAGGCTCGTGGCTCCCCACTTTGGAAAAGTTGGGGCACACGGAGCAGAGCCTCCGGAGAAGTCCTAGAAAGCCAGGGGTGGGCATGGAGGGAGGGGGTGGGGCCCGGGATTGAGAGCGAAGCAGCTGGTTCCAGCCCTCCCCCCATCCCCCTTCTCCCCCTAAGTCCTCCCTTGGCACGAAAATGGATTGCTTCTCTCCCTCTGCCAACGTAGCCCACCCTTCCCAGGGTCTCAGCTCCTACCCTCCCAAGCAGGCCCCGACTCCCACCATCCCCACACTTCCCTCCTAATATCTCTCCACAGCTGTCTTGAGCCCTCTGGACTCCCTGGCTCAGCCTTTACCCACCCCGGACAGCTTGCTGTTAGAAGGTGGGTACCCACAGATTGTGAGGCTCAAAGGCAAGATCTCTTTCTCACAAGGGAAACCCAGCCCTAGTCGGTGCCCCGACCAAACTCCCTGTTTTGGGGTTCTTTGTGATCTTTCCCTCTCCCCCCCCTCTTATCCCATAAAGTCCCTGGCCAGGTTTGAGCTGTCCCTCCCCACATGGGGACAAGAAGAACCTCAGCAAGGTGTATGTATGGAAGAGATTGTGAGGCTGGGATAGGAAGTGATGGACACATGGAAACCATTAAGGGCTTCCACATCCAGGAAGCTCTCCTCACCTACAAGTGTCTAGTTAGGGAAAACTTCTGGAGGGGTTCCTATAACTGAAGGCAGGGCCTTCACCTGAAAAGTACATGGGCCAGAGAGTTTGGAGGGAGGGCTAAGGGTGTGGTCTCTATTCAGCATCTGTACCCACAGGGCAGATGGTGGAGAATTATGAGACAAATGCTTTTCATTGCTGGATGGATTATAAGACTCTAATGGACTCCATTGAAAAGGATTGGTGTGACTGGACCAAAATCAGCAGGTAGGAGCAATCTTGGAAGGTGGCTCAGGCCTGGCCAGGGGTTGGGCCAACTCCTTGTGGGTGAAGTTGGAGTGAATATGCGATACTGCTATCCCTCCCTCACTCAAGTCCTCTACTGTCCTCAGGCCTTACAGTGACCTGCAACATTGCTTAGAATACAGTGCCGAGGTGTTTGGCTTGGGCTTCCCCAATCCCTGGGCGGAAAAGATCATCTTTGAGACTCACCTGATCCACTTTTCCAACTGCTCAATGATGCAGCCCACCTTCTCCGACCCTCCTGAAGATGTACTTTTGGCCATGATCATAGCCCCCATCTGCCTCATCCCCTTCCTTGTCACTCTTGTGGTGTGGAGGAGTAAAGACAGCGAGGCCCAGGCCTGAGGTGGCACAAGCTTCTCAACAGTGAACTTTCTCCCCTTGCCAACCCTGCCCTGCCCCCTCCCCCCCAAGCCAGGTCTCCTTCTCACCCTTCTCATCCCTGCTGCAGATTGTTGGATTGGTAGACATGGAACCCAGGTAGGATTATGATATAACTATATTTTGTAATCTTCAAAATAAAATTTCTTTTTTCTACAATGGCTCCTTCCTAGCGGGGCTAGTGTTCTTCCCATAGACCAAGTCATTTCTTAAGACTTTCAACTCTGGAGGACTGAGCTGGAAGAATCTAGATGTCCTTGCTATTCTCTTCATTGCACCTACCTCCACCTCTAATGCGCCCCTATACTCCTTCCTCCCTGGGAGGGGCCTTTCCTGCCCCTATCCAAACCCAGCTCCAGGAAATAAGCAGGAAGAGACTCCCTTCCTGTCTGGACAGCAGCTGGGGGATTGTGACTCAGGAGGTGTTTGGAGGAGGGGCAAGGGTGGAGTCTCTGCTGTGATTCCTGCAAGAAAGAAGAAAAGCTGCTCATTCTTTGAGCCTCTGAATACTCTCAGGGTCTGGAAAATGGACATCTGAATAGCAAGGGGAACCTATCCCTAAAAACTTCAGGCCTGGTACCAAAGACAGTGGGGGCTCTGAGTACTAGATTCACCATTCCACTTTCAGAGCTCTGGTCTTTATTCCCCTTTGTCCTAAACGGGGTGTGGCCTGTAGACTGGCTACACACTGCCCCCTGGTGTCTATTGAAGCCAACTATAACCCAATTTTTTTTTTTTCAGTCCTGTGCTTGAACTCAGGGCCTAAGCACTGTCTTTTGGCTTTCTCAAGGCTAGCGCTCTACCACTTAAGCACTACTTCAGCTTTTTTTCTATGTATGTGGTACTAAGGAATCAAACTCTGGTCTTTGTGCATTCTAGACAAGCACTCTACCACTAGGCCAAACTCCTGGCCCCAGAACCAAATTCTTAGTGGATGCATTAGCTTTTCCAAAACACCTGATAAAGGACAAAATATTACATTTGATCACAGCCTCAGAGGGCTCAGTCTTTGGTCACTTTGTTTTGTGATTTCTGGGGCACAGAGAGGCAGAATATCATGGTAGGGAATATGTCAAAGCAGAAAACTACTTACTTCATGGTGATTGGGAAGCAGAGAGAATGCAAAGACTGTGGACAAGATAGACCCTTCCAGGGCATGCCCATAGTGACCTACTAGTGACCATTCAGTATGAACTTACCAATGGATAAACCCATTAATGAAGTCAGTGCCCACATGATCCAATTACCCATTGTTAGTATCACTAGCTGGGGACCAAGCTTGAACACATGACTCTTCTAGGGGGACATTTCATCTCAAAATCATACAGTTAACCAGGCATGGTGACTCATGTCTGTAGTCATAGCTACTCAGGAGGCTGAGATCTGAGGATCGACATTCAAATCCAGCCTGGCTGGATTTGAAGTTTGTGAGAGATTCTTATCTCCAATGAATCACCAGAAAACTGGAAGTGGAGCTGAGGCTTAAGGGGTAAGTGGCTCAAGGGGTAACGTGGTAGCCTTGAACTGAAAGAGCTCAGGGACAACACCCAGGCCTAGGGGTAGGGCAGTACCTTGAGCTGAAGAGCTCAGGGCAGCGCCCAGCCCCAGAGTTCAAGCCCCACTACCAAGAAACAAACAAACAAAAATATACACTTAATGGAAAGTGATTACAGGATTGGCCTATAACAAGTTTTCAATGAGTGCATTCTTCTAAGGGAGAGAGTAGAAAGGGGAATGTATTAGTATGCTATTGTAGTAATCCACACCTGGATTACTCCTTCACTCCAATGAAGAAGTGAATGGAAAACAATTATAAAGTAGGTGATATGGTTTAATATAATAAAGGGAAAAGAAAAACTTGGATATGAGGACAGGAAGGGGTAAATTAGGATTTGAACTTGAGTTATTAGTACAAAGCTAGCTGCGATAGAAAAGGGTCATTAGGTGGAGGAACTAGCCAAAAGAAAAGGATTTGTACAACATAATGGAAAAATAGAACAAGTTTTTATCCCCCACAATGATTTAGCAATGGGTGTGGCTAGAGTGGAAAGAGATTGGATCTAGAAATGAAGGTTTGGGAGTCTTCTGCACAGAAATGCAATATGAACCCATAGGAGCAATGAGAACTCTAAGAGAAAATGTGCATTAACAAAGTCTCAGGGCCGGGAGTTTGGCTTAGTGGTTAAAGTGCTTGCCTAGCATGCATGAAGACCCGGGTTGATTCCTCAGTACCACATACAGAGAAAAAAGCTGGAAGTGGTGCTGGGGCTCAAGTGGTAGAACTCAAGCCTTGAGAAAGTCCAAGGACAATGCTCAGGCCCTGCGTTCAAGGCCCAGGACTGGCAAAAAAAAAAAAAAGGTTTCATATATACTCTTAGGAAACACCATTGAAGAATGAAGGGGAAGCTGGTACGGTGTCTCATGTCTAGAATACCTCAGGAGGGTCATTAGTTTGAGGCCAACCTGGGTTTCATAATGAGACCCTGTTTCAAGAAACAAACAAAAAAAGGACTGGAATTGTGGCTTAGTGGTAGAGTGCTTGCCTAGCATCCATGAAGCCCTGGGTTCAGTTCCTCTGTACTACATACACAGAAAAAGCCAGAAATGGCACTATGGCTCAAGTGTAGAGTGCTAGCCTTGAGCAAAAGAAGCTTAGAGACAGTTCCCAGGCCCTGAGTTCAAGCCCCAGAACTGGCATAAGAAGAAGAAGGAGGAGAAGGAGGAAGAGGAAGAAGAAGGGGAGAGGGAGGAGGAGGGGGAGCAGATGGACACAGAGGGAAAGATCAGAGAAATAATAGCAGAAAGGATAAAAATATGTCATAAAGACAAAGGTAATGGTGATCTCTGAATAGTCATTGTCAATGTTCATTCATCGAGCAAATGTTTTTAATTATACTGTGCCAGAAACTGCACTATTGCATTATGAAGGATGGACTTGACTGAGGGAAAGGTTAAAGGATAGGTAATCAGGTTAGGAATAGGTTATGTGTATGTGTGTATAATGTTATGCTGTGTGTGTGTGTGTGTGTGCGTGCGCGTGCGCGTGCACACGCATGTGCGTGCTAGGGCTTGAACTCCAGGCCTGTGTGCTGTCCTTTAGCTTATTCACTAAAGGCTGGAGCCACACCTCCATTTTCAGCTTTTTAGCTGTTCAGCTGAAGATAAGAGTCTCTAGGATTTGTTGGGCCTAGCTGGATTTGAACTGGGATCCTCAGATCTCAGCCTCCTAAGTAGCTAAGATTACAGGTGTGAGCCATTGGCACCCAGATGATACATATTTTTGTTTTTTTTTTTTGCCAGTCCTGGGCTTGAGTTCAGGGCCTGAGCACTGTCCTTGGACTTTCTCAAGGCTAGAGCTCTACCACTTGAGCCTCAGCACCACTTCCGGCTTTTTTTCTATGTATGTGGTACCGAGGAATTGAACCTGGGTCTTCATGCATGCTAGGCAAGCACTTTAACCACTAGGCCAAACTCCCGGCCGATACATATTTTTGAATAGAGATATTTCCCTGGTTGTAGCCTAAGAGGAGCCAAGGGAAAGGGAAAGAGCTAAGATGATGCAGAAGTTTTGAAGAAAGTTAGAAAGGAAAAAAAAAAGAAGATACTCCAAAGATATGTCTTGTAAAGCGTGACATATTTTTCTTTGAAGCCAAATGAAAGAAGGAATAAAAGTAGAGAGTAATTTTTGAGGACAGAAACAAATATAGTGCAAGATGAGGTTATATGGCTGGCCTCCTTAATCTCATAAAACAGGAGCCAAAGTCATTTGGCAGGGAGAAGAGAGGTAGGGACAAGTAGAATGGCTTGATGAATAATTAAATTGAGGATCCTTAGAATCAATGAACACAAGAACCATCACTGTGTTGCCCTGAAAGTTCAGTAATGAGATTAGATGGGAAATCTGGGGTTCAGTAAACATCCACTGATCTCCCCTTACCCCTACCACTTGTCCCAGGATTTCCTCATAGTCCAAGAGTGGAGGGAAGAGAAAGACTGGTGGTAGTGGTGGTTGTGGAGGTAATGGAGGAATAATCCTGGGTGAGCAACTAGCTAGCAGGTAGGCAGGTAAAAGGCAGAACTGAGTGGTCTAGGCTGGATAAAGAGTCAGGTACGACCTAGAGGGGTTTTTGGAGATGTATGGCAGCTCCAGCTCTTTGGATGGAGAAGATCCATCCTAGTGATACAAGCTAAAAAATATGCTCCCATGGGCACTGCAGAAAACCAAGAAATGCTAGAGCCAAAGGACATAGGAATAGAGGAGATTGTGGGATCCTGAGGTTTAAATGAAAAGATAGGTGGCACAATCCAGTCCCAAGTTGGCATGGTGGCTCAAGCCTATAATGTAGAGATGGAAAAAGTGGTTCTAGGCCAGACTCAGTATAAAATTTCAGGATATTCCATCTCACTGGCTTGATTTGGTTAGGTTTGCCTGGTATCCTCACTTCAGGGGAAGCACAATGGCTGGGTGCAGTGGCTTATTGATCTCGCAAAGATCCTGAGGAAGAAGCATAAATAGGAGAATGGTAGACTAGGTCTTGCCTGAGCATAACGGGAAACCGTACAGTGAAAATAACCAACATAAACTGGTTGCGGTGGCTCATGCCTGTAATCCTAGCTACTCAGGAGGCTGAGATCTGAGGATCAAGGTTCAAAGCCAGCCCAGGCACAAAAGGACCTGAGACTCTTTATCTCCAATTAACCTCTAGAAAATGGGAAGTGGCGCTGTGGCTCAAGTGGTAGAGCCTCCTAGTCTGGAGCTGATGAGCTCAGGGACAGCGCCCAGGCACAGAGTTCAAGTCCCACGATTGACAAGAATAACTAAATAACCATTGCAAAAAAAAAGAGATCGGAGTCCTGGCTCACGGAGCAGCGCACCTGCCGTTTGCAGTACTCAGTACCTCGGTACTGCCGGGGGGTGGGGGGAAATAATCATCATGGTTAAAATAGCATAATTACGTATTTAATTAAAATCTTAGTTCCGTGGAGACAGCCCTGTCTTGGTGTCTGGAAACCTGGGGTTCTACTTGCATGCCACGGCAACCTGCACTGCTCCCCGAGTCTGAGCCAGAAGACTTTCCCGGCCTCGGCCTTTCCCGCTGCACAGAGCTGAGGTTTTTAGGATCGTCGCGGGGGCGCGCGCCGTGGCTGAGGAGCGAGGACTCCGGAACCTTTCTGCTGTGCTTTCTACCCGGAAGTGCTGAGGTGGAGACCGGAAGTCCCCTGTCGGCAGGTTCCGGGCTTCCCGGGCTACTACGATGGCGATGAGTTTCGAGTGGCCGTGGCAGTATCGCTTCCCGCCCTTCTTTACGTGAGGCTCAGACCCCGAGAAGCCCCGCGGTGCCTCCCTCCCCTCCCCTGGGCTCAGCTTGGACGCTTCCTTTGGGGAGGGGGAGAAAGGAGCCGCCCGCCACCATCCTCAGTCCCTCACTTTCGCCCCCGAGACGTCCCTGGGCAAGTGATCCCTCTCGTCTCCTCACGCCGTCTGATTCTGCGCCCCGCTCCCTTCACCTGGCAGGTTACAGCCGAACGTGGACACTCGGCAGAAGCAGCTGGCCGCCTGGTGCTCGCTGGTCCTGTCCTTCTGCCGCCTGCACAAGCAGTCCAGCATGACGGTGATGGAAGCGCAGGAGAGCCCACTCTTCAACAACGTCAAGCTGCAGCGTATCCTCCCTCCGGCTCTTCCACAGCCCACACACGCTTTCCCACACGCCCAGGCTTCGCCGCTTCCCCTCTCCCTGCTACCCATTCCTACCCGAGCTGGGCTTGGGAAAGAAGAGACAGCGTGTGTGTGTGTGTGTGTGTGTGTGTGTGTGTGTGTGTGTGTGTGTGTGTGTGTGTGTGTGTGTGTGTGTGTGTGTGTGTGTGTGTGTGTGTGTGTGTGTGTGTGTGTGTGTGTGTGTGTGTGTGTGTGTAGCTGACATCCAGTTTACCTAGCAGATGCAGTACCAAAACCTCCTGCCCTGGACATGGATGCGTTTGGCTTTTGGAATGTCTGTTCTGAAACCCCAAGTTCCAAGCTTTTCATTAGGAGCCTTTTGAAGCTTATTTGCATCTCCTGTCCTTCCTTGGTGAAACTCAAACTTACCTTTAATAATTTCCCCACCTATCTCACTTCATCCAGGAAGTAAGGATCGTTTGTGTTTGTTGTCTGATTCATCCCTAAAATTTCTGTGGAGAAAAACTGAAGGAGAGTGAGAGGGCAGACGATTAGAGGAATAGTAAAACCTTTCATTTTCCAAAGATAGGGGGACAAAGAAGATGACCCTAACCTCTCACACTGGCCATGTCTCCTGTCCTTGTTTTGGAGATACAATCTTGCTAACTTTACCCCCACTGGCTTAGAACTTGAAACTTTCCTTCTTCCACTGCAGCTGAAATTATAAGCTTACACTTATAGGCAACATCTTCTATTTTTTTTTTTTTTCCCCTGCCTGGTATTGGGGCTTGACCTCAGGGCCTAGATGCTGTCTCTTACTTTTTTTCACTCAAGGCTGATGCTTTTAACACTTGAGCTACAGCTCCACAGCTAGGCTTTTGCTGGTTAATTAGAGATGAGAGTCTGATGGATTTTCTTGCCCAGGCTGGCTTTGAACTGCAATCCTCAGATCTTTGCCGCCTCCGTAAGTAGAATTATAGATGTGAGTCACTGGTGCCTCATGAAAACTTTTTTAAAAAAATCATTCGCTGGCCGGGAGTTTGGCCTAGTGGTTAAAGTGCTTGCCTAGCATGCACGAAGACCCGGGTTCGATTCCTTGGTACCACATATACAGGAAAAAGCCGGAAATGGTGCTGAGGCTCAAGTGGTAGAGCTCTAGCCTTGAGAAAGTCCAAGGACAGTGCTCAGGCCCTGAGCTCAAGCCCAGGACTGGCAAAAAAAAAAAAAAAAAATCATTCGCTCCACAAATCAGAAAATTTTAATTTTCATCTTGTTCTGGAATTTCATGTTTATACGTGTGAAAAAGAAAGGATAACATTCTCAGCATGCAAGTGACAAAAGTTTTTATCTAATACAATTCATGTATAAGCCATTCCTTTAACCTTAAACCAGGGAAGCTTCCCGTGGAATCAATTCAGATTGTGTTAGAAGAACTGAGGAAAAAAGGTGGGTTCGGTTTCCAAGATTATTTTTCTTCCTAGTTGGGATTGTCTGTGGGCTGAATAGGATAAGTGTTTTCTTGTTAATCACTTTTTTCTCTTCCCTGGCTGGAAGCCCACAGCTTTCACTACAGTAGACAGCCCAATTCCCTGTTCTGGTCTTCTCTCCCCCCCACCCCACTAGTACCCAAAAATGGAAACCTTTCTTAACTGTACCCTAAACCCGAAAAGAGGTGGGCTAAGGAGAATGGGAATTTAGTAAATAGGATAGTAAAATAGTAAAATAAATATTGACTCTCTCAATCTGAAAAGTCTCTTTCACTGTGTCCCACCTTGGTGTTAACCACTTCATCCCATTTTCAGAGCATGATGCTTTCATAAGTATCTGTTTTTCAGGGAACCTCGAGTGGTTGGATAAGAGCAAGTCTAGCTTCCTGATCATGTGGAGGAGGCCAGAAGAATGGGGGAAACTCATTTATCAGTGGGTGAGGCCATCCTGCTGCTAAATACTAAGCAATGACCTATGTTAAAGGAGAATTTTATCTGTGCCCAACAGAGACCTGATTTTTCCCAGATCCAGACTTGACAAAGTAGGGAGGGGGCAGAAGAAGGAAGTATAGGCCTTCTAGGTAAATGTCCTAGAGTTACTCAATTTCTTTTGGTTGCACGAACCTTTGCCTGTAGAAGGGCCAGAGGCTGCATGAAACGAGAATGCAGTGCTGGAAACTGGGAATGCTATTGTTGGCTGGAGCCTCTGGCCACAGGAGATAAATTGGGAAAGGAAGGAGAAAACACACACACACACACACACACACACACACACACACACACGTACAATCCTAGTGCCCTTCTTCCATTGTGGCTTTATTGGTCTGTCTACAAAAGTGAGACTTTCTGAACCAATGTAGGTGTGGGGTCAGAACGCTCCCCTACTAACTCTTAACCACCACCATCCCCAAATTTTCCCAAGGGAAAGCAAATGGGGGAGGAAACATCAACAGCCTAAATATAACAAATACACACCACCCATTCCTGTAAGGAAAACGAGAACGAATGGATCACTCTTCAGACACGTGAAGAACTGTGGTTTGTGGTTTAGAGGTTCCAAATGTGTGTGTACACATATAAATATAGCACCTGTAGGGTTTGTGGGCTTGGCGAATTGCAGAGGTGACAGTGAGTCCTGGTTTGGGAATAGGTATCATCCTGAATTAAAAAAAAAGAAAGTGGAATTGAGCAGGGTACTAGTGGCTCATACCTTCTATTCCTAGCTGTTCAGGAGGCTGAGATCCAGATATCTCTGTTTCAAGCCAGACTGTAAAAAAAAGTTTGTGAGACTCCATTTATAAAATAATAAGCAAAGAAACAGGCTGGAGGCATGACTCAAGTATTAGAGTACCAGCCAAGCAATCAAAGTCCTAAGTTCAAACCCCAGTACCTGGGCAGAGAAAGGGGGTTTTACCTTCTTCCAGGAGATCCTTGATTCTTTTTTTTTTTTTTGCCAGTCCTGGGCTTGAGCTCAGGGCCTGAGCACTGTCCTCGGACTTTCTCAAGGCTAGAGCTCTACCACTTGAGCCTCAGCACCACTTCCGGCTTTTTTCTATATATGTGGTACCGAGGAATCGAACCCAGGTCTTCATGCATGCTAGGCAAGCACTTTAACCACTAGGCCAAACTCCCGGCCCCGAGATCCTTGATTCTTATTTCTTCATTTTTGGTGTCTACAGGTTTCCAGGAATGGTCAGAACAACGCAGTGTTTACCTTGTATGAACTAACCAATGGAGAAGACACAGAGGAAGAGGGTAATGCTTTTTTTTTTTAATAACCTTTCAATTTTGGCATAATTCTCAAATTCTAGTTTAATTGATATTCTAACTATTTCTCTGTTTCTGAATTCTTTAACATAAAAGTTCTGGGCTGGGAATGTGGCTAAGTGCTAGAGTGCTTGCATAGCACGCATGAAGCCCTGGATTGGATTCATCAGTACCACATAAAGAAAAAGCCAGAAGTGGTGTTGTGGCTCAAGTGGTAGAGTGCTAGCCTTGAGCAAATCAGCTCAGGGACAGTGCTCAGGTTGAGTTCAAGCCCTAGGACTGCCAAAAACAAAAATGAAATTCTGAATCCATAGCCAGAAATACCATAAACTACCCTACCCAAATTCACTTGCAAAAATACTCTAGTTTCATTTGTGTGGATATATATACTTTTTTTTTTCCTTGAGGAGTAGAGTCCATATTACAAGATTTTCAAGGGCCTGTGTGACCCATGAAAGTTAAGAAATACTGCTGTGGAAGCCAGTTGAGGAACCAGTGCAACGGATTAATCCTGAAATCTCATTCCTTGCTGACTCAGGCTCTCTTTTACCCTTTCTTCTTATAGAGGGCTCAAGATTTGTGGGTGTCAGCTGAAGAAATTGGGCCAATACCCCCAGCCCATTTAAATACTTTGGGTTCTGGCCAGGAAAGGATTTGTATATTCTTTGGTTTTCACATAGTCTAAACACTTTCATCATTCTTTGCTCTCTGACTCCTTATTCTGATCCCCAGGATCACCAAAAGTTCTGGTCTTTTCTGGGGGTAATGTAAGGGAGTATTTGTCAAGCCTTGGTTGCTCCAGCAGAGTTTACAGGTCTTGGCTATTTCCCCCTTCCCTGCAGGCTTCTGCTTGCTACTTCACCATCACCCCATGACTTCAGCGCTGCAGCTTGGCCCAGCCCACCAGTCAGGCTGAGCGAAACAGGAGGCAAACTCCCTGACTTGAGCTGGGCTCCCACAGGGTGTGAGGTGAGCAAGCCTGTTAGGGCTTGCCTGCTGCCTGCCTTTCACATCTCTCTGCAGTATCTTACCATATCTCCAGATACTGGCCCTTGGCTCCTAGCCCTGTCCTTTTCACTCAGAAAAGGACAGATCCTGGTGCTGGACTTGAGCAGTGTACTACCTAGAGGTCTGGCTATGCTTTGTGTTAGGGCAGGGCCTCCTGATTTGTACAAACACGCTGTTAGGCTCAGCGTCCAGGGACAAGGCCCTAACCCCCCAAAAGCTGATTTCAGCTTTCGTTTTCTTTCTTGTGTTTGTTTTTGTTGTTGTTTTAAAGGCCCTTTCTTTGTGACCCCCAAGGCAGACGGGCATATTCACCAGACACTAAAGGGAGTAAAGGGGAAGGACATCCATGAACTGTGGGGACTGAGGCTGCAGAAAGAGGAAGGGGAGATAAACCAGAGTTCACTTCATATTGACTCAGGCCTTCTTCCATCCCAGACTCCCAAGGAGTCCCCTGGAGATGTGGAGAATGACTGCAGCAGTGCTGATGGCATACACATACCCTGGCTGGGGCAGGTCTCAGCTGCTGTCTTGACTGTTTGCCTCAGTTCCCTCCTCCCCCCAAAGGAACCAAGTATCCCTGACTACCCATCTCTTCCTATCCAGAGTTCCATGGACTTGATGAGGCGACCTTACTGCGAGCTCTGCAGGCCTTACAGCAAGAGCATAAGGCTGAGATCATCACCATCAGCGACGGCCGAGGGGTCAAGTTCTTCTAGCAAAGACCTGTCTCCCTTACTACTTACCTCCCACCTTTCTAGGGCTTGCAAAAGGAGACAGACCTATTGTCCCTACAGACTGGACACTGTAACTCCGCCACACTCAAAGGGCTCCAGGCCTAAAGGCTGGGACCTAGGGATAGGTTTCACTCATTCCCCCCTTTCCCTCCTTATCTATCCCTGGGATAGGATAAGCCCAAGATGCCACAGAGAAAGGCTGTGCTTCTTTTTGCCCTACCTTCCTTCCCATGGTAGACCATCCCCTGAGTCAGAGTCTGTAAACCTGACACTTTACATGTGTCCTCACACGTAAGTACACAATACACACATGAACCTGCACAAGCTTCTCTCTCCACCCCTTCCTCCCCCTCAGCTGCTGTTGCCTCCCTTTTTCAGGCTGGTGCTGGATCCTTCCTAGGGGTTGGGGGAAGCCCTGGCTGCAGGCAGCCGTCCAGGCAATATGAAAACAGGAGGCCCCAGGAGGGGCCTGGCAGTGAGAGGCAGGCCCACAATGATTTATGATATTAAAAGCTCAGTTCCCTCTGCCTGCCTGTGTCCCTGCTGGAGTGGGTTGAGGAGGGCTGTGAAGTGTTCCACCTGAGTGAAACCCAGCCAAGGGGAGAGGAAGCCTATGGCCTTTGTAAAGACAAAGAGCCTCTGGGCCTGGGGGTTCCAGTGGCCTGTGGTTTCACATGTGCTGGGTGGGCTGTGTGGGGGAGTGCTGATGGAACACAGCTTGGGGACAGACTGCTTGCTCTGTGAACTCAGTGGCTCCCCCATGGAAGCCCCTCCCTCCACCCATCTGGTCTGGGTGATGTAGTGAGGCCAAGGAGAGCTGGGGAGACGGAGGGGGGGGGACCGGATGTGGACTTTGGTTTATTGGAGACTTTGGCAAACAGAAGGGGGAGGAAAGAGAACCCACAGTGAAAACAGTCACTCCAGCCAAGGCTAGGCTGTGGCTAAGAAGGGCAAAGCTGGTCGGTGGCCCGGGGTGCCTGCACCCATCCGTGTGAAGTCCAGAGGGACGCCAGAGTCAGAAAACACTGCCACTCCACTGACCTCTGCTCAGCCTGGGGCTACTCCCGCAGATTAGCACTGGGCAGAGCTGGCTTATCTAGCGTGTCCAGGCCAGTGGTGGCCTCCCCCTCCACACCCCCGGACCATCGTCTGCAGATCATGGTCAGTCTCCTCTCCCTGCTGCAACGTCGTCTTCCTGCTCTGCCACCCTAAACAGGTTTTCTGGCCCAGTGCGGGAGGTGCCGCCGCTTCCCCCCCCCCCCCCCCCCCCCCCCCGCTCAACTCTTGGGTGGAAAGAGATGGAAAGTGGGTTGTGGGCAGAGGAGGGCGCACGGCAGCAGCGGCTCGGCTCTCGGCAGGCTCGGGGCAGGTCCTGGCTCAGAAGGGGCGGCCCTGGGGGGTGAAGGCGGGGCCGGGGGCGGGGCCGCGGCCGCCCAGCCCGGGGTTGGGGCGCCAGCTGCTCAGCCAGAGCTGCGCACCCGGCCGGTCCGCCTGTCCCGCCACCTCTCCGGCCTGCGTTGCTCGGCCCTTTCCCCATGCTTGCACCGAGGACCACAGAGACCGCGGTCCCCATGTCCCAGGCGGAGGCCGACCTGGCCCTGCGGCCTCCACAGCTCCTCGCCCCATCGGGGCCACCCCGCCTGGGCCCCCCGCCTCGCCGCGCGCGCCGCTTCTCCGGGAAGGCTGAGCCCCGGCCGCGCTCGTCCCGTCCTAGCCGCCGCAGCTCCGTCGACTTGGGTCTGCTGAGCTCTTGGTCCCAGCCAACCTCACTCGTTCCGGAACCCCCCGATCCTCCGGACTCTGCTTGTCCGGGCCCCACGAAAATCTCACCGTCCAGTTCCAAAGAGCCCCCCGAGGGTACGTGGACTGGAGGGAATTCTGTGGAGGCGACAGATCAAGTGCGCCCCGAATTCAAGGGACCCACAGGAGACCCGGGGCTGGGGGAGCCACCGAGGGTCCCAGATGCCAAGGCCCAGGAGCGGCGGCGCGAGCAGGAAGAAAAGGAGGACACTGAGACGCAGGCTGTGGCAACGTCCCCAGACGGCCGATACCTCAAATTTGACATCGAGATTGGACGTGGTTCCTTCAAGACGGTGTATCGAGGGCTAGACACCGACACCACGGTAGAGGTGGCCTGGTGTGAGCTGCAGGTGCGGCTGGGCGCCCCCTCAGTGCACCTCGAGGGTTGGGACCCTGTGGAGGTCTTAGGAAGGGAGACCCGGTCAACAGCATCAAGGGGAAGCTGTGTTTTCCTTGCCAACTTTCCTACTGTCCTTGGAGGGTGACCTGGCTGACTCTGGGTGGGATCAAAGGGATCAAAAGGTTCTCCTCCACCATAGACTGTTCATGGTGGCATGAACATTCTCACGTCCAAGTCTCCTTACGAATCCGGGAGAGTTGGGAAACAACGAGAAATTGGGTGGGAAAGCCAGTTCAGATCTGTGGGGAACTGGCCCCACCAGTTTCCTGCACGGGGTGCCCACTCTGTCTCTTCCACTCCCTTTCCCCTAAGTCCAGAAGTTGCAATTCTAATCATCTTGCTTTTCCTCCTCCCTCTTTGTAGACTTAAGAGTCTGGGATACTTCAAGCAGGAGCTGGGCCAGGGTCCTTTCCCCCTCCAGAAGGATGGGGGAAACTTGTGGCAGAATGTTACTCTCCTAGGCTCTTTCTGGAGCAGTCAGACTTCTGGATTTCTCCACAGCTGCCGAGAGAGGGAGGACAGGAAACTCCAGCCCTGGTTTCTATCCTCTGCCTACCTGAGCTGTCTCCTCTCACATCCAAAGGCTAAGCTCTTGAACTTCAGAAAGACATTGGTGGGGGTTCTTCCTCCCACCACTCTCTACAGATGAGTGAGGGGAGCACAGCTGTAGTCCAGAAAGTTCAGATCCATCCAGCCTGGAGGACAAAAGCCTGAGAGAAGAGTCCCTTCACTTTAGCCCTGGCATGGGTCTCAGCCCTTGCGCCTGCCAGTACCCCGCCCCAGGCTGTAGGCCAGTCCAAGAGAAGCGGCCAAATTAGAGGGGGGAGAGAGGGAGGGACAGCCATGGTGGGGTGGGGGGAGGCAGTCAGTTGGTGCTTGGTCCTGGATAATTTCTTTCTCCGTACCTTACTCCTCAGTCCTCCGCCTTCTTTTTGAATCTACCAGTTCCTAATTTCTGGGGCCAACCCCTTGGCGGGCCCCAATTCCCTGTCCGCGGTGAGCCTGCTGCCTGCCTGCCCGCTGCCGGGCACCCCCTCCCACCCTGTGGCCGGCCAGGACGGCCACAAAGGCGCTATTGAGCTCCAGGTTCCCGGACCGGGCTGCATAAAGGCGCTTGTATCCAGAAGAGGTTCTAGGGGGCCGACCCAGTCCAAGGATGGGTGTATCTTTAGAGCAACCCAAAAGGACCAAGAGTTTTTGGTATGGGGGGGGATGCAGCCTGTTCGGGGAGCGATCTTACCAACTCGACCCCATCTGTGGACTCCAATCCGCATCCCTTCCCGCAGCTCCACACCAGGTGTCCAGTCCTCCTTTAGGGTCGGGGTCTGACGCACACTCCCCACTCCCCATCCCCCTTCCCATAGACTCGGAAACTATCTCGAGCAGAGCGGCAGCGCTTTTCAGAGGAGGTGGAGATGCTCAAGGGGCTGCAGCACCCCAACATCGTCCGCTTCTACGATTCGTGGAAGTCGGTGCTGAAGGGCCAGGTTTGCATCGTGCTGGTCACGGAACTGATGACTTCAGGCACACTCAAGACGTGAGCTTTGGTCTGGGTGGGGGGATTGAGGGGGGGCATCGCTCCTGAAACTCCCTACACCCGGTGTTTAAAATCAGTTTCACTATCTCGCTCCCACCAGATTGCCTGGATGGATAGATGCCAATGTGCACTCAGAATGGCAGTCAAAAACTGGGGTATCTTAGTTCTGCCACTACCCCCAAGATTGATCTCTAAAAGTCCCTCTTTAAGTCTTCCCACTGGGCTTTCACTCTACCCTTGGCCCCACCTTGCTGGCGCCTCCCTGACCTGGAGCCCGAACAGCAGCAACTGAAAAGGACTTTATGGACTCTGCCCTCCCTAAATCTACCCTATCTTCCTGGAGATGAGGATCTTTTCCAGTGGTAAATCTAACCTTCTGACTCCCTCCTGAAAAATCTCTGCAAGATTTCCCACCGTCCTGGACATAAAGTCCACACTGACTAACTTATTCACAAAGTCCAAGGATCCTACCTCATCTTTCTTCAGCCTAAGTCCCAAACAAACAGAATTCCCAGCCACTCCTCCCACCCAGCCTTGCAAATGTCTGTGTCTTTTGAGCACGGGTCTGCGTCTTTGCCTGGAAAGTCTCCATCCCAGCCCCCCTTCACCCTTGAACTTCTACTCCTACTTCAAAACAGAAAAATTATTTCCTCTGTGAAGCCCTCCCCCATGCTTGAGACGGTTAGTCATCCCTTCCTCTGTTCCCACAGCACCTTGGCTGAGGCCCTATCTGCAAAGTTACACCCAAACTATTTTGTAACCTCCTGTCTATCTACTCAAGGACCCCCTCCCCCCATTTCTCTCAGGGGCCCTGTAAGGACCTAGGTTGAAAATTGAGGGCAAAGGATGTAGAGACAAGAACAAGAAAGGGGCTGAGGGTAACTTTCCAGTGGGGAATCACAAGGGATTCCGGTGTGCGCCCCTCTCTTAGCTACTTGAGGCGGTTCCGAGAGATGAAGCCCCGTGTCCTTCAGCGCTGGAGTCGCCAAATCTTACGGGGCCTTCATTTCCTGCACTCCCGGGTCCCCCCCATCCTGCACCGGGACCTCAAGTGTGACAACGTCTTCATCACCGGCCCCACGGGCTCTGTCAAAATCGGGGATCTGGGCCTGGCAACTCTCAAGCGTGCCTCCTTTGCCAAGAGCGTCATTGGTACGTGCCTCCCGGAGGGTCCTTGCCATTCCTCCATCTCCCCATGGAACCAGGAGACCATGGGGACACTGAGAGGACCTATGGCATCTCCCCCACGCCAGCACACACTGTATAGGTTGGGGTTAGTCACTTGCACTCCAGAATTCCTGGGGTTGCCCCCTGAACTGCCTACCCAAGGTATGCCCAAGTGGAGGGACCATGCTTGAAGGAAGGCTCAGCAGCCTGAATCCTGTTGTGGATCCTCCAGGGACCCCGGAATTCATGGCCCCTGAGATGTACGAGGAAAAGTACGACGAGGCTGTGGACGTGTATGCATTCGGCATGTGCATGCTGGAGATGGCTACCTCGGAGTATCCGTACTCCGAGTGCCAGAATGCAGCGCAAATCTACCGCAAGGTCACTTCGGTGAGAGGGGTGGGGCTGGGGAGGGTGGAGGAGGGGCTTCCAGGTGGCCCTCCCACTTTCTGCTCCGAGCAGCCAGCCGTCGGTGCCTTTTTCTGTTATGGAGATAGGCTAGACACAGAGTTGCACTGGTGAACATAGAAGAATTGCTGATGCACACATGCTTCCCCCAGTGCGAGCTCTTTGGAAACAGTGATGATGATGATGATGATGATGATGATGATGATGATGATGATGATGATGTGTTGTAGCATTTCCAAGAGTTTGCCAAGAGTTTTAAACCCAATTGTTATCTGATCCTTTGAGTTGCCCCCTCAAAGTGAGCCTGGCAAAAATTCTGCCCTGCGTTTTTCAAATGAAAAAAAAAAAAAGTCAAGCAGGAGCCTTGTTTCAAGGTCACAGTGTGTGTGGAGACTGGGATTTGAAATCAAATCTTTCGGCTGAGAGTTTGACCTAGTGGTAGAGTGCTTGCCTAGCATGCACGAAGACCAGGATTCGAGTCCTCAGTATCACATACATAGAAAAAAGCCAGTAGTGGTGTTGTGGCTCAAGTGGTAGAGCTCTAGCCTTGAGAAAGTCCAAGGACAGTGCTCAGGCCCTGAGCTCAAGCCCAGGACTGGCAAAAAAAAAAAAAAAAATCAAATCTTTCCATACCAGCCGCCAAACTTTGACAACTTAGTACACTGCGGGCGGTGGAGGTGTCCAGCCGAAAGTTGGGCCCCAGAGAACCTAAGGTCTCTTGCAACCCCTTCCTCTACCCCGCCCCCACCCTTCCCGCAGGGCACAAAGCCAAACAGCTTCTACAAGGTGAAGATGCCTGAGGTGAAGGAGATCATCGAAGGCTGCATTCGCACGGATAAGAATGAGAGGTGGGGTCCAGGGGCAGAGCTGGGGTCCAGGGGCAGGGCTGGGGTCCAGGGGCAGAGCTGGGGTCCAGGGGCAGAGCTGGGGTCCAGGGGCAGGGCTGGGGTCCAGGGCCAGGGCTGGGGCGGCTGGAAGCAGGCTGGTCTCACTGCCCCGAGGTCCCCCAGGTTCACCATCCAGGATCTCCTGGCCCACGCCTTCTTCCGCGAGGAGCGCGGCGTGCACGTGGAGCTGGCCGAGGAGGACGATGGCGAGAAGCCCGGCCTCAAGCTCTGGCTGCGGATGGAGGATGCGCGGCGCGGGGGGCGCCCCAGGGACAACCAGGCCATCGAGTTCCTGTTCCAGCTGGGTCGGGACGCGGCGGAGGAGGTGGCACAGGAGATGGTGAGTGGAGGACCGAGGATGATGTGGTCCGGTGTGTGTGTAAAGGGTTTCTCCAAAGCACCTCGGGTGACCAGAACCGGGCACGTCCTCCGGGCGTCTCCTCCCCCTCTCCGCCCTTTCATCCACCAGGACGCACGGTTCCTCCGCAGAGACCCGAATCCTCCCACCTCTCCGGTTGACCTCCTGCGGATGCGTTTAGCCTGGATGTCTCCTAACGATGTCTCTGTTGATTCCTTCCTTTCCCCATCTTTCCTCTTTTTTTTTTTTCTTCTTCCATGATCAGAACCACGCAGAGCTAAGATTTCAAAAAATCTTTCAGTACCAGTCGCCAAGCGCTGGCGACTTTCCGATTCCAGGAAGCCTTGTCCTTTACAGTCAAAGTTAAATACTTCGTTCCCTGTCAGTGAGTCCTCGATTACAGCTGCAAGCCATGGGTCTTGACTTTTTTTTTTTTTTAATACATTCCGATCTTTCTCCTCCACTTCACTAGAAACTCCCTAAAGGCAAAGGAGTATATTTTTCCAAATTGATTTTTCATGGGCTCAGCTCACAGTAGGAGCTTGTGAATACTCCAGGTTTTCCAAGGGGCTTAAAAACACATTCCCATGCATTTGATTATGGCTACCAGACCTTCATGGAGAGTAATTTTGTTCTGTTGATGAGGAAATGCAGATTTAAAGAGGTTGACTATCTTGTTTAAGGTCTCAAGTGAATAATAAGTGACAAAGCTGGATTTAAATTCAGGTAATTCAGATGTGAGGCACCACTTGCTTGACTTACACAGCAAAGCTAGAAGAGAAGGAAAGAGGATGAGATGGATGGATGCTGGTAGAAGTGGAGATATATATGGGGAAGTAGAGAATGCTGGGACAGAAGCTTGGGTCCTGGTTTAGGAACATCTGAGTAGAGGAACTGTCAGATTCTCAGTAGAGAAATTGAAGTTTCAAGGGCAAAGGTCATCTGCAGTGGATCAAGAGCCTGAGACTGTGTTTGAATCTTGACTCAATACTTATAAAGGATTTTTACTTGGCACCGTTGACATCTTCCTTTGGGTACAATGCTGGATATTGTAAGATGCTGGGAACAATCTCCTCCTCCTCTTCCTCCTCTTCCTCCTCCATCCTTTCTGCCAGGACTGGAACTTGAACTCAAACCCTTGCACTCTTCTCTTGCCTGGCTTTTATACTCGAAACTGGTGCTCTACCATTTGAACCACACCTTCACTTCATCTCTGGCTTTTTGATGGTTAATTGGAGATAAAAGTCTCAGGGACTTTTCTGCCCCAAGCATTGCTGCAAACTGCAATCCTCAGATCTTGGCCTCCTGAGTATTTAGGATTACATGATGAGACACTAGCGCTCAGCAGATGCTAGGTTCTACCTAGCACCTATCTTTTGGTTGTGGCAACTAGATATTGTCACGTCCACTGCCACATACATTAAAACCATTGATTTACAGTGTAATCATGAATTTGTTACTTAATTTGCTTTTCTCTAAAATGGGCTATAAGAATTATGTAAGCCAGATGGGGCTTACATGCTGTAATCCCAGCACTCAGGAAGCTAAGGCAGGAAAATTGAGAGTCTGAGGCTAGGCTAAGCTATATACACCAAGATTCCATATCGAAAAAAAAAAAGAGAGAGAGAGAGAGATTATAACACAATGTTATTAACAGGATGATTATGAGGGTAGGAGTCACTAATTAACTAATATAGTGAGAAATTAATACATGATCACTAATAAACCCTGTTGCCACTTTCCTTCCTCCTAAATCTTTATCTTTCTTTCTTTCTTGCTTGCTTGCTTGCTTGCTTGCTTGCTTGCTTGCTTGCTTGCTTGCTTATTTTCCTCCTAAATCTTGGTGCTCTCAAGGTGTCCTGATCTTTGAGGAGGTCCAAACTGTCTTCCTCACCTTCCTGACTCCAGGTTGCCTTGGGGTTGGTGTGTGAAGCTGATTATCAGCCAGTGGCCCGTGCAGTTCGTGAGCGGGTTGCTGCTATCCAGCGAAAGCGTGAGAAGCTTCGAAAAGCCAGAGAGTTGGAGGCCCTCACACCAGAGCCAGGACCTCCACCAGCAACTGTCTCCATGACTCCTGGTCCTTCCACTGCTTTCCCCCCTGAGTCTGAGGAGCCAGAGGCAGACCAACACCAGTCCTTCCTCTTCCGTCATGCTAGCTACTCATCTACCACCTGTAAGTTACCTGCACTTTGGGACTTAGGTGCCAGAACACTTAGCCTCTGACACCTCATCAAAGTGTGACCTAACAACCCTGATACTTCCCCCGACTTCCTTCTCAGGAAGAACTCTCCCATAGCTCTCTGCCTGCTCACTCAGGCTGCCTCCAGGTCTATTTATTTATTTTGATCTGTTTCCGCCCCTCATCAGCTGATTGTGAGACTGATGGCTACCTCAGTTCTTCTGGCTTCCTGGATGCCTCAGACCCTGCCCTTCAGCCCCCTGTGGTCGTGCCATCCAGCCCTGCTGAGTCTCATCTGTGCCTGCCCTCGGTGAGAAGGGGTTACATGGGAACTCTCAGCCATGACAAGATGTCTGTCATCCTATGACACCTCCACCCAAGCATATCCTCATGTCCCTAGAAATCTACCACTCTTGTCTGAATCTTCTCTGGATCCATCTCCCTAGAGTCCTCTGAGCATTCTTACCACCATCTCCCGGATCCTAACAGCTATTGTCCCCTGACCTCATGAACTCTTACCTTTTTTCAGGGTTTTGCCTTGTCTATTCCACGATCTGGCCCTGGCAGTGACTTTTCTCCTGGGGACAGGTATGTTCTGGTATGAGCTGGGAGGTGCCAGAGTGGATCATACAGAGCTCTGAGATCCCAGTGTGTAGTCAGCCATACCCATCTCCTTGTCCTCTTCTAGTTATGCCTCAGATGCAGCTTCGGGCCTCAGTGACATGGGAGAAGGTATGGGACAGATGAGGAGACCTCCAGGGAAGAATCTCCGGCGCAGACCCCGATCCCGGCTTCGGGTCACTAGTGTAAGGAGATGAAAAATAATCTACAGGGCCAGAAGGCAACTGTAAGGGGAAGGAGGAGGAGGTACCCAATGAGGCAGCCAGTCTAATAACTAACAATGAAATTTTGGGGTTAGAGTCTACTCTCCAAGTCCAAGGCCACCATCATCTGGCTGGATTAGAGTTTGAACACATGATAGAGACCCAAGCAATGACCTCTACTGTCTTTGACTCTGAAGGTCTCAGACCAGAGTGACAGAGTGGTTGAATGCCAGCTTCAGACCCACAACAGCAAGATGGTGACCTTCCGGTTCGATCTGGATGGGGACAGCCCAGAAGAGATTGCAGCTGCCATGGTGAGAGATGAGAACGTAGTAATTGGATCCTGGACAAGTATTGCCCTCCTGATGTTCACTGAGATAGAACTACTCCGATCCCACAAGTGCTTATAAAATACAAGTTGACATCACTTAGCATGGTGAGACTGTAAATGTCTCAGCCTTGTTTGGGGGAAGATTTTCTGTTTATCCACTTGGGTTTGGCTCCTCAGCTGGAGCAATTTGAGACTGACACCAGGGAAGGTAAGTGCTGTGTGTGGAAGTGTTTGTTACATTGAGGTTGGAGGTAAAGGTAGGGCAGCAGGAAGGAGCGGGACTTTCCCACTCATCAGTCTTGACTGATGGATAAGAGAAGTAGGGAAAGGTTGTAGGAGCAGAGGTGTAATATAAGGAAAGACATTGCAAGAAGGGGTTATCTTGGATTTTGGTGCTGGAAAGATTTCATGAAAAACCACTTCCACTGGAAGTAAGGGCTCTTATGGGAAAGTGTGGGATGTACATATGGGCAGGTCAAGTGAACATAGATCACATATTATCACCTATTATCATATATTAGCATTTTTGCTCACAGCTAGCACTCTACCACTTGAGCCACAGTTCCACTGACTTTTTGGTGTTTGATTGGAGATAAGAGTCTCGTGGACTTTCCTACTGGTTTGAACCAGTCCTCAGATTTCAGCCTCTTGAGTAGCTGGTATTACAAGTGTGAGCCACCAGCACCTGGCAAGAGATCCTATATTAAGTATTAGAAAGGATGGAATATGATGAGAATAGGTTTTATAAAGACCATTCAGGCATGGAATATGGGAAGGGACTGTCCCTAGGGAATCCAGCTGGGGGTGAACAAAAAAAAGAAAAAGCCAGATGTGGATGGGTTGAGAATGGATATGGGGGCACAAATCTGAGGGATGAATCAAGAAAAAAATTGCTCTGTAATCTACCAACCTATTGAAATAGTGCAGTACATTTTCCCAATCAATATTTGCTGAGTTGATGTGATAAGAAGTTAAGAAGAGGGGACATCAAGGGCGACATAGTTTGGAGGAATGAAGAGGAGTAAACCACCCAATGAGAGAGGAAATTGGGAAAGAAATTAGGCTTTCTCAGGGGTCATGATGAGCTTGAGTAGGGCACGGGCAAAGTCCTTTAAAGCAGTGGGATATAAATTGAGGCAGAGATGAAGAGAAGTGGATTTATAAGCTATTGATACAGAATTGAAAGTGAAAACATTGAACTGCAAGATCAGACACATAGAGGGTCTGAGAGTGTCTCAGCAGATGTTATCTGTTCCAGAAAGGGAAGGGCAACAGAGAATGGAAGGACACCGAGATAGCACCAGAAAGGTAGGAAGATGCTACTAAAAACTGAGTAAAGGGCTGGGAGTTTGGCCTAGTGGTAGAGTGCTTACCTAGCATGCACAAGTACCACATACATAGAAAAAAAAGCCAGAAGTGGTGCTGAGGCTCAAGTGGTAGAGCTCTAGCCTTGAGAAAGTCCACGGACAGTGCTCAGGCTCTGAGCCCAAGCCCAGGACTGGCAAATAATAATAATAATAATAATAATAATAATAATAATAATAATAATAATAAACTGAGTCAAGACTTTCAAGGAGGTGGCATATGGTAAGCCAACATAAGACAACACCAACTTTCGTTAGGTCTTTCTGAGCCAGCGCGCATGGCTCATGCCTTCTCTGGGGGCTGAGTTATAAGGATCAGGACTCAAAGACAGTTCAGGCAGACAAATCTGAGAGAGTCTGATCTCCAATGAACCAGCAAAAACCTGGAAGTGGAGATATGGTTCAAGTGCATAGACATGTGCATGCATGCGTGCGCACACACACAGGTTTTTGTGAGTGGGTTAGTAGATACCAGCCTTTGGAGTGATGGGAATAGAAGGGAGGAGAAAAACATCAGGTAGCTGTGTACTTGTGGCTCATGTCTGCAATTCTAGCTATTTGGGAGGTTGAGATCTGAGGATTGTGGTTCAAAGCCAACCTGGGCATGAAAGTTTGTGAGACTCTTACCTCTAATAAACTACTCAGAAAAATCTACAGGTAGCACTGAGGTTGGAGGTAAAAGTCTGGCCAGGGCAGCAGGAAGGAGTGGGACTCAAGTGGTAGAGTGCTAGCCTTGAGCAAAAGAAGCTCAGGAACAATGCCTACGCCCCTGAGTTCAATTCACAAAACAGGCACCTCCTCCAAAAGAAATAAAGGAAAAAGAAAAAGAAAAAGAAAAGAAAAATATCAGGTATTATCAGCTCTCTGAAATCGCTCCCCTATTACTTTATGTTCAGGACAAAAAAATAATGCACCTAAGTCAGGCACAGTGGTTTGCGTCTGTAATCCTAGTTACTCAGGCTGAGATCTGAGGATCGAGGTTCAAAGCCAGCCTGGACACTCAAGTCTGTGAGACTTTTATCTCCAATTAATCACTAGAAAACCAGAAATGGTGCTGTGGCTCAAGGGGTAGAGTAGTGGCCTTGAGCTGAATAACTCAGGGACAGTGCCCAGGCTCAGAGTTCAAGTCCTATGACCAACCAAATAATAATAATAATGCACCTGATATAGATTTATTATTTTCCATCAAGCCTCTTAACTCTCCCAAAACTTTTTTTTCCAGTAACACTGGTTTCTGAATTTTTTTTTTTTGCCAGTCCTGGAGCTTGAACTCAGGGCCTAGGCACATCCTTGGACACTTTTTGCTTAAGGCTAGTGCTCTGCCACTTGAACCACAGCACCACTTTTGGCTTTTTCTGTGTATTTGAAACCAAGGAATCAATCCAGGGCTTCGTGCCTGCTAGGCAAGCACTCTACCATGAGGCCACACTCCCAGCTCTGTATGGTCATCTTAAAAAGCTGAGTTCCATTCTGCCTCTGCCCCTGTTCAGGGATATCATCTCTGAGTTTTTCTCTCCTGGACTTTTATGTCCACTCAGAATCCATTTAGCCTAAGCTATCCTGTCTTTGGACCCAGGATCCTTCCTCCTCCTTTTTCTAAAAAAAATTTTTTAGGGCTGGGAGTTTGGCCTAGTGGTAGAGTGCTTGCCTAGCATGCACCAAGACCTGGGTTCGATTCCTCAGGATCCCACATACATATCAAAAAGCCAGAAGTGGTGCTGAGGCACAAGTGGTAGACTGCTAGCCTTGAGAAAGTCCAAGGACAGTGCTCAAGCCCTGGGCCCAATCCTAGGACTGGCAAAAAAAAATTAATTTTATGTCCTTACATCCATTCTTCTGAAGCAGAGTGCTCTTGAGAGTTAGATATGATCTTGCTGCTTTTCACCCTAAAATAGCTCACAACCAGCTATGGTTACAGAGTCTGATTCAAATTACGAAGCAGGATCTTTAAAAATCACAGCCCACTTAGAGTCTTATTTTCAGAATGTGCCATTTTTCAAATGTCTTTAAACTGTTTTCTGCCCTCCTCTCTTCTCTTTCTAATCAATGGAAGAAAGGATAAACTGTCATTAATACCTGAGTTTGTATTTCAGTGCTATTGAAATTTGGTGAACCTAGGGAACATTTTTTTCTTTCTTTTTCATATGATGGATGAGATCTGAAGCCTCTAACGTGCTAGGCAAGCACACTACCACTGAGTTTGTAACCCAGCCACTTAGGCAAGTTTCTTAAGCTCTTTGAGCCTCCAGTGCTCATCAAATGATAATACTTGTTTTGCAGAGATGTTCTGATATAATACAGTATAGTATAATGCATGAACAGTTCCACATGTGGTAGAGCCTCAATAAAAAAGCTGCTTTTAAAGTTCAGCTCCAAAGACTTTCTGGTGAAATTGTCACAAATTCTGCCCTATCAGGGTTGTATGATTTGCTCTTTTTACTGAAATAATAGCTTTATTTACTTATTTTTGGCAGAGACTAGTTATGGACTTTCTGATTTTTTGTTTTCCAGTACTGGGGTTTGAATCAGAGCCTTGCATGCAGGTATTGTGTCACTTGAACCACATCTCTGGTCCCCTTTTGTTGTTGCTGTCTTTTCAAATAAGGTGTTGCTTTCTGCCTAGACTGGCCTGGACCACAACCTTTCTATTTATACTTTCTGTAATGTGGATTGACAAATGTGTACCACCACATCCAGCTTTTTACCAGAGTAGGGTCTTTGTACTTTTTGTCTGGGCTGGCCTTGAATTGAAATCTGATTAGCTAGGAGCCTTCTGAGTAGCTAGGATTACAAGTGCATTCTTCTGTGCCCAGCTTAGCATTTTTTTAAATGTGAGCAAAACACAAAACAATATAAAATTTACCATTCTAATCCCCTCCTCTTTTTATCTGTTGGTGCTGATGTTTGAACTCAGGGCCTCAGGGTTGCTAGGCAGGTGCATTATACTTGAGTCATGCTCCCTGATCTCAATGTATGGTTCTGTAGTGTTCAGAAACAGATTGCTAAGTTTTCATGTTGCAAGTATGAAATTCTATATCCATTAAACAACAGCTTGCCTCCCCTACAATAGTATTTCTAGTAATTTTTTTTGGGTGGGTCATGGGGCTTGAACTCAGCCAAGGTTCTGTCCCTGAGCTCTTCAGCTCAAGGCTACCACCCTACCCTTGAGCCAAGCCCCACTTCCCATTTTCTAGAGGTTAATTGGAGATAAGATTCTCAGGTCCTTTTGTGCCCGGGCTGGCTCTGAACCTTGATCCTCAGATCTCAGCCTCCTGAGTAGCTGGGATTACAGGCGTGAGCCACTGCGCCCGGCTATTTCTAGTAAATTTATACTCACCCTAAGTAGTGTTCTTAAGCGTTTTACCTATCACAGAGTGACTTGCTATATGTTATGTATTTGTCTCTTCCATTAGATTTTGGGTTTCCTGAAGACTAAGACCTTGTTTCATGCTTCCATACTTTTCACAGTACCTAGCATAAAATGCATGGCTTATAGTAGATATTCAGTGGGATTCATGGAGCTGATTGTGACATTTGCAATTTATTTCCCTATTTTACTTAATTGTATAGATGACCATGTGACTTTAGTTGTTGTTGTTGGTCATGGGACTTGAACTCAGGTCCTGGGCACTGTCCCTGAGCTCTTTTGCTCAAGGCTAGTATTCTACTACTTTGAACCACAGCTTCACTTTTTTGGTGGTTAATTAGAGATAAGTTTCATGGGCTTTTCTGCCCAGGATGGTTTTGAACCTCTATCCTCAGATCTCACCCTCCTGAGTAGCTAAGATTATAGGTGTGAGCTTCCAGGACCAGGCATGTTTGGTATACTTTACAAACCCTCTGAGGGCAGGAATCGTGTCCAAAAGTATGTAAGGTGCTATATAAAGTACTCAGGCTCTAGAGTAGTAGAGTGCTTGCCTCGCATTTGAGAAGACCCAGGTTCAATTCCTCGGTACCACATATGTAGAAAAAAGCTAGAGGTGGTGTGTGACTCAGGTGGTAGAGCTCTAGCCTTGAGAAAGACCAAGGACAGTACCCTGTCACACAGAAGATACTTAATCAATACCTGTTTAGGTTTGTAATTGGCAGAAGCAGTGATATGATTCTTATTTGTGTGTGTGTACATGTGTCTGTTCATGTGTTTACATGTGTGTGCTGGCCTTGGGGCGGGCTTGAACTCAGGGTCTGGGCACTTCCCTGAACTTTCCTTACTCAAGGTTAGTGTTCTATCATTTGAGCCACAGCTCCACTTCTGGCTTTTTTGGGTGGTTAATTGGAGGTAAGAGTCTCACAGATTTTCTTGCCTGGGCTGGCTTTGAACTACAATCATCAGCTCTCAGCTTCCTGAGTAGTGAGCATTCATTAACAGGCATGAGCCACTGACATCCAGGGTTTTTTTTGGGGGGGGGGTGTTTTTTTTGTTTTTGTTTTTTTTGGCCAGACCTGGGGCTTGAACTCAGGACCTGGGCACTGTCCTTGGACACTTTTTTGCTCAAGGCTAGTGCTCTACCTCTTGAGCCACAGTGCCACTTCTAGCTTTTTCTGCATATGTGGTACTGAGGAATCAAACCCAGGGCTTCGTGCAAGCTAGGCAAGCATGGCCTATCGCTAGGCCACACTCCCAGCCCTGACACCCAGCTTTGATTCTTAGTTTGCGTGTGGTGTTCGGGATGTGCTTTAGGGCGTTGTATAAGCTAAGCAAGGACTCTTACCACTGAACTACATCCACGGCCCTTGGAACGGAACTCACTATATGGAAAATCTTCCTAACTCTACTTCCTTAGTGCTGGGAATTACAGGTGTCACCACCACACCTAGCTTGAGTGGTTGCTTTTAGAGAAGCAGCAGATGGTAGAGATGAGAAAACTGAGACGCCTCCCCATTCTGTTGACTCTTGCCAGGTATATAATGAGTTCATTCTGCCCTCTGAGCGAGATGGATTCCTGAGCCGGATCCGGGAGATTATCCAGCGAGTGGAAACCCTGTTGAAGAGAGATACCGGTGCCACAGAGGTTGCTGAAGAGGCATTAACCCCTCAGGTCAGGCCTCAGGACATCTCCAGAAGAAATTGTTGCCCTCAACAGCTCTTGGAGTTGGATTAATTCCTTTTCATCTCTGGGACTGTAAAAGAGTGGCTCTTACCCACTTGGAGAATGAAGAAAGCCACAGACTCTTGGTCTAGAAAAATGTGTTGAATGCATATTGTCAACTCCTTATTTTGAAATAGTTTCAGACTGGCAGAGAAAAGTTGCAATCATGGTAGAGAGAGCTTCTGAATATGCTTTGCCCAGATTTGCCAATGGTGTTTTCTGACTAGCTTTACCACTCTTCCTCTCTTCCCTCTGTGTGTCCGTATTCATATTATCCTTCCGGATCATTTGAGAGTAAGTTGGCACATCATATGCCCCTTTACCCCCTAAATATTCCAGCATATGTACTTGAGCTCCTCAACAATCATGTCTGCTGTCCTAAAGGCTCACAGTCCTAGTCACAGCTTTCCCAGCGTTTCCCACTGTGACTGTGGGTCCCTTTTTCTCCCTCAGGAGCCAGCACCATTGCCTGCCCTCCTAGATCCATCCAGTGGTATGTACTGATTTCTAACCGTGCTGGGTTGCTGGGAAGAGGCCCAGGTGTGGAGGACTAGAATCTCAATACTCCCTCCTCCCCAGCAGAGCTCCAGAGCAGTACCTCCCTGGAACAGAGCTGGGGAACCTTCTCCACCTCCCTACCATCTCCTGGAACCCCTGTGTCTCCCGGAAACCCATTTTCCCCTGGAGCCCCCATCTTCCCAGGCCCCATGTTTCCTATCACTTCTCCCTCACTTAATTCTAGCTCCTCCCTATTACCCCAGATTCCCTTGAGTCCCTCACTGCACCTTCCCAACTCTCCACCTCCATCCTCCCCCAGTGCACCTGAGTTTCCATACCCGTCCTCTCTGTTTCCCCCGACTTCTCTCTCCACCAGCCCTCCACCTCCATTCTCTCCTAGTAGTTCTCAGGTCACTGTGAATCCTTCGTTTCCTCCCTGTCCCTCTCCTCCTCCACTTCCCTCTACCACAGCAGCCCCTCTCCTCTCTCTAGCTAGCGCCTTCTCACTGGCTGTGATGACTATGGCCCAGTCTCTGCTAGCCCCCTCCCCTGGACTCCTTTCCCAGGCTCCCCCACCTGCTGTTCCTAGTCCTCTGCCTGGCCTGCTCCTACCCTCTCCCTCTCCTTTAGCTCCTTGTGGTCAGGAGAACCTTTTACCCCAAGAGGCTGAGATGGAGAATGAGGTGAGTAGGAAATCAAGTCCTCTTGACTTGATATAAAGGAGGGAAGTGGAGGGGTGCGGTAGCTCCATTTTGGATTATTTCCTATCTCATGAAACCCATATTTCATAGGTTTTCCCAAATCCTGTTCAGCCACTTATGGGTGAAGGCAGACTAGCCCCCATCTCTGAAGGTGAGGCCTCTCTGATCAGTGACTATCTCCTGGCCATTATCTCCAACCTGCTTTCCATCTTTCCAGATTTCTCCCATCCTCCATGCCTCCTTTCCTTGTCTCCCTGCAGAAGGAAAACCCCAACTTGTTGGGCGTTTCCAAGTGACTTCATCCAAGGAACCAGCTGAGTCTCTTCTCCTTCAACCACCATCCCCAACTCTCTCCAGTTCTATAAAGCTTCCAACTCCTCACCTGACCTCAGAGAGCTCAGACACAGAAGACAGCACGGGAGGCAGGCCGGAGACCAGGGAGGCTCTGGCTGAGAGTGACCGTGCAGCTGAGGGTCTGGGAGATGGAATGGAGGAGAATGGCGACTATGGGAAGGAACCCCCGAGCCATCCCAGCCCAGTGTGGATGAACTACTCCTATAGCAGCCTGTGTCTGAGTAGTGAGGAATCAGAGAGCAGTGGAGAGGATGAAGAGTTCTGGGCTGAGCTGCAGAATCTTCGGCAAAAGTGAGTCTGGGGAAGATGGCAGAGCAAGAGATGAAACGGGGAGAGCAAAGTATGTGGCTAGCCCTCTCCTGACCCTTGTGCACCCTCAGGCACTTGTCAGAAGTGGAAGCACTCCAGACACTACAGAAAAAGGAAATTGAGGACCTGTACAGTCGGCTTGGGAAGCAGCCCCCACCTGGTATAGTGGCCCCAGCTGCCATGCTATCCAGCCGTCAGCGCCGCCTCTCCAAGGGCAGCTTCCCCACCTCCCGCCGCAACAGCCTGCAGCGCTCCGAGCCCCCAGGCCCTGGTGAGACTGCAGCCACCTAGCTTCATCTGCTGACTTGGTTTTCTTCCAGGCCTTCGGGGGCTGCCCCTTTCCCTCACTTAGTGCTCTCCCTCCCCATCCTGCTCCCAGGCATCATGCGAAGGAACTCTCTGAGTGGCAGCAGCACCGCCTCCCAGGAGCAGCGGGCAAGCAAGGGGGTGACATTCGCCGGGGATATTGGCAGGATGGTGAGGGCGGGCCCAAGAGAGGGAGAACCCAGGGAATGGTAACCGGAAGCAGTTTCACCTTCCTCCCACCTTGGAGATTTCTTTAGTGCTTTTTTTCCTCCTCCAGTGAATTCAGAACAGAAGCTATATGTCTCCTCCATACCAGGGCCCACCACGGCGCTTGTGCTCTCAGTCTGATGCTTTTCTGACCAACTCAATTCAACAAGGAAGACCCCAGCACTGAGGGGGGAGAAGGTCAAAGGGGCATGAAGAGTGTGGCTGTATTACACTGAAGACTCCACACTTGTAGAACTTAGTTCCTGTGTTCGAAGTGCCTGTTCTGCAGCCTGACTTCACCTGCAACCCCTTCCCCAGCCAAGGGTCAACCACTAAGCAATCCCACCCAGGCCTAGATGTTTCTTAAGGGCCCACTCCCAGCTGGGAGACTAGGAGGTGTGCTCAACGTCAGATTTAGCAGCAGACAATAAAAAAAAAGAAGTACTGGAAATAAGGATGTGAATCTGTATCAAATCATACCTCAGGAACTAGAAGCAAAGACTTGTTGGGATGAAGCAGAAAAGGACTTAGGAAGGACTCTCTTTCCACAATGGCAGACAAGGTAGAATCTGCCCAGCCTGCTGGCTTCCTGCCACCAAGTCATGAGGAAACTCTAAGGCCAATGATCCACTTAGCCAAGCTAAGATACCCTCCAGACCCAACCCTAGGACTGTACGAGCAGGCACCAGAGAAGGTTAAAAGAATGAAGATTTTAGTCTTCATCTCTCTACCTAAAGATGGGAAAAGGCACTGAAGTTAGCCTTATAATGTGTTCTCTTGAGAGTAGAGGACAGGAGAGTGACCTTCCTTCTTCTAGTTCAGTCTCAAACAGCCCAGTATTCTCTCCCTTAAATCAGGTGGAAAGATCTCACGGAAAAAGTAATTCTAGTTAAACATTTACAGCTACCTGGGGCAAGGCCACAACTGTAGCTACTGCCCGTGGAGCTTTCTAGCATGAAGTGCCATGTGTCTTTCCACCCCCACATACTAATTTGGCTTCAGGAGATATGACTCAGTTTATTATTCTTAACTTGACCCTGTCTTTCCCACTTTACACTCCAACCACTGCCCCAAAGTTGCCACACCCACTCCCATTACAGTTGGGCCCCTGGGAGGAAAATGGAATAAATCACAAAGGCAGAAAGTTACAGAAGAGCCAAGGTTGCATACCTCTCAAACAAGGAGAGGACTAACAGTACAGTGCGTGTGAAACTGGAAATGGTCTGTTGATAGTGGCCAACATTGCAGTCTCTGGCTTCTTGAGCTCAATTACGTTCCAAAGTTAGGAAGTGGGCCCAATGTACAGTTTTGTACAGGGTCACGGGGTGTCATCCATCATGTGAGGGGCTCCGGAAGGTGGAAGATAAGCAATGATCACACGGTTCAGGGTCCTGATGCCCTTGCACGAGCTCGAGCTCGGGCAGCTTTGGCTTCATCTTCCAGTTCATCTAGGAAACGCTCTTGGGATACTGAGTAGAAGGTATAACCATCTGAAGAGAAGGGTTGAGGAAATTCCATGTTATATAGGCATTCTCTTTGCCTACCACCCGTTATTCTCAGTGATTCTGGAATCCCACCCTCTGCGCGCGCGTGCGCGTTCTCTCTCTTTCTCTCCCTCTCTCTCTCCCACCCTCCAGTCCTGGGGCTTAAACTCAGGGCCTGGGCACTGTCCTGGGGCTTTCTCAAGGCTAGTGCTCTACCAGTTTTTTCTGTGTATGTGGTACAGAGGAATGGAACTCAGGGCTTTATGCATGCTAGGCAAGCACTCTACCACTAAGCCACACTCCTGACCCCCTCAACACCACTATTATTACCAAATCATATTAAAAGAGCACCCTTTAAATAAGGTTAGCCCAAGGCTGATGGCTCATATCTGTAGTCCTAGCAACTCAGGAGGCTGCGGTCTGGCAGTTCAAAGCCAGCCCATACAGGAAAGTTTTCGAGACACATCTAACTAGCCATCAGAACCATGAAAGTGGAGCTATGGCTCAAACTAGGAGAGAGATATCCTTGAGCAAAAGAGCTCAGGGCACAGCATCCAGGCCCTGAGTTCAAGTCCCAAGACGGGCAAAAAACCCCCAAACAAACAAGGTGAGGTTAGGTAGTCACTCAGTTTATCCTACATTGAACTCTTGACTCAGCCTCCCCTCCATCCTTCTGCTAAAAAAAGGGGGGGAGGGGGCGGCGGGAGTTTGGCTTAGTGGTAGAGTGCTTGCCTAACGTGAGCAATGACCCCGGTTCGATTCCTCAGGACCACATACATAGAAAAAAAAAAAGCCAGAAGTGGTGCTGTGGCTCAAGTGGTAGAGCTCCAGCCTTGAGAAAACCCAAGGACAGTGCTCAGGCCTTGAGCTCAAGCCAGGACTGGTAAAAAAAAAAAAGGTTAAGTTAGGTATTCACGTAAGTTTCTCCTACATTGAACTCTTGGCTCAACTGCCCTACAAGCTCTGTCACCCTCCCCCAGTCCCACAAGCAGTACAGCCAGGATGGATACAAATAGCCAACACCAGGGCCCCGATGCCAAGCCCGGTCACGATGTTCCGAGTCCGCCGCTGTGGCAGCGTCTTCTGCCACTGGGCAAGCTGCACCTGCCGCATGAAATGAAGTTGTGCTGGAGTTAACTTCTCCCGAGTCGGGTCGATGCGCTGAGCGAACGGGGCCTTTTCATTTTTTGCATCCAGTGGCTCACCAGCTCCTGACGCCGCCATGTTGCTACACCGCCCTTCGGCAGTCCCTGAGCGCTGGGTTCTCTGGGAGTCGTAGTCCTTGTTCACCGCGAGGGATGCTGGGAGTTGTAGTGCGGGGCTAGAGCCCGGGCTTTCGGCTCTAGCGGAAGAGCTGGAAAAGCGGGAAGCAGCTTGATTTCTCATTGGCTGAGCGGGTCCGCGGGCCGTTGGGGCGAGAAAAGCTGGGGGAACTCGAGGCTGTGGTGGGCGCTGGGTTTTTCTGTCAGATTTGAAGCGAGGACAGACTCGTTGGTGGATGACGAGGAAGCCAAGTGTTGGCGGAGGACTGTGGAGTGAGGCCGAAATGGCCGGGGTATGGCTCCAGTGAACTGTCGCCGTGTGCCGCCAGGCTTGTGAATATGGACCGGCTGGCGAGGCCGAGGCTGGGCTCGGTCGCTGACTTCCAGTTTGGAGCCGTTGCCACGGAAACCATCGAGGACACGCTGCTTCACCTGGCTCAGCAGAACGAGCGAGCGGTGCAGCAGGCCGCGGGCCGCATGGGCAGCTTCCGGGAGCCCCGCATCGTGGGTGTGAACGGCCGGGACAGGGAGCCGGGTGGATGGGAGCCTCGGAGGCGCGAATCTTGGGATAGAATTCAGGCCAGGTCCCGGGGAACACCAGCACCCTGTCATAGATTTCCTCACGCTTAACCAACTGGACACTGGCAGATGAACTAAGAATGGAGTCCTTACTCTGAACCTGTGTGCCACCTTTTTTTTGGGGTGGGGGACGGTCAGGCAAATAGGCACATGTTAGGTACCAATGTAGTTGGAGAAGTGGTGTAGAAGGGAAAACAAGCTTCTGTGGTGATCCAAGGGAGCGATGAAGCGGTAGGAAGAACTGGGAGTGCTCCAACTGCGACCTTTGAGGTAGACCTTGAATAAAGGGTGACACTTGGGTTGTTGGTAGGTTGCAGAAAGGGACAACATTTCTACTAAACCAGGATAGCATGAGCAAAACTTAAAGACGGGGGGACGTGTGGGTACAGTATCACTCAAGAGCAGTTGAATTTAAGAACATAGAGGGATGCCTGCAGACATCCCAGGCGGAGATATGAACATCAAGAGGGGAGGAATTTGAAGGCATTTATACTTGGTTTAGTGGAAAATGTCAAGACATGGAAGGTTTTGTTTTTGGTGTGCATGGGAGTGTGTGTGTTTGCCAGTCCTGGGGCTCGAACTTAGGGCCTGGGCACTGTCCCTGAGCTACTTTTTGCTTAAGGCTAGTGCTCTACCACATGAGCCACAGTGCAACTTCTATTTTTTTTTTCTGCGTGGTACTGAGGAATCAAACCCATGCATGCTAGGCAAGCACTCTACCGCTAAAGCACACTCCCAGCCCCACACTGAAAATTTTAAAGCAAAGGAATGCTGTGGCTCTGAGTTTTGTCTTGGTTAAAAAAGAACAAAATATGTGATGTAACGGACAGATTTGATTGAGATAGGAGAGACACAGACCAGTGGAGCCTATGTTGGTAGCAGCCTAAGTGATAGGGCAAAGGGAATAACAGGAGGTTTGTATTAAAAAAAATTTTTTTCAGAGAAGTGGAGCTGTGGGTCCAAGTGGTAGACTGAAAAAAAAAAAGAGCCAGGTACTGGTGGCTCATGCCTGTAATCCTAGTTATTCAGGAGGCTGAGATCTGTGTATCATGGTTTTAAATCAACCCGGGCAGGAAAGTCCACAGGATTCTTTATCTCCAATAAACTACATTCCCCCAAAAGAGCCAGAAGTGAGGCTGTGGCTCAAGTGGGAGAATGTTAGCCTTGACCAAAAGTAGCTCAGAGACAGCATTCTGACTGAGTTCAAACCCCAGAACTGGCACATACACAAACAATAGCCAAAAACATTTCAGAGACAAAAAACAAAATCTGATTTGGGTGACTTTAAGAAATGAACATGGTAGTCCAATGTGGTGGCTCATGCCTGTAATCCTAGTTACTCAGGAGGCTGAGATCTGAGGATTCAATTCAAAGCCAGCCCGGGCACAAAGTTCATGAGACTCTTATCTCCAATTAACCACTAGAAACCCAAAAACGGAAGTGGCACTGTTGCTTAAGGGGTAAGGCAGTAGCCTTGAGCTGAAGAGCTCAGGGACAGTGCCCAGGCCCAGAGTTCAAGTCCTATGACTGACAACAACAAAAGCTGGGCAAGGTGGCTCACACCTGTAATCGTAGCTACTCAGGAGGCTGAGATCTGAGGATTAAGGTTCAAAGCCAGCCCAGGCACAAAAGGACCTGAGACTCTTATCTCCAATTAACCTCTAGAAAATGGGAAGTAGGCTTGGCTCAAGGGTAGGGTGGTACCCTTGAACTGAAGAGCTCAGGGACAGCGCCCAGGCTCAAATTCAAGCCCCATGACTCACAAAAAAAAGAAAAAAAGAACATGGGAAAGCTTATTATTCCAAAGGACTAAGTCTCAGAGACTAGAAGTATACCTGTGTCATTAACACACACAAACACACACACACACACACACACACACACACACATACATACATGCATGTGCACACATTACAAAAATAAAAGGAAATGTAGCTTTTTTTTTTGCCAGTTGTGGGGCTTGAACTCAGGGACTGAGCACTGTCCTTGGACATTTCTCAAGGCTAGAGCTCTACAACTTAAGCCACAGCACCACTTCCAGCTTTTTTTCTATGTATGTGGTACCGAGGAATCGAACCCGGGTCTTCGTGCATGCTAATGCTAGGCAAGCACTCTACCACTAGGCCAAATTCCTGGCCCATGGCTTTTTTTTTTTTTTTTTAAAGAATTACTTTGGGAGGCCGGGAGTTTGGCCTAGTGGTTAAAGTGCTTGCCTAGCATGCACAAAGACCTGGGTTTGATTCCTCGGTACCACATACATACAAAAAAAAAAAAAGCCAGAAGTGGTGCTGAGGCTCAAGTGGTAGAGCTCTAGCCTTGAGAAAGTCCAAGGACAGTGCTCAGGCCCTGAGCGCAAGCCCAGGACTGACAAAAAAAAAAAAAAAAAAAGAATTACTTTGGGTTACTTTGGGTTTGGCTCTGCTGAAGATCCAAACTTGGCACTTGAAGAACATCTAGAGGAAGGTTTCTAGCAGGTTACTCAATAAGATCAGAACTAAAACTAAACATTTTTGAATTATCTTCATAATGATAGTGTTGAAATGATGGCAGAGATGATCTAGAAGTAGAAAAGCAAGTAAGGACAAATCATTGGGAAACATTTTATGTTCAATGATTAGAGTCACGAGGGAACTAAAAGTGGTAGTTAGGAATATAAAATAAACCAAGGACTTTGGAAGCCCACAGAAGTATCCAGAAGGGGGGCTGGGAGTTTGGCCTAGTGGTTAAAGTGCTTGCCTAGCATGCATGAAGACCCGGGTTCGATTCCTCGGTACCACATACATAGAAAAAAGCCAGAAATGGTGCTGAGGCTCAAGGGCTAGAGCTCTAGCCTTGAGAAAGTCCAAGGACAGTGCTCAGGTCCTGAGCTCAAGCCCACGACTGGCAAAAAAAAAAAAAAAAAAGTATCCAGAAGGATCATGCTTAGAAGTTCCAGATGCTTCTGGAATATCAATAGAAATGAAGATTGCAAAAAGGCCATCATAAATCCTAGCTACTCAGGAGGCTAAGATCTGAGGATTGTGATTCAAAGCCAGCCCGAGCAGGAAAGTCCATGAGACTCTTATCTCCAATTAACTACCAGGAAATTAGAAATATCACTATGGGTCCAAGTGGTAGAGCTCTAGCCCTGAGCAAAAGAGTTCAGGGACAGTGTCCAGGCCCCAAGTTCAAGTCCTGCAACCAAAAAAAAATTAACAATTCAGGATATTTGCTAATGTGTGTGTATGCATGCGTGTGCGCGCGCGCGTGCATGCGCATGAGTGTTGTACACACATACCATTCTGGGGCTTTCATTCAGGACCTGGATGCTGTCTCTGGGATCCTCAGATCTCAGCCTCCTCAGTAGCCACTAGTGTGAGCCACTAGAACCCAGCATTTGCTGATATTTGAGATGATCACTTTAGCAAAATGGGAAGGTAAAAATTAAATTGAATATTAGGAAGTGAATGATGAAGCGGTAGCAGCAGGTATGTAAACCAGGCTTTCAAGAAATTTACTAGTGGGCTGGAAGTTTGGCCTAGTGGTAGAGTGCTTGCCTAGCATGCACAAAGACCCAGGTTCAATTCCTTGGTGTCACATACATAGAAAAGCTGAAAGTGATGCTGTGGCTCAAGTGGTAGAGCACTATCCTTGAGGAAAGCCCAAGGACAGTGCTCAGGCCCTGGACTCAGTATCTAGAACTGGCAAAAGGAAGGAAGGAAGGAGGGAAGGAGAGAGAAAGGAGAGAAAGAAGAGAGAGAAGGAAAAATAAATTCACCAATGATGAGATAGAGAAAACTGAATGAAGAGACTAGAAGCGGGGAGTCTTTTCCCAATACTAGATTTGAATATTTTTATAAGTGGAGTATGGAGAGTCAGTGGTAAGGTAAAAGCATTTTCAATTCTATAACCCAAGCTGCTTGATTGGAAAATCAAATTGGAAAACACACACACACACACACACACACACACACACACACACACACACAGAGGAGAGAGAGAGAGAGAGAGAGAGAGAGAGAGAGAGAGAGAGAGAGAGAGAGAGAGAGTCTTAAGTCCAGCACCAAAAGTACTGCTTTTAACACACATCAATATGTTCTATTGCAACTTGCTGAAGTGCTCAAGTAATTCCTGCACTGGACATCATTGCTAGTGGGGCTGTGGTTCCTATAACTATATGGCCGTACTAAGGACTAAGGGTTTGAATTCAGGGCCCCATGCTAGCTAGGTGGGAGCTCTTAGGAGGCAACCCTGCCCTCCCTGAGTTTGCTGGGGTTTTTTTGTTGTTGTTGTTTTACATAGGACCTTACATCCTGTCCCAGTTTGTACCTGAGTGTATCCAATTAGGCTTCCAGTTGTAACTAGGATATCAGGTGGGAGCCAGCACATCCAACACTTGGTTATGAAGAGGTCTCAGCCTGCCTCCTTAGGAGGCAGAGACCTGGAGATCACAGTTTGAAGCCAGCCGAGGTAGAAAAGTACCTGAGGCTGTCTCCAAAAATAATCAACAAAATGCCAGATTTGAGGTATTGTTCAAGTTTCTTATGGTTTACACCATAAGAAAGCCAAGCAGGACTTTGTGGCTCTGAATTTAAACTCTAGTACTGGCACACAAAAAGAGTTTTGGAGGCTGGAGGCTTGGCTCGCAGTAGAGAACAAGTTGAGCAAGTACGATGTCCTAAGTTCAAATCCCAGCATCTTCTGCCTGTACTATCTTCAAACCACCATCCTCCCAAGCACAGCTTTCCAAATAGTTACAATAATAACGTACATCTATCTATATGATTTATGTCAACTAGATTATTAAACTATTTGTGCTAGTTTGACATATTCATTGTCATTCTAAGAAATTCAAAGTTTCTTTTTTTGTCCATCATGGCTCTTTGGCATGGGCACTGTCCCTAAGCTCTTTTGCTCAAGGCTAGCACTCTACCACTTTGGGTCACAGCTCTACTGTTTTTTGATGGTGAATTGGAGATAAGTCCCATGGACTTTCCTGCATGGGTTTGAATTGCAATCTTCAGATCTCAGCCTCTTGAATAGCTAGGGTTATAAACATGAATCACCAGCACTCAGCTGAAATTCAAATTTTCTTTGAAGGCATGATAATTTGACTATGTGTATATAGTAGAAGAGAACCCAAAAGTCCAAACTTTGAAACTTGGGTATCAATATGATTCTCCAAAACTTTTGGATTTTGGTTAGATATGGTGGTAAGCACCAACTACTCAGTAGATGGATTTCAAGGGGATTGTGTTTTGAGGTCAGTCCAGGCAAAATTTTAGCAAGATTCCATCTCAACAAGCTCAGTACAGTAGCATGCACCTGTGGTCTCAGCTATGTGGAAGGAGAATCTTGGTCTGTGGCTAGCCTTGGAAAATAACTGAAGCATAAAGCGACTGAGGGAAGCAAATTATGCCAAAGGGTCGAGCCTCAGAGACTAGAAGTATAGCAGGGGAAGGCATGAGTCAAATGGCAGAGGATCTGAAAAAAGAAAAACACAGTTGGATTTTGAAGCATTTTAGAGCTCAGATTTCCAGATTGGGTATGAGAATAATTCCAAATCTGAATAAATTGAAATCTTAAGTCCTGGTCTCAAGCAGTTTGGATTAAGAATACTCAAAACTCGAATTCTTTGTTGATCAAAGCTAAAAGCTCTTAGGTCTGCAAATACTATTTGGTAAGAACTGACATTTACTCGTTTCCACCCTCTAATATTGCAAACTAAATAGAATTCTATCTGGGTCTGTTCTTTCAAAGAGAAACAGAAGCAACTAAAATCTTGCCAAGGTATCTTGCCCTTTCCACCTTTGCAACAATTCTTGCCTCCAAAAACTGAGCTATGTTCCCTGAGTGAGGGGATGTTTCTTCAAAACAAGTCCCTCCATAGTAACAAACTTGTTCCTGGGGAGAGGCCTAGCCACCATAGGTTTATCCAACAAGCTGCAGGTTGAGAGGTGGTGTGCAGCTGTAAGGTGAATGATGTTTATAAAGCAATGGGAGTTCTCCAGAGGGTGGTTACTAAACAAACAGTGTCCTAAAGATTATCAGAGCTCCAGGAGGGACCTTTCTGTTTCTGCCAACATTCCACAGAAAACAGAATATAGGGGTTAGGGTTTTTAATCCATCCAAAAATCATCCTTGAAGCTAGGGGTTACCAGCATGGTGTAAAAGGCCAACTAGGCCAGCTATTATGTTTGTGTGTAACTGGCCAAGCCTTTTATCAGCTGAGACCCACAGGAAGGCGCTACAGTCAGAGAAGGAACTTGGTAAGCCTTTGAGTTTGGTACTGAGTCAGCCTGCTTTCCATGCCTGTTGGCAATAAGGAAAACTAAGCTCAGATTTGGTTGTTTTAATCTCCTCCTCTTTTGACCCTCTTCTCTTAGCCCCATTATGGCTTTTATAGAATGCCAAGAGTTCACAGAACGGTTTTGCTTGCATCTTGCGAATTGAGCTCTTTTCCTGTTTTGGCAGAATTTGTTTTTCTCCTGTCTGAACAGTGGTGTCTGGAGAAATCTGTGAGCTACCAAGCTGTAGAAATCCTAGAAAGGTAAGGCCCTGTGCATTGGCCCTTGTAACCTTAAAATGACTAATAAGCACTCCCCCCAAATGTACTAGTTAGGATGAGGCAAATATGCCTTCCAGAGGAAATTGATAGAATGGTCATGGATCTGGAAAAACAAATCGTGAAATGAGATAAATACAGTAGAAGACATCCTTATGATGATGCAGATAGTTACCACATTGCTATAAAGCAGTGTCAAATTCATCAAGAAAGCCAATTGAGTTTATGGGGAAAATATAGCTGAAAGGAATCAGAATTTAGAGTGGGGAACAGCTGTTTAATCCCTTCATGAGCTGTATTTAGAAGCTTGAGAATGGAGTGAAATGTTCTAGCAAATTGAAAGTCTCTTCAAAATTATGTCAGCCAGTCAGAACTTAGTCTACGCCGCCCCAGTCAAAATATTTCATTTTATTGGTTGAATATAAAATGTATTTCTTATAGTGAAGATGTTTTGTAAAAACCTACTTTGTACAGCATGCTAGCTGGTGGCTGGAGTCTATAATCCTAGCTACTCAGAAGGCTGAGATTTGAGAATTGTGATCTAAGTCAGCCCAGGCAGAAAATTCCAGGAAATCCCATCTCCAATTAATTTGCAAAAGGTGGGATAGAGGCATGGCTCAAGTAGTACAGTGCCAGCTGCAAGCAAACTGAGTATACAAGGCACTGAGTTCAAGCCCTGGAACTGAAAACACACACACACACACACACACACCCTTTACTTTTGAAGTACTAGTAAGGGCAATGGAATAGAAAAGTACATTTCTAACTTCAAAATGTAAATTTCCTAGCTAGCATTTCATACTGGAGAGGACAAAAATATAGTACAATTTAAAGCACAAATTCCCTTAGATTTATGTGACTGCGGGTTGTTTTTTTTACTCCCCATCCCTCTCTTATAGGTTTATGGTCAAGCAGGCAGAAGACATCTGCATGAAAGCCCCAATCCAGCTGAGAAGTAATGAGAAAACAGAGTCTCAGAATTGGAAGGCTCTGAAAGATCAACTTTTCAACAAGTTTATTCTCCGTTTGGTGTCATGTGTTCAGCTGGCGAGCAAACTTTCCTTCCACTACAAAGTAAGGAGCTGGAGTTGTTCATCCAAGTTTCCCCTGTGTTAGAAGGAAACTAGCTCATCAAAAGTAGCTGTGAGAAACTTACTCCTAAGATAGATGATATTACTCACATCTCACATGGAAATTCCAGAGGCTAATTATGCTTCCTAAGTATATCTTCTACGGGCACACACACACACACACACAAACACACACACACACACACACACCATTATTAAATAGCCTGGAGTTCTGTTCCCAAAGTATAATTTCTGGACAGATGCCATTATACAGGTCACCTTTCCAACCCTAGAACTCAAGGAGAGTTTGTTTACATAAGGTACCTGAATTACCAACATACCTAGTATTAAAGGAAAACCATAGACTTAAAAAGAACAAAATGTTTCCATATTACTGTATAGTAAAATATCATTCATTTAGCAAATATTTATTGACTTTCTTCAGTGGCCAGATGCTGTAGTAGGAACCATAGCTACAACAGTAAAAATAAAATACTGTCTGTACTCAAAGGAATTCATTATCTAATGGGAACAGACATAAGCAAACAGGGTGAAAAGGTGCTGTGGTTAATGTAAATACAGAGGGTTAAGAATGTACCTCATTAGCCTTGGAAAGTGGAGGAAACAGACCCAGAGAAAAATGACTTCTTCAAGTAGGTAGGTAGAAGATGGGTGGATGCTCAGAAAGAGCAAACAAAAGGAGGGCAGGGAGAAAGAAGGAGTGGGGAGGAAAACGAGGTAAGTCTAGGTACAGAATGCAGAGGTGTAGCAGCTGGAAGAGAGGGAGAGTATTTTGGGTTTGGTAATTATAAATAATCCTGTGCAAACAAACTTAAGACTTTAAGGTCGAATTACTGAGAGAAGATTGTCAATAAAGACATGGGTTAAACTGTGAGAGTTTGTTGTGCATTCTGCCAAGGTATATGATCTGTATCCTGACATTTTTCTTCCTGTTTTGTTTTCTTTGCTCAGATAATCAGCAACATTACAGTCTTGAATTTCCTCCAGGCTCTAGGTTATCTTTATACTAAAGAAGAACTGCTAGAGTCAGAGCTTGATGTTTTGAAGTCCCTGAACTTCCAGATAAATCTACCTACCCCTCTTGCTTATGTGGAGATGCTTCTTGAAGTTTTAGGTACTTCACTGGGTCAGAAAATGTGGGTTGGGGGGCTGGGAGTTTGGCCTAGTGGTAGAGTGCTTGCCTAGCATGCACGAAGACCCGGGTTCGATTCCTCAGTACCACATACATAGAAAAAAGCCAGAAGTGGTGGTGAGGCTCAAGTGGTAGAGCTCTAGCCTTGAGAAAGTCCAAGGACAGTGCTCAGGCCCTGAGCTCAAGCCCAGGACTGGCAAAAAAAAAAAAAAAGAAAGAAAATGTGGGTTGGGCTGGGCACTGCTGGCTTATGCTTGTACTCCCAGCTACTTAGGAGGCTGAGATCTGAGGATCATAGTTTGAAGCCAGCCTGGGCAGGAAAGTCCCTGAGACTTATTAACCATCAGCAAACTGGAATTGGTGCTGTGGCCTAAAGTGGTAGAGCACTAGCCTTGAGCAAAAAGAGCTTGGGGACAGGACACCCAGGCCCTTAAGTTCAAGCGCCACATCAAGATGAGATTGGGGACGGGGGGCGGGGGGGGGGGAAGGAGAGAGGGGGGGAAAGAGAGAGGGAGGGAAAGGAAGATAACTGTGGGTTGGATACTTCCCTAGAGGGCAATTAAAAAACAAATGTGCCCAAGGGTTTGGGAATAGCACGCAGAACCTGCCTATGAGAAGCAGTAGGAAACCTGATGGTGTCTGAATAATTGAGAGAATTGAGAGTTTCCTCTGGCACTTGCCAAGGAAAAGTAGCTTAGGAGTCTCAGCAACTGGTTGCTATTTGAACTCTCTTTTTATTGCAAAATCAGAGAGCTGATTTTATGGAGAAGCATAAAGAAGAGAGGAACAAATACACTTTAATTGTACATACACTACAGATGGAAGTTTCTCTGTCCCTTTGTACTTTAAAATTGACTTCTGCTAAACAAGTTTTGCCAGTCCTAGAGCTTGAACTCAGGACCTGAGCACTGCCCTTGAGCTTCCCCCCCCCCCTTCAAGGCTAGTGCTCCACCATTTGAGCCACAGCACCACTTCTGCCTTTTTCTGCATGTGTGGTACCGAGGAATGAAACCCAGGACTTTATGCATGCTAGGCAAGCTCTCTGCCACTAGGGCATACTCACGTCCTGAACAAGTTTCTTATGGAACATAGTAACTGGGAAGCACCTTAGGTACTAAATAGTGTTGTCATAGACAATAGTGCTGTGACCAGGAAGCATTCATTTCATCCCCTCTTCCATGCTCACACTCTATCTAGGATACAATGGCTGTTTGGTTCCAGCCACGCAGCTACATGCAACCTGCCTGACCCTGCTTGACCTGGTCTACCTTCTGCACGAACCCATATATGAGAGTCTGCTGAGGTCTTCGATTGAGAACTCCACACCCAGTCAGCTTCAAGGGTAAGTAACTCATTTAGGATAGACTCCTTCCAGAAAAAGGGAGCAGGGGACAGATTGTAAGACCATGGGGAGGTACAGGTGTTTAGTTCAGTGGTAGAGCACTTGTTTGTCAAGTTCAATAGCCAGCACCACACAGCAACACAATAAATGGGGGAATTAAATTAGTTTACAAAGGCATTCAGTCCACAGATAACTTACACAGGTTACCTGCTTCTCATTAACTTCCAACATGTTGCTTGGATGCAGATGACTGAGCCCAATCAAAAAAAAACAAAAAAAACTCAAAAGACTTTTACCTTTAAATTACCTCCAATAATCAACATTTTCTTTTCCAGTTTTTGCCAGTCCTGGGCTTGAGCTCAGGGCCTGAACGCTGTCCTTAAACTTTCTCAAGGCTAGAGCTCTACCACTTGAGCCTCAGCACCACTTCCAGCTTTTTTTCTATGTATATGGTACCAAGGAATTGGAGTTGAGCCTGGGTCTTTGTGCATGCTAGGCAAGCACTCTACCACTAGGCCAAACTCCCGGCCCCTGTTGTCGTTGTTGTTTTATAGCAGTTTCTAATTTGAGATTACCAGACTTCCTTTTCTGGGTACTTGGGAATAAAAAGGCCAGTCACAAGATAACAGCTGGACAAAAGTGTTTGATTACTATAAAGACAGGTTGGTCAAAGCCTGTTAAATGTTTCAGAGACAGATGGAACACCAAAAGGTTTATAATCCATTCAGATACAAGGCTCACTTTTTTTTTTTTTTTTTTTTTTTGCCAGTCCTGGGCTTGAGCTCAGGGCCTGAGCACTGTCCTTGGACTTTCTCAAGGCTAGAGCTCTACCACTTGAGCCTCAGCACCACTTCCAGCTTTTTTCTATGTATGTGGTACTGAGGAATCGAACCCGGGTCTTCATGCATGCAAGGCAAGCACTTTAACCACTAGGCCAAACTCCCGGCACTTCTTTCTTTTTTTTTTTTTTTTTTTTTTTTTTGAACTTGGCCTGGGTGTTATCCCTGAGCTCTTCAGCTCAAGGCTACTGCCCTACACAGCCCAGCCCCAGTTCCGTTTTCTAGAGGTTAATTGGAGATAAGAGTCTCAGGTCCTTTTGTATTTGGGCTGGCTTTGAACCTTGATCCTCAGATTTCAGCTTCCTGAGTAGCTAGGATTACAGGTGTGAGCCACCGTGCCAGGAAGGCTCTCATTTTAATCCCAATTGAGTAGGGGGATGATGGGAGAGCAGGTTAATTAGCTATAACTTAACAGTTCCCTTCCACATATCTCTCTCTCTCTCTCTTGTCTCTTTCTCTCTCTCTCTCTCTCTCTCTCTCTCTCTCTCTCTCTCTCTCTCTCTCACACACACACACACACACACACACACACCCAGTCAACATAAACAATTCATAGTTGAATAGTTCTAGGACCCTAGAATTTAGAAGATCATGTTTCATTCTAGCTTCAAAATTAATGTTTTTAATTACTCAGGGAAAAGTTTATCTCAGTGAAAGAAGACTTTATGCTGTTGGCAGTTGGAATCATTGCAGCAAGTGCTTTCATCCAAAACCATGAGTGTTGGAGCCAGGTATGCACCACTGAGCAAGATCCAAATGGCCAGAATTCATTTGATAGAAAGCATTCCCCCATCACTTAAAAAAAAACAAACAACAACAAAAACACAAACAGAAGGCACCTACAGAAAACAAGTGCCATGACTCAGAATCAGGATTTGGATTGAGGGTTGAAGAACCTGAGCTCAGCATTTGAGAGGGTTGAAAAACTAGGTTAGGACTGGAAAAAAAAAAAAAAAAAAAAACTGGGAGGGGGAGGAGGTGGTCAGTTGTGGAGTTTGAACTAAGGGCCTGGGCATGGTGCCTGTGCTTTTCTGCTCAAGGCTAGTGCTTTACTTTGAGCCACAGCTCCACTTCCGGTTTCTGAATTAATTGGAAATAAGACTCTCATGGATTTTTCTACCCAGGCTAGCTTCGAACCACAATCCTCAGATCTCAGTTTCTTGAACAGCTAGAATTATAGTCGTGAGCCACCAGCACTAAGACTAGTCAGCTAGGGGGCCAGGAGTTTGGCCTAGTGGTTAAAGTGCTTGCCTAGCATGCATGAAGACCCGGGTTTGATTCCTTGGTACCACATACGTAGAAAAAAGCCAGAAGTGGTGCTGAGGCTCAAGTGGTAGAGCTCTAGCCTTGAGAAAGTCCAAGGACAGTGCTCAGGCCCTGAGCTGAAGCTCAGGACTGGCAAAAAAAAAAAAAAAAAAAAAAAAAAAACTAGTCAGCTAGGACTGAAGTGTTTTTCCATTTTTTCTTATGAAACTAGAAATAGAGGCTCAAGTTCAGCTTGTTCATGTTCCTTTATGAAGTCTAATACATATACCCCCTCCCCAAACAGAAACAATATCAAGTCCCAAATACCCATGAAGTAACTGATAGATTCTAAGAATGTGGGCAAATTTGGAAGTAATGATAATCCCCCTCAGATTTCACAAAATTATCTTCAACAGGGATAAATAAATAGCAGAGTTTTCAAGCTAATGCTTCAGGGCAAAGGTATCCATTTAGCCATGAACAAACATTTGAATCTGGATTTAATCTTGCCTGCACATTCAAAGAAATGGAGAAATTTATTTGGTTGGAAAGAACATCCCAAGCTGTGTGTACAGACATGTTGAGGTTATTTAGTAATTAAAAAATGTCTGTTTCTGAAGGTTGTGGGGCATTTGCAGAGCATCACTGGTATTGCCACTGAGAGCATTGCTGAGTTCTCTTATGCAATCCTGACTCACAGCGTGGGAGCCAACACTCCAGGACGACAGCAGCCTGTTCCTCCCCACTTGGCAGACAGAGCTCTCAGGGGTGCTGCTTCCTCAACATGAGGCAGGTTGAGCCCCCCAAAATATAAACACCTTCTATCACTACAATATTCCGTTTGTTTACTTTCATATTCAAGGTACAAAAGTTCCAAGTCTCCTTTGACCCAGACCCTGTATTCTAATTCCATGCATATTTTTATGCATCAGCTAAAGTGGACAAGTTTTGCCTTTTTTCTTAGTCCTCTCAGACTAAAAATGTCAAAGAACTAGGAGACAGGTTAGTGAAGTTGTTTTTTAACAAGCTGTTCATGGCTTTTCTTTAACTTCATTATATTAACTGGGAACATCAGACACACAGAAAAGTATTAACCTGGATTTTAAAAACAGACTATCTGGATAATGTTCACTGAGTTTTGTTAAAATTGCCTTTATTTCCCTTTAATTTCCATCTCTGTTGTATTACAGAGATCTATACAAATGGCTCTTCTGTAGTCATTTTCACTAGTTTGTTGTTTTCTTTGTGATACTGGGATTTGAACTTGAGGACTGCTTACCTAACAAATGCTTTACCCCTTAAGCCATCCAGTTTGTTTTGTAACTAAAATATCTCTATGTATGTTTCAACAGAACTTCAACATATTAATTTAGATAAAAACACACAATAGGCCTGGGAGTGTAGCTTAGTGGTAGAGTGCTTGCCTAGCATGCATGAAGCCCTGGGTTCAATTCCTCAGTACCACATACACAGAAAAAGCAGGAAGTGGCACTGTAGCTCAAGTGGTAGAATGCTAGCCAAGGACAGTGCCCAGGCCCTGAGTTTGGGGGTTTGGCAGGGGGAAAGAGAAAGAAAGAAAAAAGAAGAGAAAAACACAATAGTGCACTTCTGGATTGTTATCAGACTGTAACAAATCTTTTATTACAAAGATTTAAATCTTAAATCTCTCCATAATGTCTCAAACAGTATCAAACACCATTTCATAACTCTAATATATAGCAGAGTAGGTACTCAGTGCCAGAACTGAGTGAGATGTGTTCAATTTCAAGCTCCTGATCATATCTCATGGTGACCAGGCAGAATGTAGATGCCATTTTCCTGTTATTCCTGTTTCGTAAATTTTATTGTTGCAGTGGAGACCGAAGTTTCATAATTTAAGTGCAGGAAGTTGAGAGAGAAAATCCAGTGAAAACATATCAATCTCAATTCAACTCAGTTAAAAAAAAAAAAGGCAAACTTAAATTAGTTGTTTTGGGGGATGAGAAAGGAAGGAAGGCATGGGGTTAAAACCATGACAAAGGCTGGCAAGGTATACATGGAATATTGTAACCCTGGAATCTGTCATATTTTAAAATAAAGTGGCTTTTGTGAATTTTGTCTCTTGGTATTGTAAACATGTGGTGTTTAATATTAATCAAATTTAATTTAAAGCATTTTTCCAAACAAAACAAAATTTAAAACCTTCAAGGCAAATATCCCCGAAGGAAAAAGTCATTTGTTATAAAATTGTGAGGATACCCAAGCAAGACCCCACTTAAGATTTGTCAGCATGAACTTGAGAGCTTTTGTCCACTGTTCCTCAGAATTGAATTGCGTTTTGATGGAATAGGAGCCACCGCTGCCTCCTGTGTCTTCAATCTTGCCTTTCTCCACATCCATCCTGCAGATGGGCATAGCAGACCTTAATTAGTAACAGATCTGAGTTAAGTCAGTTCAGGCGAATGGTCAGCGACCTGGCCAAGAGACCAAGTGATCACATCACTTTAGCTCCTGAGAACTTTTAGCTCATTTAGAACTCTTGGCAACAACAGTAGTGTGTTTTGGATTTGCTTGAAAGCACCAAACCAAGAAGGCTGTCACAAGAGCCTCATTGTCATTTCAGAACACAGGACAGGACACACACCCAAAGAGATGAGAAGTCTAAACAGGGGTAAGTGAGGGTCACAGTACTCCTTCCTGTTCCCAAGATATTTCTGAACTCAGGGGGGAAAGGGAAGCAGAAGAAAAATAAAATAAATGCTTTGTTTTAGGATAGGGATAGGAACAGCTTACATCTATTTTATTTATTTTGAGGCAGAGTACCCTATATAGCTAAGGCTGGCCTGAAAACTTGTAACTCCTCTGCTTCAGCTGCTGGAGTACTACAATTATAGGCCTGGGACATCACACATATCTTTTTTTTGTTTTTTTTTGCCAGTCCTGGGGCTTGAACTCAGGGCCTGGGCACTGTCCTCGGACACTTTTGCTCAAGGCTAGTGCTCTGCCACTTAAGCCACAGTGCCACTTCTGGCTTTTTCTGAGTATGTGATATGGAGGAATCAAACCTAGGGCTTTGTGCATGCTAGGGGAGCATGTTACCACCAGGCTACACCTCCAGCCCACACCTATCAACTTTATACTCTTGAACTGAGTTTCTACTCATTACTAGAATCTGTAATATCTGACCAAAGGAAGCATCCTTATATATTTCCAAAGACTTCAGTAAAAATCATCCTGAAACTAGAGAGCAAGCTTAACTCTGTGCCAAGAGAATTCCCCAAATCACCTAGGACAATATTTTTGTCTACAGGCACCAGGTGGTCACAGTCTGGTGTCTGCAGTCTTTGTCTATTGGTGCCATGTCACTCTACATCATTTTTTGCTTTTTTTATTTTGGTTGGTTGTGGGGCTTGAACTCTGGGCATGGACACTGTCCCTGAGCTCTTCAACTCAAGACTACTGCCCTATCCCTTGAGCCACAGCACTACTTCTGGTTTTCTGGTGGTTAATTGGAGATAAGTCTCACAGCTTTAGGCCCAGGGTGACTCTGAACTGTGATCCTCAGATCTCAGCCTCCTGAGTAGCTAAGATTACAGGCATGAGCCACAGAACCCAGCTCCGTTTTTTGCTTTTGCCTTCATTCTTTCTGTCCAAATTTGTTCAGTTTGGCACTACTACTAGTTCACTCACCGACGGGAGATACTGACCTGTAAGGAAGACAAAATCGTGTCTCGCCTTTCTCTACCTCTTCTTTGAACTGCTGCACACAGTCCAGGAAAGCCACCATTGCATGGTCAAACTTGTTGTCCCAGAAAAATCGCAATCCCCCAGAACAATATAATGGCAGCTCCTGTCCAACAAGAGAGAACTGCCTATGAGCGAGCCACCAAGGCAGGTTTCAGAAACAGTCACGAGCTCCTATCTACCAAGTTGCAATTTCTCGGTATCCACTTGAAGCAAGTAGTACTGCGGGACTCTATCCTCTATAACCTTGAAACACTGCAAATAATAAAGACACCCAGAACAGTTTTCCCACCAGTGGAATGCACCGAACTACTTCATAGGGATCTCTTTTCTATTCTCATGCATGTTTTCCTCTGACCTGCCTAGATTCCTCAAAAGACTATAAAATCTTGGGGCCGGGAGTTTGGCCTAATGGTTAAAAGTGCTTGCCTAGCATGCACGAAGACCTGGGTTCGATTCCTCGGTACCACATACATAGAAAAAAGCCAGAAGTGGTGCTGAGGCTCAAGTGGTAGAGCTCTAGCCTTGAAAAAGTCCAAGGAGGCCGGGAGTTTGGCCTAGTGGTTAAAGTGCTTACCTAGCATGCACGAAGACCCAGGTTCGATTCCTTGGTACTACATACATAGAAAAAAGTCGGAAGTGGTGCTGAGGCTCAAGTGGAAGAGCTCTAGCCTTGAGAAAGTCCAAGGACAGTGCTCAGGCCCTGAGCTCAAGCCCAGGACTGGCAAAAAAAAAAAAAAAAAAAAAAAAAAGACTATAAAATCCTCTCCTTTTGCCCCCCCCCACAAAGAGGCTCAAAGAACTAAATCTAAATAAAACATTGGCCCCTCCTGAGATATCTTAGTCTGGGGAAAAAACAAAACAAAAAAAACCAAACGGGATCATGTCAGTATCTTCTTCCTTTTTTTTTTTTTTTTTTTTGCTGTCCTGAGGCTTGAACTCAGGACCTGGGCACTGTTTCTGAGCTTCTCTTACCTTCACTATTTTTTTTTTTTCAGTGCTAGAGATCAAACCCAGAGCTTTGTCCAAATTAGGCAAGAGTATATCTTTGAGCTAAATTTCCTGTCCCTAAACAAAACCATTTCATTCTGATAATAAGCACTCTGTAATACAGTGAAAATGGGGCATCCAAGAATACTCCAATGAAAATAGGGCATCCAAGAGTACCTTAGATTTGTCTGTCAGAGACTCCAGATAGGAATGATTTCCATACGGAACAAGTCGATACCTAAAATAGAAATGTAGAAAGATATGGGTACAGGACTTCTCCTGAAATAGCTGATCGAAAATGTTAACAAGCCAGGCACTGGTGTCTGTAATCCTATCTATTCAGGAGGTGTAAGACCTGAGGATTGTGATTTGAAGCCAACAGTAAAATCCCCATGAGACTCTTATCTCCAAATAACCACTCAAAAACCACTGGGAAGTGGCACTGTGGCTCAAGTGGTACAGCACTGGCCTTGAGCACAAGAAGACTCAGGAACAGCACCCAGGCCCTGAGTTTAAGCTCTACACCAATAAAAGAAAGGGAGAGGGAGAGGGAGAGGGAGGGGGGGAGGGGGGGAGGGAGGAAGAAAAATAACGTTAACACAATGATTTTTCAATCTGTACCCTATGCAAAGACTTATACCTAACACTTTCCCCTACTTCCCCATAAAATAGATGTTTGAAGAAGGATTTCTTGTTTTTGGTCAGTTGTGGGATTTGAACTCTGGGCCTAGGCGTCCCTAAGCTCAAGACTAGCACTCTACCACTTTGAGACAAAGCACCACTTGTAGTTTTCTGGTGCTTAACTGGAGATAGTCTCAGGGATTTTCATGCCTGTGCTGGCTTTGAACTGTGATCCTCAGATCTCAGCCCTTTGAGTAGCTAGGATTATAGGCAAGAGCCACTAAAGCCTGGCTGAAGACTTTATTAAAAACTAAACAAGGGCCGGGAATTTGGCCTAGTAGTAGAGTGCTTGCCTAGCATGCAGGAAGACCCGGATTCGATTCCTTGGTACCACATACATAGCAAAAAGCCGGAAGTGGTGCTGAGGCTCAAGTGGTAGAGTGCTAGCTTTGAGAAAGTCCAAGGACAGTGCTCAAGCCCTGAGCCCAAGCCCAGGACTGGCAAAAATAAATAAATACATACATACATACATACTAAACAAAGCTGGTGCAGTGGCTCACGCCTGTAATTCTGTAATGCTAGCTACTTAGGACCACAGTTCAAAGCCAGCACAGGCACTAAAGGCACTAAAGAACATAAGACTCTTATCTCCAATTAACCACTAGAAAACCTGAAGTGGCGCTGTGGCTCAAAGGATAAGGCAGTAGCCTTGATCTGAAGAGCTCAAGGACAGCACCCAGACCCAGAATCCAAGCCCCACAACTGATCAAAAACAAACAAACAAACAAAAAACCCACCAAACATTTATTATGTAACTGTCTGGGGGGTGGGGGAGTTACAGAACAATGTAGGTTCTGACTTAGATTTCAAAAAGTAAAAAGTAGCCGGCATGGTGGTTCATGCCTATAATCCTAGTTACTCAGGAGACTGAGATCTGAGGATCCAGGTTCAAGGCACTGAAAAATCCCTGAAACTCATCTCCAATTAATCACCAGAAAACTGGAAGTGGCACTGGTGCTGTGGCTTAAGGTTAGGGCGGTGGCCTTGAACTGAAGAGCTCAGGGAGAGCACCCAGGCCCAGAGTTCGAACCCCATGACTGACAAAAACAAACAAACAAAAAACCCACAACTAAACTTTCTTTAAATACTTGGGGACCACTGCTATAGTCACCATTGATGATTACTCTGTCAGTAGGAAGAGCACGTGATGAAGGGACAGTCAGATGTAGACAGCTTCTAGCCACAATAGAGAGCTGTGGGAAATTCAGACTATGTCAAAAACATATCATTCCCCATGGAAGAGCTGTACTGCTTACCTCTGAAATTTCAGACCCATCTTATTGGCCAGGGCATGGAGCAGCAACACTGTCTGGCCCCAGGCAGCATTAATCTCATTCCATTCAACAGGAACACTGGGTAGGCGACCCAGTCTGAAGTTGTTGATTGTGCCAAACTGCCCACTGTGCCTATCGACAAAAGCAGAACAAAGGAAATACAGATACTGCTAATCACTTTTGAGATTCTCTTCTTTCATCCAAAACTTAGCACAAATTTCTTATCTCTTATGTCCAAGCGCTACTTGGTATTTTAAATACATGCCAAAAACTTGAGGTATCATCTTTCAACCTGTTTTTCCTAAGGGCTAAAGCAAACACAGGTGTCATCCTTAAATACTTTCTCTCAGCTCCCTAGCCCAAAAAAACAAACCCCACTGATTCTGCCACCTACATCTTAAAATCTGTGCAACTCTCTCCAACTTAATGCTGCTACTACTCTTTTCCTATTTAGAGTCCACTAGCAAATCTCCTTAACTCCTTCCCTTAAGTCATTTTTTCCTAATGTAGGTAAAGCTATCATTCACAAATACAAATGTAATTATGTCACTCCCCTACCCAAAATGCTTGGTTGCTTCCTCTCCCTTTTGGATCAATTCCAAACCTCTTAATGAGGCCAATCTGATCCTTGGGAACTGGTACCTCTCCAGTTTCATATCCTGTCTCCCACCCCCTTATAATCAATCGTCAGTCACAAAGAGCTCTTTTCAGTTCTCTGAATTCACCACTCCCTCGTTCCTGTTCCCTGGCACACGATGTTCTTTCTGCCAGGAATAACTCACGCTGTAGATGTCTACTTTACCAACCCCACCAAACTAGGTAACACACTCCCACAATGCACTGGGCCTATTATCACACTTATTACACTTGCCCTATTTTTTTATCTGTCACTTCTACAAAATTGTAAATACCTGGAATACATGGTTTACTGTGGCGCTCCTGCCACATTGTATATATGAAACAGTTATTCATTAAGTGGATAAGAAACATCAAATAAGTTCACATATGGATGAGCCTGGGAGTAAGAAGCATGCACAAGACAGCTGGAGATTTCAGAACTTCTTTCCTCGAGTGGGTGATGTTACTGAGCTCTAGAATTCTAATCTCCTGTGCTCATCCCATCACAGTGAATGACAGAAACGTGAGCCAGGTGGCAATGACACACAAACCACTCATGGGGGAAGGAGGGCGCCCTAGTTTGGTTCTCTGCAGCGAGGGTCCAGATCTACAGCGCTCTCCAAGCAGCCCACCCCTTCGATCTCCCCCTTACCAGATGTGAAAGGTTGCATTAAAGACATTGGTTTTCTTCAGCTTGTCCAGCTGTATTTGGGCATATCGCATCTGGTTTTCTACACTCTTCAGTTCATCATCCAGCTCCAATTGTTGTCTTTTAAATTCACTGTATTCCCTCTGGTACCTAGGAACAGCAAAGGGGACCAATGACAGCTAGTGAGTTGGGAGATTCCAGTATCTTTCCCACCAGACCTCTGAATGATTTGTTCTAGTGATTTTACCTACAAAGAATTTTCTGAGTTTGGCATAGATCCCTTCCAGAGGAAGAGGAACATGTATGTTTTGCCTAGGAAGGACAAAAATGTCTCAAAATTCCAGCTGCCCATAGACAAAATTGCGCGCGCGCGCGCGCGCGCGTGTGTGTGTGTGTGTGTGTGTGTGTGTGTGTGTGTGTGTGTGTGTGTGTGTGTGTATGTGTGTGTGGAAACTTCTTCAGTTTTGAAAGTGAGGTTACCTCTCCCATAGAATGGCCATGATTAGCACTTCATTTCTACATGTTATTATCCTTTAAATAGTATAGGCCATTTCCAGTGAAACTTGTTATACCACTCTGTGTACATTTTTTTTTTTTGCCAGTGCTGGCTTGAACTCAGGGCCTGAGCACTGTTCTCGGGCTACAGCTCTACCACTTGAACCACAGCACCATTTCCGGCCTTTTCTACGTATGTGGTACTGAGAAATCGAACCCAGGTCTTTGTGTATGTTAGGCAAGCACTCTACCATTAGGCCAAATTCCTGGCTCCTCTGGGTACATTTTTCAACTTCAGTTAATGTGGTCATTGTATCTTCCACTAGACAGAGGGCTCTTCCAAGTCAAGAGGGTCCTTGAAATTTTTGCGTGGTGAGAGAACATGTGTAGTATGCTCATCTTTCCAGATGATGGCTGCAAAGTGGTTGACCTCTCTAAACAGGCTCTTTCTTTCTAGGACAGAGTCAAGACTACAACCCAGGCACTGATACTCTTTAACCAACCATCTTTTTCCCTTGTCATGTTGATCCTTCACATATAACGCTCCCAACTGTCTTTCAGAAACAGGGTCAGGAAACCAGGGTTTGGAGCAGATCTGCTGCTCAATGACGACTGACTACAGCTAACAAACTAATCAGAAACATGCAGTGGGGAGCTAGTATCTCCTAGAGTCTTGAGGGCAGAAAGATGAATAAAGTAAGCACTCACTGAGCTTCTTCCTGATCCAGTCTCTCGGCTTCAGCCTGGACCTTCTCCAGATTTTCTGCTACTACCTTGCGGTTCTTTTCCACATCTTCCAGCTCTTGGATCAGCCTCTCCTCCTCTAATACCAGCTCCCTCAGCTCCCTCTGTAGCTGTTCACTGTCGTCTTCATTTACTTGCTCTAGGATCTCCAAACAGCGTCTGCAGAGGAAGTAGACAGAATATATGTAACAGAGGGAACCTGTCATTCCATGTGCCCGAGCAGAGCAGAATTTCTGGGAAAGGGCCAGTCTCCCAAATCCATATCTATCTTAGTTGTCTGACCCTTGATCTGGGAGTACTCACTTGTAGTTCTGACACTCATTTTCAGTGACATTGAGCTGAGTGTCCAGCTGGTCTAAAAGAGTATCTGTGCACTCTTCACACAGTGGGTGATCCACATCTGTCTGGCCTGACATGATGTCAAAAAGGTCCCCAGTGACCTGAAAGCACAGGAGAGTCAAGGCAGGGCCTTGGTTATGCTACCTGCCCAGCCACCCCCTGTGTTACCCAGGTCTGCCTCCTGCTCAAATGAAGCCAACTTGCCTTGAGTCTTCGGCTAAGATTCTCCATGGTGCCACCATCAGATGCCTCCCCAATCAGAGTGAAGCTGTTAGCACTTTCTGTAGACATCATCCTGCAGACAGCCCCCCGCCCATGGGCCACATGAGGGAGCAGAGAGGTCTCCTCCACCTACTTGCTGCCAGTGGCAGAGACTCTCAAGGACTGGCTTCGGGGCCTCAAGGTGCATACCCATTTCTAGCCCAACTGACCTCCCAAGGGTACCTCTCTCCCAAGGGAAGGCCATGCTGGTCTTCCACAGGGGCACTCAGCACGAGGTTGGCCTGGATGGACTAAGGAAGGAGGGAGAGGGGGCATAAATAATTGACATGTGTCTCTAGCAAAACAGAAGGAGAATCAAGAAAGACCACTTGCAATTATTCTACTCCTCCACAAGCAAACTTTACCTGCTGCATCAATGAGAACTAAGAATCTGAATCTCTAACATGTACTATTTGAGCCCATCTCAATTATTCCTTCGTCATTTCTGAATTTGGCATCATTAGAGCTACTATCTATCTCTTCCCACATTGTAAATGACTACACACAAAAAAATTAATACTGAAAGGTGATGGGCCAGGCTTAAGGGAATACATCTTTTCTAAATGAGCCAGAAGGATGATGATTCAACTTCATCATCTAGCTCCAGAACTACTGGCCTTTGGCAAGGAACAGGGGGCTGAGAAGTAGTAGGCACCTGGCTGGGGGGATGAATCTGCGAGAGACACCATCCTGGCGAGTTTCAGTAAATGGCTCCTAGGAAAGAAATAGGGAACAATTAGAAAACCAGGTGCCAATGGTTCACGCCTGTAATCCTAGGGAGGCTGAAATCTGAGGATCTCAGTTTGAAGCCAGCCTGGGCAGCAAAATCTATAACTCTTATGTCCAATTAATCAACAAAGAGATGAGCTTAGTTCAAGTGGTAGAGTACTACCCTTGACCAAAAAAGGGCAGGGATAGTGTAGAAGCCCTGAGCTTAAGCCCTAGGACTGGCACATAGGGGTAGGGGGACAAGGAGAGGGAGACAGGGAAAGAGGGAAAGAGAAGGGGAGACGGAAAGAGAATATGAATGGGCTTGAATTTTGGCATAATCTGCTTTACAAACAGCCTTGGAATGATCACAACTATATTTACAGAACCATGGTACAAACAACTTCCAAGTCTTATTTGATCCCTCCTCCAAACAACATTTAATTTTGCCATACATTTATGGTTAAATTTGCATTTCTCAACACTTACCAGTCAGGTAAACTCACTAAAGCTGTTGAACAATATAGGGGCTAGGGAAGATGGGGGAAAAGAGTGATGGAAGAGATTAATCTGACTGAATTTTATAACATATGAACCTGTGAAATACTATGGTGAAATGCCTTTGTACACTTAAGATACATTTTTTAAAAAATTTAAAGCCTGGCATGGTGGTTCATGCCTGTAATCCTAGCTACTAAGGAGGCTGAGATCTGAGGATAAAGGTTCAAAGCCAGCCTAGGCACAAAAGGAGACTCTTATCTCCAATTAACCTCTAGCAAACGGGAAGTGGGGCTTGGCTCAAGGGTAGAGTGGTAGCCTTGAACTGAAGAGCTCAGGGACAGCACCCAGGCCGAGTTCAAGCTCTATGACCCACAAAAAAAAAAAAAAAAGAAATTATATTAAATGTCAGAAAAATAAAACTCCTCCATTGGGGGACAGGGACCCAGTGGAGCAGGGAGAGCTAACAGAGAGGAGAATATGATCTTTATAAACACATATGAAAATAGAACAACGGAACTTGAAACTGCTTTTAAGAAGGGGATAAAGGAGGATGACGAAGAGTAATGAAGGGATAAGTTTGGGGAATATTGTATCTGTGTATGGAAATATCTCAATGAAACCCCCTTGTACAACAATATATACTAATGGTTCATACAATTATACATACAAATTATTACATACAAATTATACATATATGATGTACAGGTTAAATATACATATACATATATGTGCAGGTTAAATTCTATCCTTGGCAATACACATCATCAATGACATCACAGTTTAAAAATGCCATATTCACTGAGTACTAGTGGCTCATGCCTATAATCCTAGCTTTTCAAAAGGCAAAGAATGGTGTTTTAAAAAAGCCAGTCCAGGCAGAAAAGTCTTGGAGACTCTCATCTCCAATTAGATAGGAAAAAAGCATCAGAAATGGAGATGCAGGTCAAGCAGTAGAGCCCTAGCCTTGAGTAGAAAAAGCTAAATGGGACTGCAAGACTCCCCTTTCAAGCCCCAGTTCACCAGCACAGCAATATAAATAAAATAAAAGACATGTTCTTTAACAATGACAATCAGAGCAGAGTGGCTAAGAATACCCTGATAGAACAGATGCAAAGCAAGAATGCTCTCTAACCTTAGGGTTGTGCCTTAAGGCATTCATTTTTTAATGGAGACCTTATTCAGTAATTGTTTGATCTCAGGTGTACTGTACCATTGATGTTTTACAATGACTTGATCATGTAGAATATCTCTCTTAAATCAGATTCTGAAGCCAGGTGTGGTGGCTCAAGCCTGTAATCCTAGCTACTCAGGAGACTGAGATCTGAGGATCACAGTTGAAAGCCAACCTGGGCTATAAAGTCCATAAGACTCTTATCTCCAATTAACCACCAGAAAACTGGAAATGGCACTGTGGCTCAAAGGGTAGGGAGGTAGTCCTGAGCTGAAGAGCTCAGGGACAACACCCAGACTCAGACAGAGCTCAAGCCCCAGGACTGACCAAAAAAAAAAAAAAATCGGATTCTGTTAACCTCCAGAGTCTGGAGTACCTTGCAAAAACCCAGCCTGAATTCCTGTGTTTTCATAGCAAGTGTCTCACTTTGCAGTTTTCTTCAATGAGGAAGACAAGGGAGAGGGCATTTCTATTACCTCTCCTGAGTTAGCCTCTTCCTCCTGGGTCTCTCCTGGTTTCACCTGGGCTGTGGTAAGTAATGGCGCTGAAGGCAAGGAAAATACTGAGTCAGAAACACTCTTACCAAGTCAGGGATACTTATCAAAGTATGGAGAAAATATCTAAAAAGCTTCATTAGTATTCCACCCTTAATTTTTTTTCTTAAAGTATCCCTTCACATGAAAAAGAATCTATTGTCTTTTTTCCTCCCTCTGCTGAATCAGATTAAGGAAGGTGTGAAAATTTGAAAGGCATAGTATCATTTTTAAAGAGTCACTTTTCCTTTTTAAAGTACAGAAATGTTTAGTCTTTATAGGTCAGTGATTACTTCAAAACAGTTCAGGGTAGAGAGGGTGCGGCTTACAGTGAAACATGGTCAACTGTGTTGGTAATTATTGAAACTAGGTGATCGCTATATAGGGTTTAATTACCTCCTATAAAAATTTCCATCATGAAAGTTAGCATCTATTTCACCTACAATGACTGTGAAGAAACAAGTAGGAACTTTCTGATAAAATGAAACTTTTCTACATAATATATATGTGTACCCATTTGCCAAAAATGTATTGCTAGGTGCCAGACACCAGTGGCTTATGCCTGTAATCCTAGCTATTCAAAAGCTCTGAGGGTTCTGGTTCAAAGCCAGCCCAGGCAAGAAAGTTGAGAGACTCTTAACTCCAATTAACTACAAAAGGGAAAAAAAAAAAGCCAGAAGCAGAGCCGTGATTCAACTGGTAGAGCATTAGACTAGAGCACAAAAGCTTAGGGACAGAGCCCACTGCTCTGGACTTTGAACAAAATGTTCAAGCCAGTGTTCAAGCCCCAGCATTGGCATGAAAAAGGAAAAACAAAACAAAACAAAACAGTACTGATGGCATGTAGCTTAATGTGCCTCACATGCACAACGCTCTGGGTTCAATCCCTAGCAACACACATAATCACACACACACATACACACAGAGAGATAAAAAAAATATAGATAGATATAATACACATAATAAATATTTATTCAGCACTCCAAATAATGAAATCCTTGCATTTGGGGGTCGTTTCACAGCTTAAAGAAACAAGGTGTTAGAGGGGTTCACGATTGTGTTTGCAGGGGACTCTATGCCCATGAACTTATTTAAAGTTCCTAATCATCTGTCCTTCCCAGAACTTTTGCGACTCTTCTTCCACTTAGCTTACCTCCCTAAACTGGAATTCATCAGTAAAATTATGCAACGACGGTACTTCTCCAGGGGTTGCGCGAGGAAGTAAATGACACAATCTATGCAATGCACAGTACACCGTAAATCCTCAACAAATGCTGTTAGGTATTCATTATTCGGGGGTGGGAAGCTTTCTTTTCCTCGTCAGAACGCCTTCACGTTTCCGATAAGAAAACACGTAGCCACGTCAATTCCCATGGCAAGTCCATGGCGATCCACGCAGACCCCCTCCCCCCAATACAAAAACAAACAGAAACCAGACTCAGGGCTCCACTTTCCACGTTCGTGACACCACACTCACTCCACAAGTCCTGCTGACCTGTGAGCTCCTGGATGGTGACGCGGTCCAAGATCTTGAAGCTCGTGTCCAGTTTCAGGGGCTGGCTGCAGCGCTGACACACGAAGCTCACCTGCATGGTGCTGCTGGACGTCTTGGACCCCTCCATCTCCTGGGGCAAGTGGAGAGAAGGCGAAGTTAGGGAGCGTCGGCGCCTCCCAAGCTCCCGCACTGGGTCACCACCAGCCGCCTTGGCGGGGCTGGGGCTGAGGGGAGTCCAGGCCGTTCCCTCGGGGAGCGGTGCGGTAACTTCCCGACAGCTCTGGCAAAGGCGGCTTAGACGTGAGGGTCGGGGAAGGGGCTGGGCTCAAGGGCTTCCTTCCAACGTCCCGACTCAGCCCCCACCGCTCTTTACCTCGGGACCTCGGAGTCCGCCCCCTCAGGGCTGCTCTACCGCGGGGGGAACGGTAACTTCGGGTTTGCCCCAAACGCGGCCTCCAGCAACGCCATCGCCCAGCCGGAGGCTACTTCCCGGTCCACCAGCGGAAGACTTCCGCCCGGGGCCGGATGTGACATCACCACGAGCCGGTAGCGGACGACCGGAAAGTGGGCTCGGGTGCACCGGATGCGCCCCCCCCCCAGAACGTGCTTGAAAAAGCAGCAGATGCTGGGGGAGGGGGGGGCGTTAAGTTTGCGTGGGGGAAGAGAGAGCCCAGTGGGAAAGGAAAGAGCAGAGGCCTCTGCTCCCGGTTACTGGGGATTCCCCAGATTTGCCTGGTGAGAAGTGACCCCGAATGGAGCTACTTTTATTCTCCCTTCAGTACCGTTTTTTAAAGTATGCTTTTGAGAGAGCCAGCATGTCTTAAATGTTTCTGAGGGCACAGAAGTTTGCGTGTGTGTGTGTGTATATATATATATATATATCCAAATATGTATACTATATATAGTATTGAAATAAAACTTCCATTGACTTCTTTCAGATAGCTTCATGGTATAAATGACGTACTATAAAGTTCACCTATTTAGAACATTTGCATTATACCTCCAAAGTACCTCGTGCCCATCAGCAGTTACACCTTAGTGTTTTTGGAGAAAACACGATCCTGATGACATTCATTTTGGATTTCTGGCCAGACACATAAGACAATAGGGCTGGGAATTCGGCTTCGGGATAGAGTGCTTGCCTAGAATGCTTGAAGCCCTGGGTTTGATTCCTCAGTTCCACACAAACGGAAAAAGCCAAAGTGGTACAGTGGCTCAAGTGGTAGCTCTAACCTTAAGCACAGAGAGGTTCAGGGACAAAGCTCAGGCCCTGAATTCAAGCCTCAGGACAGGCAAAGAAAGAAAGAAAAAAGAAAGGAAGAAAGAAGGGGAGAGATGATAAAGTCACCTTGTTCTTGGCTACCTAGTTTTGGACATTTCATTATAGCAGCTCTAGAAAATTAATAATAGGTATGTTGTGAATAAAAATGAGTGATATAATAAAGGATAATGTACGGTCTGCCCCCCCCCCCGGGGGGGGGAGTTGGTGAGCTGGTGCCTCAAGCCTATAATCCAAGCTACTCAGTCTCAGGAGGCTCAAGTCTGAGAATAGTGGTTCAAAGCCAGTCTGGGCAGAAAAATCCTCATGAGACTCTTATCTCCAATCAACCTAACTCACAAATCGGAAGTGGTACTGTAGCTCAAGTGGTAGAGTGTCTGCTTTGAACACAAAGAAGCTCAGATGACATTCCCCAGGCCCTGAGTTTAAGCCCCACAACTAGAAAAAGAAAAAGAAAAGGTAGGATAAGTGGAACTACTTAAACTAAGGAATTCAGAAAGTCCTCTGTTGTATAACAAACTACCACAAGGAATAAGTGGGGAAGAGATTTTTCTTAAGTATAGAGACACTTGGGATGCTGAGTTGGGAGGATTCTCAGTTTGAGACTAGTTTGGGCTACATTATGAAACTTTTTTTAAATGAAAGAATAGAGAAAAGGACACAAATCCATGTATTTGTGCAAAATAAATTTACCAGTAAAACTAGTATCAATCCCCCTTCCCTAAAACACCTATCAATTGCCATTCAACCCAAAAATAGAGACTATCCTCAATTCTGACTAGATTATTTGAACTGGTTTTAAATTTCACTTAAGTGGAATCATGCATTATGTACTCCTCTTTCTATTACTTGTCACTTAGGGTTATATAATCCTGAGATTATATCAATCTTAATTGTTCAGTTTTAGTTTATCTATTCTCAATATACAGTTAGTATTCCATTCCACTATATTAAAAAGGTAGATCTATTCTGTTGAGAGACATTTGGGCAGTTTCCAGTTAGGGTTATTGTAAATAATATTGATGTGGTCATTCTGGGGTTTTTTTGTTGTTTGTTTGTTTGAGTCCCGGGGCTTGAACATAGGACCTTGGCTCTATTTCTGAGCCTCTTTGTGCTCAAGGCTAATGTTCTACCACTTGACTACAACACCACTTCTGGCTTGTTTCTATTTATATGGTACTGAAGAATTGAACTGAGGGTTTCATGCATGCTAGGCAAGTACTCTACCACTAAGCCACATTCCCAGCCCAATGTGAGCATTTATTGTACATGTATTGTGGTGAACAAATTTATTCATGTCTATTTGATACATCCTATAGTTGAGATTTCTGGGTCATATATATTTGCACACATATATTTGTATATAGCTTGAATGGACAGTGTCGCATCTGAGGGCAACATATTAAAGGATAATTTTTGTTGCTTCATCAAGAATAGAATATGTTACTGGGAGTGGCAAGAGGAAATGAAGAGGACAGATAGGGTTCTGCTGTAGTAGTCTTAAAGAAGGATGACATTGCCTTTAAATAGGATAACAAATAAGGGTCTGAGAATATGGCTTAGCAGTAGAGTGCTTGCCTAGTATGCACAAAACCCTGGGTTCAATTCATCAGCACATAAATAGAAAAAGGTTGGAGCTGGACGCAGTGGCTCATGCCTGCAATCCTAGCTACTCAGGAGGCTGACATGTGAGGATCGTAGTTCAAAGCCAGCCTGGGCACTAAAGTCTGTGAGACTCACCTCCCATTAGCCACCAGAGAACCAGAAGTGGTGCTGTGGCTCAAGGGGTAGGGGGTATCCTTGAGCTGAAAAGCTCAGGAACAGTATGCAGGCCCACAGTTCAAGCCCAATGACTGGGGAAAAAGAAAAAAGAAAGAGGCCGGAAATGGTGCTCTGGCTCAAGTGGTAGAGTGCTAGTCTTGAGCAAAAAGAAGCTCAGGCATAGTGAGTTCAAGCCTGAGGACTGGCACCAAAAAAAAAAAAGAATTGAGAGGTTGGAAATGTGTCTTAGTGATAGAGTGCTCCCCTTGAACAAAAGAAGCTCAGGGACAATGCCCAGGACCAGGAAGGGAGAGGGAGAGACAGAGGGAGAGGGAGGGAGAGAGGGAGAGAAAAACAAAAACACCAGGTGTCTGTCTCACACTTGTAATCTTACTCAGGAGGCTGAGATCTGAGGATCACGGTTCCAAGCCAGCCTAAGTAGGAAAGTCCGTGAGACTTTTTTTGTTTGTTGGTCATGGGGCTTGAACTCGTCCTGGGTGCCATCCCTGAGCTCTTCAACTCAAGGCTACAGCCCTACCCTTGAGCCAAGACCCACTCTCCATTTCTAGAGGTTATTTGAAGAGTCTCAGGTCCTTTTGTGTCCGTGCTGGCTTTGAACCTTGATCCTCAGATCTCAGTCTCCAGCGCCATTCTCCAATTAACCAATTAACGACCAACAAGCTAGGAATGGTGCTGTAGCGCAAAGTGACAGAGCACCAGCCTTGAACACAAAATCTCAGGGACACTGCCTGGAACCTGAGTTTAAAGTCCTATGACCAGGATCTACACACACGCACACACACTTAGCATGATAGGAGAATGTGTGTGGGGGGAAGGTTTATTAGGATGCTAGTCAGGACAGACGATCAACTAAAGGGGCACAGAAGCATAAAAACAGGGTTGGAAGTGGGGTTCTATGTCTTTGGTTAGGCTACTTTGGATTAGCTATTCCATTTTGTGGATCTGATTGATTGGCTGTCTCTTTCTTGCACCGTGAGCTGAATAGCTAGAAGAACCCTGTTTCCCAGTGTTCCATCTGGCACATTTCCTCGGTCCTGAACCACTTCCTAATTCCAGTTGGATCTCATTATTTGTCCGCCATTTTACCTTGTGAGGCCTCCTCCGCCTTTCTCACTTGAGCCACGCTTCTGGTCCAGCCCTTTTGCTGGTCATTCTGGAGATGGAGTCTCAAGAACTGGCTTTGAGCCCTGATCCTCTGTATCTACGCTTCCTAGGTAGCTAGGATTAAAAGTCACCAGCGCTCAGCTTCCATTTTGTTCTATGAAATACATTCTCATTTCTAGTCTCAGGGACAGTGCTGTTCAGGAGCTTGGTCATGGCCCAGTTCATTTTACTGAGTGGACTAGACGATGTTGAGATACACCAACTGAAGTGGTACGCAAAGAGATTCAATTTCGAACTTCCACTGGACAAAACGAATGGTTTATGTCTTTGTGAGAGGATGTGGGGTTCTGGTCCAGAATTTGCGGACACAGGACCTACATTTGTCCACCAGTTTATCTTTGGGGTCTGAAGGTTTATGAATTATTCTAGGGAATGCCTGGTACAACGGAATCGGCTTTCTGTCAGGCTACAGTCAAAACCCGTAGGCCTCGGCCCAAGGAAGAAGGAAGCAGGAGGCGCACTCTAGATCCCAGAACTCGGCACTCGACCGCCGGCTTCCTCCCGCCTGCGTCACTAGGGTGCGCCGCGAAGCGTCTTCCACCGCGGCTCCGAGCCCACCCCCGATCCCACCCGAGCAGGCGAGTTCCGGGGTCACAAGAGACCCCGATGTTCCTAAGTCTCTGGAGGCCGTTCTCAGCAACTCCCACTCCACAGCGCCCCCCGTTCATTCCACCACGACCCAAGCGCAGACACACCCGGTGGTTTGGGGGGGTCTGGGTGGGGGAGCGGGAAGAGGGAGAGACACAGGAGCCCCTCCCGGAGCGGCCAGAGGCCACCTTCAGTGCGGCTGCGCACAGCACGTGCGCATCTTCTCAGGAGTCCCGGCCATTGGCTGTGACGCAATTTCCGGCGTGAGCGGCGAAAGCCGGGAGGGCGAGCACGGGAGCGAGCAGGCAGCAGGCAGCAGGCAGACAGGCGGACGGACGGGCGGACGGGCGGCACGGAGGGAAGGAACGAGCAAGCAGTGAGAAAGCCAGCGAGGGCGGCCGGGTCCCGAGGGAAGCCGAGATTCCTCAGGTCCCTCTGGCCCCCTCCCCGGAGCCCACAGCGCCTCCGGTCTCCAGCGGAGCGGATACGGCCCGGTCCGGCCATGGCCTCGTTGCTGAAGGTGGATCAGGAAGTGAAGCTCAAGGTAGCGGCACCCGTCCATGCCTTCTTTATCCCTTGCCTCGAACCTCCTTAGCAGTCTGAGCGGCTCCTCACTTCCCTTGGGCGTCTTTGTCTCCCTGGGGACACCGGCTTTACCTTCTACTCGGCTCAGCCCAGCCCCCCCCCCCCCACCCCCGGGGCCAGCGTTGAAGGATAATGTAGGGTGGTTTTCCCTACTATGGCTGGTGATGGGCGAGCCCAAGGGAGACCTTTGTGGACACGTGTTGGGCTCCACGCTTTAGGCTTGTGACAGCTGGAACTCTCCCAGCCCAGAGACATCCCCGCCCCCGAATGCCACCTCTGACCCCTGCTCTTGGAGGCTTGCCTGCTTCGTATGATAGGCCAGGTCCGGGTGGGAGATGGCACGTTTGTGAGCTCACATCCCTCTGCCTTTATCTGCTTATCAAATTCAGACAGCTTCAGACACAGGGAGGGAGGGAAGAAGGGGAGAGCCGAGAGGAGACAGTCGGGTGCTACCTTCAAGCCCCAACTTCCCTCTTCTGAGATGGAGAAATGGGTCCTCAAAAAAATAAAATATTTGCAGTCTGGGGGCCTTTCATCTTCTCATTATAATTTCAAGGTGAGGGAAAATAGCTATTTCAGTGTTTGACATCTTTTCCTATGCTTCTCCTATGTACTGTTTCTCTTACTGAATCTTTTTTTTTTGTTGTTGTTGATTTTAGGTTGATTCTTTCAGAGAGCGAATCACAAGTGAGGTAAGTGCAGTAAATTGAAAAGAGTGTTGATTAATTGGGTTTTCCAAAAACATAATTTGTACAGAGAAGCTGCCCTTCAGTTACTAATTCAGGTATATATTTTCTCTCATCTAGGCAGAAGACTTGGTGGCAAATTTTTTCCCAAAGAAATTGTTAGAACTTGATAGTTTTTTGAAGGTGAGAGATTTTTTTTTCTAAGTTCTTCTGTTGTTTTTTTTTTTTTTTTTTTTTTTTGTTGTTTAGGGCTCTAGTCTTCCTGGAAGATACAATAAGTTATTTTATTTTTGTACTGTAAAGGGCACTCATTGCTTTCCCCGCAAATGAAGTACTTCTTTTTTTACCATGAAAAACTAATATTTTGGGGTGGGTATCTCTTTCAGGAACCAATCTTAAACATCCATGACCTAACTCAGATCCACTCAGACATGAATCTCCCTGTCCCTGACCCCATTCTTCTCACCAATAGCCACGATGGCCTGGATGGTGTAAGTGTCTTTGCATTGTGCTCTTAAGCAGTAGGTTCTCCTCTATTTCTAGGTATCTTTGAGGGTTTACAGAGGAGACAGTGGGATTTGGATGTGGGTATGAATATTCCTGAGAATTTATAGATACGATGATTCTAGAATACTTTTATACCATAATTGTTATCTATAATGAGATAAACTGACATTGAAAGCATTTATATATGTTTGAGTTTCAAATAAAACTAAATTAGCTCTAGGTTCCCAGCCATGGTTCTCAACAAGATTTTTCTTTATTTGTATGTGAACGCACACGTGCATGTATAGGTGTCTGTGTGTGTGTGTGTGTGTGTGTGTGTACAGGTGCAGGCAGGTGGGGGGGATGAACAGGCCAGGCATGTATACATGTGGAGAGATTTCTGTTTGTTAGCATAAATTCATTGTTCTTACTCTTCAAAGTCCTGAGTCTTGTATGGTAAGAATTTGCTCTTGCTATATAACTGCAGTCCCTATCTTTTCTCTGTGTTGTTAGGAATAGAACTTAACCAGTTATGGGTCTTCATTCTTTTTTTTTTTTTTTTTTTGCCAGTCCTGGGCTTGAGCTCAAGGCCTGAGCACTGTCCTTGGACTTTCTCAAGGCTAGAGCTCTACCACTTGAGCCTCAGCACCACTTCCGGCTTTTTTCTATGTATGTGGTACCGAGGAACCAAACCCGGGTCTTTATGCATGCTAGGCAAGCACTTTAACCACTAGGCCAAACTCCCGGCCCCATGGGTCTTCATTCTTATATAACATCAATAAAACTTTTTTTTTATTACTCTTGAATTGATAGAACTTGCAAAATTTGTATCCTCCATCCCTCATATTGTTCTTAATACCTTGCAGGTGCTGATTACATGTTTAATTGATAGTGTGCTTATTTATAGAGCCAGCGGATTTGTATATAATTCCTTTATTACTCTTATTTTTTGCTTTGATTGATTGCTTCCTATTTTGTATAGTATCCTCCTGTCTCTCAATTGCACTTTTTGAGTCTGTCCTGGGGCTTGAACTCAGGGCATGAACATTGTCCTTGAGCTTTTTTTTTTTTTTTTTTTTTGGCCAGTCCTGGGCTTGAGCTCAGGGCCTGAGCACTGTCCTTGGACTTTCTCAAGGCTAGAGCTCTTCCACTTGAGCCTCAGCACCACTTTCGGCTTTTTTTTTGTGTGTGTGTATGTGGTACTGAGGAATCGAACCCAGGTGTTTGTGCATGCTAGGCAAGCACTTTAACCACTAAGCCAAACTCCCGGCCCCTGTCCTTGAGCTTTTTGACTCAAAGCTGGCACCTTTTTTTCCCCTTTTAAATGTGGTCCCAAGGAATTGAACATAGGGTCTCAGGCATGCTAGGAAAGCAGTCTACTACCAAGTCACATTCCCAGTTCTGAGAGTACTCTTGGCACTTGAGCCATAGCTCCACTTCCAGAATTTTGGTGGGCAATAGATGCAAGAATCTCATGGACTTTCCTATCCAGATTGGCTTTGAACCTCAGTCTTTAGGTCTTAGCCTTCTGAGAGTTAGGATTATAGGTATAAGCCATCTACATGTGGCTTTCTGGCTTTCCTTTGCTCTTTTTTTTTTTTTTTTTTTGCCAGTCCTGGGCTTGACCTCAGGGCTTGAGCAATGTCCTTGGGCTTTCTCAAAGCTAGAGCTCTACCACTTGAGCCTCAACACAACATCTGGTTTTTTCTATGTATGTGGTACCAAGGAATCAAACCCCAGTCTTTGTGCATGCTAGGCAAACACTATCTCTAGGCCAAACTCCTGGCTAAAATTGTGTGTGTGTGTGTGTGTGTGTGTGTGTGTGTGTGTGTGTGTGTGTGTGTGTGTATGTATGTATGTATGTATAATACACACAAAATTACATGTGTTATACATGTAATTTTTTTTTTTTTTTGGTCAGTTGTGGGGCTTGAACTCTAGACCTGGGCACCACCCCTGAGCTCTTCAGCTCAAGGCTACTGCCCTACCCCTTGAGACACAACTCTACTTCCTTTGCTCTTTTTTGTTTGTTTTTGATCACACGTGGGGCTTGAACTCTGGGCCTGGGCTCTGTCCCTGAGTTTTTCTGCTCAAGACTAGTTAGTGTTCTATTACTTTTAGCCACACTACCACTTCTGATTTTCTGGAGATTATAGAGATAAGATTCTCATGGCCTTTCCTGCCAGTGCTAGCTTTGATTTGCAATCCTTATATCTTAGCCTCCTGAGTAGCTAGGATTACAGGCATGAGCCACCAGCACCCAGTCTCAGTTGCTTTTAATGTACTATATTTCTCCCAAGTTTGTCCTTCCCAACTAGAGTGTAAGTTTTGGGGGGAACAAACCTTTCTCTTAAAGTCTTACATAATGACAATCTATAAGATTGAAGAAAAAAATTGAACTTGCTTAAAGATTATTTTGTGAGAGCCAGGCATGGGGCTGGCAACCGTAATCCTAGCTATTCAGGAGGCTGAGCTCTGAGGATCCCAGTCCATAGCCAGCCCAGGCACTAAAGTCTGTCAGACTCTTATCTCCAATTAATCACTAGAAAATGGGAAGTGGGGCTGTGGCTTGAGGGGTAAGGGGGTGGCCTTAAGCTGAAGAACTCAGGGACAGTGCCCAGACCCAGAGTTCAAGCCCCATGACCCACAAAGAGAGAGAGAGAGGAAGTATTATTTTGTAATGGGCAAGTGAGTGTTGAAGGCAATCTAAATTATCCTCTTTGTATCTTTAGCCCACTTACAAGAAACGAAGGTTGGATGAATGTGAAGAAGCCTTCCAAGGTAAGAGCTGCTCCTACTTCATTCACCTGATCCTGTCTGCCAACCAGCAACCCTGGTCTGCTACAGACAAAACCAGGTTCCTGGTGTTCTACAGACCAGGAAACGAGATCTGATCTGATATCTCTAAGTTAGCATCCACAAGTTCTCCAAATATAGTCATTATCCAGTAATCTAAACCATATCTTCTAATACATAGAGAAGATTTTAATTTAACTGAATTGTCAGCACAGAATAATTGGAAGTAGAGACCACACATCCCAGATTTTTTTTTGATAGTCCTAGTTTTGAGCTCAGGGCCTGAGCACTGCTCTTAGACTTTCTCAAGGCTAGCACTCTACCACTTGAGCCACAACACCATGTCTGGCTTTTTCTATGTATGTGGTACCAAGGACTCAAACCCAGGGCTTCATGCATGCTAGGCAAGCACTTTACCACTAGGCCAAACTCCTGGCCCTGTAGTGTCCTCTTCTTAAGCTTTTTTATGTAATTTAGCTATTGGTCCATAAATCTCTTTTTGTTTCTGACAGTGGTATCATGTGGGCTTATGACAATAAGGACAGCAGTAGAGCATCTCGTGGGTTTGGGGAAGCAGATGAAAAGGTAGAGGGTTCTCTGGGCTTCTTCCCACTCTAATCATTTGACCTTCACATCTCTGCCAGGAACCAAGGTGTTTGTGATGCCCAATGGGATGCTAAAGAGCAACCAGCAGCTGGTGGACATTATTGAGAAAGTAAAACCTGAGATCCGGCTGCTGATCGAGAAATGTAACACGGTGAGACGGGCTAGTGACCTGTGGGTTGGCCTCAGATATTTTCCCTGGAACTGTGGAAAATGATAGACTGGTATCTAGTATGTACCAAGCCCTGAGTCAATCCTTAGCACTAGAGAGGGGAAGAATAGGAAGAAGAAGAAAAGAGAGAAAAGAAAAAGGAAAGAAATGTGATGGACAAGGGACTGGAGATGAAGTTGCCAGGCTAGATGCCTACGCATCTGGCTGTGGCAGCATGAATCATATATTTCATGACTTCAGCAGAAAACGTCAAGGCCCTCATATATGTGATCTTTTTTCCCTCCAGGTCAAAATGTGGGTACAGCTTTTGATTCCCAGGATAGAAGATGGGAACAACTTTGGGGTATCTATTCAGGTAATGTGCTTTCATTACCATCTAGGGAGAGCAGTTTGAGATTTGGGAGATCCCCAGCTTGGTCTGTGTCCCCTTTCTCTTTGGGGACACTCTGGGGGTTATGTAGAAACGGCATTTGACTCACCTGTTTTTGTTTTTGTTGTTGTTTTATTATCTTTTGGGGGGGGGGCAGTCCTGGGGCTTGAACTTAGGGCCTGAGCACTGTCCTTGGGCTTTCTCAGACCAGGAAACAAGATCTGATCTGATATCTCTAAGTTAGCACCCACAAGTTCTCCAAATATAGTCATTATCCAGTAATCTAAACCATATCTTCTAATACATAGAGAAGATTTTAATTTAACTGAATTGTCAGGATTTTTTTTTTTTTTTTTTTTTTTTGACAGTCCTAGTTTTGAGCTCAGGGCCTGAGCACTGCTCTTAGACTTTCTCAAGGCTAGCACTCTACCACTTGAGCCACAACACCATGTCTGGCTTTTTCTATGTATGTGGTACCAAGGAATCCAACCTGGGACTTTGTGCATGCTAGGCAAGTACTCTACCACTAGGCCAGACTCCTGGTCTCACCTGTTTTGTTTTTCCTCAGGAAGAAACAGTTGCAGAGCTAAGAACTGTTGAGAGTGAAGCTGCATCTTATCTGGACCAGATTTCTAGGTAGGTCTGCTTGGGACTGACCTAGGAGTTGAGAGTTGTGAGGTGGTTGGCATGGCCAGATTCTTCAGCTATGTCTCTTCTTTCTCTTTTCAGATATTATATTACAAGAGCCAAATTGGTTTCTAAAATAGCTAAATATCCCCATGTGGTAAGTGAGGGTTTTGTGGTCTGAATGTGGAGGTGAGAAGAGACCATTATTGGGAATGTTCTGTCCCCACAGTTAGGCTGTAGGAACTAGCCTTTTCCTCTGCCACACAGGAGGACTATCGCCGCACGGTGACAGAGATTGATGAAAAAGAATACATCAGCCTTCGGCTCATCATATCAGAGCTGAGGAATCAGTATGTGAGTAACCTTGATTCTGTTCAGAGTTTCCCTTTAGTTTTGGGGGGGAAAAACAAAAACAAAAGAAAAAAACCTGGAGTCAAGAGGCACAAGGATGTAAATCTCAGTTATTTGGGAGGCTTAAGTAGGAAGATTGAGATTTTGAAGTCAATCTGGGAAACTTTTAAAGACTCCTCCCCCCCATCTTAACAAAACAGAAAAATTCATTCTATTTATTAACTAGGTACAGAGGACTGTGAAATAATTGAGGAGTCTATCTGCCTGCCTTCTGTTCTCTTCCTTTTTCTTCCCCACACCAGTAGGTTTGAATTGAGGGCTTCACACTCACTAGGCAGGTGCTTTACCACTTAAGTAAGCTATTCTGCCAGCCCCTTTTTGTGGATTTTTTTTCCTCCCTCGGTTAGCTTGCTTGGGCCAATCTGCCATCCTCGAGTTGCTATGGTAGTAGCCATACCCAGCTATTTTGTTTCCTCTGTAGCTGGTATGCTAGGTTTGTACCACCATGCCTAGATAGGTGTCTTTTGAACTATTTTTTGCCCTGACTGGCCTTAAACTGGTTTCCCAATTTCTGCCTCCCAAGTTATTGAATTATAGTCTTGTCTTTTTTTTCTTTTTTGCCAGTCCTAGGACTTGAACTCAGGGCCTGGGCACTGTCCCTTGGCTTCTTTTGCTCAAGGCTAGCACTCTACCACTTGAGCCACAGTGCCACTTACAGATTTTTCTACTTATGTGGAACAGGGCTTCATTCATGCTAAGTAAGCATTCTATTATTAAGACATCTTCCCAGCCCTGGCTATTTCTTTTCTTAGTGGGTAGAGATGTATATAATATATTGTGGGTTTGGCCAGGCATTGGTGGCTCGTGCCATCTAGCTACTCAGAAGGCTTAGGTCTGAGGATCAAGATTCAAAGCCAGCCTGGTCAGGAAAGTCAGTGAAGACTCTTATCTCCAATAAAAACTACTCAGGAAAGGCTAAAAGTGACACTGTGGCTCAAGTGGGAGAGCACTAACGTTGAGCAAAAGAAGTTTAAAGATAGTACCCAGATCCTGAATTCAGGCCTCAGGACTAACACAAAAACAAATATATAGCAAGTTTTTTTGTTTAGCCAGTCCTGGGGCTTGAACTCAGGGTCTAGGCACTGTCTCTGTGCTACTTTTGATCAAGGTTAGCACTTAACCACTTGTACCACCGAACCACTTCTGGCTTTTTCTGTTTATGTGGTACTGAGGAATCAAACCTAGGGCTTCATGCACTCTAGGCAAGCACTCTACCTACCACTAAGTCACATTCCCATTCCATAAGCAGGTCTTAGAGTCAGGAGACTTAATAGATTTGAAACCAAAAACTACCTGTAATGTGTAGCCTTGACCTTGTTCAAGCTCAGATTTCAAAATTTTTTCTCAGTGAAACAGAATTTGAATACTGAGTACTGCACAAAAAGGGATTTTAAAAAATAAGCTAGTATGTGAAAGTTCTTTTTCAGTCTGAAGTGCTAAGGGCTTGTCAGACAACTGGGGCCTTGGCAATACCCAGTTGTACCCAGTTTAAGGGTATAGTAGAAGTAATGTAGCTGTAGTATGTGCATACTGAAGTGAGGTTGAGATGTGAATAATTGCTTGGGGAATAGTTGGGGGAGGTTGTCTTCATTTTCTTAGTGAGGTAGCGGTTGAACAGATGTGTGATCTCCTGACTCTTTTTTTCCCCCCAGGTAACTCTACATGACATGATCCTGAAAAATATTGAGAAGATCAAACGGCCCCGGAGCAGTAACGCAGAGACACTGTACTGAGGCCAGGGCCAGGGCCAGGGGACTCTGTGAGTCTGGCTCAAGACCGACATTGCCTTGGTTTGTTACATGACTATCGTGATGGGGAAACTGGCTGGAAATAGTAATCACACCTCTCTGTTTTTAGTTAGAGTCTAATGAAACTCTCATCTAGTTCTGTGACGTGTTACCTCTTTTTTCAGGCCTCAGGAACTCTCTCTTCTTCCCTAATGTCCCATACCCAGCCTGCCCTGATTTCTGGAGAATTCCAGATTTGTGTATGCAGGTTATCGGCACAAGAATACTTGTGTTTTCTCTCTCCCTTTCTCTCCTCTTGTGTCTTAGGCTTTGTGTTTTCTTCCTTTTGATGATTGGCTGTTTAGTAGCTGAGGTTGCTATAGGGAAAGTGCTAGATTTTTTTTTTTTTTTTTTAAAGGAACTGGAGTGGTGGGGATGGGAGAGAGACATCTTGTTCCTGTCAGGCGGTGTCTCTTGCATCCTTGTGGGACATTGGGTAGTCCTCCCTGCCCCATTTTTCCTGGTGATGACTTAGTGTTTCCCATCTATATTCCTCCTACTGTGAACATAGTCTGATAAGGAACATGTAAGGCCCTCAGCCGTGTCCCTAGTTCATTCTGTAGCTGGGGTTTTCCTATACACATATGTATACATGTACACACAAATGGATAGGAGTATACATTTTTCTCCATTACCTAATCTACCCTCTTCCCTCACCACCAACCCCTTCTCTGTCACGAAGACAATAGCTGTCTTAGTTGTCATCCACCTGGGCAAGAGTCTTAGTCCTGTCCTTCCTCCTGATAATGTGTCCAGGGTAAGTTGAAGGAGAACCAAGAGCTGAGAAGCAAAGGACTAGGGAAGACCTTTTCCTCTGAGACTCAAGTTCTTTTTGGTGTTATGCAAAAGCTGGTCCTCTGACTCAAGCTTGCTTTCTTCCAGGGCAGGTGCACATGGGGGTGAGGTGTCTGCAGCTGAGGTCCAGATGCTGCCACTCCTTTTGGGCTTTCCCTTTGGGAAATATTTCTCTTATTTATAGTATTGTGCTTCCAGGGAAAGCAGTAATTAGTGTGTATATGTGTGTGCATGCACATACACACGTGCACATGCGTGCGTGTGTATATGTGTGTAAATATGATGAGCAGGTCCAAACCGTAGAAGAGTTGCCTCTCGAATCTTCCAGAGATATCACTTATTGTTACAACTTTTGTGTTTAATGCTTCAGCTTTTTTATTCTCCCCCCTCACGAGAGTTGATATCTGTGGTCAGCCGGCCAGTGACTCAGTGTCTACTTCTGACTTTTACTCTTCCCCATTTCTGTCTTCCAACCTCTGATCATATTTCCACCCAGGTTGCATCAGTTTTGCTCCCAGTATTCTGTAGAAAAGGAGTCTGGATGCTCTCTTCCCATGAATATGCTCAGTAACAAACCAATAGCATTTTAGTTGGGCAGAACCCCCTACCCACCCTTCAGATCCCCCCAACTAAAGCCCGTCCCTCCTCCTACCATGTGTTTTTCAGTCTCCCTTTTTGTTTGATTGTTCTACTGCCCCTCTTCACCCTACCACCCTTGGATCGTAATGTAAAATTCTTTTACAATGTCAAGAAATTATTAAAAATACAGGTACTTTGACCTCTTTCTAAAGCTGTAGACCCTGGTGCCATGCTCTGGTGACTGGGGACATACTGATGTCTGCATGCATACTTGGATACACCTCCACAGATACGTGTAGCCACCCTGTGTGTGTTCTTCTGCCAACTGAGCTGCCTCTTTTCTCTGTGATAGGAGAAAGAGAGGCTTCTGCTAAGAAAGAGGGGAGGGTGAGTCCTTTGGTTGTGTTCAGTCTGAACTAATAGGAAAGTTAGCTCTTTCCAAACCTAAGCTGCCTTTTGTCCTTTCCTGAACAAGATCCCAGTTTTTTCCTCAGTGATACCCAGGAGCTGCCAGTAGAGGCTGCTGTAGTCCCTTGTGAAGAAGGACCTGGTCAACATGCACCCCACCTCGTCATTTCTTTATAGTCATTCTCCTCTCTACATGATGTCTTAATTTTCTTGAGGAGACTCCTGGTTTTGTTTTCAAATTACGTGGAGGGCTGCCTGGGATTCTTATCTCCTCTGAAATAAAAGTTTCCTCAACTTTCTACCTTGCAAGTAGCCTTCTGGTTTCCAATTAACCCCTCATTGTCTCCAACAGTAGAGGGATACCCGCTCTATTTTGTTGTAGACATTAGTTAACAATAACTAGCAACTTTTTACTGTCTACCCTTCATTGGACTGTTACACACTTGATCTGCATGGTCATATTTAATCTGTAAGACTGCAGGGTAGTTTTATGCCTTTATGGGTGAGGGCTCAGGATTAAGTATCTCCCCTAAAGTCATATAGTTTAGAAGTCTGAGATCAATGTACAACTTGAGTTCTAAGCCTAGGCTCTCAACTACTCATTTCTCACTGACTAGATTTTTTGTTTGTTTGGTTTTTTTGGAGGGGGTTTGGTCCTGGGGCTTGAACTCTGGACCTGGGTGCTGTTTCTGAGCTCTTCAGCTCAAAGCTACTGTTCTACTCCTTGAGCCACAGTACCACCTGCAGTTTTCTGGTGGTTAATTGGAGATAAGAGTTGGACAGACTTGTGCCTGACCTGGCTCTGAACTGCATTCCTCAGATCTCAGCCTTCTGAGTAGCTAGGATTATAGATGTGAGCCATTGGCACCCGGCTTCTGACTAGATTTTTTTTTTTTTTGCCAGTCCTGGGCTTGAGCTCAGGGCCTGAGCACTGTCCTTGGACTTTCTCAAGGCTAGAGCTCTACCACTTGAGCCTCAGCACCACTTCCAGCTTATTTTCCCCCTCCCTATATATGTGGTACCGAGGAATCGAACCTGAGTCTTTGTGCATGCTAGGCAAACACTCTACCACTAGGCTAAACTCCCAGCCCTCTGACTAGATTTTTTAAAGGCCTTAGACCCCAAAACCAAGGGCTTAGCTTCAGGTCACAGGCAGAACTGCATGCTCACTGCTGAATCCAGCAGTGGATTCTGGAGCTGTGGGGTATAAGCCTGCTAAGAGTATTAATAAAGACGGATTAGTGTCTACTTGTGTTCAGGACAGGATTGAACATTGGGGTTTTTGTTTTGTTTTGTTTTTGGTGGGTCATGGAGCTTGAACTTGGCCTGGGTGCTGTCCCTGAGTACTTTAGCTCAAGGCTATGGAGGGTTTTTTTTGTCCCCCCCCCCCAAAAAAAAAACCAAAACATACATTGGGTAGAAGGTGAAGTTTAGTATCATAGTATTACCGGTCCAGATGATTTCTTCAGTCTGAATGAAGGAAATAGTTGGTACCAGTTGCTGCCAGGAGGTGTCATTGCATCAGTCATGGAAAGGGCTATATAGATGGAAGTAATACCGTGAGTCAAACCACAGGACAGAAAATTGGAACAGAATTACATAACTCAAGGTCAGGAATTTCCTGTCCCACTCTCCATGGCCGACCGTCCTACTGAATATAAGCCCTGCCTTGATGTCAGAACTGAAAAGAGCCCTCACCACAAATATCAAGGGGGTCCTCATGTTCCTGGTGCTGTACTTGGTCCTATGTTTTACTGACTCAAGGTGGTTCCAGCCCACCTACTGCCCTCTTCCTCCCAGTAGGCAGCCAGAGTCAGATGTTTGCAGATCTCAGCCCAGAGAAGCCGACAGCTGTGATAGACTTCCTCATCAAAAAGCTGGGACCAGGGCTGGTGGATGCAGCCAGCTGACAACTGCCTTCTCGCCTTCTCAGTGGGGCTGGAGCTATCCCCCAAGGCAGCCTTGGCCCACCTGGACAAAGTCCCCCCCCCCCCCCACACACACACACTTAGGAAGCACTGGCCATCTTTGGTGGTCAACACCAACCCAATGTGAGTAAGCTTGATTGTGGGGCCGCTGCATCACCCCTCCTACATGCTGGTTGTGGCAGGCATATTGTGGTGGTCCAGTGTTCTATCATCGACCTGCCACACTGAAGGCTGAGTTTGTCCAGATATGGAGGCATTTGGAAGAGGTAGAGCTACCCAAGGCTCCAGCTTCCTGGCTTTTATCTTGAACTGCAGTGGCTCTACTTGGACATCTCTGGGTGTCTTTTCTGGTACCTTCTGCTCAGGGGAGTGACTACCCAGGTAGCCGTCCACCATGACACCTCAAGTCTTGGTCATTTTCTTCATCCTATGGGGCTGGAACTACTGCTGAATCATTCATCCCTAGACACTGCCCACTGACTGGCCAAAAGATCTTCCTGGGTCACTACTATGTAGACTTGGGCCAGTTGGTAGAGGCGTTTAAGGCTGGCCATCCAGTAGAGTCCCGAGTTATCCCAGGCCCTCTTACCCCTCAGTTCTCAGCCCAGGGTTCTTTGGTGGGAGCAATGTACTAGGGAACCTGGTGATATCCCCCTGCTGGCCATTTACCTTTGGCCATACGGTGTTGAGTGGCGCAGGGATTTTTTTCTTTTTTTTTTTTTTTGCCAGTCCTGGGCTTGAGCTCAGGGCCTGAGCACTGTCCTTAGACTTTCTCAAGGCTAGAGCTCTACCACTTGAGTCTCAACACCACTTCCGCCTTTTTTCTATATATGTGGTACTGAGGAATCAAACCTGGGTCTTTGTGCATGCTAGGCAAGCACTCTACCACTAGACCCAACTCCCGGCCCCGGCTTAAGGATTTTTGATATTTCATTCAAGGGTGAGTGTATAGCCTATGAAGTCAGTGTCTAGAAGTGCATATCTGTCTACATGCCAGTTCATCCAAGACAAATGACAACTAGTTATGAAGATAGTAACTATGGACTTGGCTGGCTCAGTGGAAGCTTGATGTGGAGAGGGGTGCTGTGATGGTGGATATCAGTCCAGTTGCTTCCAGGGGCTATATATTTGAGGAAGCCCAGGGACTACCACTTTGAAGGTACTACAGTTCTGTTGGGAGTCATTTCTTTGATGGTTTGGCCAGCTCAGCCCATGTGTCAGGTCTGTGTCATCTGTAGGCAAGTATGACTACGTTTGGGACTTTATGTTGTACCCAAGTGGGGCCCTTGAATGGTAGGTCCATGCTGTAGGATATACCATGCACAGCTGTCCTGAACAGAGGAGTGGAAAGCCGCCTCTTTGAGATCGCTGTGGGAGAACAAGTGCAGGAGCAGTGCACACACACCTTCCACGTCAAGGTGGACCTGGACTTTGCAGGTGAGTGCTCTGGGTGAGGACGGAAGGTTATGAGTGGAGTGGAGGGCAAGAAATTCCCCAGATCAAATGTCGGAAAGGGAAGATGGCATTCTGACCTCACAGTGGTTTCCACAGGTAGGAGCAAGGACTCTGGGTGTCTGGTCAAAGGTGAAAGGTTCTTAGGCCCAGTCCCCACTTACTAATCTCGGTACTGGCAGTAATTGTGAAACTAGTGTAAATATAATGGGTGCCTGGCTGTCAGCCTTGAATGACACTGGGGAAGTTGGCCTCGTCAAAATTGGGTGGAACTGAGCAATATATATTTTGTTTCTTGCTCACTACTAGTTCTGAGAGTGGGCAGTGGGGAGCAATCTGGTTCAAGAGTGTCCTGGCACAGTTGGACATGACTCTTGGGGAGGTAACTTCTGTTAAAGTACCCCATTCCTCCTTGAGAAGGGCTGTCCTGTCAATGCAACGAGCCCTCCAGCATTGAGACAGATGTGCAGTAGGCTTGCTGCAAGAATAGAAGGGGCTTTCATAAGTGGGGGTCAAGGCACAGAGCCGGTCCTGATACTGCCAACGATAGGAAACAAACCAATCAAAGTACAGACATATCTAGAAAGAACATTAGAAATCCACCAGATGGTCTCCATTTCACAGTTGGGGAAACCAAGGCAAGCCAGGGATAGATGGGGCAGGAAGTTCCTGCCTAGTGTAAAATGGCAGTGTAAGCATATTGTGAAAAATCTTAACCTTGAGCATGAAGACAATCACATGTGACCTGCAAGCACGTGGGCATGTGCTTGCAATTGTGGAGATGTTGAAGGCAGAAAACTAAAAATCACATGATTGGAATGATTATTTTAAGGAGACTGCTCTCTGACACATTTAGACTAGGACTTTTCCAATTGGAAGTTTCTTCAACATTTTTTGGCATTAAAGAGCCTTGTTTTTAGGAAGTCAAATCAAGTAACAGGGTGTAAGTGTTTGCATCTTGCTCTGCTGCTATGGGAACAGTGTGTCAGGTGACTTCTGACAGGTCACATTTTAAAGAGACTAAAACTCTTTAGTGACTTTGCAGGATGTGGGTCCATTAGAAGTCTATGATTGAAGACAATTGGCAGATGTAAATCTCATCTCTGAAAAGAGACTGTTGAGAAAGTGAAGTATCAGCTGGAATATGCAGACGGTGAAGGGAGATTAGGTTTTTCCAGTTAGCTTTCCCAAACAAGTCTACTGAGTAGAGCAATATCGGCTTTCTGTGATGATACATTTTATGTTTGCTGTGGCCATATACAGGAGCCTCTAGATTTATGTGGCTACTGAGTTCTTTGTTGTTTTGATTGCACTTTTGAGACTGGTTTTGCTATTGTAGCCCATACTGGCCTTGAACTTTGGATCTTCCTGCCTCTGCCTCTAGAGTGCTAGGATTACAGGCATGTATCACCCAATGCTGCAATACTGAGTGCTTTAAATGTAGCTTGCATAACTGAGGACCTGAATTTTTAAATCGCCACGTATGGGTATTGGATAAGACTCTATTGGACAAGGCTAATTGGAAGAGGATAGGCTAGCACCTATCCAGCTCCCCTCACTGGGTGTTCTCTGATGCCTTTCGTTAGGCTAGTGCCCCGTGGGCATCATAGGGCCAGCTGAGATTTTATTGGTGTGGATTTCCTCTCCCTTACTCTGAAGACATGGTGTTTAAACCGAGGGCTGTACTCCGGAGCCCAGAGCATCAGCTGCAGCACCCACAACAGACAGGCAGGTTCTGGAAATGACCTACAGCATTTTACTGGGAAAGCCCCTTTCCCTACCACCTTTACCTGGCCAGCAACCAGACGAATGCCTGGAGTCACCAACATGGATACCGAATCTGGATGCACAGCCCCCTAGATATACACACACCCATGGAAGGGGCCCTCAAGTGGAGGAGGTGAGGACGACCTTGGGTAGTGGCTCCCTCCCATCCCTTGAAGAGCTCGGCTCACTACTCCTTGGCTTAACATTCATCCCTGAGCCTTCCCTTAAATCCAAGTAGACATAGGGTAGAAAGTGGTTTTAAAGAATAAAATCTAAATGACAGGTTAGTAAAGGCTACTTGATGTTTTCCAAGACAGCCTACAATTCCTGGCCAGATACCAGGTTGTGGCGACCCAATGGAAGGAAGAACAGTCACATGGCAGCAGTATCCATTACTAGAATGACAAAGCCTTTGCTGACTTAATTCACACTGAGTCCCTCTTAAGAGAGGTTGGTAGCTCCAAGGACCAAAGGGAAAGATCCTGTATGCCTAGCATCTTGGTTACTCAGCCTCTGATCATACATGGGAGGGAACGGTTTCCAGTTCTCAGAGCTGGGGGGCCATGGGGTTGTCTGATGACCAATACAGGTGGCCCTAGGTAAGCTCTGGAACACTGCTCCCTCCCCCAAGTTGATTACACAGGCCACTTTGCATGCTTAGTAGATGAGGCTGGGCAGAGGCAGAAACCAGGCTGAGGCTAGAGGCTGAGACTTGAGCTTAAGGAAATGGTTTGGGTCTTATTTCCAGAGTCCTCCTCTTCCTGTAAGATCTGGTGACTTGGATTACACCCAGCTTCCTGCACATTCCCCATGCTGAGGATGGGGAACAAAGTTGCCTTCTTACTCCAACCCTACAACTTCTTTGATGAGGTGGCTCTCTCCATCTTCTCTTCAGGCAGCCTCTACTTTGGGAATGGTCAGAAGTTTAGGCTCTGCAATATCAGTCCTGTGGCATGCACCTCCTTCCCCACCCAGTCTAGACGCTTCTGTTCCAGACTTGCCCCCTTTCTCTTTCCAGGACTTCCTGAAAATGTGGAGGGGTTTGGGAGATGCCTCCTCTTCTACTTCCCTGTATTTCTGCCACATGTGCTCCCTAGGTTCCCACTTTCAATGCTCCTTAGGAACAGCCTCCTTTTGTTGGGTTTTGTTTTTTTTTTTTGGTTGGTCATGGGGCTTGGACTCTGGGCCTGGATGCTGACCTTGAGCAGTTCAGCTAAAGGCTACAGCCCTTCCCCTTGACCCCTGGAGCCACAGCACCACTTCCTGTTTTCTGGTGGTTAACTGGAGATAAGAGTCTCATGGATTTTATAGGATTCTAGTTCCCCAGTGGGCTTTGAGCCTTAATCCTCAGATCTCAGCCTCCTGAGTAGCTAGGGTTACAGGCATGAGACACCACGCCCAGCAAGTTCTGCTCATTTTTAAATTACAAATTTAAGCCACCTGCTGATGGCTCACACCTGTAATACTCCTATAAAATAGCCTATAAAACTCCTAGCTACTCAGAAGGCTGAGGACAGTACAAAGCCAACCAGGACAGAAAAGTCCCAAGAAGCTATGATCCCTAGTTAACTATTTAAAAAACAAGTTGGACTGGAGGTGTGGTTCAAATAGCAGAGTGCCAGCCTTGAGGCAAAAAGCTGAGATGAGATTACCAGGCTTGAGGTCAACTCCCAGGACAAATACACACATAAACACATTTTTTAAAATTATATATATATATTTTTGGGGGGGAGGGTTGGGTCTTCAGGCTTGAACTCTGGACCTGGACATTTTCCCTGAGCTCCTTTTTGCTCAAGGCTAGCATTCTACCACTTGAGCCACAGTGCCACTTCTGGTTTTTTTTGTTGTTGTTTTTTCTGATTAATTGGGAATAAGAGTCTCATAGACTTTCCTACCAGGGCTGGCTTTGAACCATGATCCTCGGATCTCAGCCTCCTGAGTAGCTAGGAGTACAGGCATGAGCCACTGGCTCACACAAAAATTCATAAAAATTTCCGGGCACGGTGGTTCATGCCTATAATCCTAGCTACTGTAATCATAGCTACACAGGAGGCTGAGATCTGAGGATCAAAGGTTCAAAGCCAGCCCAGGCACAAAAGCACCTGAGATTCGTATCTCCAATTAACCTCTAGAAAACAGGAGGTGGGGCTTGGCTCAGTGGTGGGGTGGTAGCCTTGAGCTGAAGAGGTTAGGGACAACGTCCAAGCCAAGTTCAAGCCCCATGACCCACAAAAGAAAATTATAAAAATGATGTTGAAATATTAAAAGTCATAAACCTACATCTCAAAAGTAGTTAGTGTTCACATTACAGAAGGCATTCTGTGAAGCCTGAACAAAATATAGCTAATTCAGACTTAGATCTCATCCTGCTAAAGACACAATGACTGGAAATGTGTCGACAACTCCCTCCTCTAAAACCTCCTGTAAGACTCCTCTCCAATCCTTTGTATGCATCGTGTGAAACATTAATCTTATGTTACCTAAAAACTAACATTCTATAGAAACTCAACTCAGTAAATTCCCAAACAAGCTGTGAATTGTGAGCTCTCATTAACAGAACTCAGGGAATAAAAGACAAGAAACTAGGTAGAAGTACCCAATCAGGAAGAGGCATATGGGCAACTTCCACCGCTTCCTGCCACAGTTGCTGACCTATCTTCTTGCCCACATACGTAGAAAAAAGCCGGAAGTGGTGCTGAGGCTCAAATGGTAGAGCTCTAGCTTTGAGAAAATCTAAGGACAGTGCTCAGGCCCTGAGCTCAAGCCCAGGACTGGCAAAAAAAAAAAAAAAAGACTCAAGTGCTTACATTGGATTTGGCTCCTTGGTGATCTTTGGGGACCTCAAATCTAGGCATTACAATTTCTTTATGTGCATACAAAAGGAATAGTTATGTAGTTGATAAAGAATTTCAAGTTCCTGGGCCAGGAGTTTGGCCTAGTGGTAGAGTGTTTGCCTAGCATGCACGAAGACCCAGGTTCAATTCTTTGGTATCACATACATAGAAAAAGCCAGATGTGGTGCTATGGCTCAAGTAGTAGAGCTCTAGCTTTGAGAAAACCCAAGGACAGTGCTCAGGCCCTGAGTTTAAAGTACCAGGACTGGCAAAAAAAATAATAATTTCAAGAGCTTATATTCTTTCTCTCCTTCCTTCCTTTCTTCCTTTCTTCCTTTCTTTCTTTCTTTCTTTCTTTCTTTCTTTCTTTCTTTCTTTCTTTTCTTTCTTTCTTTCTTTGTCTTGGCAGTCCTGGGGCTTGAACTCAGGGTCTGAGCACTGTCCTTGTGCATTGTCAAGGCTAGTGCTCTACCACTTGAGCCACAGCACCACTTCTGGATTTTTCTGTGTACGTGGTACCAAGTAATCCAACCCAGGGCTTCGTGTATGCTAGACAAGCGCTCTTACCTCTAGACCACACTCCTGGTCCCTGTATTCTATTTTGAAGTATCTAGAATTCCCATCGGGTTGGGGAGAGAAATATTAAGGACTCTAGCCAAGGAAATTAGTGCTAGAAAAAGAGATTGCAAGGTGGGGGAGGAGGGGAAGACCTGGCCAAGAAATGTTGCTTGGGAAACTAAAGGGGCTGGAGGGGGGCGTTCCTTGGGAAGAGAACAATAGTTCCTAGTTATAGGAAAAATAACATCTGGCCCAGGGAAAGTAGGGGGGAGGGGTGCTGGGGATAAAGTTGGGCTGATGGGCTCAGATGCTGTTTAAACAGACCCAACTGCTAGCTGATGTGCATTTCCATATACAGACTGGCTGCTTCCCTTCCCCCAACCCCAGCTCTCCCTAACTCCAACCCTGACCCAGAGAGCAGAGCTTGATTTGGAACCTGGAGGACAAAGCCATGTAAGGTCTGAGGAAATCTCTGTGGAGGACTCAGACCCGCCTCCTAATGCTGAATCCCTCCCCTGGCTGAATCCTCCCAGCTCCTTTCCACCCTCAGCATACGCTCCAATCCACAGGGAACCTCAGCCAGACTCTCAGAGCCCAGATAACAGCAGGCAAGAAGGCCTTCTCATCCTGCCTTGAAAATAGATAGCTTTACCCTGGTAGGATTTCGCCCCTTCTAAAAGGAACAATGACCCAGAAGGCTACCTTGGTGCTCCTTGCTCTTGCTGTCATCACCATCTTTGCTTTAGTTTGTGTCCTGCTAGCCAGCAAAAGTGGAGCTGTGGGGGAAGCTAGTCAGCCTTCTCATTGCCCCTCGGTATCCCCCAGTGGTCAGCCTTGGAAACACTCCAGCCAGAGCCAGATGTTTGCAGACCTCAGCCCACAGGAGCTGACAGCTGTGATGGACTTTCTCACCAAAAAGCTGGGATCAGGCCTAGTGGATGTAACCAAGGCTCTGCCCTCCGACAACTGTATCTTCTCAGTGGAGCTGAAGCTGCCCCCCAAGGCTGCAGCCTTGGCTTACCTGGACAGAGGGGGACCACCACCTGCTCGAGAAGCACTGGCCATCGTCTTCTTTGGTGGACAACCTCAGCCCAATGTGAGTGAGCTGGTTGTGGGGCCCCTGCCTCACCCTTCCTACCTGCGGGATGTGACTGTGGAGCGTTACGGAGGCCCAATACCCTATTACAGACGCCCTGTGCTGGCCAGGGAGTACATGGACATACAGCAGATGATCTTTGACAAAGAGCTGCCCAAGGCTACAGGGCTCCTCCATCACTGTTGCTTCTACAAATTCCAGGGCCGAAACTTGGTGACAATGACCACAGCCCCCCGTGGATTGCAATCAGGGGACAGAACCACCTGGTTTGGACTCTACTACAACCTCTCAGGAGCTGGGTTTTATGTGCACCCTGTGGGGCTGGAGCTGCTGGTAGACCATAAGGCCCTGGACCCTGCCCACTGGACCATCCGGAAGGTGTTCTATCAAGGCCGCTACTATGACAGCCTGACCCACCTGGAGGAGCAGTTTGAGGCAGGCCTGGTGAATGTGGTGCTGGTCCCAGACAATGGCACAGGTGGGTCCTGGTCCTTGAAGTCCCCGGTAGCTCCTGGTGCAGCTCCTCCTCTGCAGTTCCATCCCCAAGGTCCTCGCTTCAGTGTGCAGGGGAGTCAAGTGGCCTCTTCACTGTGGACTTTCTCCTTTGGCTTGGGAGCTTTCAGTGGTCCGAGGATCTTTGATATACGGTTCCAAGGGGAGAGAGTGGCTTATGAAGTGAGTGTCCAGGAGGCCTTGGCGGTGTATGGTGGGAATTCCCCAGCAGCAATGCTGACTCGCTACATTGATGGTAATTTTGGCATGGGCAAGTATTCCACGCCGCTGACCCGTGGGGTCGACTGCCCCTACCTGGCCACCTACATAGACTGGCACTTCCTTTTGGAGTCCCAGACCCCCAAAACACTACGGGATGCCTTTTGTGTGTTTGAACAGAACCAGGGTCTTCCCCTGCGGCGACACCACTCAGATTTCTACTCCTACTACTTTGGGGGCCTCGCAGAGACTGTGTTAGTTGTCAGATCTGTTTCCACCTTGCTCAACTATGATTACGTGTGGGATATGATCTTCCATCCCAATGGAGCCATGGAAGTCAAGGTCCATGCCACGGGCTACATCAGCTCAGCGTTCTTTTTTGGTGCTGCTCAAAAGTATGGGAACCGAGTTGGGGAGCACACGTTGGGCACAGTTCACACCCACAGTGCCCACTTCAAGGTGGATCTGGATGTGGCAGGTAAGACATCCTGATAAGGGACAAGGGTTTTACAAAGTCATTGCTTTGCTTTGGGTTTCATGTAGGTTCTTCAGGAACAAAAGATGTGAATTTTTTTCATGTTTTCCTGTTGGCTGGATGAGAAAGTAATTGGCTACAGAGTTTCATTTGGGTTTTAGCTCACTGGTTGTGTGTACACTTGCCAGATTTTATCCATACAACTTCACATAAAAAAAATCACGGAAGGGGCTAGGTTCAGGAAGAAGGATCTGGATTAACAGGGTTCACATGGTCATCTTCTCTCTGTTCTTTTATGTGAGCCCCACTTCAGGAATACAGTCATTTATCCTCCAGCTCAGTTCTCTATATCTGGCCTATAATGCTGGGCCGTGGAAGGATCTCTTTGCATTCTGCCAAATCTTTGTTATATATAGGCCAGTTATGGGAAAACTCGGGTTATGCATTTCCTTGAGAGATGGGAGCTTTTTCCTCCTTGATTTTCCATTTCTGTCTAGGAAACATTCGCTTTAGTGCAAGGGGTAAAATGGACTGGGTAGAAGATTTCAGATAGTCTCTGGTGTGCTGGGTCATGAAGAGAGCCAAGGCAGCCACGATTTTCTGCAAATTTGTATCTTTGTCAATTTCCTTTCCCATGTGAGTCATCACCAGATGCATTTCTTCTGTCTCTGAAATACCTCAGAATTCTCACTGGGTCACACTGCCTGTTACCTGGAAAGGTGTCATGAATTTCATGCTGTCTACACTCACAATGTTCTCAGATCTAGGGTCCACTCCTGTGCCCCAAGACTGCTACCATCCATGCCAGTCTGCTACTCACGCTGGCCTCACTTTCCCCAGCACCAGAAAGACTACAGGACCCTTCCCAGAACAGCCACAGCCTTCCCTGCAGACCATCCCCTGGGTGCCGCCATAGGAGCGCTCTTTTCTTCCCTGTCCATGGGCGAAAAGTGTGTAAGGTACCATCAGGCTGTTAGCTTAGGCTTTGCTCCTGCCTGGCTTGTGTCTGTGTCCTTTTTTGATGATATCATTGAAGGTCAAGAAGAAAAGGTACCCCCGAGGGTCCTTTTCCTGCCTAAATCTGGATTTCTAGAACCCAGATCCTACCTCACTCATGTCCCAAACCACTGCATGCCGACAGTGGTTTGCTTGTCTCTGTACCCATACCTAGGAGGGAAGGAGGGTGTTTCATTTAGCTCTGTCTTTGAAGTAAAGCTCAGTCTTCTCAGCTAAAGAAAGTTGAACGAGCTGGTGCCAGTGGCTCATACCTGTAACTCTAGCTACTCAAGAAACTGAGTTCTAAGGATGACAGTTCGAAGCTAGACCAGTCAGGAAAGTAGCCAAGCCCTGAGTTCAAGTCCCACCACTGACAATAACAAAGTTGAAAGGAAAAATAAGTAATACGTCTGAAGAAACTTTTTTTTTTTTCAGTTGTGGGGCTTGGATTCTGGGCCTGGTCACTGTCACTGAGAACTCGTCATGTCAAGGTTACTGCCCTACCCCTTAAGCCACAGCACCACTTCTGGTTTTCTGATGATTAATTGGAGATAAGAGTCTCCTGGTCTTTAGTGCATGGGCTGGCTTGGAACCGTGATCCTCAGATCTCACCCTCCTGAGTAGCTAGGATTACAGGCATGAGCCACTGCACCCAGCTTGAGGAAACATTTTTTGTTTGTTTGTTTCGCCAGTCCTGGGGCTTGAATTCATAGGCTGAGCACTGTTTTCTCTCCCACTTGAGCCATGGCACCACTTCCAGCCTTTTCTATATATATGGTAATGAGGAATTGAACCCGGGTCTTCGTGCACACTGGGCAAGCACTCTACCACCAGGCCAAACTTCCGGCCCTGAAGAAACATTTTAATTTATAGGTCAACAGCTTTGGCTGAAGATGTAGAGATATTTTGGGGGTGAGAGAAGAGAAGGGAACCCAACCGTACTCAATTCTTGGTTGGTTTTTAGCTGCCATTCTGAAGCCAGGAAAGGCCAATGTTGATTGTATGACCAGCTCTCATTCACCTCACGCAGGACTAGAGAACTGGGTCTGGGCAGAGGACATGGCTTTTGTTCCCACGGCTGTGCCCTGGAATCCTGAGTATCAAATACAGAGAATGCAGGTGACCCGGAAGCGGCTGGAGACAGAGGAGCAGGCTGCTTTTGCCATAGGAGGTGCCATCCCCCGTTACGTGTACCTGGCTAGCAATCACAGCAACAAGTGGGGTCACCCACGGGGCTACCGCATCCAAGTGCTCAGCTTTGCTGGGGAACCACTGCCCCAGGAGAGCTCCATGGAGAGAGCCTTCAGCTGGGGGAGGTAAGTATGTGTGTGTGTGTAGGGGGGCTCTCACAATGAGCATGGAGAGAGGGAGGGTTGGAGGGACACTGGAAATAGCATAAAATTGTACTTAAACCTGGGTACTGGTAGCTCACACCTATAATCCTTGCTACTCGGATGACTGAGATTTGAGAATCCTGGCTGGAAACCAATACTGGGCAAACAAGTCCATGAGAGTCTTATCTTCAATTAACCAGCAAAAAGCAGAAGTGCCCAAGTGCTAGAGTATTAGACTTGAGCAATAGCAGGGGTCGACAGGGAGACACAACAGCCCCGCCCCCCCCTTCTGGTAGCCTCTGATACCACAGCCCCTAGTTGCTGTATGAGCGCACGTGGAAGCTGAGATGGGAGCACGCAGCTCCCTTTCCTCATCATTCATAATGAGGTGGCAGGACATGGATCCTGACCATGAGGATCTAAGCAGTACCCCCGTAGGTACCAGCTGGCTGTGACCAAGCGCAAAGAGGAGGAGCCCAGTAGCACCATTATCTACCATCAGAATGACCCTTGGACTCCTACCATGAATTTTGCTGACTTCATCAACAATGAGACCATTGCAGGCGAGGTGAGTTGCTATGGGAATGAGGGGAAGACCAGCGTGAACTTTGCCTTCTCTAAGGAGGGCTCTTGAAAATTGTCTCATTTCCTTGGGGGTAAAGCTGATGTGGTCTGTCCCTTAACTGACCTAGTCTATATTACTTATACCTTTCCTGAGCTAGGAAGTCACATGTAAATTCTGGGTAAGGAACAAGACTGTTCTCATGACCCTTAGAGTCCAAAAAGTCCCATTTTGTGCCCTTTCCAGGCTGGAGGACTCAAGGATTGGAAGTTACCAGGAAAGATCACAACTCCTAATCCAAAGCTTCTCCCATCCTGACCTTGACCATGGAAGGGCATGTTTCTTCCTGTCAGTCCACTTCTATATACCAAACCCTGATTTTCCTTCCTTCATTCTTTTTCCCTTATTGTTTGCCAACTCTTGGAGAAGTAGGAAAAGAGATGCTGAAGGCTTAGGAGTGCCACCACGGCGGTGGTAGGTAGAAAGCAGTGGGATAGGCAATGTAAGAGATGGAACAGTGAAGGCCAGGCTTAGAGTGACAGGTGTTCTTCTCAACATGAAATATACTCTCTATGCTTTGAGTTCTGAGCAAGAAAGGGAAAAGCAAGTATTTAAAGACTCAAGATTCATAGGCCGGTAAGTTGTGTTCTCTACAAGGCCATTGTGGAGGCCGGGTACGTTCCTAGCACAACCTGACTTCACGATCCTCTTTCTTCTTCTCCCCTCATAAGGACTTGGTGGCCTGGGTGACCGCTGGATTTCTGCACATCCCCCATGCAGAGGATATTCCCAACACAGTGACTGTGGGGAATGGAGTGGGTTTCTTTCTCCGGCCCTACAACTTCTTTGATGAGGATCCTTCCTTCTCCTCTGCTGATGCCATCTATTTCCAGAAAGACCAGGATGCGGAGGCCTGTGAGGTCAACCCCCTGGCTTGCCTGCCCCAGACTGCTGCTTGTGGTGGCCCCAGCCTCCCTGCCTTCTCCCACGGGGGCTTCTCTCCCAAGTAGGTGGTCCCTGGCATGGGCAATCTGTCCAGGATTCCTAGGGCCAGAGTGGTAGTCATATGGGCTAGGCACTGGGTTGGACAGCCAGAATCCCGCTTCTCTTTTCCCACACATGTCATGTCTACTGCAAGGTCATCTCTCTTTGGCTGTTCTCTTTTGCCTCTCCCAACTTTCTAAGGATCTCTTGAGTCTATGATTCTTGACATATGAACACATGCCTCTGTTGACCCCAGCTATGCTGAGTTCCTGTCTAGGGAAAAGAGAAATGGCCCAACCAGGAAGCTGGAGTGATGGCTGTGCTTTTATTTCCCTGTTTTCTAAAAATATTAGGCCATCTCTCAGAACTTTGCAATAGGGACCATTTCCTAGAGACCCCAGGTCAAGGTTATTATCATTCTTACATATCTACAAATGAGCTGGAAGAAGTCTTGACACGCACACATTTCCTTCTCTGCAAGTCTCCTCCTTCTTGCCTTCTTCCATTTTGCCTACTCCTACATTCTGGAATTTACTTCCAATACCTAGCATTCCCCCAAGTCCTCATCTGAACTTCAGTCTCTTCTCCTGGTCCTGAGCCGATGGAAATGTAAAAGATACAATAGGATCTAGGCGCCAGTGAAACTCTTATAAACTACTCAAAAAAAGCCAAGTGGTAGAGCGTTCACCTTGAACAAAGAGGTTCAGGGACAGTGACAAGCCCTGAGTTCAAGCCCCAGGACCGGCAAAAATAAACAAGCAAAAACCAATAGGGACACCTATTGTATGGTCAATGTGTCCCTTGCATCTGTCACATAGGAGTAGTTGCTTCTATCCTGTCCTGAACAGGGTGTGTTTATCCATTCTGCCTGCCTTAATTCACTCCCTTGAGGAAAATAGAGACAACAAGAATTCAAGTTAGCATTGCAGTTGATTTTGGGATAACAGGACCATAAGTAATGATCATTTTTAAACCCAAGGTTGTATTTGGCTTATGGTCTCTGTGTGCTGAAACAATCTGATTGGAGAGCTAGGGAGGGTATCAAGGCCAAGTTTCAGTGGTAAAAAGCAGAAAATACTGGGAACTCCACCTCCAAGCCGGGACTGTCCAATCCCATGCGCACATGCAAATGAGCCCGGGTCTCTGGTGAAGGAAGGGTGTCTGATGGGACTTTCTTCACCACTGTTTTGCCTTCCTTCCTTTGGACTTGAGATGGGTACAAAGAAGTATCAAGGAATTGGAAACAGTAGACCATGTCCTTCCCTAGGGGATTGGTCAAATCTGTTCTGTCACAACCTTACAATGCAATTATTATAAAGCTTAAAAAATGCAATTATTATAAAGCTTAAAAAATATTGTAAGCCTTTAAATCCTCTTGCAGTGAAAAAAAGGGAAGGTATAGAAACGTGTATAAGAAACTTCCCATTTGTGTTTTGGAAAGGAGGAGAATATAAGTATACGGTTGTTTAGCTATGCATATGTAGAAGAAATGGGTAACACTGATTTTCTCTGGGGAAGGGGTCAAATGAGGGAGGGAACGTAGGATGATCTACCTTACTGTACATTTTGAATTTTAAACCATGTGACTGTATTACATAGTAAAAATAAATAATAAATTGGTCCAAACAAGAGTTGACTTTTTTTTTAATTAACATGCTTTTTGGGAACAGATGGATATGAAGGAGGAATATGAAATAAAGTGGGCTGAAGGTGGGGCCGGAGACTAAGTTCTCAAGTTCTTGAGACCCAGAGATGTGAATGTGGTCTCCACTACTTCCTTTATTTTGTTGTTTTGGTTTTTCTTTTTTTCTTTCTCTCTCTCTCTCTTTCTTTCTTTCTCTCCTTCCTTCCTTCCTTCCTTCCTTCCTTCCTTCCTTCCTCCCTCCCTCCCTCCCTCCCTTCCTTCCTTCCTTCCTTCCTTCCTCCCTTCCTTTGTGAGGCTTGAACTCTAGGCCTGGGCATTGTCTCTGAGCTGGCTCAAGGCTACCTGTTTTCTAGAAGCTAGTTGAAGAGTCTCCGGTCCTTTTGTGCCCCAGCTGGCTTTGAACCTTGATCCTCAACTCTCAGCCTCCTGAGTAGCTAGGATTACAGGCGTGAGCCACTGTGCCCGGCCACCCTACCTCTTGAGCCACAGGGCCACTTCCAGTGTTTGGGTGGTTCATTGGAGATAAGAGTCTCATGGACTTTAGTGCCCTAGCTGAACTTTGATCCTCAGATCTCAGTTTCCCAAGTAGCTAGGATTACAGGCGTGAGCCACCAGCCGGACTCTTTTTGTTGTTGTTGATCAGGAGGATTGAACTTGGAGCCTGGGCACTGTCCCTGAGTCTCTCTGTGCTCAAGGCTAGCACAGTGCCACTTCTGGATTTTTTATGAGTAGTTGGAGATAAGAGTCTCACAGAGGCTGCGAGTTTGACCTAGTGGAAGAGTGCTTGCCTAGCATGCATGAAGACCTGGGTTTGATTCCTTGATACCACATACATAGAAAAAAGCCAGAAGCGGTGCTGTGGCTCAAGTGGTAGGGCTGTAGCCTTGAGAAAGCCCAAAGACAGTGCTCAGGCTCTGAGTTCAACCCCCAGGACTGGCAAACAAAAAGAGTCTCACAGACTTTCCTGCCATGATGGTCTTTGAACCATGATCCTCAGCTATCAGGCTTCTGAGTAGCTAGGATTACAGGTGTGATCCACCAGCACCTGGCTCTCCTCTGCCTTATTTTAGGAAAACTCAAATTCTAGTTGACCACACACTACCCCCCTCCTCTCTCTCTCTCTCTCTCTCTCTCTCTCTCTCTCTCTCTCTCTCTCTCTCTCTCTCTCTCTCTCTCTCTCTCTCTCTCCCTCTCTCTCTCTCTCTTTTCAGGTCAGGGACTGGGTGTTGTCCCTGAGCTCTTCAGCTCAAGGCTACCACCCTACCCTTGAGTCAAGCCACACTTCCCATTTTCTAAAGGTTAATTGGAGATAAGAGTCTCAAATCCTTTTGTGCCTCGGCTGGCTTTGAACCTTGATCTTCTGATCTCAGCCTCCCAAGTACTGGCTTCACTCTGTCTCTCTTAAAGGAGTGGTCAATAAGAGACCTGCAGGAGGGGAGGTTCTGTTGGATGCATCCCCTTATAGGCCTGGAGGTGAAGTTCCAGGAAGAGTCAACTTATAACATATTCTACATCTCAGGTGCAACATGTTCTGCATCTCAAGTACTACAGAACCTTCCACTACCTTCTGTCTACCTCTGTCTGTCTTGCTCCAAGCTCAGGTCCTCCCTGAGGTCAATGGAATAATGGAAGGGAAGAGTCAGCAGGTGGAAGGAAATCAAGTTCCAAAGAATAGAAAGACTTCAGTAAGGAGCAGGGACAGCATCTGCTGGCTTTATTTATAATGTGGCCGGGGCAGAAGCAAGGAAGGCAAGAAAGCATGGAGGACAGGAGACGCTGAGATGCCATAGAGGGATGAAAGGGATGTGTGCCCATATTTTTATTCACTTGCATTAATTATTCAAGGAGGATCTCCTTGTTACACTCCCATATATGTTTATAATCTATTTCAGTCAGTCTTACTCCTTCTATCACTTTTCCTCCTCCCTTTCCCAAACCATTCAACAGATTTTACTGTTCTGTGTTCATAGTTACAATTTATTTCAACTATATTCAACATCTTTATCTTCCTTATTAGCCCAGCCCCCTCCCACTGGTACTCACCTCCCAACATTGCCTGTTTTTCCTCTCTGCCTTCCTGTCTCCCTACAAATCTCATTGAGGTTCTTAGGCTGTTTTTATAGAGACTTGCATAGTATTTCAATTATTTGCCCTCTAAATTTTTTTCTTTTCCCTATGTCCTCCTTTGTGGTCCTCTAGTTAAATTTGTGTTCTGTGGTCATCTACACACATACACACACACACATATATATATATATATTTATGTATATATATATATATATGGTCCTATATGTCTATGAACATATGTGTCTTGTAGGTCTAGCTCTAGCTTCCACATAGGAGTGAAAACTTACATTTTTTTGAGCTTGTCATGTTTCACTCAACCAGATATCCTCTAATTGCATGCATTTCCCTACAAATGATTTTATTTTTCTTTTCTTTTTTTTTTGGGGGGGGGGCGGCAATCCTGAGCTTGAGCACAGGGCCTGAGCACTGTCCTTGGACTTTCTCAAGGCTAGAGCTCTACCACTTGAGCCTCAGCACCACTTCTGGCTTTTTTCAAGGAATCAAACCCGGTTCTTCGTGCATGCGAGGCAAGCACTCTACCAATAGACCAAAACTCCCGGCCCCTGATTTCATTTTTCCTTATATCCATGTAATGTTTCACAGTATATATGTAGACCTCACATATCCATTACTCAATCATTGCTACCACCTTGACTCATCCCATTATTTGACTATTGTGAAAAGAGCTATGGTAAACAGCCTTATGGCAGACATCTCTTTGAAACATAAGTCAGAGTGGACTGTGACCTGCCAGCTGCACTGGGTCAATGTCCTTGGCCCAGTCCTCAGCGTTGTGGGCTGGGGTGGGTTCTGGCTCTTGGGATAACTTCATCTTTACAAGTATAGAAAGGTTGTGGCTGAAATATAATCTAGTGGGGGAAGAGAGTCCCATCTTTGGAATCATTCTCCCACGACCTTCCCCTTTCAACAAGTTGTTAGGCTCATCAGCATGATGATTAAGTAAGATGAAAAGCTATGGGAGCAGTCAACGTAAAAGAGAGAAGCTTAGAGAAAGTGGAGATGGTGGCTCTTTTGGAAAGTGCAGGTTGATCACAGGTCTTGGAGCACCTCCGATTTCCCCTCTAGGGGCCGCTGGTGATTTCCCCTACAGGGAGCAGCTTGGACCCCCTCCTTGGTATCATGGCTCAGGACAAAGACACATGAGCCAGCTGCTTCTTCTGTGTTTTCCACCGAGAGCTGGACGTGACTTCCCCGTTCTCTGTGTGTGTGCATTCATTCACCTGTCTGCGACCTTGAACTCAGGGTCTGGACACTGTCCCTGAGCACTTTTGCTCTAGGCTAGCATTCCACCATTTGAGCCACAGCTCCACTCCAGTCTTCTTAATGCTTCACTGGAGATGAGGGTCTCATGGACTTTCCTGCCTGGGCTGGCTTTGAATCATGATCCTCAGATCTCAGCTTGACAGGAGGATGTCAAGACTACCAATCTTAAATGAAGAGGCTAAGGAACAGGAAGGAAGGAAGGAAGGAAGGAAGGAAGGAAGGAAGGAAGGAAGGAAGGAAGGAAGGAAGGAAGGAAGGAAAAAATTCAGTTAACAGAGATGGGAGAAGGTAAAGTTCATCATCAGCCTTGGAAGTGGGAGAATGGTTCCATTTGGAGGGTAGTGAAGGAAGAGTCTCTAGGCAGAGTGGCTTCCCTTCTTCATGCCTTCTGCCAGCTGTTATCTCCAAATCCCACCCCTCTACCTACAGACACCTCACCTCTGTCCCTGAATGTGTTGTTTGACTTGGAATTGAAAAGATGTTATCCCTGGAGGTCACTCCAAGTCTAGGTTCCTGTCTGCGCTCCATCCCCTGTGCACAGTCTGACCCCTGTGGCTCCACCCCTTTGCCCTCAGGCTTCTTATTTTTTCCTTTCACATCGCTCTCTTGCTCATTCACAGACCAGGGCCCTCCGGAGGGTAAGCAGAGGAAGCATCCTGCACCCAGCTCCTGTTTAGCCTTTGGCATTTCCATTTCCCATCTGCATAGACTCAGAGCCTGGAGATGGCACGAGCTATAGCTGTGGGTGCCTTTATTCTCACCGAGTTAGTGTTCCGGTGACAGGCACGGTTGAAGGTGAGGCTGAGAGGAGGAAATCCACAGACAGGGAATGTCAACCTGACCTATCTCCTCATGGTCCCTGCATTCCTCCCAGTGGAAAGCCTTGGAAACACTCCAGCCAGAGCCAGATGTTTGCAGACCTCAGCCCACAGGAGCTGACAGCTGTGATGGACTTCCTCACCCGGGAATTGGGGCTAGGGCTGGTGGATGGACCCCAGGCTCTGCCCTCCGACAACTGTATCTTCTCAGTGGAGCTGAAGCTGCCCCACCAAGGCTGCAGCCTCGGCTTACCTGGACAGAGGGGGACCACCACCTGCTCGAGAAGCACTGGCCATCGTCTTCTTTGGTGGACAACCTCAGCCCAATGTGAGTGAGCTGGTTGTGGGGCCCCTGCCTCACCCTTCCTACATGCGGGATGTGACTGTGGAGCGTTACGGAGGCCCAATACCCTATTACAGACGCCCTGTGCTGGCCAGGGAGTACATGAACATACAGCAGATGATCTTTGACAAAGAGCTGCCCAAGGCTACAGGGCTCCTCCATCACTGTTGCTTCTACAAATTCCAGGGCCGAAACTTGGTGACAATGACCACAGCCCCCCGTGGACTGCAATCAGGGGACAGAACCACCTGGTTTGGACTCTACTACAACCTCTCAGGAGCTGGGTTTTATGTGCACCCTGTGGGGCTGGAGCTGCTGGTAGACCATAAGGCCCTGGACCCTGCCCACTGGACCATCCAGAAGGTGTTCTATCAAGGCCGCTACTATGACAGCCTGACCCACCTGGAGGAGCAGTTTGAGGCAGGCCTGGTGAATGTGGTGCTGGTCCCAGACAATGGCACAGGTGGGTCCTGGTCCTTGAAGTCCCCGGTAGCTCCTGGTGCAGCTCCTCCTCTGCAGTTCCATCCCCAAGGTCCTCGCTTCAGTGTGCAGGGGAGTCAAGTGGCCTCTTCACTGTGGACTTTCTCCTTTGGCTTGGGAGCTTTCAGTGGTCCGAGGATCTTTGATATACGGTTCCAAGGGGAGAGAGTGGCTTATGAAGTGAGCGTCCAGGAGGCCTTGGCGGTGTATGGTGGGAATTCCCCCATTGCTCTACAAACCCGGTACATAGATGGTGCCTTTGGCTTAGGCCACTTTTCAACCCCCTTAACTCATGGGGTCGACTGCCCCTACCAGGCCACCTACGTAGACTGGCACTTCCTTTTGGAGTCCCAGACCCCCTTTTGTGTGTTTGAACAGAACCAGGGTCTTCCCCTGCGGCGACACCACTCAGATTTCCACTCCTACTACTTTGGGGGCCTCGCAGAGACTGTGTTAGTTGTCAGATCTGTTTCCACCTTGCTCAACTATGATTACGTGTGGGATATGATCTTCCATCCCAATGGAGCCATGGAAGTCAAGGTCCACGCCACGGGCTACATCAGCTCAGCGTTCTTTTTTGGTGCTGCCCAAAAGTATGGGAACCGAGTTGGGGAGCACACGTTGGGCACAGTTCACACCCACAGTGCCCACTTCAAGGTGGATCTGGATGTGGCAGGTAAGACATCGTGACGGGCAGGGAATCACAGCATGCTCCTTGTCCTGCTTTTTATCTGAAACATTAAAAACACAAAAGCAGAGACTGGGAGTTTGGCCTAGTGGTTAAAGTGCTTGCCTAGCAAGCACGAAGACCTGGGTTTGATTCCTCAGTACCACATACATAGAAAAAAGCTGGAAGTGGTGCTGAGGCTTAAGTGGTAGAGCTCTCGCCTTGAGAAAGCCCAAGGACAGTGCTCAGGCCCTGAGCTCAAGCCCAGGAGTGGCAAAAAAAAAAAAAACCCACAGAAGCATATGATGTGACTATGCAAGCTGTAACTTGGGTACCTGTAGCTCCTGCCTGGAATTGTAGCTACTTGGGAAGCCAAGATAAGGAGTAGAGTGATTTGAAGCTAGTCTTGGCAGAAAAGTTCTTGAGTCCCCATCTCAAGTCAAGAGTAAGGCATAGTGGTACATGGTTGTCATTTTATGTCACAACCTGTGGCTTCTGGACACAAGACAGTAATGGACACTGGACTGTGCAACTGAGGTTTGGGGCACCAGGGGCCTGAAGTCTCCCTCCAGCTTCAGGTGGGTCCAATTTTACAAAGTAGTTATAGATGAGGGTGCAGGAGCTCATGTACAGAAAGTGATATCCTTGAAGCCAAAAGCACCAATCATGTGGTATAATCCTACTCAAGTGATAAATAAATTCTTCATCTTAAGAAGTAGGTATAAGCAGTATATGACTTACAGTTAGTGTAGACTTTTATCTATCCCCAAGTTCCTAGAAAGTTTGGTTGGAATTAGCTCACACTGGATAGATATCTGAATTCCCTTCAGACCAGGACTGATTGAGCATTTAGGGAAACTCTCATGGTTCTGAGTTTCCTTCCAGGTCTCATCAAATCACCTTTTGGGAGCTCTCACTATTCTAGATACCTGGGAGGCTAAGATTCAGAAGACTGAGGTTTCAGGCTAGCACAGAAAAGTCCATAAGATTCCATTTCAGTAGAAGAAGCAGAGCGTGGTCACATGCAAGTACAATCCCAGCTATAAAGAAAAGCCAAAGCTGGGAGCCTGTGGCTCGCGCCTGTAATTCTATCCATTCAGAAGTCTGAGATCTGAGGATCACAGTTCAAAGCCAGCCTTGGCCTGAAAATTTGTGAGACTGTTATCTCCAATTAACTACCAGTAAACTGGAAGTGGCACTGTGGCTCAAATGGTAGAGTACTAGCCTTGAGCTGAAGAGCTCAGAGACAGCACCCAAGTCCAGAGTTCAAGACCCATGACCGATTAAAAGAAAAAGAAAAGAAAAAAAAAAGAAAGAAAGGAAGGAAAGAAAAGCCTAAAATAGAAGAATCATAAACCAGAGAGCCTGGCAGGAACTCACACCCTATTTCAAAAGTAATTACTGTTTCTGTCCATCAGTGGCGCACACCTGTAATTCTAGCCATGTAGGAGACTTAAATCTAAGAATTGTGGTTTGAAACCAGCACAGGCAGGAAAGTCTGTGAGACTCTTATCTCTGATTAACCATCAGCAAAAGTGCTCTGAGCAAAAGTGCTCAGAGGCAGTGCCCAGGCCCTGAATGCACGCCCCAGGACTGGCGCGTGGGCACACACACACACACACACACACACACACACACACACACACACACACATTACTAGAAATGCCATAAGGGAGAAAGGCTTTCTCCAAATCTTTGGAGAGAGGATGATCTTGCAGAGACAGAAGAGAAGGGAGAGACATACTCATGCCAGGCTGGGGCAGAGGCCATACAGGGACAGTGTGGCTGCTTGACTATCTCTCTCATTCACCTCACGCAGGACTAGAGAACTGGGTCTGGGCAGAGGACATGGCTTTTGTTCCCACGGCTGTGCCCTGGAATCCTGAGTATCAAATACAGAGAATGCAGGTGACCCGGAAGCGGCTGGAGACAGAGGAGCAGGCTGCTTTTGCCATAGGAGGTGCCATCCCCCGTTACGTGTACCTGGCTAGCAATCACAGCAACAAGTGGGGTCACCCACGGGGCTACCGCATCCAAGTGCTCAGCTTTGCTGGGGAACCACTGCCCCAGGAGAGCTCCATGGAGAGAGCCTTCAGCTGGGGGAGGTGAGTGAGGGGCTGTCCCAGAGTGCTGGAAAGTGGACTTAACAAAAATCTCCATGTTTCTCTAGACCCCATGGGTCATGCATACCCATACATCTTCTGTATTTTTTTTTTTTGCCAGTCCCGGGCTTATGCTCAGGGCCTAAGCACTGTCCTTGGACTTTCTCAAGGCTAGAGCTCTACCACTTCAGCCTCAGCACCACTTCTGGCTTTTTTCTATGTATGTGGTACTAAGGAATCGAACCCGGCTCTTGGTGCATGCGAGGCAAGCACTCTACCACTAGGCTCTTGGTGCATGCGAGGCAAGCACTCTACCACTAGGCCAAACTCTCAGCCCCATATTCTGTCTTTTTACTTTTTGGTGATATTAGGTTCAAACTCAGGGAATGTGCTTACCGGGCAGGTGCTTTACCACTTGAACTGTGCCTCTGGCCCTTTTCGCTCTTGTTATTTTTGAGATAGAGTCTCACATTTTGCCTGAACCTACTGGTCTGTGATCCTAATTGTGTTTCCGATGTGTCCAGGATGATGCTAGCCACTGTGCCCAGCTTTTTATTAATTGAGATGGTGTCTTCTGAAGTTTTTTGCCAGAGCTGGCCTTCATGTGAGGTCTTCTCAATTTCCCCCTTCTAAGGATCCTAGGATAATAGGCATGAGCTACCATGCCCAGCCTCTTCATTTTATTTATTTATTATTTATTTATTTGCTGGTCCTGGAGCTTGAACCCAGGGCTTGGGTGCTAGTCTTGAACTTCTTTTGCTCAAGACTAACACTCTACCACTTGAGCCACAACTCCACTTCTGGCTTTTTTTTTTTTAAAATCAGTTGTGGGGCTTGATCTCTGAGCCTGGGCACTCTCTAAGTTCTTCAGCTCAAGGCTAATGCTCAATCACTTGAGTCACAGCACCACTTCTGGATTTTTCTGTGTATATGGTACCAAGGAGTCGAATCTGGGGCTTTGTGATGCTAGGCAAGCACTCTACCACTAGGCTATGCTCCCGGCCCATACTTCTGGCTTTGTTAATGGTTATTTGGAGATAAGATTTCCCTGCCCAGGCTGGCTTTGACCCACAACCCTCAGATGTCAGCCTCCTGAGTAGCTAGGATTACAGACATGAGCCATGCCTGGCTTTTAACACCCTCTTAATGATGCAGCTGGCAAGGTATGATGCACTGAAACACAAACAGCAAAATGTTAATGGTAAAATCTAGCTCGTAAATATGTGAGTGTTTTCTTTTTTTCTTTTTGTGCTAGTAATAGGCTTTAACTTGTTCTTTTTTTTTATTTTTTGCTAGTCCTTGGACTTGAACTCATGGCCTGAGCACTGTCCTTGGCTTTTTCCTCAAGGCTGGTGCTCTGGCACTTGAGCCACAACACCACTTCCGGCTTTTCTATGTATGTGGTGCCCAGGAATTGAACTCGGGTCTTTGTGCATGCTAGGCAAGACTCTATCAGTAGGCCAAACTCCCGGCCAAGGGCATTGTTCTCTTGCTTGTTTTCATTAAAGGCTAGTGCACCTCTACTTCTGCCTTTTTGCTGGTTAGTTGGAGATTAGAGTCTCTTCGTCCAGGCACTGGTGGCTTATATCTTTAATTCTAGAAATTCAGGAGGCTGAGATCTGAGAATCATGGTTCTCAGCCAACCTTGGCAGGAAAGTCCATGAGACTCTTATCTCCAATTAATCACAGAAAAAGCCAGGATGGCACTGTGGCTCAAATGGTAGAATGATAGCAGAAACGATCTCAGGGACAGTACCAAGCCCAAAGTTCATGTCCCAGGAGTAGCAAAAACAAAAGAAAAGAAAAAGGTCTCTTGGATTTGTCTTCCTGGGCTGGTTTTGAATCTTGATTCTTAGATCCCGGCTTCCTAAGCACAATGACCTTTCATATTTGTGTGTTTAAAATATTCAAAATAAGCTAGGCGCCACTGGTTCATGCCTATAATCCTATTTACTAGGAAGCTGAGATTTGAGGATCATGGTTCAAAGCCAGCTTGGGCAGGCAAGTCTATGTGACCCTGTCTCCAATTAAATTACAGAAGAATCCTGAAGTGGCGCTGTGGTTCAAGAGGTAGAGTGCTAGTCTTGAGCAAAAGTTGTGCAGGGACAGTGCCCAAGCCCAAAATTCAAGCTTAGGACTGACAAGAAAAAAAATTCAAAATAAAGGTTGGAAGTAAACATAAGGCGGCAGTATTCCTTTAAATCTAGGTATTTGAGTTACTGACCTTTACCTTGGGTGGGAATCAGGGTATTTGCATAAATATGGATACAAGGACGAGGGTACACATCAGACTTGGATCTAGAAGCGTGGATAAAGTTTGGATTCTGGTCATGTCATCTTTGAGGAATAGGACTGGGTGAATGCAGACATGAATCCATGGGGGTTGGGGAAAAGAACTGAGCAGAGAATGATAAAGATGCTCAGTAACTTCATATCCTTTGAGCTCAATTCCTGTTTGTGTCCCCTTTATACTGCATCTCCTGTCTACATTAGGACCGAAGGATGACTGTGTATATTGAATCAAAATGTATGTCTATAGGGCCAGGTATAATGGCATTATAATTGTGAATTCCACCAGTGTGAGGTAGGAGCATTGTAAACTTAAAGCTGTTCTGGGATACACAGTAATTTTAATATAAGCCCATGTTTTGTAGCATGATCTCTCTCTCTCCCTCTCTGTCTCTGTCTCTGTCTGTCTGTCTGTCTGTCTGTCTGTCTGTCTCTCTGTCTCTCTGTCTCTGTCTCTCTCTCTGTCTGTCTGTCTCTGTCTCTCTGTCTCTCTGTCTCTCTCTCTGTCTCTCTCCTCTCTCTCTCTGTCTCTCTCTCTCTCTCTCTGTCTCTCTCTCTCTCTCTCTCTCTGTCTCTCTCTCTCTCTCTCTCTCTCTCTCTCTCTCTCTCTCTCTCTCTCTCTCTCTCTCTCTCTCTGTCTCAAAAAAAAAAGTTTTTTATTTGCCAGCCCCAGTGGCTTGCATCTGTAATCTCAGGGGGCTGAGATCTACGGATCATGGTTCAATGGCAACCTGGATAGCCAAATCTGTGAAACGCTTTTCTCCAATAAACCCCTAAGAAGTGGAGCACTAGAGTGCTAGCTTTGGGCAACAAAGCTAAGGGAGAATATGAGGTGCTGAGTTCAAGCCCCAATATCAACATATACCAAAAAAAAAAATTCTCTTGCTTGTAGATGTCAGCTGGCTGTGCCACAGAGGAAGGAGGAAGAGTCAAGTAGCACAAGCATCTACAATCTGAGTGACCCTTGGACACCTACTCTGGACTTCATGAACAATGAGAGCATTGCAGGGCCGGTGAGCTGATTGGGACATGAAAGCGGAGGTGGGGATAGTAATGGGGGGGAGGGTGACAAAGAGGCCAAGAATAAGCCATGCCCACCCTCTCCCTAGCCAGACTTTTCAGGGGTCTTTAGAACATATGCAGAAGAAAACTTTATGTTTCACGTTTTTTGGTTTGGAGGAGTGGCTCAAGTGGTAGAGCACCATCTAAACAAACATAGGGCCCTGAATTCAAACCCCAGTACTAGCATGTGCATACACACACACACACACACACACACACACACACACACACACACACACACAAAGCTGGGTGCTGGCTTACACCTGTAATCCTAGCTACTCAGGAGGCTGAGATCTGAAGATCAGGATTCAAAAGCCAGCTCAGGCATGAAAGTCCATGAGACTTTTTTTCTTTTTTGCCAGTCCTGGGGCTTGAACTCAGGGCCTGAGCACTGTTCTTAGGCTTTCCCAAGACTAGCATTCTCCCACCTGAGCCACAGTATGACTTCCATTTTATTCTGTGTATGTGGTACCAAGGAATTGAACCCAGGTCTTCATGCATGCGAGGCAAGCACTCTACTACTAGGCCAAACTTCTGGCCCCATGAGACTGTTATGTCCAGTTAACCACCTGAGAATTGGAAGTGGTGCTGTGACTCAGAGTGGTAGAGTGCTAGCCTTGAGTTGAAGATCTCATGGACAATGCCTAGGCCCAGAGTTCAAGCCCCACGACTGACTTGCCCCCCCCCCCACCAAAAAAAGGAAGGAAGAAAAAGTTCTGTGATGTCCTATTTTTTCCTGAGATATTAAAAGAGTACAAGTGGTGAGCTGAGTTTTCCCTACAAGGCCATTGTGGAGGCCGGGTACGTTCCTAGCACAACCTGACTTCACGATCCTCTTTCTTCTTCTCCCCTCATAAGGACTTGGTGGCCTGGGTGACCGCTGGATTTCTGCACATCCCCCATGCAGAGGATATTCCCAACACAGTGACTGTGGGGAATGGAGTGGGTTTCTTTCTCCGGCCCTACAACTTCTTTGATGAGGATCCTTCCTTCTCCTCTGCTGATGCCATCTATTTCCAGAAAGACCAGGATGCGGAGGCCTGTGAGGTCAACCCCCTGGCTTGCCTGCCCCAGACTGCTGCTTGTGGTGGCCCCAGCCTCCCTGCCTTCTCCCACGGGGGCTTCACTTACAGCTAGGTGGTCTCTAGGTAAGACGGAAATCACTGGGCTGGTTAAACAATCCCAGAATAACTATGTTTTGGCTCCTTTTCCTGTATGAAACACACATGATTTAAAAGTGGCCATTTCAGTACTAAGTACGTTTAGAAGCTTGCATGGGCCTGTCCCTGATCCTTCCTCTGCCCTCGACCTCAAATAAGGAAAAGGGGCTTCTGTGTTTATCTGACTTCATCCTGGCACAGTCCTTCTACTCCTTTCTCTTTCCTCCTCCTCCACCCTTCTTCCTTTTCCCTGTTCTCACATTACATCTCATTCTGTTCTTTCCTCAAAGTCCTGAGGGAATGTCCCTGTGGCCACAGAACATTCCTCCATCGTCATTCAGTTCTAGTGTCCTCCGATGCCTCAGTCAGGAAAGCCTTAGACTCACAGGGCTGTCTTATTTGGCTAGGTGTGCAGGAGAACTAGGCCTCTGTACAGCTTTCTTCTTGTCTCTTAAATTCACTATCTGAATAAACTTGTTCCTCCTATCACCCCTTGTCACCTGTCTACACTGCCAAACAATCCTGTCCTAAGAAGACAATCGGTGCAGCCCGTGCTTTTATTTTTCTTATGGCACTGGGGCTTGGAACTCAGCGTCTGAGCACTGTGCTTTCATTTTTCCCCTCAAGCCTTAGCACCCCACTACTTGAGCCAAAGCTCCGCTTCAGGCTTTTTGGTGATTAATTGGAGATAAGAGGTTTATGAACTATCCTGACCAGGCTGGCTTTGCTCCTCGGATCTTAGCTTCCTGAGTGGCTAGGATTTACAAGCATAGCATGTGCTTTTATGAAGGGGAAGGATGGTCCGCTTTCAGCAGCTGCTCAGGGTGTTGTGGGTGGAATGAAGGGTGATTGAAGCCACTGTTCTTCTGCCATAGCCAACGTAGACAACAGGAGCCCAGACAAGCAGCACAAGAGTGGCCCTATTAGGAATGGGTCTAAGATGAGCAGGTACCGGGATGACCTCCCTGGCCTGCTCAGGACAAGTGCCTCCAGGCTGCTGCCCCTCGTGGCGTGTGGACTTTGGATGGACATAAATGAGTACTGGGATATTTTCCAAAAAGGGGTTTTAGGGTGAGAGTCGGGTGGGGGAGGTGATAGAGCTCAAAGAGCAAAGTTTATGCAGCATGTGGTGTGCATGCCTCTGCTTCTAGAATGCGCTCACTCTGTCAGTCACTGCCTTTTCTGGGGACAGTGGAATGGAGGGGGAAGGGATTCCTTCTGCAACAGGAAGTCTGTGCTCCCCATCCAGCCTTGTAAGAATATTAACAGGGGGCCGGGAGTTTGGCCTAGTGGTTAAAGTGCTTGCCTAGCATGCATGAAGACCCGGGTTCGATTCCTCGGTACCACATACATAGAAAAAAGCCGGAAGTGGTGCTGAGGCTCAAGTGGTAGAGCTCTAGCCTTGAGAAAGTCCAAGGACAGTGCTCAAGCCCTGAGCTCAAGCCCAGGACTGGCAAAAAAAAAAAAGAATATTAACAGGATCTGTCAAGAGGGGAGCTCAGGGAGGAAATTTGGGGTTACAACTCTCAGCTTATGACTGGAAGGAAGTTCACAACGCAGGAGCTCAAACTAAATGGAATCTAGAGCTGTCTTGGTTGATGCCCCCAAATCAACTAAAAGAGCTAGAAAGGAATTGTTTGGGCCCAGGGGACCTTTGTACAAAACCAGAAAGCATGGAAGCCACATTCTCTATTGATGAATCTCAGTAGATAAAGAATGTGTACACTTGGAACTCTGGTCAAAGATCCCAGGACAGCCCCAACAGAGGAAACCAGCCTCAAGAGACACTGAACTCCTATGAGATCCAGTCTAGAGAGATCCAAAGGGGCCAGCATCACAAAGATCCAGCGTGAATGTGGAAGAAGAACGCCTTGGGAATTGTGGGACCTCTGAGGACCCTTAGACTGATAGAGCTTGCTTCAAGGGCTTTGAACCATCCTCTACTACCAGTGTTCCTGCCTAGGGTTCTACAGGTTCGTTTCCAGTCCCTTCTTCAGTTGGCCTAGTCTCCTGGTGGAGCCTGTCTGGGTCTTTGCTCTGATATTTGTTCTATGTGGCTGATGTCAATGAGGTTTGCTGCACTCAGGCTCTTGAGAGAGAAGCCCTGCAGAATTCCAGGAATTCCTCCTCTTGGCCAAATGTCTTTTGGATGCTCCTAAGTAACCATGCTTTCACTTGCACAAGAGGCACCGCCATTCTTGTCATTACACCCTTGTCTTTTTGCCTAGTGAAGTAAGTTTAATGTAAATATCCTTTGCTATTCTTTTTCCATTTAACATTTCATTGTAAACATTTTTACAGGTTACCATGCAACACCATCACAAGAGATGGTTTTTAAGGGGAATGAGATATTCTATGAAGTTGATAGAAAACTAATCACTCCCCGTCTGGTGATTGGGTCAGTTCCAGTTTGCTCTCAACTGGAAGAATGATCCATGGGACATTGGCTTTGCACAATGGATTTTACATGGTAGTTATGGTTTCAGCACATGATGGGAATCATGGGGTTCAGGCTTAGGGTTTCCATGGCTTTGAGCAAATCTGATCCCATTCCATCACCTGGAATGTGATATCTGAGACTTGAACTCAGGCCTCAGCACTGTCCCTTTGCATTTAGCTTCCCCCCCCCCCGGGTTATAGGGCTTGAACTCAGGGCTTAGTCACTCCCTAAGCTTTTACTGCTCAAGGCTAGTGCTCAGCCACTTTGAGCCATATCTCTAATTCTGGTTTAGTGATTAATTGGAGATGAGTCTCAGACTTTCCTGCTCAAGCTGGCTTCAAATGGGAGCTTCAGATCTCAGCCTCCTGAGTAGCTAGGAGTTCAGGCGTGAACTACCAGCGCCCAGCTGTCCTTTAGCTTTTTTGCTTAAAGGACTCTTATCTCCAATTAACCACCTGAGAACTGGAAGTGGTGCTGTGACTCAAAGTGGTAGAGTGCTAGCCTTGAGTTGAAGAGCTCAGGGACAATGCCTAGGCCCAGAGTTCAAGCCCCACGACTGAGTAGCTAGGATTACAGGCGTGGACTATCAGCGCCCATCTGTCCTTTAGCTTTTTTGCTTAAAGCTGATGCTTTACAATTTGAGCCATATTTCCATTTCTCTTCTGGATTTTTTTTGTGGTTAATTAGACTTTCCTACCTGAGCTAGCTTCAAACCCCAATTCTCAGATCTCAGCCTCTTGAGAAGCTAAGATTTTACATTTGTGCCACCCATGTCTAGAGATTTTAGGGTTTTTTTTTCCTTTTCTTTTTTTTTTAACATTGGAAGATTCTTTCACAGTTCTACACCATAGGAAATACTTGAAGATATTCAGATCTAGATGCATTCTTTCCATCTTTGACTTATGGAAGTATCCCCTTATCTTTTTTTTTTTTTTTGCCAGTCCTGGGGCTTGAACTCAGGGCCTGGGCACTGTCCTTGGGCTTTCTCAAGTCTAGTGTTCTACCCTTGAACCATAGCACCACTTCCAGATTTTTCTGTGTATGTGGTACTGAGGAATCGAATCCAGGGCTTCATGCATGCTAGGTGAGCACTCTACCACTAGGCCATGCTCTTGGCCTTATCTTTTTGCCTTCCATGGTCAGTTGGCAAAAGAATGTCTGGGCCCTCCCGAGGAGACTTTGGGAGCTGTCTGTGGCATGTTGAGGTGAAAGCATCCATTTCATTAGCTTTGACATCAGGGATGAAATTTTTCCAATAGGCACCAAGTTCGGTGGAGGGGTCGGGGCAGTGGAAGTTCAGCAGGAAGTTATGTATGTTCCTACTATTGACGCAGGGATAAGTGCCAGAGTCAAAGGATCTCTGTGAAGTGGGAGCCACCCCTGGCACCTTGCCTGCCCCTTACCTTCCTGCTAATTCTTCACCCAGGTTGGCTCTAGGCTCCCTGTATCTTCCAGAGAGATCTTACCAAATTGTGTGTCCGATCATGCATCATTCTCAGCTGGGCTCAGGTCTCCAACTATTTCCTACTCCATGTCTCTCACACACCTTGAATTAGTTAATTATTTTCTACAAATGAAGTGATTTGCATGAGTTAATTTCTACTTTTTGTTGTCGTTTTTGGTCGTGGGGCTTGATTTCTGGCCCTGGGCACTGTACCTGAGCTCTTCCGCGCAAGGCTAATGCTCTACCCACAGCACCACTTCCACCACTTTCTACCTTTTCTTTTTTTTTGCCAGTCCTGGGGATCAAACTCAGGGCCTGGCAACTCTGTCACTCTGTCACTAGGCCACATTTCCAGCCCCATAATTTCTACTTTTGAGTGGGAGGATCATGGGGCTTAAATTCTGGGCCTGGGCACTATCCCTGAGCTCTTCAGCTCAAAGCCACCACCTATCTCTTGAACCACAGCCCCACTTCCTGTTTTCTAGTGGTTAATTGGAGATAAGAGTCTCAGGGACTTTAATGCCCAGGCTGGCTTTGAACCTCAATCCTCAGACCTCCTGAGGTGCTAGGATTACAGGCATAAGCCACTACACCCGGCTAAGTTCTGCTTTTTAATTTGTTTTCAAATGAGAAAATAAATCATCTATAAAAATAGCTCTTGAAAAATGCAAGTTACAAGATCAAGCTCAGCTAGCATCTCAGGAGTCTGAGTTCTGAGGATTGCAATGCAAAGTTAGCCTGGGCAGGAAGATCTGTGAGTCTCTTCTGTCCAAATAATCAACAAAAAGTCAGAAGTGGAGGTGTGGCTCAAGTGGTAGAGCATCAGCCTTAAGCAAAAATGCTGAGAGCTCGAGGCCCTGAGTTCATTTCCCAGCATATACACCAAAAGGCCTTATTTAGTTTCAAAAATTAGAGAACTAAAATCATATGTCTGGATGAGAGTATTTCCTCAGCCATGTAAAAAAATCCACCATTCTGGGCACTTGATATGTATGAACTCTGTTCTAGAGTCTTGACCAAGAAGCTTTCTTAGCCCTCATTGTTCAAGATAGACAGCAATAGATTAAAGGCCTAAGAAAAACAATCGTAATTCAGGGTTCAAGGGTGAAAAGTTTTCACAGAGCCCCTTTACTGCTAATGAGAGGCATGGGCCTGGGAGCTGGCAAAGCTTTATCAGCTTGATGTTAAAATCTGAACTGTGAAGTAAAAGAAAATGATATTTCAGATGGAGAAAAGAACAAATCTAGGAAAACTGAATAAAAAATGTTTTAGAACCCCAAACTCATCTTGTGTATCTGGGGGGTGGGGTTATGAAGGAGGGCTTTGGGGCACAGGACTAAAATGATAAGCTGAAATGTCATTGTGGGTAGGCAAAAGGGAGGCATTAAAGCTTTTTAGGTTACAAGTGAGAAGAAATACATTGGAGTTGGGGCTGGGAGTGTGGCCTGGTGGTGGAGTGCTTGCCTAGCATTCATGAAGCCCTGGGTTCTATTCCTCAGTACCACATACACAGAAAAAGCTGCAAGTGGTACTATGGCTCAAGTAGTAGAGCTCTGGCCTTGAGAAAGCTCAAGGATAGTGCTTAGGCCCTGAGTTCAAGCCGCAGGACTGGAAAAAAAAAAAAGAAAGAAAAGGAAAATCCTAAGAGTTTTGTCACTAATTGGCAGGATGATTGGGGATGGAGAAGGAGAAGGGAGGTAGGCAGCCCTTCAGTGATGATGGAACTAGGCACAAGAACTAAAGCTGGGAGCATCAAGAATTACAAGTGTATTACCTGGCACGGTAGCTCACATCTGTAATCCTCCTACTCCCGAGGCTGAAATCTGAAGATCATAGTTCGAAGCCAGCCCGAACAGGAAAGTCCATGAGTCTCTTATCTCCAATTAAGCACCAAAAAAGCCAGAAGTGGAGCTATAGCTCCAGTGGTAGAGTGCTGCCTTTGAGCACAAAAACTGTCCCCTTTTTGGCCCTTGCTGAAGCAGGAACTGCCAAAATGAAAGTCAATCCCTTTGTCACTTCTGACCAAAGCAAGAACTGGAAAAGGCATTTCAATGTACCTTTCCACATTCGTAGGAAGATTATGTTGTCCCCTCTTTCCAGATTGCTGAGATAGAAGTGGAACGTGAGGTCTCCACCCATCTGAAAGTATGATGAGGTGCGGGTTGTACAAGGACACTGTAAAAGTCAACAGACTGTGGATGCGATCCAGGTTTACAGAAAGAAGTGTGTCATCTTTATTGAATGGGGACAGCAGGAAAAGGCCAATGGACCACTGTCCACGTGGGCATCACCTTTGTGGTTATTACCAGACTGAAACTGGACAAAGACCATAGAAAGACCCTGGAATGGAAAGCTGAATCACACCAAGTAGGAAAGGAAAAGGGCAAAAATAAAGAAGAAACAATTGGGAAGATGTAGGAATGAAGTCATCTTACATCCAACTTTCATTTACAAAACCTTAAATGAACTCAAACTCAGGGATAGTGTCGAGGCCCTGAATTCAGGCCCCAGGTCTAGCACAAAGTTAAAAAAAAAAGAAAACAATAACAAAAGTCAGAAATTAGATGATTAAGGGGGAAAAAAGGGACAAACAAAAGCAGTTAGGAAATTTGGCAATGAGGTGCTTCTGGCCACCTTCCAAAATTGCAGAGAAAGCTGACGTTCGGTGGGATTCCAGGAGGGAACAAGCAGTCCTTGGCTATCTGGAGTTCATGGTCATAAGGTCTCCCGGATTCACATAACCCTGGCACCACCCTCTCTTTCCACTCCAGACCTACAAAAGAGAAAGAATTTAAGTGTTAAAAGACAAAACTTACTGCTTTCCCTTTCTGCCCCACAAGCTATTCAGAGCCTGCCCTGCTTCCCCTTTCTGTAGTCCAGAGAGGTTCCATCTGGGCTAGAAACTCAGGAAATGGCAAAGAGGCTGTGCTGGTCAGCACCTATCTAAAAATAGACATTACACACACACACACACACACACACACACACACACACACACACACACACACACACACAGCCCTCACAAGCTCAGGCTAGAGGAAGCTCACTAAACTAGCTTTTTGTTTTCCTGACAATTCTGGGCTTCATCTCTTCCCTTCCCTGCATCATAGTCTTCCTGTGGGAACTAGGTAAGGTGTAGGTTAAAAAACAAAATGTTCTGAGACCCTCATTATTTCCCCTGGCTGGGCTCCAAGAAAAGGCATTAAACTTTCCATACAACATATGTTTTTTCGGTCGGGATGAAATTTTCCCAGTGATTCAAGGACAGAGCTGGGGGACAGAAATAAAAAAAAGAGGGCAAAGGTGTGACTCCCACTTGTAAGGCAGCCAGGCTGCAGCTGGGAGCTGACTTTGGCTAGAAACTTTCTAGGGTTCATCCCGACTCACAGGCAGGTCTAAGCTGGAGTTTAGCAGCTTTGGTATTTAGGCGACCAGGTTCAGAAGGAGACTAATTTCATTGGGCATTTTTTGAACCCTTTGCATATGAAGCTATTAGTTGTTGGTTTTGTTTTTTTCCCAGTCCTGGGGCTTGAACTCAGGGCCTGAGCACTGTCCCTGGGCTTTCTCAAAGTTAGAGCTCTACCACTTGGGCCACAGCACCACTTCTGGCTTGTTTGTTTGTTTGTTTGTGGGTCATGAGGCTTGTACTCTGGGCCTACACACTGTCCCTGAGCTCTTCAGCTCAAGGCTATTGCTCTACCCCCTGAGCCACAGCCCCACTCCCCATTTTCTGGTGGTTAATTGGAGATAAGAGTCTCAGGTTCTTTAGTGCCCAGGTGGCTTTGAACCTTGATCCTCAGATCTCAGCCTCCTGAGTAGCAAGGATTACAGGCGTGAGCCAACATGCCTGGCTCTTCTGGCTTTTTTTTTTTTTTTAATGTATGTGGTACCGAGGAATTGAACCCAGGTCTGCATACACGCTAGGCAAGCACTCTACCACTAAGCCAAACTCCAGGCCCAAAGTTATTATTTTTGAATGTATACATGTATATGATGTGTGAATATATATATATATATATACATATATATATGTGTGTGTATCCACGCTGGTACTGAGGCTTGAACTCAGAAATCTCTTACACATCCTTAACTGTTTTGTTCAAGGATGGTACTCTACCACTTAAGCCATATCTCCACTTCCAGCTTTTTACCGGTTAGTTGGAGATAAAAGAACCTGGACTTTCCTGCCCAACCTGCCCTCAAATATCAATCCTCAAGTACACAGCCTCCATAGTAGCTAGGATTACAAGTGTGAGTGTGAGCCACCGTGGCCCAGTCTGACTACATTTTTTTTGTGTGCCAGTCCTGGGGCTTGAACTCAGGGCCTGAGCACTGTCCTTGAGCTTTCTCAAGGCTAGAGCTCTGCCACTTGAGCCACAGTACCACTTCTAGGTTTTTCTATGTATATGGAACCAAGGAATTGAACCCAGGTCTTCATGCACTCTTGCCACTAGACCAGCCCTAACAACATTTTTAATAGCAAAAAAATATGGAAAAACCTACATATACACACATATACACATACATATGACGAGAATATTTCCAGGGACTGAGAATGTGACTTAGTGGTAGAGTGCTTGCCTTATAGGCATGAAGCCCTGCTCAAGTGGTTTTACCCCATCCAAAGATGGATTGGAAAGAAGAGTCTCAAAAGCTTCCTTGAGGAAGAGATTAGGGAAGAAGGTGAAGAGGAGAGGCAAGCTGTGATTGCCATGAAGGAAAACAATCATATTAATATCAGGGTTTGAACTCAGGTCCTGGGTTCTATCCTTTAGCTTTTGTTGCTCCAGGTTGGTGTTCTACCACTTGAGACACAGCTCCACTTCTGGCTTTTTGCTGGTAAACTGGAGATAAGAGTCTTATAAGACTTTCCTACCCCAGTCTGGCCTTGAACCATGATCCTCAGACCTTAGCTTTCTGAGTAGCTAACCATGAACAATTGGCTCTAGAACTTTGGATTTGAGTTGAAGGCAAAGCCCCTGGATAGCAAAAAAGGGAGGGATCAGGGAGCTCTTCCTTGGTGATAATGAAGCAAGTACTTGCAGTTACTTTTCTGTGAACAAAATGTCCAGCCTTTCCTGGGATCCAGGTTCCTGATGCTTGGTCAATTGGTGCACAGTTCAAGGTCCTGAAGCTGAACTTTCTCACCACAGAGATAAGTCAGCCATTTCTGCTGGCTAACAATGATTAATCTACCTCCACCTGTTTTTCCCAATATGTTTTTCTAGCAAATGAGGGGTCATTCACTCTGAGGGTAATAGCAGTTGAACTGGCCAATGTCTATTACCAAACATTTCCCCCATTGATCACTTAGTATGAGGTAAAAGAGGAGAAAAAAAAAGAGGAAAGTAAGAAGCTAATGAAGGGAAGGAGGGAGGGAGGGAGAGGGAGAGAAAGGGAGGAAGGAAGGGAAGAAGAGAGGGAAGGGAGGTGGTATCTCCTCACAGGCAGCACATACTCCTAGAGTATCTTTTTTTTTTTTTTTTTTTGTCAGTCGTGGGGCTTGAACTCTGGGCCTGGGTGCTGTCCCTGAACTCTTCAGCTCAAGGCTAGTGCTTTACCACTTTGAGCCACACTGCCACTTCTGGACTTTTATGCCTGGGCTGGTTTTGAACCACCACCCTTAGATCTCAGACTCCTGCGTGGCTAGGATTCCAGGCGTGAGCCACCAGCACCCAGCTTGGAATCTTTTTATCAGCACTGTCATAACTCCTTATTAACATCAACATTGTTCTTCAGAAGATAGGCCTCTGCATTTGTTCCCCACACACTGAGCACATGTCAGAACCTGACAGTGGCCTTTGGATATTTTGTCAGAACTGCCCTATTTGCCCTCAATTCACCTTAGATCCTAGAAAACTCCCGTCCCAGGAATGGCTGTAGTAGTTATGCAATACTTTCTAGGAGGACTTATCTGCTGGTGGGATGGAGCTGTCTCTCCTGGTGGGGCCCAGGACCTGTGGCTCCAAAGCCCTGACAATGCAGAACACAGGTCCCAGCTCCTCAACACCACAGAGCACATGCCTCCTCTGCAACTCACCACAGCCTCCTCACCTTCCCGCTTTCCTCACCGGGAGTGGAAGGGTAAGGGTGATTAGACCACCAGAGACAACCTGGCCGACTGGAGTTAGCGTAAGCTAGTCGGGAGCCCACGAGGGTGGAGATGAGACTCCAGATCTTCTCTAGTGGATGATACTTTAACCATTTCCAGTGTGGAATGCTGCCAACATTTGCTAGAGTCATGATGAGCCCTGAGCTCCTTGTTGCTGTCCTCAGCCTACCCATTACAGATCTATATGAACTTCCTGATGGGTTCTGGTGTGCACGCGCGCGCACACACACACACACACACACACACACACACACACACACACACGCTCAGTAATGCACCCAACCAGTTTTGGGGCTTGAACTCGGGGATGCTTACTGATATTTGGCCTTTCTCATTCAGTGCTGGGACTCTACCATTTGAGCTGGACTCTATGTCCAGCTTTGTGTGGCAAGTGTCATGTACTTCTCTACCTGTGATGACTTGGAACTGTGATCTACAGATCTCAGCCTCCTGAGAAGCTGGGATTAAAAGCATAAACCAACAGCACTAGTTCAAGAGTGTTTTAAGACATTTTTTTGTCACTTGATCCACTCTTAATTTTTTTTTGTCAGTTGTGGGGCTTGAACTCTGAGCCTGGCCACTGTCCCTGAGCTCTTTGGCTCAAGGCTACCACCCTACCTCTTGAGCCACAGTGCCACTTGCAGTTTTCTGGTGGTTAATTGGAGGTAAGAGTCTCATGGACTTCAGTGCTGGGGCTGGCTTTGAACCATGGTCCTCAGATCTCAGCCTCCCGAGTAGCTAGGATTATAGGTATGAGCCACCGTGTCCGGTTCCACCCTTAAATTTATATGAGCTCAAGGCTAGAGCTCTACCACTTGATGTATGAGTTTGTCACCTAACTTACTTTCTTGCTCTCTTCTGCTGATAATAAAAACATGAATGAAGAAAAAACACTGAAGCCCTTTCTCAAAAATAACTACATTTTTGTTTCCATTCTCTAATTACTAATTTTGAGTATTCTTAGAACCACATGTTCAGCTTACTGTTGATGCCTTCTATTATTTAAAATCAGGACAAGTGGGACACTGGTACCTGACACTTGGAAGGCTGAAATCTATGGTTCAAAGCTAGTCTAGGCAGAAATGTCTATGAGATATCTCCAATAAGCCACAAAATCCCAAGTAGAGAAAATGGAGATGTGACTCAAGTGGTATACCAAACTTGAAGGGAAAAAGCTACGGGACAGTACCTTAATCCGAGTTCAATCCTCTGTACCAGCATGCAGAAACAAAGAAACAAGCAAGCTTGCTCCTGGTGAGTCCTGCTTGTAATCCTAGCTCCTCAGAATGCTGAGCTCTGAGAATCACAATTCAAAGCCATTTGGGGAAGGAAAGTCCTTAAGACTCATCTTCAACTAACCACCAAAAAGGCCAAAGTGGAGTTGTGGCTCAAGTGGTACTGTGCTAGCCTTGAGTGAAAATATTCAGGGACAATGTCTAGGCCAAGTCAAGCCCCAGGACTGGCACAAAGTTAATTGATTAATTAAAACATTAAAAGGGAAGTGGCCCTGTGGCTCAAGTGGTAGAGCAATAGCCTTGAGCTGAAGAGCTCAGGTCAAGAGTTCAAGTCCCATGACTGACAAAAAGAAAAGAACATTGTGAAGTAAAACTCCAAAGGTCCTAACTTTAAAGCCACTAAACAAATTAAGCACTGCTTTTAGAAATCATTATGTTCTGGCCCTAACATACATGGAACCAACCTGACTTGATCTCCCAAACCAGAAGCAGATCCCAAACCTTAATGAGCTCCAGAAGAATCAAAAAGCCACAGTCCCCAGTACAACAGAACTCACTTGAACAACCAAGGCTCTTCTTTATCCCCAAATAAGTGCCACTGTAGACTTAGAAAATCAGACACCTTTGCAAGAACTGCGGTGGAATTAGACTCTGCCCTTATGCGTCTGGCCTGGTTTCAGGGACCAGGAGGGCAGCCGCACGCACAGGCAAGCAGCATGCCCAAGTTAATAATTGGCCCTGCCAATGACCGATCAGGCTGTTCTTGTGTGCCCATTTTGCTATTTTACGTAAATCAACCTCCTGGTGATGCACCTTTGATCAATAGATTTTTAGACAAAAGTGTTTTTTGAGTCCAAAGATCAGGGGTGGGCTGACCTGCAGGCTGGATGCAGGGCGTATAAAACAGGGGCCAGGCATGGACTGATGTCAGAACAATCAACCCTCCCCAAGCCTGAAATAACTGCACAGGTTCTGCTGCACGTTTACTGGGGTACTCAGGGAAAAAGGATGGAGGAAGGGATGAACATTCTGTATGACTTTGGGATCCAGTCAACGCACTACCTCCAGGTGAAGTACCAAGATTCCCAGGATTGGTTCATCTTGGTGTCTGTGATTGCAGACCTCAGGAATGCTTTCTATGTCCTTTTCCCCATCTGGTTCCATCTTCAAGAAGCCGTGGGCATCAAACTCCTCTGGGTAGCTGTGATTGGAGACTGGCTTAATCTTGTCTTTAAGTGGTAAGTACCCCATAGAGGGGAGGATGAGAACTAACGCCAGTATTCTTTCTAGAAAGGTCGGTCCCTTAGTGGGTATACTGCCTGTTATACAGGGAGCCATAGGTCAGGTCTTCCTTAATTTGGGATTCTCTAATTAGAGAATGAAGACTGAGAAAATCCTGCCAGTGAGTTGGAAATACTGGAAAGCCTATTTCATAGGAACCAAAGTGGTAAGGAGAGTTGGAAGTTAGGGAAAAGTCTGATTATAGACTTGAAGCAAGGAATCTTTGTTTTAGCCAGCTGTTGGTGTCTCATGCCTGTAATCCTAGCTACTCTGAAGATCCAGGCATAAAAGTCCATGAGTCTCTTATCTCCAACTAACCAGCAAAAAGTCAGAAGTGCAGAGTGCCATTCTGGAGCAAAAAAATCTAAGAGATAGTGTGCAGGCCCTGATTTTAAGCTCTAGAACTGGCATGTGTACGTGCCCATGTGTAGAAGTCAGAATTAAAGGCTGTCCCTAATTTCAGTGAGAAATCACTGTTCAACAGGAAAAAGGAGGCATTTTAATGACCTTTGATACCTGACTCTACAGCAAAAAAATATTTCTAGTACTTTTTTTTTTTTTGCCAGTCTCAGGGCCTGAACACTATTCTTGGACTTTCTCAAGGATAGAGCTCTATCACTTGAACCACAGCACCACTTCTGGATTATTCTGTGTATGTGGTACCAAGGAATCAAACCCAGGGCTTTGTGCATGCTAGGCAAGCGCTCCACCACTAGTTCATACTCCCAACCTTATGTCTAGTATTTTTAAAGAGGAAGTAGTTTGTTAGACATTCAGTTTCAAAGCAGATAGGGCACAAAACAAGCTGCTGAGGCTTTAGTGTGAATAGAGATTGTCTCCATAGCAGGTTGTCACTGGAGATAGGAGACTCACTCTCCCATGTCAGAGGAGACCCAAGTCTCTGAAAGTTGAAGATAATGGGGAAACCCATAATAGACACAAGTTTCAAGTTACAGCTTCATATGGCTCCTCCCTCAGCACATTTTTCTTAGGATTAGAAAAAGAAATCCCATAGCTACTATTAATAAGAATTTTCGCATCGTGGGTTTATTATTAACAGGCAGAATCTCGTTATGTTGTCCAGGCTGGCTTCAAAATCCTAGGCTCCATTTATCTTTCTGCCTCAATTTCTCCAAGTGCTAGGATTACTGGTGTATGCCACTATACCCTATTTCTGAATTTATCTATTTACATTTGAATAGATAATATTCAAATAGTTCAAAGGATGAACCATTTTAATGACACATCTCAAAGGATGTATCATAAAAACTCTCCATCCAGGCCTCTCCTCAGCCTCCCTGTTCTCTCTCCTGAGGCAACACAGGGATTTCTCAAGTTCCTTTCTCTTTCCAAAAGTCTAGGTTTCTTCTAGGTATGGTAACACACCTGTAATCCCAGCATTTATGAGGGAGGATGGTGAGTTCAAGCTATACAATAGTAAGACGTTGTCCTGTGTTGAAGCATCCATGGAATAACTCCAGTCACTACTTGTGCTTTTCCATAGGATTCTCTTTGGACAGCGTCCATATTGGTGGGTCCTGGATACCGACTACTACCAAAACACCTCTGTGCCATTGATAAAGCAGTTCCCTGTCACCTGTGAGACTGGCCCAGGTGAGCATCCCAGCCCTTGTTGTGACTAAAGCTGGGTGGATCTCAGTATGGACACTACCATGTATTGTGGGTGAAGCTGCCTTTGAGGGGACATGCACACAACTAAGAGTGCATATACTCCTGTCACAGTCTTACATTGGATGCAACTCCAAGCTAACTCACATCAGTAAAGCCTTTGAAGAGCAAGTTAGGCCACTTTGGAAATCTGTTTGATGTGCCCAAGCCACTAGGCCAACAGAGGCAGGGGTACTCCTGGCAGCAAAGAACTCATGAGAGTTACTGGGTCATGGCCCTTTGTCCAGAAGGAAGAAAGGAATAGAAGCCCGGGCTTCTCCTTCTCATCCCCTTGGAATGACCACTCAGCCCCACACACTGCCAAATAGTAACTGCTAAGACCAATGCTCGCTGCTGGCAAGCATCCCGTACTTAACTTGTTTTCATAGACCATTGATGGAATTCAGGGAATATTCACTTGTTCAACTATTTGGGGACTTTTTATATGGTGTCAAATCTAGGGGCTTGAACTCAGGGACTGTGCACTGTCCCTGAGCTTTTATACTCAAGGTTAGTGCTCTATCACAAGAACCATGACTCCACTTCTGGCTATTTTGTGCTTAATTGATTGTAAGAGTCTTAAGGACTTTTTCTGTCCAGGACTCACTTCAAACTACAGTCTTCACATCTCAGGCTCCTAAGTAGCGAGGATTAGAAGTGTTATCTACCTACACACAGTTCTATTTGAGGGATTTTTTTTTTTGAGACAGAATCTTAATGTATAACCCAGACTGGCATCAAATTCCCAATTTTCCTGCCTGGGCCTGTGGAGTGCAGCGATTATAGGATGCATTATCATTATCCTACTCATCCAGATATTATTTATTAAGTTCTTATTTATCTACTAAGTTCCCTGTGGTGTCAGGGTTGGTTTTTGTTGTTGTTGTTGTTGTTTTGTCAGTCATGGGACTTGGACTCTGGGCCTGGGTGCTGTCCCTAAGCTCTTCTGCTCCAGGCTACCATCCTACCTCTTCAGCCACAGCCCCACTTCCTGTTTTCTGGTGGTTAATTGGAGATGAGTCTCATAGACTTTAGTGCCTGGGCTGCTTTGAACCGCCATCCTCAGATCTCAGTCTCCTGAGTAGCTAGGATTAGAGGTGTGAGGCACCTCGCCCAGCTACATCTATAATTTTAATTACCCAGAAGGCTGAGAAGTGAAGATTGAAGTTTAAAGCCAGCTTGGGCAGACAAAACCAAATGACTTTTATCCCTAATTAAAGAGGAAAAAAGGGGCTGGGAGTTTGGCCTAGTGGTTAAAGTGCTTGCCTAGCATGCACGAAGACCCGGGTTCGATGCCTTGGTACCACATATATAGAAAAAGCCGGAAGTGGTGCTGAGGCTCAAGTGGTAGAGTTCTAGCCTTGAGAAAGTCCAAGGACAGTGCTCAGGCTCTGAGCTCAAGCCCAGGACTGGCAAAAAAAAAAAAAAAGAGAGAGAGAAAAAAGCTAGAAGTCAAGTTGTGGCTCAAGGGGTAAAGGTGTCAAGGTTGAGCGGAAAAAAGATAAGCAAGAGTTCCAGGCCCTGAGTTCAAGACCCAGTACCAGCTTAAAGATAGATAGATAGTTGGACCTGGAGTTTAGCCTAGTGGTAGAGTGCTTACCTAGCATGCACGAGGACCCGGGTTCAATTCCTTGGTACCACATACATAGAAAAAAGCCAGAAATGGTGCTGAGGCTCAAGTGGTAAAGCTCTAGCCTTGAGAAAGTCCAAGGACAGTGCTCAGGCCCTGAGTTCATGGCCAAGGACTGGCAAAAAAAAAGATACATAGATAGATAGACAGACAGACAGACAGACAGACAGACAGACAGACAGACAGACAGGCTGGTCAGACTAGGCTCCTCAAAAATTCAAGCTTGGGCAGGCAAGGCTGGGCTGTTGGGCAGGGAAATTCTAAGAGGATAGCAGTAGTGTGGCCCTGAGATGGGAGCATGCTGGACGTGTTTAAAAGAGAGCAGTGATGCAACACAGCCAAGGCAGACTGAGCGCAGGGAAGAAGAAAGAAGAGCAGCAATGGCGGGCATATTGGTGAGCAATTGCACATATAGTATGCTGATTCTCTCTGTAATCTTCAGATGGTCATGTTATTACACATATAATATATGCTGATCCTCTCCGTAATCTTCAGATTGTTATTACAAAAACAAGGACCTTCTTTGGCTTTGACTACCATTGCATGTAAAGCCTTACGCAAAGCTTGGCACATAGGAATTCAACTGGCACTTCTAAATTAAATAAGTTATGGATAAATACATGGATGGAAGGATGGCTAGACAGATGGTAGATAACGTCCCTTGGCAGTCCCTCAGATAGAGACCTTTCACCTTTAGTTCATGCATCTCTTTCCCACCCTCCAGGGAGTCCTTCTGGCCATGCCATGGGTGCAGCAGGTGTGTACTACGTGATGGTCACATCTACCCTCTCCATCTTTCGGAGAAAGAAGCCGACATACATATTTCAGTAAGAACTCACTATTGGAATATGGGTGCTGGGGTATGGGATGGCTGTCTCTGTAGCTGCCATGCTATTTGTTTTCTCCCCAACATCCCCCTAGCTTGTTCTCACATCTAAGGCACTGACAAGATTGTGCCACTTCTGCTGAGGTTAAACATTAGAATCACAGACTATGAAACCTTTGTTTTGTACAAGGAAATGAGGACTAACCACATGAAGAGGTTCTAATCATTAGGTGATGAAGAAGATAAAAAGATATACCATGTTAGGGCCGGGAGTTTGGCCTAGTGGTAGAGTGCTTGCCTAGCATGCATGAAGACCCTGGTTCGATTCCTTGGTACCACATACTTAGAAAAAGCCAGAAGTGGTACTGAGGCTCAAGCAGTAGAGTTCTATCCTTGAGAAAAATACAAGGACAGTCCTTAGGCCCTGAGCTCAAGCCCAGGACTGGCAAAAAAAAAAAAATATATATATATATATATACCATGTTCATGGATCAACAGAATGAGTATTATGAAAATGGCTATGCTCCCATCAGCAATCAAAAGACTTGATGCAATCCTTCTCAAAATACCAATGTCATTCTTCATAGATCTAGTAAAATCCATTTGGAAGCTGGGCACCAATGGCTCACCTGTAATCCTAGTTTCTCAGGAGGCTGAGACTTGAGGATTGTGGTTTGAAGCCAATCTAGGCAGAAAGGCCTGAGAGATTCCATCTCCTTACCAGCAAAATCTTGACTCTGACTCCAGGAGTAGAGCATCAGCCTTGACTAAAACTGGCAAGCAAGATCTCAAGGCCCTGAGTTCAAGCCCTAGCATCCACATACGCACACTATAACATAAACTGGGAAGAAACCACGGATATGTATAATTAATACACATTAATAAAATTAAAATGCATATAGATAGTATAAGATAATATACAAACAGTATAAGAAAATTAGGAGGGACAAGTGAATTCAAGTTAAAAATAAAACATTGCTTATTGGCCAGGAGCATGGCCTAGTGGAAGAGTGTTTGCCTAGCATGCATGAAGCTCTGGGTTCGATTCATACATAGAAAAAGTCAGAAGTGGTGCTGTGGCTCAAGTGGTAGAGCTCTAGCCTTGAGAAAGCCCAAGGACAGTGCTCAAGCCCTGAATTCAAGGCCCAGGACTGGCAAAAAAAAAAACAAAAACAAAAGCTGAAATTTGAGGATTGTGGTCTGAAGCCAACCAAAGAAGTAAAATCTGTAAAACTTTTATCTGCAATAAACTATTCAAAAGAAAAAAAAAAGCCTGTGCCGGGCACACTGGCCTAGTGGTAGAGTGCTTGCCCAACATGCACAAAGACCCAGGTTCGATTCCTCGGTACCACATACACAGAACAATGTGGAAATGGTACTGTGGCTCAAGTGGTGGAGATGCAGCTGTCACTGGTGCCTGTAATGATAGGTACAAAGAAGGCTGAGATCTGAAAATCACCAGGCAGGAAGTCGGCATGCCTCTTATCTCCAGTGAACCATTAACCCAGAAACCTGGAAGTGGCACTGTGGTTACAAGTAGTAGAACACTAGCCTTGAGCAGAAAAGCTCAGGGACAGTACCTAGGCCCTGAGTTCAAGCCCCAGGACTGGTGAAAAAGAAAAAAAAATCACATAAATCAAAGTTCACCATTTGCCACAGGCATCTTTGAGCTTTCGAATAGGGGCTGTGATAAAATCCCATCCAGCCAGTCACTGGCAGCTCACATCTATAATACTAGCTAATAAGGAGGCTGAGATCTGAAGGTTCAAAGTCATCTGGAGGCAGACAAATTTGTGCAATTCTTATTTCCAATGAATCAGCAAAAAGCTGCCAGGTTCTGGGCTATTTTCTTCCCTGGTAGAGCCCCGTCTGGATTCTGTGCTAGGTGACTCATGTGTTTGTTTTACAGGTGCTTGAATGTCATCTTATGGTTGGGCTACTGGGCTGTGCAGCTGAACGTCTGCCTGTCACGGATCTACCTTGCTGCTCATTTTCCTCACCAGGTTGTGGCTGGTGTCCTGTCAGGTATCAGCTGCTCTGACCCTCTCCACCACCTTCCTATCTTTCTCTAATCAGAATATAACCGGAAGCCTGTCCTGCATACCCACAATGCTGTTAGAACTTCAGCAGTTTGAAGTGGTTAATCTCTATTAGCAGAGCCTAGATCTACATATTAAGTGTGTTCCAGAAACACTGTAACAGATCCAATTGACTCAGTTGAACCAGATTGAGATCTCTATTTACATTTTTTATTTCTTACTGATCTTCCATTGCAAATGGCACCTAATTTCATTTTCAGGAAATTGACCAAATTTAACAAACATACAGCATGTTCTAGAAAAGCTCTTACTGAAATATATTTGTGCACTTAATTGATAACTTCAGTTAATCTCTTTTTTAGGCTCATAGGTTTATGTATGTGCATTTTTTTCCAGCAAGTCCTAGGGCTTGAACTCAGGGCCTGGCTTCTGTCCTTGAGCTTTCTCAAGGCTAGCACTCTACCACTTGAGCCACAGCAACACTTATGGCTTTTTCTGCGGATGTGGAATAGAACCCAAGGCTTCGTTCATGCTAGGCAAGCACTCTACCACTAGGCCACACTCCTGGCCTGTATGTGTAATTTTTTTTTTTTAGAACTAGTGAATAAGGGAAATGATTTAAATGAAGCATAAGAGAGAAGTTACTTGACTCAGTGGAAAGCACTGAAACATAAGGCCTTAAGACAATTCTAGAATTTTCCCTCTGTAGTTCTAAGAGAAATAGCTTTCAGAGCTCTAACACAGTAGCAATGAAAGGAAAGTGTTAAGGCCAGGCATTTGTGGTTCAGGCCTATAACCGTAACTGCTCAGGAGGCTGAGATCCCAGGATGGAGAGTTAAAGCTAGCCTGGGAAGACAAACCCAAGAAACTCATCTCTAGTTAACCAGCAGAAAGCCAAAAGTGGAGACGTGATATAGCACCAGTCTGGAGTGGAAAAAACAAGTAAGATCTCAAAGTCCAAGCCCCTGCACAGCACGAGAGAAAGAGAAAGAGAGAGGGGGGGAGAGGAAGGGGGAGGAGAGAAAAAGGAAGAAAGAAAAAGGTCGAGAACTAGCGACATAATGATCTCATGTTAGCCACAAAAGTAACACCACAATTAGTACTGGCTTCCAGGTTGAGGAAGAATCTAGAGTTGTCACATGACAAACCAGGGAATGTTTCCGTTAGAGAGCACACTGTCTTTAAATCTGTGCTAGAGGGACTTGATTCACAGCTTGCTTCTGAGGAAAGAACTGAGACCATTTAGGAAGGACAGATGTCACCTCAGCACAATCAAACGCATTCAAAGATTAACTGGGCTGTTATATAAAACCCCTCTCCACTTCTGAGGGGTTTCACACAGAAATAGGAGCACTGACCCCAACAGGAAGCTTAAATGTAGTAGGATATGTGTGATGTGATTGGGGCTTAAACTCAGAACCTTTATGCTCTTGCTGAGCTTTTGGTCCAAGGTGGTACTCTACCACTTGAAACATATCTTACTTCTAGCTCTTTTTGCTGGCAAATAGAGATACTCACAGATTTTTCCACTTGCATTTGTTTTGAACTGCAACATCAGATCTCAACCTCCTGAGTAGCTAGGATACAAATTGCCACCCACCTAGATGGCACTAGCTACGAACCCCCAGCTATAACAGGACTCTTCCGTCTAAGTGGCTGGGCTCAAGAACTTGTTAGGTCATAAGTGGTATCTGTTATTTTCTTCCACAATGCAGAATAGATGGCGTGTCACTTATCGCTCCAAATCCACCTTTAGTGAATGCCCAGAATTCTCTTTTTCTTATCTTTATTTGGTTTTATGTTGTTACTGGGGCTTGTACTCAGGACCTGGGTACTGCCTCTGAAGCTTTTTGTTCAAGGATGGTGCTCTGGTACTTGAGCCGCAGCTTGGGTTCCAGCATTTTGGTAGTTAATTGGAAATCAAGAACCTCACAGATTTTCCTGCTCAGGCTAACTTAGAATGCTGATTTTCAGATTTCAGCCTCCTGAGTAGCTAGGATTCTAAGCATGAGCCACCAGAAGCCAGTTTCCTCTCTTCCTTACAATCACTCTTTCTTCTCTTCAGGCCTCGCCGTCGCTGAAACCTTCAACCACATCCAGTGCATCTACAATGCCAGGCTCAAGAAATATTTTTTCATTACCTTCTTCTTGTTTAGCTTTGCTATTGGACTATATCTGCTGCTCAAGGGGCTGGGGGTAGACCTCTTGTGGACTCTGGAGAAAGCCAAGAGATGGTGTCAGCATCCAGAATGGGTCCATATCGACACGACACCCTTTGCCAGCCTCCTCAAAAACCTGGGGACCCTCTTTGGCCTGGGGCTGGCTCTCAACTCCACCATGTACAAGGAGAGTTGCAAGGGAAAATCCGGCAAGTCGCTCAGGTTCCGCCTCAGCTGCATGGCGACCTCCCTGGTGGTCCTGCACCTCTTTGACTCCTTGAAACCCCCCTCCAAAATCGAGCTCATCTTCTATGTCTTGTCCTTCTGCAAGAGTGCCACAGTGCCCTTAGCGTCTGTCAGTCTCATCCCCTACTGCCTCTCCCGGTTCCTGGGCCAGTCACACAAGAAGTCTTTGTAAAGCGTGACAGTGTCTTCGGTATTTCAAGTCCGTGATGCCAGAAATGAGAGGGGATCTGAGGACTCCTTGCCATCCATTCTGAGGGCAGAGGTGTGAAAGTCAGCTCAGGTGACCCTCTCCCTCTCTCCAGATTTGAATTCTATCAGATGATGATTTTCTTTTGTTTAAAAGCTAATGTGGACACTGGATTCTTAGAAGCTGGGTCATGAAGACTACTTCACCTGTTCTCTCAAGTCAGATAGACAAGAGCAACCTGTTCTCTAGTCAGATAGACAAGAGTAAGAGGAAGCTAACAAGTGCAACTGAGAATCTTCTACCTGTGCTCAGTCTTGCCAGGAAAAGGAGAAAGAATGCATTTGGTAAGGGGGAAAAGGTGGATCAAGGAGGGTTGTTTTTTTTTTTTTTTTGGTATTTTTCATATGCAAACTATGCTAAGTGCTAATTTAAATAAGTTCAATTATGTTTGATGTGTGTGTGTGTGTGTGTATGTGTGTGTATGTGTGTGTATGTATGTATGTACACTAAGGCTTGAACTGAGGGCCTAGAACTCTGGCTTAACTTTTTTTGCTAAGAGCTTATTTTTTGGTTCTAGCACTTGAGCCGTACCTCCACTTCCAATTTTCTGCTGGCTTATTGGGCATAAAAAAAAAAAAACCTCACAGATTTTTCTGCCCAGGCTGGCTCAGATCTCAGCCTCCTGAGTTGCTAGGATTTACAGACGTAAGCTACCACCATCGAGCTTCTTAATTGCGCTTGAATCTTTTTATGTAGTATTCTCAATAATGATGGGCCAATTCAAAGTATAATTTATAAGCAATTAGTGGGGCGATCAGTTTCTGGTATTTTTCTACAAGACACAAATAGGCAGGGTATTTGGATTTCTGAGTAGTTGCAGCGATAAAAGAATTTGTACGGGGTCAGAATATTCAGGCATAATTGACTTCTGTATCACATTACATCTTCTTCATCTGCCCAGCTCTGCTTTCTCCCAGAACTTTCCACTGGCTCCCCAGCCATCCTGCTGGATTCTCAGATGGCTAAAAGGCAACTCACTGGTGGTGCTTTTGTATGTTTCAGTTCTGCTCAGAAATTTGGGGCAAAATAGCAAGGAGAGGGCCAGAATTCCTCTCTCTCGGTCACTCCAATGTTGATTTCTGGAGGGTAAACATGACTCCTTTCTCAATTCCAAGCCAAGTAAGAGCACATTCTCAGAGGAAAACCTCACTCCTACAGGCCTGTTCTCCAATCTCAGCTGATTTGCAGAGTATGTGTTGGGGAAAAAATGCTGAAGGCTATTTGAGACTCCTTATTTTTGCTACTCATTATATATACTATCATATTATTTACACCAACCATCTAACATCTTTGAAATATATATATATATATATGTACAGTATTTTATTAAAACATTTTATTTAAAAATGAAGTCTTGTGATCATTTTAGATGCAATGAGTCCTAATCTGAACCCAGGTGAAATTTATAGATGTTTCCCTAAACAAATTATTTGCTTTTTCTGCACTTACATTCATTCATTCATTTACAGGGCAAGTGCTCAGGCTTGACCTCGGGGCATCACATTCTCCCTTAGGTTTTTCACTCAAGGATGGTACTCTACTGCTTGAATCAGCCTCCACTTCTGGCTTTCTAGTGTTTAACTGAAGATAAGAATCGTATATTCTTCCCTGCTCCAGCTGGCTTTGAACTCTGATCCTCAAATCTCAGCCTCCTGAGGAGCTAGGGTTACTGACGTGAGCTACGTATATCTTGGCTACATTTCCTTTACAGAAGGAAAGCACTCTGGAGGTGCCCAAGACTCACAGCAAGGATAGATAGACTTCTAAGACATGCATGGCGGCCCAGGTTGAACATTTCAACATGAGCATAATATTGGCATAGAAGGCCTAGGAATGTGGCTCAATGGTAGAGGGCTTGCCTAGTATGCATAAAGCCCCGGTTCCATTTCTCAGTACCACATACACAGAAAAGGCCAGAAGTGGTGCTGTGGCTCAAGTGGTAGAGCGCTAGCCTTGAATGGAGGCTCATTGAGAGGCCAGGCCCTGAGTTCAAGCCACAGGACTAGCAAAATATTGTATGCATATATTATATTTATGCACAGAATCGTTATACAGGTTCCATCTGCTCAATGCTTGATGTAAGCCAATTAGTTAAAAGATTGAGATAGAGGTAAAGAAAGAACGTTATGACGAGGAGCATGGCCTTAGAGGTCGAGTGCTTACCTAGCATGTACTAAGCCCCAGGTTTAGTTCTTCAGTACCACATACACAGAAAAAACTGGAGTGGTGCTGCTGCTCAAGTGGTAGAGTGCCTAGCCTTGAAAAAGCCCAAGGACAGTGCCCAAACCCTGAGTTCAAGCCCTGGGAATGGCCAAAAAAAAAAAAAAAAAAGAAAGCACTTTATTATAAACCAACTGAAGAAAGAAGGGAAGAAAGGAAGGAAAAAACCCTTAGATTTGGAGATGTGGCTCAGTTGGTAGAGCACCAGTGGATGAGCAAAAATGTCAGGTACTGAGTTTGAGTCCCAGTCTGAGACTTAAGAAACAAAAGGGCTAGCTGATCAGAGAATGCCAGCCTATAGAGCCATTTTCATAGGAAGCTGAGTAAGCTATGGTTTCTGTAGGAGACGGCTGATTACAGACTGGTGGGCACCTTCTCTCAGGTGGAGGCTTATGGTCAAACAATGCACTTCTGATGCCTAGTCCCAAGATACTTTTTCAGTTCTGCAACTCTCAAGAATTATGATCGTGGCGAAGAGCGTGGCCTAGTGGTAGAGTGCTTGCCTAGCGTGCACAAAGCCCTGGGTTCCAGTTCTTGGTACCACATACATGGAAAAAGCCAGAGATGGTGCTTGGCTCAAATGGTAGAGCACTAGCCTTGAGAAAACCCAAGGACAGTGCTCAGGCCCTGAGCTCAAACCTCAGGACTGGCAAAGAAAAAAAAAGCACTATGATCATTATTTCTTGGGCTTTATTTCTTATTATTTTTGTCGTATCCCAGAAACTCAGGTGGAACTTGAACCCACGACATCAAGGTCACCGGCACTCAGCGAATTAAGCTAGGAGTCATTTAGTAGCTGCACTATGACTGCTCTCCACCTTCAGGCTGGGCTGAGCTTTTAAAGGTAAACGTCACGTGCAGGTGGTCGTCACTGTATGACGTCACCACATGAGGCCCTAAGTCAATAACCTCAAGGATAAAACCACATGCTGTGCTCGATTAGGTTAAATAATTTTATAGAAGCCAAATTTGGCAGCTAATCTTGACAGGTTATTACTTTTTGTTTTGTTTTGTTTGCTTTTTTGGTGCCAGTATTGGGGCTTCAACTCAAGGCCTATGTACTGTCTCTTAGTTTTTGCACTCAAAGGCTGGTGCCTTACTTCTTCAGCCACAGATGGCTTCCCGCGTGTGTGTGTGTGTGTGTGTGTGTGTGTGTGTGTGTGTGTGTGTGTGTGTGTGTGTGTGTGTGTGTGTGTGTGTGTGTGTGTGTGTGTGTGTGTGTGTGTGTGTGTGTGTGTGTGTGTGTGTGTGTGTGTGTGTGTGTGTGTGTGTGTGTGTGTTTAATTGGAAATAAGAATCTCACAGACTTTCCTACCTAGGCTGATTTCCAACTGGGATCTTCAGATCTCTGCCTCCTAAATAGCTAGGACTATAGGCCAGAGCCATTCATCCATGCCAAGATCCTGGGGCTATCCGTGTCACTAAATATTTTGCCCTTATGCAGTTCCTGGTATATGACATGATGGACACCTTTCAGGAAGTAGCTGCCTTGAGATTTCCTACTGACGCCAAACTCGCCAGAATGAAAGCAAACACTTCCCTTGGTTATTTTGGAAGACAAGGAGCTGACGGGCTTAAAAAGCCCGTCAGGCTGGGCACGTCTGTAATCCTAGCTACTAAGGAGGCTGAGATCTGAGGATCATGGTTCAAAGCCAGCCTGGGCACTTAAGCCCGAGGGGTGGTAGCCTTGAGCTGAAGAGCTCAGGGACAACACCCAGGCCCAGAGTTCAAGCCTTCCCCCCACCCCCAAAAAAAGCAAGTCAGGCAGAAGATCTAGTCTCAAAGCTTGGCTTCAAAAACCAAACAAATACAGTGTGGGCCAAGACTGAACACTGGTTAGCAGAGCATGGGTCAGCGTAAGCAGCCCGATGGGATCAAATTGCAGTTTGAAAGCAGACTGCAAGGTCACCACCAAATGAAGCAATGGGGCATGTGAGTCACAGAGCAGAACGAGACCCAGCTGACTCCAATGCACAAATCCATATCAGATTTGCAGCTCTAGGTAAACATCTGAGCTAGGTGCTGGCGACTCACACCTGTAATCCTAACTACTCAAGAAGCTTGAGGTTTGGGGTTCCAAGCCTTGAAAAGGTCTTGGGCCAAAGAGCTCAGGGTCAGTGCCAAGTCCCTGAATTCAAGCTCCAGGACCACCAACAACAACCAACAGTTAAGATTCTTATCTCTAATTATCCAACAAAAGCCAGAGGTGGAACTGTGGCTCAAGCGGTAGAGCACCAGCCTTGAGTGGCAAAAGCCAGGGAAGAGCATAAGGATCTGAATTCAAGCCTCAGTACTGGCAAACACACATGTGACACACACACACACACACACACACACACACACACACACACACACACAGGGTACAAAGATAAAATTATCATGAAAAAAAAAATGGTGTTTCTGCCAGACGTGGTGGCTCACGCCTATGATCCCAGCTTCTCAGGAGGCTGAGATCAAAGCCAGCCCCGGCACAAAGTCCGTGAGACTCTTCTTTTAACCACCAGAAAACTGGAAGTGGCTCTCTGGCTCAAGGGGTAGGTCAGTAGCCTTGAGCTGAAGAGCTCAGGGACAATGCCCAGGCCCAGAGTTCAAGTCCCATGACCCACAAAAGAAAAAAAACATGGTGTTTCTGCTTGATGATACTGAGGTTCGAACCCAAGGTGTCCTGCTTGCTTGGCTTGTGAACAACTGGACTGGAAACAAGTATAAATGACCAGTGACAATGTTAAAGCAAGAAGAATATGACACAGCATAATTAGATTGTGATCTAGCAGTCTGTCAGTCTGCAGGTTGGCTTGAGGAAAATACACACACATACGCATGTACGTATACACACATACACATACTACACAATCGGATGATTCCCCTAGGAAAGAAAGAACCACTAAGAAAATACAACCTCTGCTAACCTGTGCTGTTTACCACACATACATGGATCAAAGTCTTAGAGCTTCTTATTTTTGTGCTTTCAGCAAAGTTAAACTAGCCTTTTAAAGCTATGCAACAGCTTTATTGAGATACACTTTACATTGCATAACATACACTAACATTTTTCCCAACATTGAGGACTCATTTGGCCTTGCAGTAGCTAATCAAGAGCTTTCCTACTGAGATAACCTTAACCTCATAAATTAAAATTTTATACACTTTTTTTCTTTTTATTGAGAACCAGCATTTGGGTTACTGCTTCCCTTCCTGAGCTCCCCCAGCCCCCATTCTGGGGCTTAAACTCAAGGCTTGAGCTGTTTTGCTCAAGGCTAGCTCTCTACTACTTGAACCACAGCTCCACTTCTGGCTTTTAGGTAGTTACTTGTAGGTAAGAATCTCAGGCTTTCCTGTCCAAGCTGGTTTTGAACCCCAATCCTCAGATTGTATTGTTATTAAGGTGTGGCACACAGGGATTACAATTGCATAAGTCAGATAGCGAGTATAATTCTTCTCGGCCAGTGTCACCCTTCCTTCACTTTCCCCCAGCTTCCCTCGGGTTACTGCTTTTTAGTCATCCATCCTGAAATTAGACATAGGCCTTGCAAGTAGGTGCCTGTAACTACACAACTGTTAGTTTGTCCTCGCAATGAATGCAGGAAATGACTTATGTTGACTTGACCTTCATAGCATTTCTCTTTAATTCTGCCTTGAGCAGTATCACCCGAAGGTTCTTTGGTAATTCTTCCATTCTCAAGAGGTTCCTGAGAAACTTTGGGTACAAATTTATTAATACATCAAGGCATCTGTCCCAGTTCAGCAACTACAGAACAAAAGCAATTAATATTTTAATGATTAAGCAGCTGATGGAATTTTTGTTGTTGTTGTTTTGGTCATGAGGCTAGAACTCTGGGCCTGGGTGTTGGCCTTGAGCTCTTCAGCTCAAGGCTACCATCCTATCCATGAGCCACAACCCCACTTCTCATTTTCTAGTGATTAATTGGAGATGAGTCTCTTAGACTTTGGTGCCTGGGGTTGGCTTTGAACTGCAATTCTCAGATCTCAGCCTCCTGAGTAGCTAGGATTACAGGAGTGAGCCACCAGGCCCAGCGATGGAATGGTTTTGAGAAAGCAAGTCAGTAACTTTTGACAGGTTACAACCAACCAGCTAATTGATTTGGGCTGGAACTTCAAATATCCAGTCATGTCGTCCAAACAAATGTCCTGAGAACCTGTGCTAGCATGAGAAAGCCTAGCTAGTGAGAACAGGAGCAACTATGGGCGTTTCATCATGTCAAGTCTGATGTTTTAATTAACTTCTTCCAAAACAAAGACAGAGACAAAACTATAGTACAAGCTGTGATTCTAGGAAAATCAAAAGCAATGGCAAAACCACTTTTCCTTTCTAAGCCTTTGGGAAAAGAGCCTGACAGTTCCTTTAAATATAGAACTACCATATGACCCAGCAATTCTACCCCAGGAATAACTCCCCAGAGAAATGAAATCATACTTCCACAGGAAAGCTTTGCACAAATGTACATAGCAGCCCCAAAGTAAAAACAGTCCAAATATCCATTAACTGAGAAATAAACCAAAATATGGTACCTCTATACAATGAAATGCTTCTTGTCCCCAGCAAGAAATATAACACCAACGTTACAAATAGAGATGAACCTTGAAAACATCACACTCACAAAAGGACTCATACTCTACATGATTCCATTTGTGAGAACTGCCCAGCCAGAATGAGAAAATCTATGAGGCAGATCTGCGTGGTTTGAGGGAAAACAAGGGTGGTTTGCAATATGTATAGGGTTTTTTATGAGGCAGAAAACAAAAGTTCTAGCATTGATTGTTGGTGGTAGTGGTATATACTGTGAATATGAATACTACTATAGACTAAAATTTTCTTGTGGGGATGGGATTGAACCCATGGACTCATGAATACTAGACAGGCACTAAACCACTTAAGTTTGTCTGTAGCCCTAAATGGACACTTTAATATACTATGCCACGTGCTGGAGGCTCATACCTGTAATCCTAGCTACTCAGGATCTAAGATCTAAGGATCACTATTCAAAGCCTGCCTGGCAGATACATCCATGAAACTTTTATTTCCAATGAATCAGCAAAAAGTCATGAGTAGAGGTGTGGCTCAATGGTAGAGCACCAGTTTTGAGGTGGGAAAAGCCAGGAAGGATTCCAAAGTTGACTTCAAGCTTCAGCACTGGCACCAAACAAAACAAATTATCTGTAAATTGTTGTATAAAGGGCTTTTGACCCAGTATGTCAGCTAATGAGTACAATATATCTTGATCAATGCAACCCCTCCCATCATTCTCTCTCATCTCTACTGAACCCCAGATGCTTAATTTAAAAATGAATTCTAGAGAAAAATTATTTCAGGTAAATTTTCTCATTTATCAGAAGTATCTCAATCCCAGCATTATGGACACTATAGTTCTTTATTGTGAGGAACTGTGTATTCCAGGGTCTTTAAATCTTTTTTTTTTAACTGTGCCAGTACTACAGCTTGAATGCAGGGCCTTGTACTCTCACTTGTCTTTTTTGTTCAAAGCTGGTGCTCTACTGCTTGAGCCATGCCTATTTCCAGCATTTTGCTGGTTAATTGGAGATAAAGTCTTGTAGACTTTTCTTCTAGGGCTGGCTTCAAACTGCAATCCTCAGACTCCTTGAGTAGCTAGGATTTCAGGCATAAGCCACTGATACATGGCTACAGATAATATTTTCTAAATGTTTTAATCAGTTTAGCATCCTATCACTGCTGTGCAAAGGGGGTCCTTGTTTTCTAAGCAGCCCTGTTTTTAGTTCTGTCGTATGCAGATTATTTCTTGCTCAATATTACAAGGTTTTGTTTTTTTTTCTCCAACTTAGTCTACCAGTTAAAGCAACCAGGAGTCATTTAATCTGGATTCCTATAATTAAAGCTCTAGGCCTTTTCTAGAACCCCTATGACTGAATGTACACATGAATGTTCCCAATTAGACACAGCTGTGGACCTCATTCAGTTTAGGACAAAATATGTCCTGTGAGTCTCAGCCTGTAACTGAGGGTGGAAGGAGAGGAGTCTGGCAGAAAGCCATCTATTGTAAAAGAATTTGGTGATAACTCTCTCCCCAAGGCTCTTGATTATACATAACATTGTTGTTAAATCACCAGGGAGAAAAAAAAGAGCAAAGTAAAACAAAACACATTTTTACAAGGACAAAAACAGATCGTAGTTAAGATCAACTCGGCCCAACAGTGTGTTCCACAACACTGAGGCTGGCCTGAACTTCTCTGGAGAAGGCAGGAGAGATGAAATGTGAGATGAAATACATCTTTTTTTTTTTCTTGTTCTTTCAGTACTGGATATGAGCCCAGCCTTACACATGCTAGGCAAGTTCTCTAGCACCAAGCTACATTCCCAGGCCAAAATACAGTTCTTTTGTGTCCCACAACTACAAAACTCAATGTCCAATACTGTTTTGTTAGTCTTGTGTGTATGTATGCCAATCCTGAGGCTTGAATTCAGGGGTCTGGGCACTGTCCCTGAGTTTTTATCAAGGTTGATGATGGACTGATTGAACCACAGCTCCACTTCAGGCTTTTTGCTGGTTAATAGGAGATAAGAGTCTCAAGAGCCAGGCACTAGGGGCTGTTACCTGTAAACCTAGCTACTCAGGAGGCTGAGATCTAAGGAACGCAGTTCAAATCCAGGCTAGGCAGGAAAGTCCCCTTGAGATTCTTATCTCCAATTAACTACTCAAAAACTGGAAGTGAAGCTGTGGCTCAAAGTGGTAGAGAACTAACCTTGCGCAAAAGAGCTCAAGGCCAGGGGTGTAGCTTAATGGTGAGTGCTTGCCTAACAACATACACAAAAAAAGCCAGAAGCGGTGTTGTGGCTCAAGTGGCAGAGTTCAAACCCCAGGACTGGAGAAAAAAGAAAAAAAAAGCTCAGGGACAGCACCTGAATTCAAGCCCTACAGCACAGAGAAAGGGGAGAGGAAAGGAAACAAGTTCACAAGCAACTTGACCAAAGAGGTTTCTACAGGATGTTTAGAATGTTGAGGATCTGCCTCAATATTCACTCCAAACCTCTTTGCACAATCCACATTTTACATAGTTGTAACTTCTCCATTTGGTGATTTTTCTTGACTTAAATTTATTGAATCCACCAAGAGTCAGCAGAGGTGACATTCCAGTCTCTCCACTTTCCTATGCCACGATACCATAATGTGCTGAGCCATTCCCTTATTTGGCATTTGAATTATTTCCCATTCTTCACTCATAAATAGCACACGAACATCTTTGTAAAATTCCATTTTTCCCCCTCTAGAGTTCCTATTTCCTTGGGGTGTATTCCCCAAACTGGTATTACTGGGTCAAAGGTTTGAAAAGTTTCATAGCTCTTGTTACCCACTGCCAGAATATTCTCGAGGCAGAATGTAGTATACTTGAGTAATCCAAATGTTTATCCAGGTTTTCTTTCCCATGATGTAAACTAAGATTAACCTTCGTTGTTTGGGTTTTGTTTTGTTATTCATAATCTTCAGTGTTGGAGTGCATACAAAACAAAAAATAAAGATGGCAAAGCACTCTTTCTGTAGCCAGAAATGACCTCTCTCAGACTAACTTGATTATCACGTTAGTTGACGAGATCTGAGTCTGAAGTAATTCAGGCATTTGTTCTTTGCCAGACTTCACTCAGCCTTCAGTGCCTCCAGACTGTGCAGTAGGTCTCTTTTATTCTCACGTTATATCCAAGGCTTTCTTAGGTTTCCCTCTGTACTGGATGGTTCGTTTTCACCTCTCTAAGGCTCTTCATCAGTCTACCTTCTTGCTCTGCTCGGAGGCTTCCTGGAACACTGCATCTGGCTTCCCTTCTCCTGGCTTCTGACTTCCTTCCGCAAGAGACCAGATAGAGTATTTATTTGGTATCTACACTTGGTGGTGACCTTCCTCAAGAGACCAGATAAAGAGTATTTATCTGGTATTTATACTTGGGGTGACCTTCCGCAAGATACCAGATACTTGTGGGGATGGGTCACTAGGCCTTGCTGATGATGCTCCTTTCCCAAGCCTCCAGCTATTGTTGGGCTAACCTCTCCCCACAGCTCACGTTTTTCACTCTTTCCCTCTCTCCATTAATTTCCTTTCCCTCTCCCCATACTTTTGTAAATGACGCCTCTTCCCCCCGCCCCCCTCTTTCTTTTTTCTTTTTTTGCAGTACTGGAGTTTGATCTCTGGGCCGAAGCATGAATGCATTCTCAGCTGGTACTTTGCCATCCGAGCCATGTCCCCAGCTCTGCTTTTTCTCTTTTTCTCTCTCTTTCTTTTCTTTTTCTTTTTCTTTCTTTCTTTTTTTTTTTTTTTGTGGGTTAATGGGGCTTGAACTCGCCTGGGCACTGATCCTGAGCTCTTCAGCTCAAGACTACCACCCTACCCTTGAGTTAAGCCCCACTGCCCATTTTCTAGAGGTTAATTGGAGATAAGAGTCTCAGGTTCTTTTGTGCCCAGGCTGGCTTTGAACCTTGATCCTCAGATCTCAGCCTCCTGAGTAGCTAGGATTACATGCTTGAGTCACCAATGCCCAGCCTAGAAGTTTTTTTTTTCTAATGGATGATACTACCATCTATCCATCCAGCTATTTTCTTCCTCCCTTCCAATCTTCTTAGCTTTCTCTCTAAATTCTGTTCATTTTCATTATCTCTATTGCCATGATAGGTCTAAGTCACCATCATCTGAGTCCATGTTTACCACTTTAAATGCAACCACTGTAAGTTTGATAGAGTCATTGTTTTAATTTAAAAAAAAATCTGAGGACTGGGAGTGTGGTCTAGTGGTAGAGTGCCTGCCTATCATGGAAAAGCTCTGGGTTCCATTCCTCTGTACCACATACACAGAAAAAGCTGGATATGGTGCTGTGGCTCAAGTAGTAGTGCTCTATCCTTGAGAAAGCCCAAGGACAGTGCCCAGGTTCTGAGTTCAAGCCCCAGCACTGGCAAAAATACATCTGAGGGGCCGGAGCATGGCCTACTGGTAGAGTGCTTGCCTAGCATGCAGGAAGCCCTGGGTTTGATTCCTTGCTACCACATACACAGAAAAAAGCCAGAAATGATGCTGTGGCTCAAGTGGTAGAGTGCTAGCCTTAAGAATGCTCAAGGACAGTACTCATGCCTTGAGTTCAAGCCCTAGGTCTGGCCAAAAAAATAAAATAAAATAAAATAAATCTGAGCTGAGATTACAGTAATCCTAATTTCTCAGGAGGATGAGATCTGAGGATCAAGGTTCAAAGCCAGCCCGGGCACAAAAGAACCTGAGACTCTTATCTCCAGAAAGGAGAGGGTATGGTGGTAGCTTTGAGCTGTAGAGCTCAGGGACAGCACCCATGCCCAGTGCAAGCCCCATTACCACATACACACACACACACAAAATCCTTACCGAGAGTTGTGGGAAATTGTCTTTTTCATTGTTGCTGTGCTAAGTTGACATTAAAAGGTTTAAGGGCTTTCTTGCTCCAACAGAGTATGTTAATTTAATTTGCCTTAATTATAGTCCTGGCTTTCTTTTTTGAGTAGAAAATTATCATGTAAATGAATTACAAAACCATTTTCAGCCAGTACTGGTGGCTCATGCCTGTAATCCTAGCTACTCAGGAGGCTGACATGTAAGGCTCAGGATTCATAGCCAGTGCAGGCAGGAAATTCATGAGACTCTTTATTTCCAACTGAACATCAAAATAACTGGAAATTGAACTGTGGCTCAAACAGTATTCACCTTAAGCAAAAAAAGCTCAAGGGCCTAAGTTCAAGCACCAGGACTGGCACAAGAAAAGAAAGCAAGAAGACAGGGAAGGAAACTCCATAGACAGGGCAGTTTTCCTAGCTCCCGCCTACCCTCCTATCACATTGGATGGATAAGGAGCCACTAGGAAAAGGTATCTGGCTGACTTCCGTTTTGCATTGTTCTGACAGAGCCCTTGGCAAGCATAAGCTCACAGCGCCCTCTGCTGTTTAATCACAAAGGGCAGGAGGCTTGGTCTGAGGCTACCCTAAAGGATTTTGATGTAGAAGCAAGGTTATGAGAGCAGAAGAAACTAAAATGTTTTATGCAAAACTCTAAGATGTGTTGATTTTGATGGTGACAGACAATAGTGAAGGAAAGAGAAGCTGAACAACTGAACTTTTTTCAGTGACTGTTTCTCCAGGTTTTTCAAGCTCGGTGGAAATTTCCACATCATCTGCACCCAAGTCCTCAAAATGGAAAAAATACACTTTCTCTAACACTGCTTGTAAAACTCACACAATACAGTTTCTATAGAGACTGCCCAAGGGTAACAGAAAGGAGGAAACAAAGAGACTTAGAATCAAAGGCAGGGAATTAGGAGCTCACCTTGAGGACTCCATAAAGAATAAACCTCCAGTATTGTGGCATGTGGGCCTGCCCCAAAACTAGCGGTTACATGGCAACATTCTAATGGAAGGTTTTCCCTGTATTTATAGTGTACTTACTTAATGATTTCACTGCCACAATTACCTAACAGCCTCAAGATCCTTAAGTACCCCAGGTTCTAAAGTCATTTATTTAATCCCAAGAGAAAGATTCGAGTTTATAAAATACAAAGGGAGGCCTGCATAATCCTGTGTGAGCTCTTTACATTCATCATAATAAAGGGTCTTCATTTGTGTAATCTCTTAGGCTCTCTTTAAGTTCATTATAAATATACTATAGCCACACCTCCACTTCTGGCTTTTTGGTGGTTAGAGATAAGAGTCTCCTGGACTTCTCTGCTTGGGTTGGGCAGATCAAACTGTGACCCTCTCATCTCAGCCTCCAGAGTAAGTAGAATTAGAGGCATGAAGACAGGGTACCCAGTGGATAATACCTTAATCCTAGCTACTCAGGAGATTGAGATCTGAGTTCATAGCCAGCCAGAGCTGGACGAAAGTCCATGACTTTTTGGTTTTTTTTTTTTTTTTTTTTTTTGCCAGTCCTGGGGCTTGAACTCAGAGCCTGGGCACTGTCCTTGGACACTTTTTGTTCAAGGCTAGCATTCTGCCACTTGAGCCATAGCACCACTTCCTGCTTTTTCCCCCTGTGTATATGGTTCCAGAGAATTGAACCCATGGCTTCATGCATTCTAGGTGAGCATGTTACCACTAGGCCACACTCCCAGTCCCTAGTCTTTGAGACTCTTATCTCCAATTAGCCACCAGAAACCCAAAAAGTGGTGCTGTGGCTCAAGGGGTAGTTGCTAGCCTTGAGCTAGAGAGCTCAGTGACAATGCCCAGGCCCAGAGTTCAAACCCCACAACCAAAAAAAAAATTAGAGGAATGAACTACCAGTACCCAGGCTGCCCACCTCTTTCTGATATGGTATAACTGAGTTTTTACCTTTTGTAAACAGGAAGAGGGATAATTCTTAGGATCAGAAGAAATAGCCTACCAATCATCAAAGAGGCTCATTTAAGGCCAAGCAGTAGAGTGCTTGTCTAGCATGCACAAAGCCCTGGGTTCAGTTCCCCAGAACCACATACACAAAAAAATCCAGAAGTGGTGCTATGGCTCAACTGATAGAATACTAGCCTTGAAAATGCCCAAGGACAGTACTTAGGCCTTGAGTTCAAGCCCCAGGACTGGCAAAAAAAAAAAGCTCATTTATATAAGCAGTGACATTTATGACATTTGTATAACTCATGTCAGTCTTATTCTCTGAATTACAGCTGCCGCATAAAAGGCACCCAATTTTTATAGAGATCATGGATGAATCCATAGTCTCTTAATCCCTGGGCACCAATTGGAGCTGGCAGATAATTTTCAGATGTAGAATTTTAATAAAGCAGAGCCCACACATAGCATCTTTCAGGAAGGAAAACCAGAAAACTTGTCTTAAACTGCACTTACATATTAAACACCGTTTTATTTGCAATGGCATGGACATGAAATCACACAGAAACTAAACTCTTCACAAGCCTCAGTCCTGTCCCTTCTCATGCCCCACGATGCCCTATCACTTACTCCTATTCTGTTCTTCTTCTCTTCAAATGTAGGGGTTTACAGTTATTGCTTGCTTCTTTTCTTGCCTTTCTTCCCCGGTCATAATTGCTGGCTGTGACTCAGGGGTGTGGCTCCAGTGCTCAGCACAGCTGTCTGGCACGCATGTGCTCTCAGGAAATAGTTCTTGAACAAATAAGCAAATGAATTCAGCAACTGTTGGTTTTATGTATCAGTCAATAACAACAAAAATACAAGTTGGATTTTACTAGAGAAGAATTTTCCACAGAAAAAAAGTGTGGGAGCCGGGAGCGTGGCCTAGCGGTAAGAGTGCTTGCCTACCATGCACAAAGCACTGGGTTCGATTCCTGGGTACCATATACACTGAAAAAGCTTGAAGTGGTGCTGTGGCTCAAGTGGCATTCTCAAGCCTTGAGAATGCCCAAGGACAGTGCTCAGGCACTGAGTTCAAGCCCCAGGACTGGCAAAAAAAAAAAAAAGTATAGATTCTTCCCTTCTTTCTAAATCATTTCCTTACTAGAATTAACAACTAGAAACTGTATGTATATATTTACCATGTGCAACATGCCTTGAAATACATATATATTGATCTAAGTGCTAATGACTCATGCCTGTAATCCTACTCAGGAGGTTGAGATTTGAGGACTGTGGCTCAAAGCCAGCCTAGGCAGAAAAAAGCCAATCCTGGGGCTTGAATTCAGGGCCTGGGTACTGTCCCTGAGCTTCTTTTGCTCAAGGTTAGCACTCTACCACTTGAGCCACAGCACCACTTCCACCTTTTCCTTTTTCTTCTTCTTTTAACTCAAACTCCTGGCCCCCCAGCCTTTTCTGTTTATGTAGTTTTGAGGACTGGAACCCAGGGTTCATGCATGCTAGGCAAGCACTCTACCACTAAGCCACATTCCCAGCCCTAACAAGAACTTTTTTTTTTTTGCCAATCCTGGGCTTGGACTCAGGGCCTGAGCACTGTCCTTGGGTTTTCTCAAGGTTGGAGCTCTAACACTTGAGCCACAGCACACTTCTGGCTTTTTTCTATGTATGTGGTACCGAAGAATCGAACCCGGGTCTTTGTGCATGCTAGGCAAGCACTCCACCACTAGGCCAAACTCCCAGCCCCACAAGAACTTTTTGAAAGCAAGAGAAGGCTGGGAGTTCAAGCCCCAGGACTGGCAAAAAAAGAAAAAAGAGAAGGCTGCCTCTATGCAAGCCTCCTGTGCTCTGGACACAGCCCAGGGCAGTCAGCTAAGGTCCTCTCTTGTTCCTCAGAGTTATGAGCAACTGTTGAAAGAGAAGGAAAGTTCTTCATCACTCTTTCCCAAGTGGCCTTGGTTGCCCTCTGTGGAGGCTCTTCAAGTCACAGTTTGGATCTAATTCCAGTGGGAAATGGGCAACACTTTCTGCCAGTTTTTCACTGGGTAGGTTAAGCCATCTGCTTTCCCATCAGTAGCAGACTGAGTTTATTTCAGTCCTTATTTAGAAAAAGACTGGGCATTCTGTGCTAGCTTGAGCAATTTGTTCCTTTCCACTCAGCACCAAGGGTGAGGTGGGGCTGTGGGATGGACTGACCCAATGCTTTCCTGAACTGTCACCTGTGCTAGGATTGTCTTCCTTCTGACACCTTAAGTCTTTCACGTGAATGTCTGTGCTAGTACTTCCAAGTGGTAGAATACTAGGCTTGAGAGGAAAAAAAAAAAACCCTCAGGAACAGCTCCCAAGCCAAGTTTGAATTCTAGAGTCAACACACACACACACACACACACACACACACACACACACACACACACACAGCCTGATAACAATGTTCCAGAATGTGTAATATGTGTCTATGCATAAAACTCTTGCTCCAATAAATAAACTCATTCAGCTCTGTTTACTGGAAAACCTCGTAAGACAACTGTGAAGAGAAACCGCTGCCATCTGCAGGGCACCGAATCAGGGGTGCGGTGACAGTCGTGAATGATATCATCAGTTCACAAACAGCTACTTTCTTTTCATGTTTAAAATAAAACCAACAGCCGTTTTCATAAAATTTATACAAGTGTTTATGTGTTTTCCTAATTGAGTTATTCAGAACCTTCCATCTTCCTTAGGACACTGTGTTCATGTCCCCATGCTCAGGTCAGGAGGCTGAAACCAGGGCAGTGTCTCAAGTTAGAAATCCAAGTTTGCCCAGGCCCAGCAAGCTGTGGGCTTGTAGCTGCTGTTCTAATGGAAAGTGTGAAGCACTGCTTTTACTTTCAAAAGTGCTGTAGTTCAAGCTGGCTTTTTTTTTTTTTTTTTTTTTTTGGTCATGGGGCTTGAACTCCGGCCTCTGTGCTGTCCCTAAGCTCTTTAGGGACACTTTTTCTAGTAGTTAATTGGAGATAGAAGTCTCATGGTCTTTTGTGCTTGGGCTGGCTTTGAACTTTGACCTTCAGATCTCAGCCTCCTGAGTAGCTAGAATCACAGACGTGAGGCACTAGATCATGCTTCCTCTTTTTTCTTTGTTTTTGGTCAGTTGTGAGGCTTGAACTCAGGGCTTCGGCATTGTCTCTGGGCTCTTTTGCTCAAGGCTATCACTCTACCAATTTGAGTGGCCAGTGCTCCGCATAGTGGCTAATTTCTGTAGTCCCAAATCTTCAGAAGCTAGTCAGCTAGGGGACTGTAGTTTTAGGCCAGCTTGAGCAAAAAGTGAGAACCCCCCAAAAGCGTTAAGCCAAGCCAAGTGTGGCAGCTCACATCTGTAATCCTAGCTACTCAGGAGGCTAAGATCTGAGGATCGTGGTTCAAAGCCAGCCTGGGCAGGAAAGTCCCTGAGATTATTATCTCTAATTAACCACCAGAAAACCAGTGATAGAGCAATAGCCTTGAGCTGAAGAGCTCAGAGGCAGCACCCAGGCCCAGAGTTCAAGCCCCATAACAGACCCCCCCTCCAAAAAAAAGGCTCTGAAGCTAGATAATGTGGCTTATACCTATAATCCCAACACTCAAGAGGTTAGCAAGTTCAATGCCAGAAAGGGGAAGGGGAAAGAAGAGTGGGAAAGGAAGGAAAAGAAAAAAAGAAAGGGAAGGGAAAACAAAGAGATACAAATGAGGTTAATCTCTAGGCAAGGCCTCTAGAATGACTTGCACACTCCATGGGCAACTGTTTCTCCATGAAGAAAGATTTCAGACTGGGTACTAGTGCTCACACCTGTAATTCTAGCTACTCAATAGGCTGAGATCTGAGGATCATAGTTCAAAGCCAGCCTGGAATGAGACTCATTTCCAACTAACACCAGAAGTGGAGGTATGGATCAAGTAGCAAAAGTCAAGGGAGAGTTCTCAGGCCTGGAGTTCAAGTTCCAGCACAAGCAAAACAAACAAACAAAAAAAGCCAATCACAGCATGAAGCCTAAGTCAAGCCCCAGTTCTGGCACCACAACTCACACAAAAAAAGAAGCCAGGTGCCAGTGACTCAGTCCTATAATGCCTAGCTATCCAGGAGGCTAAGAAATGAGGATTACAGTTTGAAGTCTGCCTGGGCAGGAAAGTCTGAGAAATTTATATCCAATTAACCACCAAAAAGTCAGAAATGGAGCTGCAGCTCAAGTGGTAGAATGTTAGCCCTGAGCAAAAAAAAAGCTCAAGGACCCCTGAATAGGGCAGACAAAGAAAGAAAGAAAGAAAGAAAGAAAGAAAGAAAGAAAGAAAGAAAGAAAGAAAGAGAGAAAGAAAGAAGGAAAGAAAGGTTGGTTTCACAGCTGGAGGCATAGCTCGTGGTAAGGTAGAGCACGAGCCATGACAAAAGTCAAGTAAGAGTGCGAGGCCCTGAACCCAAGCCCTAGTACCAATTCCAAAAAAAAAAAAAGGAAGATTTCATCTGTGCTTAAATCTATCAGATTTAATTAATGTAATGCCTACTCTGTAAATTATGTCTAACAGTGGTCAGATCTGAAAAACTTTATTCACAGATACAAATCACACAAGCATACTAAAATACATTGAGTGAGAGAGTCAGAACCACTAATGTAGGTAGTGGTAGAGCCATTTCAAGTCAAACGTTCACTGTCTGAGAAACTCCTGTGGACAGGGCAGCCATGCAGAGCCTCACTCTTCAGCGCTCTGTGTGCTGACATAGTCCTGCAGAAGTGCCTGTGCCTCTGCCCGCCGGCTCATCTTGGTGGCCTTGCCCTGGAAGCGGCCTTTCTTCCCTGCTCCTTTGCCTTCCAAGACCTCAGCCACCCTGGGAATCAGAGACACAGTCAGGGAGATGTTTGTGAGGGAAAAATCTATGAAAACCAGTGGCAGCTCTAAGCCTTTCTTGGAGTTTGAAGGAAAAGAGACAGGCAAGTGGTTTCTGAAATTCTTAAGAGTATTTGCACAACCAGGAGAAGTGTTCAAAGTTCCCAGTACGGAGATATTCACTAGAAGCTCACCCCTGTAACCCTAGCTGCTCAGGAGGCTAGATCTGAGGACTGCCAGCCCAGGCCAGGCAGGAAAGTCCTTGAAACTTCTTTTTCTTTTTGGCCAGTCCTGGGGCTTGAACTCAGGGCTTGGGCAGTCCTTGAGCCACAGCACTACTTCCAGCTTTTTCTGTGTATGTGGTACTGACGAATTGAATCTGAGGCTTTGTGCATGCTAGGCAAGCGTTCTACCATTCGGCCATGTACCTGGCCCCAACTCTTTTTTTTAACCCCTGTGGTTGTGGGGCGTAAACTCTGGGCCTGGGTGCTGTCTCTGAGTTCTTCTGGTCAAGGCTGGTCTGGACCACTTTGAGTCACAACTCTACTTCATTTTCTACTGGTTAATTGGGGATAAGTATCTCATAGCTTTTTCTTCCCAGGCTAGCTTTGAACTGTAATCCTTACATTTCAGCCTCCTGAGTAGGATTACAAGTGTGAGTCACTAGCACCTGGTTCATTTTAACTTTTAACTGACTTGTGTGTATCTGTTTTCTTTTTGGGTACTAGAGATCAAACCAGGACACTGCAGTTGCTAGGCAAGCGCTTTGCCACTGAGCTCCATCCCAGCCCTTCTATTTTAGCTTTTAACCAGGCTGCACTAATAAATTAGTAACTACCTGGCCTTCCACCTGAAGGGCAGTCTATGAGCTTTACCTTGGCCCCAGAGTCTCCACAGCCTCAGCTGGTCCTGCCAATAGAAAGAGTCCAGCAGCTTTCTCGTCTCCCACAGTTAAGAACAGGAGGGTCTCCTAGAAGATAGGACAAGGTGAGCACCATTTGGGGGTCAACTCCCCTAAAGCTTGGATGTTTTTCAGTCTCATGAACAGGTATCTCCCCTAAACCACAAGTGGTGTAGCTGATGGCTGTTGACCCCACCCCTCCACACTGCTCTGACCAAAGCTAGCCAAGCTTAAAACAACGTCCATGGCCTGACTCCAGCCATGCTTTCAAGCCTTTCCCCGATCAAGCAACATATACTGCCATCACTTAAACCACCATGCTTCCCCCTGCCTGCTCCCTGCTCCATCTGTCAGACAAGCTCCCCAAGCTCAGCTATTCAGGTAGTGTGTGTTCCTAACTATACTCTCTGCCACACTTGACCACTTGAACTGCACTGCCAGCCCTTTTTGCTTTGTTATTTTTGAGACAGGGTCTTCATTCTTCTTCCTCCCGTCCTGAGGGGCTGGCCTATGCTGTGATCTTCCTGTTTAGGTTTCTTGCCATAGCTGGGGTGACAGGTGTGCACCACCACATCCAGCTTTCTAGTAGATGAGATGGGGTCTTCAAACTTTTTGCCCAGTTTGGTCATCAACTGTAATTCTCTCCATTGCTTGAGTAGCCAGAATAGGGTCTTGCTATGTGTGCTGGTTCTGGGGCTTCTTCTCTTTAGTTTTTTCACTCAAAGCTGGTATTTTATTACTTGAGCTATACCTCCACTTGTGGCATTTTGCTAGTCTCTCAGAATTGTCTGACAAGGTTGGCTTTGAACCTTGATCTCCTGAGTAGCTAGGATTACTGGTGTTGAGGTTCTAGAAACCAGCTTGGTTTTGAACTCCCGATCCTCTTATTTTGCTGATCCTCCTGGGATTACAAGCATGTTCCACTGCCATGCCTGACCCCACCCCTGAATTTCTAATACTATGTCCTAATCACACAAAAATCTGGCTTTGAGGAGCTGAGAAGCTGACAAATAACAGCTTCTGAAAGAGCAAATTCAATACCTAACTCAGAGCTCAGGTCATTGCTGGTGCTAGGAAAACAGTATTGAATGCATTTGTGCTCCCTGTTCTGCATGTGCTAATATGCAGTGGCCTCAACTAAGCTGATGCCTCTCACTGACAGCTCTGCTCCCCAGGTCTCTCCCTGGGACACAGAGAATCTCATATTCATCTTACCTTTGACCCGATCTCATTAGCAATGATATTCATGAACTCAGAATCGCCCTCCTTCCTATAACCAAGGACACAGATATGAGATCCTGGATGTAGTGGGGCAGTGACAAGGCAGGAGGCCTGGCTCCTCACTGGGAGATAGGCAGATGGGTGGCAGGCCTCACTACTTTTGTTTTTGGTCATTCGTGGGATTTGAACTTTGGGCCTGGGTGCTGTCCCTGAGCTCTTCAGTTCAAGGCTACCACTCTACCCCTGAGCCACAGTGTTGCTTCTGGTTTTCTGGCTGTTAATTGGAAATAAAAGACTCATGGAGTTTAGTGCCTGGACTGGCTTTGAACCATAATCCTCAGATCTCAGCCTCCTGAGTAGCTAGGATTACAGGTGTGAGCACTGCTCCGGAGTAGGCCTCACTACTTTCTTTCTAGACTAAGTCCCATATCCCTCAGCAAACAGGATGCTGCTGATGGAAGGCCAGCAAAACACCCTTCTCTACCTCAGCAGTTTATAAAGAAAGGATTTATGCCTCCCTTCAGTGGGACTCATCAGGAGAAGAGAATGTGTATAGGGTGGTGAAAGAGGTAAGATGCCAATGAAAAGTCATAAGGTTACTTGTTAAGTCTTGTGAAGATGGTAATATCAAAGCCAAGGAATTTGCTGTGTAAGACATTTCTTAGGGTCTCTTCAGACTCGAACACCGTATGTTCTAGCAACCCACCTCCCACAATGCTCTGCAGGGAGTGGAGAGGCTAAAACCCAAGTCTCACATAGCTTTCCTGCCTGTCTCCACAGCAGCTGGCTTCTCACCTGTGTAGTGCGACCACAGCTCCGGAGTCTGGGCTACTCCGGAGGCTGTGAGCAATGTGCACAGCCAGGTCTCTGAGAAGATTCAGGTTGTTCTGAAATGTAAGTGGAAATTGAGCAAAAAAGGAGAAAGGATGAGAGAGCAAGCCTCACTTCTCGTCACTTCATTCTCCTTTTGTCTCTCTTCAGACAAACCCACACTTCTGACCCAAAGTGAGGGTAGAGTTTGGAGAACCTACTGTAGGCAAGGGCCCGGCTCTCTCCCATGTACAGAATAAATCACCTTTTGCAGGAGCTTGGTGGAATTCTGGAGCTTTTTCACTGCATCCACATGATCCTCTGCTCCACACCTGTAAGACAAAGTCAATGGAGACTCACTGCCCAATGCTTCCCATGATGCCCTCATTGCTAGATGCCTTCCTCGGAATGTGGACCCAGGGGCATTCTTTTTCTTTTTTGCCAATCCTGAGGCTTGAACTCAGGGCCTGAACACTTTCCTGGGCTCTACCACTTGAGCCACAGCACCACTTCCAGCTTTTTCTGTGTATGTGGTACCAAGGAATTGAACCTGGGTCTTTGTGCATGCTAGGCAAGCACTCTACCACTAGGCCACACTCTTGGCCCCACCCAGGGACGTTCTAAGGAGGCCCTTTAGGAACTGGGAGATTACTGATTAATACAAAGATAGTAATCATTTTGTGTGGGCCTGATTTACAATCCAAAGCATTTTGATTACTTATGATTGCCATTACTCCCTCTCCCCTGAGGTAACATATAATTCTATCTACCTCACAGATAAACAAGCTCTGCTCCAGTATCCAGGAAAAGGGGGCAACTGAAGGGGCTTACTTAAGTAGAGTGGTGAGTGCCTTTTCGGTTCCATGACTTCTCTCCATCCATTTTAACACCCGGTTCCCAGCCAGAAACACCAGGTTGGTTTTGTTCTTTTTTCCTTTTTCAGTGCCCAGAATTTTAATGACCTACACAAAGGAAGTTAACACACATGCATAAACCACAGTGGGTCCTGAGACCTCACAGCTGCAGTGAAGGAGAGATTCCGCTTAGCACTCGTCTACTACACCCAACTCTGTTGTGCCCCCTGCTCCATTCCCTTCAACTACTCAACAACGCCTCACATACCTGAAGGTCACTGAGATTGCTCACGTGGGTCCCACAGCACATGTTGGAATCAACACCCTCAATGGTAACAACACGAATGGGTCCAGCATGATCATCTGGCAAACCACGGCCCCTCACCTGGAATAGCAGGAAGGGAGAAGGGCTGTCTGAATTTTGATAAGGAGCCCTTAAGAGAGTCATTCTACCAAAGCCATGCCTGGTTCTCCCCTCACCTGCTCCACCTCAGGATCATCCAGACTCAGCTCTCGCACACTCACAGGCAGCCGATCTCGGATCTTCTCATTGACACTCTGCTCAATGGCAGCTACTTGCTCTGCAGTCACTGCGGGGCTGTCCAGCTCAATCACACTCCGGAGCCTCCCTAACTCCCTGCCATAAAGAAGTGAGTAGCCACAGCATGCTGAATGTTGTAAAGGAAAGAGAGTTTAAAAAGAATGTTCACATAAGCGCTGGGGATGTAGCTCAGTGGTAGAGTGTTTGTGTAACATGCACAGAGTCTAAGCTTCAATTCCTGACGCCACAGAAAAGAATTTTCATAGGGTCAGGTATGATGGTACACACCAATAATTGTAGCACTCAAGAGGCTACTGTAAGAGGATATTGAGGTAGGCTAGCTGGGGCTAGACTACAAAGGGAATCTCAAAAAACCAAACAAACAAACTCAGCTTATATAAATTATTGTATTTAATCCTTACAAAAATCCCATTAGGCTGGGCGTGATGGCTCATACCTGCAATCCTAGCTAATCAGGAGGCTGTAATCTTAGGATCTCGGTTCAAAGCCAACCAGGGAACTAAAGTCCTCAAGATTTTCATCTCCAATTAACCACTAGAAAATCGGGAAGTGGAGCTGTGGCTCAAGGGGTAGGGCAGAAGCCTTGAGCTGAAGAGCTCAAGGACAGCGCCCAGGCCCAGAGTTCAAGCCGCATGATCCACTAAAGCAAACAAACAAAAATCCCACTAGGTAGAAGTGGTGAGGCCAGGACTCACCTTCTGGGTTCCAAATTCATTCTTAGTGGAGTTTGTTTTTTGTTTTTGTTTTTGTTTTTTTGCCAGTCCTGGGCTTGAGCTCAGGGCCTGAGCACTGTCCTTGGACTTTCTCAAGGCTAGAGCTCTTCCACTTGAGCCTCAGCACCATTTCCGGCTTTTTTCTATGTATGTGGTACCGAGGAATTGAACCTGGGTCATTGTGTATGCAAGGCAAGCACTCTACCACTAGGCCAAACTCCCAGCCCCGATAGTGGAGGTTTTCTTGTTGTTGGTCATGGGGCTTGAACTCGGCCTGGACACTGTCCCTGAGCTCTTCAGCTCAAGGCTCTACAACTTTGAGCCACAGCTCTACTTTCAGTTTTCTGGTGGTTAATTGTAGATAAAAGTATCACATGCTTTTGTGCCCAGGCTTGCTTTGACCCACAGTCCTCAGATCTCAGCCTCCTGAGTAGCTAGGATTACAGGTACCAGCCACTAACAGTGTTGTTGTTTAAACATCCTTCATTAGAGCCAGGAGTTTAGCCTAGGGGTAGAGAAAAAAGCCAGAAATGGTGCTGTAGCTCAAGTGGTAGAGCATTAGCCTTGACAAAAGCCCAAGGACAGTGCTCAGGCCCTGAGTTCAAGGCCCAGAACCGGAAAAAAAAAGTTTAAACATCCTTCATTATTATTCTTTATAAAGTTTTTTCAATCACTTAACTTAGTATAAAAAGGAGAAATGGGAGGAAAAGAGAGAAGAAATATTTCCTGCTTCCCATGCAGGAAGCAGAAGTTAAAAGACTCCAAAAGGTACTTCACCTTTTTTTTGCAGGATGGAACTAAGATATGAACCCAAAGGCTCAGCTTCACTAGACTTGATTGCTCAGCTGGCATTCTACCACTTGAGCCACGCTTCCAACCCTCCATGTTCTTTCCAAGTAAAGACAATGTCTCTTCTCTTATCCTTGTGTTCCCCCAAAGAAAAATGAGGTTATCCCACCATCCATTTTACAAGCAAGCAGACAAATGTGAACACAACCACTGGAGTATGGGTATATGGTCCTCATACTCTAGACCCATTATTGGGAACAGAGCTAGTAGTACAGAATGCTAGCTCATACTGTCCCTTCTCCTTACCATGACGTTGTCTTCATCCCAAACAGATTGTCAGCAACTGCTGTGATAAGATGCTGCCCTAAGCAAAGAGAGGAGAGGAGAAAGTGAAAAGTCCAGGCACATACTACCATGATGATAGTCTCATACGTTCTTTTTTTTTGGGGGGGGGGAGGGGTGGTGGTGCGGGCAGTAGTAGGGACTGAATCCAAGTCTTCACACTTGAACTATATGCCCTTTGTTAGGTTTAGGTTTTGATATAAGGTCTCACTAACTTTGCTCAGATTGACCTCAAACTCGCAATTCTGCCTCCATCTCTTCAACAACTATTATTACAGGTATTCACTACCATGCTGGGCCCACACTTCTTTTTCTGAAGATTAGTATGCATGACGCTCTGAGTCTGATACTTAGCATAATAAATTTTTTTTTTTTTAAAAAAAAGGTTTTTCTGGGGGCCAGGAGTTTGGCCTACTGGTAGAATGCTTGCCTAACATGCACAAAGACTGGGGTTCAATTCTTCCATACAGCATACATAGAAAAAAGCCGGAAATCGTGCTGTGGCTCAAGTGGTAAAGCTCTAGCCTTGAGAAAATCCAAGGATAGTACTCAGGCCTGAGCCTATGCCAGGCACCAGTGGATTTGCCTATAATCCTAGCAACTCAGGAAGCTGAGATCTGAAGACAGATTAAAAGCCAGCCTGAGGGTAGGGAATATGGCTTAGTGGTAGCATGCATGAGGCCCTGGGATCAATTTCTCTGTACCACAAAAACGAAAAACAAAATACACAAATTTCAAAAGTAAAAATAAAGGCCGGAAGTTTGGCCTAGTGGTAGATTGCTTGCCTAGCACTCATGAAGACCCAGGTAGATTCCTCTGTACCACAAACATGGAAAAAAATCAGAATTGGTGCTGAGGCTCAAGTGGTAGAGCTCTAGCCTTGAGAAAATCCAAGGACAATGCTCAGGCCCTGAGCTCAAGCCCAGGACTGGCAAAAAAATAAATAAATAAATAAGGGGCCGGGAGTTTGGCCTAGTGGTTAAAGTGCTTGCCTAGCATGCATGAAGACCCGGGTTCGATTCCTCAGTACCACATACATAGAAAAAAGCCGGAAGTGGTGCTGAGGCTCAAGTGGTAGAGCTCTAGCCTTGAGAAAGTCCAAGGACAGTACTCAGGCCCTGAGCTCAAGCCCAGGACTGGCCAAAAAATAAAATAAAATAAAGAAAGAAAGCAAGCAAGCAAGCAAGCAAGCAACGCACATGACTGGTAAAAAAATAAATAAATAAAGGAAGGCACAGTGGCTCATGCCTGTAATCCTAGCTACTCAGGAGGCTGAGATCTGAGGATCCAGGTTTAAAGCCAGCCTGGGCACTAAAGACCATGAGACTCTTATCTCCAATTAACCACTAGAAAACTGGAAATGGGGCTGTGGCTCCAGGGGTAGGGCAGTAGCCTTGAGCTGAAGAGCTCAGGGACAGCACCCAAACCCAGAGTTCAGGCCCCATGACCGACAAAAGAAAAAAAAAGTAAAAATAAAAGCCAGGGCCAGTGCTGGGCACAGAAGCTCATGCCTATAATCCTAGCTACTCAGCAAGAAGCTGAGATCTGAGGATCTTGGTTCAAAGCTAGCCTGGGCACTAAAAAGTCTATGAGTCTCTTATTGTGGTGCTATGGCTCAAGGGGCAGGGAAGCAGCAAAAAAAGCTTAGAGACAGTGCCCAGGCCCAGAGTTCAAGTCCCCTGACCAACAAGAATAACAACAACAAAAAGCCAAGGCCGGCAGTGTAGCCTAGTGGTAGAGTGCTTGCCTAGCATGCACAAAGACCCAGGTCCAATTCCTTGGTTCCACATACATAGAAAAGCCAGAAAAGCTGTAGCTCAATTGGTAGAGCATTAGCCTTGAGGAAAGCCCAAGGACAGTGCTCAGGCCCTGAGTTGGGTAGGGAAGGAAGAATAGGGGAAGAGGGAGAAGAGAGGAGGAAGAGGAGAGGGGGAAGGGTGGGGGGAGGAAGGGAGAGAAGGGGAGAGAAATCTCTCCTAATTAACCAGCTAATGCAAGACTGGAGGTGGAGCTTAGGTGATAGAGCAAAAGCCATAAGCAAAAAAAGTAAAGTTCAGGCCCTCAGCTAAAAGTTAAGTAGAAAATTAGAAATATTTAAGACCAGCAATTATTCTAATACATTTATTTTCATTGTTCATGTTGTTTTATTAACATTTAGTATCTCCCACCTAAATCAGAGCTGATTCTGAGTAATCTCCAAACAGGATGATTTTTCCTACCAATCCCCAGGACTTCCCCATACATAGCCCCACATACCTGAATGCTGCTGCATGTGGTCAAATCTCCGCTCCCAGTCCACCTGGACCTGAACCTGGCTCCCAGGGGCCAGAGATGTCTGTGTGAAATGATCAGCCTGGGCTCCCCGGCGGGTCACTCTCAGCACAGAGATGCCATTGATTGTACCACGGTCATCAGGCTGGGAGAAAAAAGTTATCAGCAGGAGACAGGGCTCACCCAACCTCTTAGATTCAAACCTCCTCTAGGGAAAGTCTATATGAGACATATCCAGAATATAGAGGACCCTAAGAGAAAAGAAAGAAGCAATGCCAAGCAAAATGCCTATTTTGTTCCATGACATGATTCCTCTTTACTTTGAACACCTATATGTTTTGTTCTTCAGGAATTAAAACAGGCATTTAAGTATGGCAAAAAAGAGTTTTAGAAAACTCCAAACAAGACTGGGACAGTGCCTTCGTAGTATAGTGCTTGCCTAGCAAGCAGAAAGTCCTAGGTTTGATTCCTCTGTACCATATAAGCAGAAGTGGAGCTGTGGCTCAATGTGATAGGGTGCTAGCCTTGAGCAAAAGCAGCTCAGGGACAGTGCCCAGGCCCTGAGTTCAAGCCCCAGGACCAGCAACAAAAAAAAAGTGGGGGAGGGAAGTAAGTGCCTAGGGATGTGACTGTGGTAGAGAGCTTGCTTAGGATGAACAAAGTCCTGGGTTCAATCCTCAGCAGCACACACACACACACACACAGAGTCCTGTTCACCCGCCCTCTTTAGAGCCTGGGTTTCTATTGAGCATGCGCACTACCTAGACGGCATTTGTAAGCACTGAACGCAGGCCGGCGTGAAGGGAGCTGACATCCGCCCCAGTTCCCCAGGATTGAGGCACAAGCAGAGCATTTTTTTCTGTGGGGTTCCTGGCAGGGCAGCGGGCCGGTCGGTACCTGTCCCCCGCCTTCGGGAAAAAGCAGCGTGTCCGCCAGCACCACCTGGAAACCGCTCAGCACTTCCTTCTCGCCCTGGCGGCCCTCGGTCTGCAGCTCCGCGGGGCGGCAGGAGAGCACGGCCGTGGTGCACTGCACACAGAGGGGAAGGGAGTGAGCACAGCCCGGCCCCTGCACCCGCACGGGCCCGCCTGACTGCCCCGCCACCCGGCCCGCCACCGGCCGCACCTGCCGGGCATAGCTGTCGCGCTGACACAGGAACGCCATCGCCGCCTCTCTGCGCCCGGAAGGCCGCGCGCGCCCGGAAGTCCCGGGTGCGGACGGGCCGCGGCGCGGGACAAACTTCTGCCAGGGCGCGCCTCCGCGCCGGAGCCAGGGGAAAATGGCTATCGTTGCTTCACGTGTGCCGAAAGTCTGCATTGCCTACCATCTGGACGAAGGAGACCAGAAAACAAAGCTCGTAGCCCAGACTGGCCTGTGTTTCATGCTCGCCTTTTTCTTTTCTTTTTTTTCCCCCCCAGTTGTGGGACTTGATCTCAGGGCCTGAGCACTGTCCTTGGGCTTTTCCCTCCAGGCTAGAGCTCTACCACAAGAGCCACAGCACCACGTCCAGCCTTTTTCTATGTATGTGGTACTGAGGAATCGAACCTAGGCCTTCGTGCATGCTAGGCAAGCACTCCACCACCAGGCCACACTCCCGCCCTCAGCTAGCCTTTGTGATTTCAACCCCCCCCCAGAGTCCCGCTTCTCCCCCAACGCTGGGAAAGGTACAGGCTTCAATACAGAACAGGCTTGCCCCGTGGAAATGGAAAGGATGCTAGGCATATTATATTGACAATATATTTTATTTGAGTCAACATATTCAGAGTTTTATGTTCTCATGGAATGGCCTCAGAGACTCCCAAGGCCATCATATCTGGGGTAGTGGCTCTGCTTCTTTTGTCAGTCTTGGCAGTGGTTCTTCTGTTTCATCAAGGGGAGAGCCAAAGGTCCACTCATTGCCTTCCCTCCCCTCTCCCCTGCCAGCGTAAATTGAGTAATTTTAAATCAGGATTTTCAGATGACTGTGGGGTAAAAGTTTCTAAATCTAAACTAAAATGATAGATTGGCCTGCCTGTGAGGTTGACTGGCCAAGCCAAGGCTCTGCCCTCAAGCCTCAAGTTAATCTTGGCAGTTTGGTATGTGGTAACCAGGGAGCCTGGGCACCGGGGCCAATATCCATACATAGATCAATGGCATCCCTTGGTGGAGAACCCTCCTCCTTGGTTGAAAAAGTACGCATCACAGTCAAGCAAGGAGTTGGGGACTACTTTCCTCCCCTATACAATCAGACCTCTAGGGAAGCTCCCAGCAGGGGAAAAGAGAAGGAAACACCCTTTCCCCCTCCCCACACTAGAAATCACACAAGGAGGGGAAAGTTGCAGGATGGGAGGAAATAGGAGATCCCTTTCTTCTCCACAGACAGGTGACCCCTATAGGGGTCACACATCTTGGCGAATATTCCATTTTCCTCCACTGATCTGTATAATTGGAAAAGTCAAAACCCTGCCCTTTCAGGAAAACTGTAAACTCTCATTGTGGTAGTGGAGTCTATTTTTCACACCCATGGCCCAACTTGGGATGATTGTCATAAGCTCCTGGCAATTTTCTTTACCATGAAGCAGAGAGTATGGGCAGAGGCTAGAAAAGCTAACCCAGAGGTGGTTCACTGTACACACGGGGGGAGGGGGCATCACTGGACACTTCACTGATCCTGTTATGGGACATAAAAGGAGCAGTGAGAAAGCCTGCAAATCTAAAACCACAAAAGGAAGGCAGAGAGCACAGGAGTCTCCCATAGCCTTCCTGGAACGCCTCCAGGAAACGTTTAGAACTTACACCCCTGTTGGGAGCCAGAGTGGAATCAAACTGTACCTTGATTTGCATCAGACAATGGCTTTATTGTCTTATTGTTTTCTGGCCTTATTCTGTTTACCATATGAATGTAACACCTGAAAGTTCCCTGGGTCTCAGGGAGGGAAGAAGCTGGAGTGGAAAATAAACGTGGCAGTCTTTACCTGGACTGCAGACATCCCGGACCCGGTGTGTCTGTCTCTCTTCTATTTCTTCCTAGCCCTTGCCCCCTATTTCAGGAACCCCAATCTGCGAACCCTGGTTTGCTGCTGGCTGGCCCCGGCAACTGGCGCCCGAACAGGGACCCTGAAAATCTGGGACGAAGGTGAAGGACCCCTCCCTGTGGTGAGTAACACATCGTAGGACTATTAAGAGAGGATCTTAAGAGAGTGTATAGTCAGGAGTAAAAATTATGGGTCAAGTTAATAGCCATAGGTCATATGTACCGATCTTAACAGGCCTACTTGAAGCCCACGGAACGTGGGTGGAAAAAGGGGTGCTTCAGAGCTTCCTACAGTTTGTCGAGGAGGCATGCCCGAGGTTTATAGAGGAGGAATTCCAAAAAACCTGGCAGCGGATAGGAAAAAGAATTCAAGAATATTATAATGTATATGGCCCCGAAAAGACCCTAGTAGAGGCTATTGATGCATGGAATTTAGTAAGTGAATGCATAGATCCTCAACATGAGAATGCTGAACTTAATCTTGAATTAAGGGAAATTTATGAGTTAAAGGACCCTTCTGAAAAACCTGAGGCTGAGCCATATGCCGCAGCCAAAGAGAGTCTAAGTGAGATCTTGAAAAGGGAACAACAACCAGTAGATATTGAGTATCAGAATTCAGGTTTGAATATCAAGGAGGAAAGTTATGATGAGTCAATGGAGGGCCGGATGGCTACGATGGAGAAGAAGTTAGAAGAAATGCTACATTTTCTATCGAAAATGGGGACAGAGCAGAGAGCCCCCCCAGAAGTAGGAAAGAAAGATGACCCTCAGGCCACTATGATGTCTGATTCTAAACCTTACCCCTCACACCCACCGCCTCCGGCTGCAGCCTTACGGCCTCAATCCCTTTTTCAACCTTTACGCAAGCCTAAAGGCCCTAGCAACAAGTCCCTTTTAACAGGCACTACAACCAGGCACAGTGCATCGCAATCAAACCTGACTCAGGCTGCTAGAGAGAGGGAAGATATTTCAGGGCCTCGATGCTTCCCTAGTTTAGTTGATCATGATGAACAAGTATACCATCAACCTGTTCCTGTTAAACTATTACAGGATTTAAAAAGTGCCTGCTCCCAATATGGGCCAACTGCCCCTTTTACTCAAGTAATATTGGAGGCCGCGTGTGCTGGTATTGTATGCCCAAATGACTGGAAGCGGCTTGCCAGAGCATGCCTTAGTGCAGGAGAGTACTTATTATGGGAGACAGAGTTCACTGCACAGTGTCGGGCTAAAATTGAAACAGATAGGCCTAAGAACCTGCCTTACACTTATGATCAGTTGTTAGGAGAGGGAACCTATAAAAACACCGAAGACCAATTGGGTTATGCAAAGGAAGCCTATTTACAAATAAATGCTGCGGTGAGAGAGGCTTGGAAAAGGTTACATAATTCCAATCGTACAAAAAATCTATTAGAAGTTAAACAGGGACCGAATGAACCTTATCTAGAATTTTTGTCTCGATTAATGGAGACTGCAGACTGCCTAGTACAAGATGAGAACGCAAGGAAGATTATAGTTAGACACATAGCCTATGAAAATGCCAACGCCGCCTGTCAGGCGGCTATCAGACCCCATAGGAATAAGGGAGGAATCATGGACTTTATTTCACTGTGTGCTGATATTGGACCCTCCCATGTACAAGGCCTTACTTTAGCCGCCGCTCCTCAAGGAAAGACTGTTACTGAATTTCTAAAATATAGAGGTCAGGAACCTTATTTTACCTGTGTCCCATATAATCTACAACAACAAGATTGGCTATTCGCCCATTGCAATCCTTGGGCCATTGCTTGGGCCAATTATACGGGAAAAATTTTGCATCACTACCCGTCTAACAAAGTTCTCCAATTTGCTGCATGTCATATGTTTCTATTTCCTTCCATAGTACGGGCCTGGCCTTTATCTTCTGCCGCTTTGGTATTTACAGATGGATCCTCTAATGGAATGGCTGCTTTAACCATTAATGGGAAAACTCAATCTTGGGTTACGGGTTTTTCCTCTGCCCAAGAGGTGGAATTAGAGGCTGTTTTACAAGCACTCGTCCTGTTACAAGACGAGCCCTTTAACTTATACTCAGACAGTCAATATGTAATTCGTGCTCTTCAAGTCATAGAAACTGTTCCCTTTATTGGAACTACTAACTCCAATATTCAGACCCAATTTCGCCAAGTACAAACTTTGCTTTGTTCTCGCAACCACCCTTGTTTTTTTGGCTTTGTTCGAGCTCACACTAATCTTCCTGGCCCTTTAAGTGAGGGCAATGCAGTTACTGACTCAGCCACCGGAGTTTACTTAACTCAGGTTGAACTTGCTAAGCAGTCACATGCCATCCACCATCAAAACAGTCGAGCCTTGCGCCGACAGTTTAAATTATCTAGAGAAGCAGCACGACAAATAGTTAAGACTTGCTCCAACTGTGTCCCTTTTTCACCAGCCCCCCCATTTAGGTATAAATCCACGAGGACTGCTTTCTAATCACATTTGGCAGATGGATGTCACACATGTTCCATCATTTGGCCGATTAAAATATGTTCATGTTACTGTAGATACTTATTCTAATTTTATCTTGGCCACCCCCCTTGCTGGGGAAGCCACTAAACATTGTATTTCTCACTGCATTCGATGCTTTGCTGTGATGGGGATTCCCTCGCAAATAAAAACAGATAATGGCCCTGGCTATGCAGGCCGAGCATTTCAATCCTTCTGCCATTCCTATAATATCACTCATATTACAGGCATTCCTTACAATCCTCAAGGTCAAGGCATCGTAGAGAGAGCTAAGGGATTATTAAAACATCAAATTGCTAAAATACAGAAAGGAGAGTCGTATCCCGCTACCCCTGTGAATATACTTAATCATGCTTTATTTGTTTTAAATTTTTTGAATTTGGATTCAAATAATTTATCTGCTGCTCAGCGATTCTGGGAAAAAAGAGAGCAGCGTGCTTTTGCCTTAGTAAAGTGGAAGGATCCCCTAACTGGTGCTTGGCATGGACCCGATCCTGTTCTAACCTGGGGTCAAGGGCATGTATGTGTTTTTTCACAAGGAGAAAATGACGCCTGCTGGCTGCCTGAATGCTGTGTTCGGATCGTGGAGAGTGACAGTGGCCATCCAAGCAGCGACTCACTGGGCCTACACCCCCAACCCTCCAGTGGTGCATCCTGCGACGTGGGAAGGACCTGAGTTATTTGTGCATGTCAATTGGGACTGCTACTGATCCACTTGTTCCACACATTCATATGAGCTGTGTTTCTCCTCCTTTTACTATTATGTAGGGACCTTTTAACATATTCATTGACTCTACACAATTTAATATGTGACATTATTTTGTTTTTACCATCCCTCTTCTTAATAACCTTTTTTGTAAAAGATGCCCAGGTGAAAAGCAAAGGCCTCCAGAGGTAAGTAGAAGTCGGCCGACCCCCTGTATGTCTGCGTTTTATTTTATTTTATTTTATTTTATTTTTGAAAAGGTGCACTGTGGGCCTAAAACAGAGGCCTGGGTGGTCAAGGGACGCCTTGAGCCCCCCCTCCCCTTCTGAGTTTCTTGTCGATAACAAGGCTTACCTGAGAGTCCCACCAGCAAGACATGTCTAAATCTAAAAATAACTGTTTGGTGAAAACATTCATTTGAGCTCATGTTTTTTGTGTTAAGTGTATCTGATTGAGTCCAATTTTCTTGTTATATGTCAATGTCTGATTATTTAAAAGTCTCCGTTTCTCTGTCTTGTTCGTGTTACATATTTTTCCTTGTCCAGTTTTGTCTTTAAAATTGGTACCATTTCTAAGTATGGATCCTTATGGTTTTTCTGTGCGTACTCAAGCACACATCCTTGTTATTTATTTGAACATTTCTGGGCCTAGCATGGCCGCTCCCCCATGTCTGCAGTTGTAACAAGCCCTGGAAAAATAAATTCCAGCTAAGTTGCCTTGCAAAAAGTTTTGTTTTGAACCTGGTTCTCACCTGTAAGAGTAAAATTCGCAAAACTCTCTTGACACAAACTTCCGGAAAATGAACGGCCGATATTAATTTTGCGTGCTTTATGATCTTTGAGTATGAATGTGTGTGAATGAGTGAGTGAACATGTTCAAGGTTAAATTACCAGCATGCTGTATAAAACAATGGATAAATTTATACTTAAACACAAAGACAATTGGGTAAATCTAAGCTTAAAACTTCAAGAAAAATATTAGGTTTGAATGTTTTACAATGTCTCAAAGGATTATTACATTGGTTTAAAGAGAAATTGGTAAAAAAATACTTTTTTAAAGACCCGGAAAAAAAGAAAAAAAAATCTGGTTTTGTAATACTTAGAGCTGTTTACATTGTAAACATTGTATCCTGTTTAACCCAGAGGTATTAGGGAATTTGGGATTTATTACCTTTAAAGTTTGGAGACATGTATTAGAGATTTAAATGTAAAATTGTTCATTAATGTCAGAAACTTTGCCTATCTCTCTTTTCTTGCAGACTGACACTGGAAGTCTGATGATAACTTTTGGTGCATTGATGTTTGTAATTCTTGCATTAGGGAAAAACTGTTATTTGAGTTTAAACTGTTGATGGAGTTCTAGGCAGTAATAATCTAAACTGCAGAATAATACAAAAAGTCTCTTCAAAGGCAAAGGGAGTGACCTGGGCCCTAGGGGGCCTGGAGGCAAAGGGAATTCCTTCAGCCTTAAAGGTTTTTCAAATGCAAATAAAGACCAAAGTGTTAAGAGTTTAAGTTAAAAAGTGTAAAAGTTTTAAAGAAAAGTAGAAATGGTTTCTGAACAAAATTAAAAGTAAAGTTGTCCTAAAGTTTTGTTTCTAAAAAAGGAAACAAGGAAAATTAGGACTATCAAAATGGTTGCTTAATTGCTATTTCAGCTTACTCTAGTAAATTACTTTATAGCAATCTCCAGCAGGCCCATGGAGAAGGACAGCAGATCCTCATTCAGATGTAAGTTTGGCCCTCACCAAGTTCCAGGTAGGATAATGCTTGGAGACTATTTCTAGTTGACCACCTTGTTGCTTCTAATTGGAGTAAAGTGGCCTTTTGTAGGACTCATTGATCTGAAAGCCGCAGCTTTGAGCCTGCCCGGGCAAAGCAAAGTCCCTGTGAGACTGTGGTGTCTAATCTGCCAGCAGAATGCTGGGACAGAGTTGCTTTGGAGCTTGAAGTGGCAGAGTGCTAGCTCTGAGCTGAAAAGCTGGGGGGAAGCACTCAAGCACCAAGCTCGGGACTCATAGTGGTAGGGTGCTAGCCTTGAGCTGGAGAGCTGAGAGACAGTGCCCAGGCCCGGAGTTCAAGTACAACAACCAACAAAGTGAAATGCCAATGGCATGTTTATCCCTGTGTGGAGAGACACTACTGGGACATGAAAGCCGCTGCTTGGATGGCAGAGATGGTGTCAGATCTTAGTCACTTGTGCTTGGCCAATCAAATTAATCAGAGCTGGGAGGTCATAGAATAGTTTGTAAGCATGCCTTACTAATGCCCGTGCCTTTCATAACTGGGCAGGAACTTGTCAATCTTCTGTGATAGTGGGTAGTTTAAAGTCCTAATTGAGCGAAATTTTTATTTTTTTTTTGACACCAGCCATAAATTCAGGAAAAGTTTGTGGATCTGAGGCTTGTGTCTCTATTAATCTGTTTAGATCTGACAACTGAAGCATTGTTAAGGTTGCAGAAATTTAGTTCCCCAGACAATCAAGAAAAAGCCTTTGCAAATGGGTGCTATGTAAGCTACACTATTGTAGCCAAAGATGGTTTGTGCAGTTGTTAAATGTTAAATATGATCTCTAGTTTGGAGTAAATTATTGTTCCTAATATCTAATCCTTGCAACCCCTTGATAAAACAGGCTAGGCTTCTTAAGGTCCCTAGTCAAGCACAGAGACAACGCCCCTGAGTCAGCTTGAAGAAGTCACAGAAGCTGAATCTCCGCCCATCAATCCCCGTTAGAGAAGGGACCAAAGTCATTTTTGGAAAATGTGACAGGATAAATTAGAGGTATAGAAAAGAGTAAAAATTGCACTTGTGTTTTTTTAAAATAAAAACCGGAGATATGTTGGGAGTCAGAGTGGAATCAAACTGTACCTTGATTTGCATCAGACAATGGCTTTATTGTCTTATTGTTTTCTGGCCTTATTCTGTTTAAATGACATGAGATTTACCATATGAATGTAACACCTGGAAGTTCCCTGGGTCTCAGGGAGGGAAGAAGCTGGAGTGGAAAATAAACACGGCAGTCTTTACCTGGACTGCAGACATCCCAGACCCGGTGTGTCTGTCTCTCTTCTATTTCTTCCTAGTCCTTGCCCCCTATTTCAGGAACCCCAATCTGCGAACCCTGGTTTGCTGCCGGCTGGCCCCGTCACACCCCTATAGACTCCACAGACCCCATAAATTCTAGAGCTATTTATTCCGTTTTTGTGACACAGTCAGCCCCAGATATTAGACAAAAATTGCAAAAGTTAGAAGAGTTTCCTGGTATGAATCTAACATGGTTATTAGAAATTTCCCAAACAGTGTTTGATAACAGGGACACCCCCACTGAAAGCCAGGAGAAGCAAATGGCCTGAGGTCTGGCAGTAACAATAAGGAAAATGGAAAATAAACCCAACCCAGAGTCGCAAAGTGGAGGAAACTAAATAACAACACCAGTGCCCCCCAAAGAAGACTCAAGAATGAAGAGAAAAAAATCCTTAGTGTGCAGAAAAAGACTAGATCAGGACTCCATTCGTATGAGGCTCCCCCTCCCCTTAGCCCAAAATAATTCTTCAAATTGGGGGCCACCCAGTGGATTTTTTTGGTGGACTCAAGGGACAACTAGGAAAGCCATTGCTTGCTTGCTCATGAACTTCAGAAAGAACTTTGGATTTGGGGGACATTTTTCCATTACCCATTCCTTTTTAGTAATTCCTGAATGCCCTTGTACTCTGTCGGGTTGGGATCTCCTTAGGAAATCCCAGGCTACTGTTTCTTTTGAGGAAGACTGAGCAGTTAAAGCAGCTCCACTGCAGGTTTGAGTTCCTTTGACTTGTCCCTTGTCAGACAAGTATTTGTCTGCAAGGGGAGGAGTCAGCAACTTATCTCAGGGAACTACAATGGTATCCACCTGTGTGAGCTGAGACCAACTCTCCAGGACTGGCGTAACACCGGGCACTAGTGGTGGTGCAGATGACAGCAGATGCCACTCCATCCTGTTCTTCACTTCTACACAGTTCTGGACTTACTGGATGCCTTCTTCAGCATTCCTCCAGCTCCCGTCCGTCAGCCTATTTTTACTTTTGAATCCCTGTAGCAGGATTCTTTGATCAATTAACCTTGACCAGACTCTCCCAAGGCTTCAAAAATTCTCCTGCCCCATTTGATGAAGCATTGAATCAGGACTTGACTGGTGCCATTGGAGCCACCCCGAATGCACCCTGTCCCAATATATGGATAATTTACTCCTGGCCACTGAGGTGGAAGCCCAATGCCAGGCTGCCACTGAGACCTCCTGGACACCTTCCAGACCCTTGATTATCGTGTCTTTGCCAAGAAAGCTCAGGTCTGTGTGCCAACTGTAACTTATCTGAGATATCTCCTCCAACGAGGTAAACAGGCCTTATCAAAAAGCCATATTGAAGCCATCACTAAAATTCCATTGTCTGAGACCAAGAACAGGTAGGTGAATTCTTGGGAGCTGTGGGGAATTACCACTTGTGAATTCCAGGCTTTGTAGAAATTGCCAAGTCCCTATATTCAAGCACAGGGGAAAATCAAGCCTTAGCCTGGACAGACGTTTAGTAGCAAGCTTTCCAAGTAACCGGCTCTTCATTCCAGCCCTCGCCCTGGCTCTGCTTGATAACATGAAGCCTTTCCATTTGTTTGTCCATGAGGCAAAAGGGAGTCCTAACCCAGATTTTAGGACTTTGGAACAGGACAGTAGCCTAATGTCAGAAAGGCTAGACCATGTAGATGAATGAAGTGGTTACCAAATGGATGAGTAAACAAATACATTCATTAGCATATCAATTGGTTTTTAAAATATAAAGTTTTCTGGCATATGCAGGAAGCTGAGGTGGCTGATTCTATGAAGGATATGGATCTGGGTAGAAGTTGTTCAGGGGCCAGGAGTTTGGCCTAGTGGTAGAGTGCTTGCCTAGAATGCATGAAGACTAGGGTTTGATTCCTCAGTACCACATACATAGAAAAAGTCAGAAATGGTGCTGTGGCTCAAGTGGTAGAGCTCTAGCCTTGAGAAAGCCCAAGGATAGTGCTCAGGCCCTGACTTCAGTCCCCAGGACTGGCAAAAAAAAAGTTTTTTCAGCTTAAAGCTTGACAACAAGATTCTGATAGCTTTCTTCTTCCAACCTCAAACAGAACCAGAATCTCTGAGGGCTGGGATGAAACTCAGTGGCAAAGTGCTTGCCTAACAAGTGCAAGATCCTGGATTCGATCCCCAGTACCAAAAAAGAAAAGAAAAAAAAAAACAAAAACAAAACAACAACAAAAACAAAAAAAAAACAGAATCTTTGAGACCCCAATGCACCACCTTGAGAGGAACTAGAGAAAGAGAGATGAGTTTAGCCACTAGGAAGCAAAGAAGCAGAAGTTTCTAGAAATTTATAATCTGTATTTGTTTTTGCTCTGACACACACACACACACACACACACACACACACACACACACACACACATATATATCAAGCAGTCCAAACACACAAATTCTAAGTCAATAAACAGAAGCTACTCTTCTCTCACCATTCTGATGCAACATCAAACTCCAGGGACCCTTAATAAAGACATCCTACCAAAGTTCAGAGATCTGAGACCCTTGGTGTACAAGAGAGCTGACCAAAGTATAGACCATGGCATTTCAGAGTAACAGAAAGTAGCCACCACCTCCCAAGATCTGTTGTCACAGAATTTAATTACTTGTTGCATCCGCACTGTCAGAATCATCCTGTGGGTAAAAGAAAAAGCACCTGTAGTCTCTATACAGAGTAAGCATTTGTCTTGGTTTCCTTTTTGTAAATATAAACCACACTTCTTAGGAAGCTTAAAATGAAAAAAAAAAAAACCAAGTAGATATTTGTGTGTATGGACACAGAGATTCTGGAGCTTGAATTCAAGGCCTGGGTGCTGTCCCTGAGCTTTTTTACTCAAGGTTAGCATTTTATCACTTAATTGTTAATTGGGTTAACTGGAGATAATGTTTCTGCCCAGGCAGGCTTCAAACCAGGCTCCTGAAATCTCATTTTCCTTCATAGATAGGATTACTGGCATAAGCCACTGGTACCCAGCCCTACTGTTTTTTGTTATAGGTGGTGGTCTGGGGCTTAAACTAAGGGCCTGGGCACTGCTCAAAGCTAGTGCTCTACCACCTAAGCCACAGCTCTACTTACAGCTTTTTTGGTGGTTAGTGGGAAATAAAAGTCTCATGGACTTTACTGGCCAGACTGATTTTGAACCATGGTCCTTAGATCTCAACCTCCTGAGTAGCTAGGATTACAGGTGTGAGCCACCAGTCTTGGGTCTAGTGTGCTATGTTTAAAGCTGGTGCATGTGGCTCCCACTTATAATCCTAGCTACTCAGAAGGCTGAGATTCAAGAATCAAAGTTCAAGGCCAACCTAAGCAGGAAAGTCCAGGAGACTCTTATCTCCAATTAACCACCAGGAAAATGACATTGTGGCTAAAATGGTAGAGTGCTAGCCTTGAGAAAAATAGCTGAGGGACAGACAGAAAAAAGAAACTGAGGAAGCAGAATGCTGATGGCTCACACTTGTAGTCTGTTACTCAAAAGGCTGAAATTGGAGAAGCACAGTTCAAAGCTAGTCTAGGCAAATAAATCTTAGATACTCATAACTCCAATTAGCTAGCAAAAAAAATATGAAAGTGGAGGTTTGTGTGAAAAAGTCAAACAAGCATGCAAGGCCCTGAGGTCAAGTCCCCAGTACTTGCACAACAACACATAAATAAAAGAAATTGGTGTATGAGCAAAAGCATTACTCACATCTAGGTCATCCATGGCAGGGGGCGGTTTCTTGGTGTTGACCTTCTGTAAAAGCTAGTGGAAAGAGAAAGTAGTCAAAGGAGAAAGAGGAATAATAATAATAATAATAATAATAATAATAATAATAACAACAACAACAATGCTCCTGTCCATGTAGGTGGCTCATGCCTATAACCCTAGTTACTCAGGAGCTTGACACTTGAGGATTGAGGTTTCCAAGTCAGCTTAGGCAATAAAGTTCATGTGACACTTATCCCCAGTTAACCAGGAAAAAAAAAAAAGCACAGAGAGTTTGGCCTAGTGGTAGAGTGCTCGCCTAGCATGTGTGAAGACCCGGGTTCCATTCCTTGGTACCACATACATAGAAAAGCCAGAAGTGGTGCTGTGGCTCATGTGGTAGAGCCTTGAAGAAAGTGCAAAGACAGTGCTCAGGCCCTGAGTTCAAGTCCCACAGCTCGAAAAAAAAAAAGGAAAAAAGAATTGCAGAGTAGTGGGAAGAGGTTTTGCCAATTTTTTTTTCCTCCCTGGCATTATGCTATGTGACTAGCAAGTGAATCGTTGACGTCAATAATATTCATTCCTCTAACCTCTACTAAGTAAACACTACGTGAAATATGTAAGTACATAGTAGCAGCACTGATAAGCAGCTGGCCTAGGGAGCCTGATGCCAATCCTTCAGACACAAGAATGACCAAGATGGCAGCATATGGTAGTATAACTTACCTCTGCATAATGTTCTACTTGAGCCAGCTCTACCTCTTCATCCCCTTCCCAGTCTCTCCAATTATCATAGTCCACAGATAGCCACACTGGCTGTAAGAGGAAGCAGAAAAGCATAGGAAAAAAATAAAAGAGAAAGAGAAATAAGAGTGCCGGCCGCAGTGGCTCACTCCTGTAATCCTAGCTACTCAGGAGGCTGAGATCTGAGGATCAAGGTTCAAAGCCAGCACAGGCACAAAAGGACCTGAGACTCATATCTCCAATTAACCTAGAAAATGGGAAGTAGGGCTTGGCTCAAGGGTAGGGCAGTAGCCTTGAGCTGAAGAGCTCAGGGGCAGTGCCCAGGCCAAGCCCCATGACCCACAGAAAAAGAAAAAAAGAAACAAGAGTGTATAGAAGCATAGAATAGTGCATTTAAGAGAAAGGGTCAGTGGGGTAAAGGTCTCCTACAATACCTTCTTTTTTTGTGGTGGGGGGGTGCTTGAACTCAAAGCAAGGGTGTTGTCCCTGAATTATTAGTTGAGCCACAGCACCATTTCTGGCTTTTCTGTTTTTGTTGTACTGATGAATCAAATCCAGAGCTTCATATGTGCTAGGCAAGCACTCTACCACTAAGCCATATTCCCAGCCTCTCACAGCACCCTCTTGACCAAACCCTCTCCCACTTTGCCACATCATCACTGAATCCACAAATATTTACTAGGAGCCTGTTAGGCACAAAAAATAATGCTAGTAATAAGGGTCTAGAAGGTCTGTCCTCTAGCAGCAGACAGACTACAGAGAACATATCTGCAAAAACCACTATCACAGAAAGTGACGCTGTGGCTAAAAGTGGTAGCATGCTAGCCTTGAAGTGAGGAGCTCAGGTACAGTACCCGGGTCCAGAGTTCAAGCCCCGTGACCAACCAACCAACCAAAAAACAAAATAACTACTATTACAAAGTATTATTGGAGTCAACCAAATAAGACATTCAAACTGTATTCCCTGACTCCAGGGAATGCAAGCCATTGAGACCCATATTCTAATGTTCCCATATTCATATAAAGAAGACATTATTCATGCATTTATTTAACAGATTATTTTTAGGAGTAGTGAGTTTTGCCAGTACTGGGCTTGAACTCAGTCTTATGCTCTCACTAGACCTCTCCACTTAAGGTTAGCACTATATCACACCTCCACTTCTTGCTTTTTTTTGGTGGTTATTTGGAGATAAGAGGTTCATTAACTTTCTATCTGGGCTGGTTTTGAACCAGGATCCTCAGATATCGGCCCCCTAAGTAACTAGGATTATAGGCATGAGCCATCAGCACTGCTCAGCAAATGCAGCAACTAATCAAAACTTGTAAATGTCATTGTGACTGTGGGAAGACTGGTAAAACATAAGTTGATCAGCAGGTGGTCAACATTCAACCTTTAGGGAGAAGAAGGTACTAAGTGTGTGTGTATGTGTGTGTGTGTATGTGTATGTGTGTGTGTATGTGTGTGTATGTGTGTGTATGTGTGTATGTGTGTGTATGTGTGTGTGTGTGTGTGTGTGTGTGTGTGTTGCTGAGGATTGAACCCAGATCCTGTTCATACTAAGCAAGCTCTCTACCACAGTCACAATCCTAGGCACACAGTCCTTCCTGGGACTTGAACTCTGGGCCTGTGCTCTGTCCCTGAGCTTTTATGCTCAAGGCTGGTGCCCTATCATTTGAGCCACAGATCCACTTCTGACTTTTTGTTGGTTCATTAGAGATAAGAATCTCATGGATTGTCCTGCCAGGACTAGCTTTGAACAGTGATTTTTCAGATCTTAGTAGCCTCTTGAAGAGCTATGATTACAGGTGTAAACCACCAGTGCCCAGTTTAGAATGTCAAGTAGAAGAGAAATAAATGTATGTTTTAGATAGACCATATTAGGGTTAATACAGTGTAACTGAGAATGGGGCAGAAAATATACAACAAACCTCTCAACAAAGTTGAGTAGTTATGCCAGTACTGGAAGCTGAGGCAGAAAGATGTGAATTTGAGGCCAGGCTAGGTTACATAATCAACTGTCTCAAAAACAAAACAAATAGATCAAAACAAAGTGGTACCACCGGGTGCTCAGATGTGGTGGCTCATGCCTGTAATCCTAGTTACTCAGGAGGCTAAGATCTGAGAATCAAGGTTTAAAACCAGCCCGGGTACAAAAGGACCTGAGACTCTTATTTCCAATTAACCTCTAGAAAAACAGGAAGTGGGGCTGTGGCTCAAGGGTCGGGTGGTAGCCTTGAGCTGAAGGCTCAGAGACAATACCCAGGCCCAGGGGTAGGACAGTAGCCTTGAGCTGAAGAGCTCAGGGACAGTGTCCAGGCCCAGTACAAGTCCACACGAAAAAAGAAATAATAATATGGGGCCGGGAATTTGGTCTAGTGGTAAGAGTGCTTGCCTAGCATGCATAAAGACCTAGGTTTGATTCCTCAGTACCACATACATTGGGGGGAATAAAGGATGAAAGTGGTGTTGTGGCTCAAGTGGTAGAGTACTATTCTTGAGAAAGGACAGTGCTCAGGCCTTGAATTCAAGCCCCAGGACTGGCAAAAAAGAAAGAAAAAAGAATAATATGTCATTTGCAGGGAAATAGAACAAATCAATTAAGCGAGGTAAAGAAAAACTCAGAGAGACAAAGGCACAAGTTTTCTTTCCTATGCGGAAGCTAGATCTATTTTAAAATACTCTGGGACATGCTAAATTTCATAAGACTCTAGACATACATACAGTGTGAGATCAAAGGATGATCATTCTTAGGAGAGGAACACAAAGGCACAATGCCTCTGTGCCTCTGATCATATAAAATAGTATTTATCGAAATGAATTCCAGGAAATACAAAGGTTTTTTTCTTTTCTTTTTGTCTTATGTAATCATTTATCAATCTTTGTGGGGTTAAGGATGGACATAGAAATGGAGGGGCAAAGAGTTAATAAATGCAACAGTATTTTTCACTGGATGCTATGTTGAAAATAAATTTGTAGGACCAGGAGTTTGGCTAGTGGTAGAGTGCTTGCCTAGCACGCATCAAGCCCTGGGTTTGATTCCTCAGTACCATACGCATAGAAAAAGCCAGAAGTGTATGTGAATTAATGCACCTTCTATCTGGCAAATATCATGTAACCCTTTTACTAATTACAATAAAAAAATGCAAAAAAAAAAAAAGAAAAAGCCAGAAGTGGTGCTGTGGCTTAAGTGGTAGAGGTCTAGCCTTGAGAAAGCCCAAGGACAGTGCTCAGGCCCTGAGTTCAAGCCCCAGGACTGGCAAAACAAACAAACAAACAAATTTGTAGGCTGGGATGGGAGGGAAGATCCAACACAATGCCTGAATGCATGCATAGAGAACACAAGAAGGAAGCCACTCCTCACACATTCACCTTGATATCCTCCTTGGTGAGCCGAGGCCAGGCCACTTTCTCTTTCCATTTCCTCACAAAGCAAGTGATAGAACGGCCAGAGCGTTTATCCTGGGAGTCCTGCCAGATACAGAACCTCATTCTTAGGGCCTGAGGTTTGGAATGAATCTTTGGTTTCCCTAGGCTGACACTTGTCGTCCAGACACCAATTACTGCAGGTGTCCACTCTCACCTTGGAATTCACCTTGGCATAGAACTCAATCTCATTGTACAGCTCCACTCCATCACCATTCTTGCAGCTGAGGAGACAATGATGTGGAGGAGATGCAGGGGACTGGGGAGAGGAGAAGCTAGGTCCTGTGGAGGGGAAGACATTACCTGAACACGATACGGTGGTCCTCCAGGAGCACGCGGACATCAGTGCTGTCCTCAACGCAAAACTCCATGAACACATACTTGGGCCTGTCGTACCACAGGGTCTTGGCGTGTTGCCTGAAGGGGAGTGGAGATGGAGCTTCACAGGAGTGAGCAAGGGGAAACTGAGGGCGTGGGGAAAGGGGACAATCAAGGGGCTTTGGGTGGTACTACAGTCTTGTCAATGTGGAGCTAAAGGAGAAAAGAGTAGAAGAATGTGTGGACTCTGGTGAGGTGGAAACCTGGGCAGAATCGAGAGAGTGCTAGACTAGACTAGACGAGTTGGGAAGTTGAGAGGCACGGTCTTGTCACACCACCCTCACCTCCCCACAGAGTCCTGGGAGCTTGGGATCCCACAGAACTCAGGGCTCCCCTGAGGCCTCGCAGATCCTGGACTGCCTGGGACAAATCTTGGTGCAGGGAATCTCCAGGGGAAAGGGCAGGGAGAGAGATCGGTGCTCCGGGCCCCCGGAAACTCACCGAGCCATAGCGGGTCCAGCTGCCCAGTGCATGTTGGAGTCTCAGGAGGGGGACTCTATCTTTAGATCCCGGGGACGCCCCCAACAGCTGTCTCTCCTTATATGGTCAGGGTAATGGTTGCGAGGCAAGGACACGCGGCTCGAGTTCTACTACCCACCAGAGGGACCCCGAGAGAGCTGAATTCCTCAGCCTTTCCCTTCCTGGGTCTCCAAAACCCCAGAGCTCAGGGAGAGCCTAGTCACCAGCTAGAACTAGGACAAGAGCTGCCATTGACTCTGCCCACAGGGGATCACTTGTCTTCGCCCTCCTTCACCTGCTTCTCCACCTGCTTGGTATCTAAATTACAATAGTGCATTATTATTATTATTATTATTATTATTAAAGTTCTGGAGCAAATGAAATCTCCCAGGTTTCTCCCGACTTTAACACTGCGAGCTCCGCCCCTTTCCCCGCCCGCCCAAGACTCCGCCCCCTTTCCCGCCCACCCGCTGCTCCGCCCCCTTCCCCACCCCGAGGCTCCGCCCCTGCCCGCCCACTCTAGGCTCCGCCCCCTTCCCGCGGCTCGGCCTGGGCGCCGTTGCCATGGCAGCAAAGGGGCGCAGCTGACGTGCGCCGGCGCTTCCGGGAAGATGGCGGCCGTGGAAGCAGCTGTGGAACCCGTCACGGTGGTGGCGAACGTACGGCCGAAGACGAAGGGCGAAGAGGAGGAGGAAGAGGAAGAGGAGTCGCTGCCCCCTTGCGAGGCGGTCCGCTGGGCCCCGGTGGGGGCGGTGGCGGAGGCCGGGCCCGGGGCGGCTGCGTTTTCGGAAGACACCGTCGCCCACGATCCCGTCGCGACCCCGGGGTCCCCTCCGGCCTCGCCCGGCCAGACGCTGCGGCGGCTGAGGGCCGAGCGGCGGCGGCTAGACTCGGCCCTGCTCGCGCTGTCCTCGCACTTCGCGCAGGTGCAGTTCCGCCTGCGCCAGGTGGTGCGCGGGGCGCCGGCGGAGCAGCAGCGCCTCCTGCGCGAGCTGGAAGACTTCGCCTTCCGCGGCTGCCCTCACGTCCTGGGTTACGAGGGGCCCGAGGACCCCGCGGGCGAGGAGGACGCGGGGCAGCGCGGGGACCGGCCGCGGCCGCGGGGCGACCATCAGGTGAGTGGCTGAGGCGAGATGGGGATTCGTGGCGCGGGGCGGAGCGGGGATCGGAGAGGCGCTGACCTGACTCGACGACTCGATGTGGGGACGTGGATCCTGAGCGCGCGAGCAAAGGAACCGGCTGCCAGGAGCAGCGCCGCCACTGCCCGTCCGACCCACACCTGAGAACGCGTCCCTGCTGAGCAGTGGTGTGGCGTGAACCCAGTGACTTAATTACCTACGCTGATGGGGCACTTCTGACCCCGAGGAGTGAAAAGAGTGTGGGCACTTAAAAAAACAACAAAACTTTACACTGTCGTATCTTGGTGAGAAGCTTTGGTGCGTGGAGTTATCTAGTAAATCCTTTCTCATTTTATTCGCCACCTTGAAGAAGTTGTACAAAGGGGTTTCAATTCATCGTGTCAGTTGATGCCACCCTTTCCTATCCAATCACAAGAAACTCAGCTCTTTTTTTTTTTTTTTTTTTTTTTTGCCAGTCCTGGGGCTTGAACGCAGGACCTGAGCACTGTCTTTGGGCTTCCTCAAGGCTAGAGCTCTACCACTTGAGCCACAGCACCACTTCTAGCTTCTTTTATGCATATGGTACCGAGGAATCGAACCCAGGTCTTCATGCATGCTAGGCAGACACACTACCACTAGGCCAAATTCCCAGCCCAAGAAGCACAGCTCTTGACTGTATGAACTAACATTAATGTGTTCAAAGTTTGAGGTCCTTTGGTAATTGACAAGATGCATTCTATTGCTGGCTTCAAGAAACAGTGAAGTTATGTACACCACACCAAGGGAATGGTGTCTTTAACCAAGTGTTTAATCTCTGGAAACGCACAGATATAGGTACTTGCTGGAGATGTTGGGACACTGCCCTTTCACTTTTTTGGGGGGGGAGGGTCAAGGCTTGGTGGCTGTCTCCCTTGGGCTCTTCAAGTCTAACACTTTGAGCCACAGTGCCACTTCTGGTTTTTCTGTTGGTTAATTGGAGATAAGAATCTCGTGGACTTTATACTGCCCAGTCTGGCTTTGAACTGTAATTCTCAGATCTCACCCTTCTGAGCAGCTAGGATCACAGGCATCAGCCACCAGCACCCCGCTCTCTTTCACCTTTCCATCCTACAAGTTACAATCCACATACAACTTCCTTCCCACTAAAATTAGTTGTAGTCAAGGACATTTATCAGTAGCAGATACTGGTTTGTGTATTTTAACCTGAGTTCTTTCCGTTGAGATCTTATGTGTACTGTTCCACCCTTCTCTCCACATACCCACAATCTCCTTGGCACAAGGTCTAGCTTCCTCAAATTCCCAGACTTAAAGACAAGAAAAGATGTAATTAACTCCTGAGAAAAGATACAAATAGGAGGCTGGGAATATGACTTATTGGTAGAGTGCGTACCTAGCATGCATGAAGCCTTAGGTTGGATTCCTCAGTACCATATAAACAGAAAAGACCAGAAGGGGTGCTCAAGTGGTAAAGTGCTAACCTTAAGCAAAAAGAAGCTCAGAGACAATACCTAGGCTTTGAGTTCAAGCCCCAGGCTGGCCAAAAAAAAAAAAAGATATCTTCTAGCCAGGCTTTTCAGAAGTGAACAGCACCAGAGGTTCTGTGTAGATATTGCACACTCTCTTCATTGTTGTCACTTTCACAGTATAACAAGTCAGGTGTAATGGGATAGGGCTGTAATCCCTGCACCCAGGAAGCTGAGGATCTCAACTTGGAGGCCAGCGTGGGCTACACTGTATAAAGAGACCCTGTCTCAAAGAATAAAAAAAGATTTAAAAGTATTGTTTGATCTGTCTTAAGAAGCAGCTAGACTGTTGGGCACATACACTGACAGGAAAACAGGATGGGAAATATTTTTTAATCAAATGATTTCCATTTTACCAGTTCTAGTTTTTTTTTTTTTTTTTTTTTTTTTTTGCCAGTCCTGGGCTTGAGCTCAGGGCCTGAGCACTGTCCTTGGACTTTCTCAAGGCTATAACTCTACCACTTGAGCCTCAGCACCACTTCCGGCTTTTTTCTATGTATGTGGTACTGAGGAATCGAACCCGGGTCTTCATGCATGCTAGGCAAGCACTTTAACCACTAGGCCAAACTCCCGGCCCCCAGTTCTAGTTTTATCTCAGTTCATACTATTATTTTCTGCCTTGCACCAGAACTTTTTTTTTTTTTTAATCTTTTTTTTTTTTGCCAGTCCTGGGCTTGAGCTCAGGGCCTGAGCACTGTCCTTGGGTTTTCTCAAGGCTAGAGCTCTACCACTTGAGCCTCAGCACCACTTCCAGCTTTTTTCTATGTATGTGGTACTGAGGAATCGAACCCAGGTCTTCATGCATGCTAGGCAAGCACTTTAACCACTAGGCCAAACTCCTGGCCCTTTTTTTTTTTTTTTTTTGGTGGGTCATGGGGCTTGAACTCAGCTTGGATGCTGTCCCTGAGCTCTTCAGCTCAAGGCTACTGCCTACCCTTGAGCCAAGCCCCACTTCTCATTTTCTAGAGGTTAATTGGAGATAAGAGTCTCAGGTCCTTTTGTGCTTGGGCTGGCTTTGAACCTTAATCCTCAGATCTCAGCCTCCTGAGTAGCTAGGATTATAGGTTTGCAACAGAACTTTCTGTTCTCTGTTACTAATTTGTTTGTCCACACTCTGGTAAATACCATACTATAGTTACCACCACAGGTTGCAGAATTTGCAGTCTGGATTTATGGCTAGTGTCTTTCTTCTTGGCTTCATAAAGTGGGAATGTGAGAGAAACTAAGATTATTTTTCCCTGGTTCTTTCTCCCTGGGCTAGTTAAACTTACTCCATCAGAGTTCATTAGTTGGACTTTGTCACTGTACCTAAAATAATTCAGTAATGTATGGCAGACATACTGAAATATCATCCAGTGCCAGGTGCAATGCTAGACATTGTGGTTCATAGACAAAGCTCTTGTCCTAAAGAAGCTCATAGAAGCCGGGCCCAGTGGCTCTTGCCTGTAATCCTAGCTTACTAGGAGGCTAAGATCTAAGGATTGCAGTTCAAAGCCAGCCTGGGCTCTAAAGTCGGAGAGACTCTTATCTCCGGTTAATCTCTAGAAAAAGGGAAGAGGGGCTGTGGCTCCAGGGGTAGGATCTTGTAGCCTTGTGCTGAAGAGTTCAGGAACAATGCCCAGGCCCAGAGTTCAAATCCTACCACTGACCAGGAAAAAAAGAAAAGAAAAGAAAAAAAATTAAAGGGTTGGATAGCAGTATCCAAAGTTGATTTCATACTGAACAAAGCTAATTTATGAGAATTACATTCTAAATAATGGAACAAAAATTTAATTTGTTGTCTTTTATTTGTTCTCTCTCATATCTTTCTCTTGGAGCTGTTGGTAAGTATCATATTAAAGTTAAATTCAATACCTTATGGACTTCTAGTGGAAAATGCAGCCTTGCACTTAAATGAGTTACTGATTATGCATCTCTGTGTATGTGGATATGTGTTGTACAGTTTTACTATTTTACTTGTTACTACATTTTACTATTATTGGTTTTTTTTTTTTTTTGCCAGTCCTGGGCTTGAGCTCAGGGCATGAGCCCTGTCCTTGGACTTTCTCAAGGCTAGAGCTCTACCACTTGAGCCTCAGCACCACTTCCGGCTTTTTTCTTTATATGTGGTACCGAGGAATCGAACCCTGGTCTTCGTGCATGCTACCACGAGGCCAAACTCCCGGCCCCTATTATTGTTGTTTTGGACAGCGTCTCAGTGTGTACCTCAGGGCAGCATTAAAACTCTGGATCCTCATACCCTCAGTTTCCCAAGTGGTGTGATTGTAGCACGTACCACCACACCTACTTGCGTATTGGTTTTTGAGTGAAGAAGAGTAAAAAGAGGCTGGGAATGTAGCTTAGTGGTAAAGGGCTTGCCAAGTATGCATGAAGCCCTGGGCTCCATTCCTCAGCATCACATAAACAGAAAAAGCTGAAAGTGGCGTTGTGGCTCAAGTGGTAGACTAGTAGCCTTGAGCAAAAGAAGCTCAGGGACAGTTCCCAGGCCCTGAGTTCAAGCCCCAGGACTGAGGGAGGGGCAAAGAGGGACAAAAAGAAGAGCAAAAAGAGCCAGGCACCAGTGGCTTGTTCCTATAATCCTAACTACTCAGGAGGCTGAGAGCTGAGGATTTTGGTTCAAAGCTAGCCCAGGTAGGAAAGTGTGTGTGTGGGGGGGGTGTGGGTGTATGCACGCATGCGTGTGTCTCTGTGTCTTTGTCTTTGCTAGTCCTAGGGCTTGAACTCAGGGTCTGGGCATTATCTCTGAATTTTTTTTTGTTTTTGGCTCAAGGCTATATTGTACAACACTATTTCATGTTTTTTAGTAGTTTATTGAGGATAAGAGTTTCCTGGGCTTTCCTGGCTGGCTTGAGGATAAGAGTTTTCCTGGGCTTTTCCTGGCTGGCTTTGAACTGCAAACCTCATATCTCAGCCTCCTGGATAGCTGGGATTACATTCATGAATCACAGATGCACAGCCCCAAAAATACCAGGAGTGAAACTGTAGCTCAGTTGTTAGAGAGCTAGCCTCTAGCAAAGAGCTCAGGGACAGGGCCCAGATCCTCCAGGGACCAGCCAAGGAAAAAAAAAAAAAAAAAAAAAGCTGGGCTTCAGTGGCTGAAACCTGTAATCCTCAGCTATTCAGAATGCTGAGATCTGAAGATTGCAGTTCAGAGCCAGTCCAGGCAAGAAGAGTCCACGAGACTTATCTCCCAATCACAAAAAGTCAGATGAAAGGGCCAGGAGTTTAGCCTAGTGCTTGCCAAAGCATGCACAAAGCCCTAGGTTCAATTTCCCAGTACCACATGCTCAGAAAAAACCAGAAGTGGTGCAGTGGCTCAAATGGCAGAGCACTAGCCTTGAGCAAGTGTCCAAAGAGAGTGCCCAGGCCATGAGGTCAACCCCTAAGACTGGCAAAAAAAAAAAAAAGTCAAAAGTGAAGCTGTGGCTCAAGTGGTAGAGTACTACTAGCCTTGAGCAAAAGAATTCAAGCCCCAGAACTGGCACAAAAGTAGCAACCGATGTCTTAATGGTATGTTGGCAAGACCAGCCTGTGTTATACAATACGACTCTTCCCCCGTCTCCACTCCTGGTTGTAGGGCTTAGACTCTGGGCCTGGGCACTGCCCTGAGCTCTTCAGGTCCAGGCTACCACCCTACCCCTTGAGCCACAGCCCCAATTCCCATTTTCTAGTAGTTAATTGGAGGTAAGAGTCTCATGGACTTTAGTGCCTGGGCTGGCTTTAAACTATGATCCTCAGATCTCAGCCTTCTGAGTAGCTAGGATTACAGGTGTGAACCACTGTGCTGGCCAGACTCTTTCAAAATAAGTAAATAAAAAGCTTGAAATCAGGGCCTCATACTCTCACTTGGCTTCTTTACTTAGGACTGGTATTCTTACCATGTGAGACATGCTCCCAGTTAAAGCTTTTTTTTTTTTTGGTCGTGGGGCTTGAATTCTGGGCCCTGAGCTCAAGGCTACTGCACTACCCCTAGAGCCACAGCCCCACTTCCAGTTTTCTGGTGGTTAATTGGAGATAAGAATCCCTTGTTCTTTAGTGCCCAGGCTGGCTTTGAACCTCAATTCTCAGATCTCAGCCTCCTGAGTAGCCACCACACCTGACTTTGTTAAAGCTTTTTACTAGTTAACTGGAGATCAGTCTCAAGGACTTTTCTTCCCTGGCTAGTTCTGAACTTTGGTACTTAGATCTCAGCCTTTTGAGTAGTTATGGTAATAGGCATGAGTCACCAGCACCCAGCTTCTTTGTTCTTTTGTTAGTCCTGGGTATTGAACCTTGCCTTTTTCATGCCATTTCAGTATTCCAGCATTGAACTATATGCACAGCCTGACCCACGTATTTTCTCATCTTAGAGTGAGCAGGAAAAACAGGAGCGTCTGGAAACCCAAAGAGAGAAGCAGAAGGAACTAATCCTGCAGCTCAAGACCCAGCTAGATGATCTGGAAACATTTGCCTATCAGGAGGGCAGTTATGACTCCTTGCCACAATCCGTGGTCTTGGAAAGACAGCGGGTAAGCAGACCTCAGAGGCAGCTTCACCACTTGGCAAGGTTAGCTTGCCCCTGTTAGTGTTCTGGGACATTGTGTCCCAGTTTAGTTCTCCCATGACCTTTGTTGGGAATTCCTACTGGTCCACATCATTAGTAGCTTTCATTATTATCTAGAAAAAAAATTAAAAAAATCTTTATTCAAACATAGAACACTCAGGTTATCCACATTCCAAATTGTTCCTAATAGTGTCACTTGAAAGTTTTGGCTGTATTTGACTTGATATTTTATGGAGCAAGAATGAATAAGGATTAGAAATTAGAAGCCATCTGTAGTCTCTTGGAAGCTTCTAGAAAAACTTAAATGTGAGGCTTTTGGATCATCAGACTCTTCGGATTATTTTCACTGTTCTGATGAGTGAAAGCTGACTAAAAAATTTACAGTGAGTGCGAGGAGCCACTTCTACTATAGGAACTGAGGAACTGAAGATTGTTATGACTTCAATTAAAGCAGGGGTTTTGTGTCCCTGCCCTTTTTTTTTTTTTTTTCTGCCAGTCCTAGGGCTTGAAATCAGGGCCTGAGAATTGTCCTTGGGCTTTCTCAAGACTAGAGCTATTCCAGCTTTTACTATGTATATGATACTGAGGAATCAAACCCAGGTCTTTGTGCATGATAGGCAAGCACTCTGCCACTAGGCCAAACTCCTGGCCTGTATCCTTGCTTTGATGGGTAGTTGTATATCATTTTCTCACAACTGCAGAGGTCTCTGGTTTTCCTTCCCCATTTAAGCACAGAGACCTTGAAATTCTCCCTAATCCTCTCCTTGAAAATTCCAAAGAATATATTTATTTCTGTGGATTTGGTAGGTGATCATAGATGAACTTATAAAAAAATTGGACATGAATCTGAATGAGGACATCAGTTCCCTGTCTACTGAAGAGCTCCGGCAACGCGTGGATGCAGCAGTGGCTCAAATTGTCAACCCAGCCCGAGTGAAAGAACAGCTGGTTGAGCAACTGAAAACTCAGATTCGAGATCTTGAGATGTTCATCAGTTTCATCCAAGGTCAGAGGAGGGGATGGGAACGCAATTGGATGGATATAATTCTATTTTGAGTACTGATACCTAAAGGTGCCAGTTCTCAGTTCTCAATATACTCTTTTTTTTTTCTTTTTCTTTTTTTTTGCCAGTCCTGGGGCTTGAACTCAGGGCCTGAGCACTGTCCTTGGGCTTTCTCAAGGTTAGCACTTTACCACTTGAGCCACAGCACCACTTTTGGCTTTTTCTGTGTATGTAGTACCAAGAAATCAAACCCAGGTCTTCATGTAAGCATTCTAGGTCAAACTCCTGGCCCCTCAATATATGCTTTTTAAAAGACTGGGACAGCTGGGTATCAGTGGCTCATTGCTGTAATCTTAGCTAGTCAGGAGGCTGAGAAGGCTGGGAATGTGGCTTAGTGGTAGAGTATTTGCCTAGCATATATGAAGCCCTGGGTTTCATTCCTCAGTACCATATACACAGAAAAATCCAGAAATAGTGCTGTGGCTCCATTGGCAGAGTGCTAGCCTTGAGCAAAAAGAAGCTCAGGGACAGTGTCTAAGCCTGAGCACTTTCCTAGGACACTTTTTGCTCAAGGCTAGTGCTCTACCACTTGAGCCATAGCACCACTTCTGGCTTTTTCTGTGTATATGGTACTGAGGAATCGAACCCAGGGCTTCATGCATGCTAGGCCAGCATTCTACCTCTAGGCCAGACTCCCAGCCCACAAGAAGTTTTTTTTTAAGTGTTTCTTTGTACTTGTGATTGTAGATGAAGTAGGAAGCCCCTTGCAGACAGGAGGTGGACACTGTGAGTGCAAGACTGATGGGAAGACAGGAAATGGCTCTACCAGCACAGGCAGTAGCCGGCTACCTCCAGGAAACAGCAAAAGTAAGTAAACTTCCAGAATTGGTAAGTCTATACAGAAAGTACATTAGTGTAGCCAGGTGTGGTGGCACATATCTATAATCCCAACACTTGGGAAACTAAGCAGCTTGAGCGTTTTGAAGCTGTTCTGGGCTATATAATTAGACCTTATAGCAAAAAGACCCCCCCCCTTAAAAAAAAAAAAAGGCACCAATGGCTTAGTCCTCTAATTCTAGTTACTTAGGAGGGTGAGATCCAGAGGATCGTGGTTCAAAGCCAGCTGGTGACTTACTAAAATATACCTCTTTGTTATTGTGGCCCCTTGCTGATGAGTCGTTGTCTTATAAACAGTGAAGGCAGAAGATGTGAAGAGAGTCCGGGAGACAGGACTCCACCTGATGCGGCGAGCACTGGCTGTGCTCCAGATCTTTGCCGTTAGCCAGTTTGGTTGTGCCACAGGCCAGATTCCTCAAACCCTGTGGCAAAGGGGTCAGGCTGACAGAGACTACTCTCCCCTACTGAAGAGGCTAGAGGTATCCGTAGACAGAGTGAAGCAGCTAGCCCTGAGACACCAGTCCCATGACCACGTCATCACTTCTGCCAGCCTTCAGGATCTATCTCTGGGAGGCAAGGACGAGCTGACCATGGTGGTGCGGAAGGAGCTAACCATGGCTGTAAGAGACCTGCTGGCCCATGGACTGTATGCTTCCTCCCCTGGGATGAGCCTTGTCATGGCTCCCATTGCCTGTTTGCTGCCAGCCTTCTCCTCTGCCCCTGAGACCATGCACCCCTGGGAGCTCTTTGTAAAGTACTACCATGCTAAGAATGGTCGCGCTTATGTGGAATCCCCATCTCAGAAGCTCTCGCAGTCCTTCGCCCTGCCTGTTACGGGTGGCACTGTTGTGACCCCCAAACAGAGCCTACTGACGGCTATCCACACGGTGCTGACGGAGCATGACCCTTTCAAGCGCAGTGCAGACTCCGAGCTGAAGGCCTTGGTGTGCATGGCACTGAATGAACAGCGTCTTGTGTCCTGGGTGAACCTCATCTGCAAGTCTGGGTCCCTCATCGAGCCCCACTACCAGCCCTGGAGCTATATGGCCCACACAGGCTTTGAGAGTGCCCTCAACCTGCTCAGTCGCCTCAGCAGCCTCAAGTTTAGTCTCCCTGTAGACTTGGCTGTGCGCCAGCTCAAGAACATAAAGGATGCCTTTTGATGAGAATGCCCTGGCCTTCGAAACCTTGCTCTGTAGACAGAGGTGTGCCAGTGTTCTAGAGGAAGCCAAGAGGGTCAGGGAAAGGGTCAAGAACACTTTTTTACTTTTTTTTTTTTTTTTTTTTTTTTGTCATGGGGCTTAAACTCTGGGCCTACGTGCTGTCCCTGAGTGCTTCAGCTCAAGGCTACCATCTTACCGCTTGAGCCACAGCACCACTTCTGGTTTTCTGGTTGTTAATTGGAGAAAAGAGTCTCTTGGAATTAGGCCCAAGCTGGCTTTGAACCAGGACCCTCAGATCTCAGCCTTCTGAGTAGGATTACAGGCATGAGCCACCAGTGCCCGGCGAGAACATTTTTTATCCATCTTGCTTAGGTGATCAGACAAATGGGTACAAAATTTCTTTTCCTAGCCTTGAGCAAAATGTGTCCAAAGACCGTGCCTAGGCCCCTGAGTTCAAGCCCCAGGACTGGCAAAAAAAAAAAAATCAGAAGCAGGAGGATCTTGACTTTCAAATCTAACTTGAGTTACATAATGAGTTCAAGGCCAGCCTGAGCTACATAATAAGATTCTGTCTCAAAAATACAAAAAAAAAAAAAAAAAAATTAGGCCAGGCAGGAAAGCCCATGAGACTCTTTAACTACCAAAAAAAGCTGGATCAAATGGTAGAGCAGTAGCTCAAAAACAGTGCAACAGTGCTCAAGCTCTGAGTTCACGACCAAGGCCAGTACAAAAAAAATTGTGTGTGTGTGTGTGTGTGTGTGTGTGTGTGTGTGTGTATAATGCATTCAAGATTTACTTCTCAAGAGAACTTTCCCATTCTAGGACATACAGTAACGCATTCTCATAGCCAGCAGCAATGTTGCCCAGGTTTGCCGGGCCAGTTGTTCAGGAGGCTGGGCAGTGGAGGGAGTCTGATCTTGGAGTTGAGTCCTGCAGCAGGGATGGGAACAAGAGTAAATCACTACTTCAGAGCTGGCCCCAATGTTTCACTGTCAGTCGGACTACAGAGCTGTGTATATTGGTCTGCAGGTGTCATCAGACAGGGTGGGTACTGCTCTAGACTGATGGAATTTCCCATCACTCCCAACACAGTGAATTCTGCATTGTTTTCATGAATTAAACTGCCACTTGCACTTTGTTCCTGCACTATTATGTTGTACATGTTAACTTAATTTTTTTCAACAATGTGTTACATACTTAAGCCATATTATTGAGATTTAATTAGAATTAATTCAATTTCCCTGTGAAACAAGGGGCTGGGAATGTAACTTACAGAGCACTTGGCTAGCATGCTTGAAGCCCTGAATTCCATCCTTACCACAAGGGGGGAAAATGATAAATGTAAGAAGTTGTAAAAATTGATATTCTTGTGATTCTTAATAAATCTTAGTATTTTGTGTAACTTCTTTGCAAAGCCAGAGAGCCCTTCTACTATGGTTTATAATTCTGTCTGGTCTTACCAGCATGTCTGATTTAAATCAACATTTCTTTAGGAACTGTCTGTCCAGGCACCCAGTGGTTCACACCTGTAATCCTACTCTGAGATCTAAGATTGTGGGCAAAGCTAGCCTGGGCAAGAAAGTTCATAAGATTCAACTCAATAACCACCGGGAAACTGGAAGTGGCACTGTGGCTCAAAGTGGTAGAGCACTAGCTTTGAGCTAAAGAGCTCAGAGACAGTATCTAGGCCCTGAGTTCAAGCCCCATGACTAACAAAAGAAAAAGACACTTATCTTCAGTTCGCCACCAAAATCAGAAAGTAGAACTGTGGCTCTAGTCTTGGAGTCCTAGCCTTGAGCATAAAGCTCAGCACACACACAGAACTGCTTCCTTGCTGCCTTGGATCAACTTGGATTTAGTGGTGATGGGGGTTTTCGGTGTGTTTATTGTTGTTTCTGCCTGATCAAACTAGTTCTCTGGACATTTTCATCCCTTCCTCCCAGATCTGTAATCTCCTCCCACACCTTGGAAGGCTGACCTGAGATCTAATTGAACTATAACCCAGGCTGGAAAGACTGAGGCTTATCTTTAAAGCTGGAAGTGGAGCTGTAGCTCAAATGGAGCTGTAGCTGTTGCAAAATAAGAGAAAGAGACAGCACCCAGGCCTGAGGTCAAGCCCAAGAACTGGCTACTGTAGCAACAAATTTTTTTTTTCTGAAATAATGCCTACTTAGGCATTTAATTTTTATGTGAAACTAAGAATTTCATAGAAAAGGAATGCACTTTCAATAGACTACAGTGAGAATGATCATGACTTACCACTGTTCATGCTTTCATTGAAGTATAAGCAGCTTGGAGTATTGAATGCTTCTGAGACCAGGCTATAGGACAATCACTCACTCTCCCAGAGGTGGAGCTTGCTAAATTTCATTTGACCTCTAGGCCTGGATTTACTAGCAAGGATAGGTAAGTTAAATATCTGTGTTTTAAGAACCATTCTTTACAGCCGAGCTTGGTGGCTCACACCTATAGTCCTAGCTACTCAGGAGGCTGAGGATCGTGGTTCAAAGCCAGCCTGGGCACTAAAGTCTGAAACTTCAATTAACCACCAGAAAACTGGAAGTGGTGCCGAAACTGGTGCCCTATCAGGGGTAGGGCGGTAACCTTGAGCTGAAGAGCTCAGGAACAGTGCCCAGGCCCAGAGTTCATGCCCCACAACCCAGGGGGGGGGGGGAGGGAAGTGGGGAAGAAAATCTATTCTTTGATTCATCTTAAGCTGAAGTTAATCCTTATGGATGTTCAGATCTTTCTCCTGAGAATCTAGGGCCCAGGCTAGCCTAAACTTAGGACCTTCTTGCCTCAACTTCCCACATATGCACTACCACTTGGCTTCTATGTTCTTAGGGCTACATATCATATCATGGACATCTTGATATAGATGTATGAGAAGTTGATGTACAGCCACCAGGCCTGAGTGTCGGCCCCATATAAGGACTCCACAGGGGTAGGTGGTGACCACGCTTAAGAGCTCAATAGTGAGGTTGTCATGAGCTGAGTGCATGTTGGGAGCCAAGGAAGCTGCATTGAAGTCACTGAACTCTGACCTAGGCATCACCCTGAGCAAATGTCACCTCTAGCTACCTCCCCCCCATTTTTAAAAAAATTCTTCTGGTTCTGGGGCTTGAACTCTGGGGCAGGGGTGCTGTCCCTGAGCCCTTGCTCAAGGCTAATGCACTCTACCACTCCAGACACAGCACCACTCCCAGCTTTTTTTTCCCCCCTGGTTTGTTTATTGGAGATCAGAGCCTCACAGACTTTCTTCTCCCAGGGCTGGCTTCAAACCTCAGTCCACAGATCTTAACCTCCTGGGCAGCTAGGATTACAAGCATGAGCCACTGATGCCAAATTCCAAAACTATCACTCTGAAAATCAAGAGGATTTCCAGCTCCACAGCTATTTTGAGCTAGAGTTTAAAAATCCAAAGGGAGGGCTGGGAGCATGGCCTAGTGGTAGAGTGCTAGCCTAACATGCATGAAGACTCAGGTTCGATTCCTCAGTACTACATACACAGAAAAAGCTAGAAGTGGTCCTGTGGCTCAAGGGGTAGAGCAATAGCCTTGAGAAAGCTCAAGGACAGTGCTCAGGTGCTGAGTTCAAGCCCCAGAACTGAAAAAAAAAATCTAAAGGGAGAGTGGTCCCAATAGCAGACACCTGGAATCCTAGCTATTAAGGACGTTGCTAAGATCTAGAAGATCAAGGTTCAAGCAAGCCAGTCTGAAAAAAATAATCAAGATTCCCATATACAAAATAACCAGTAAAAAGCCAAGCTAGAGGCATGTTTCAAGTGATAAAGGAACTGCCCAGCAAGCAGGCTGAGCAAGCACCAGGCCCTGATCAGTAAATTGATGAAACCCTGTCAAAATGAATCTCACAGATTCTCCAGTGTCCAGATAAGCAAACCCCAGTACCACCAGATAAGTAAAAATTATGAGATCGTTTCTGTTTCTCTTGAACTTGGAGGACATCTCAGGTATCACTGATTGATTAGGATCACCCTCACTCAGGTAAGTGATTCTGAATTGAAATTTACTCCTGTCCAAATGAAAGAGAAGTACCCAAAGTGCAGAGCTGTTCCAATTCAACAGGCTGTCATGCCCAGCATCTTGCCTGACAGAGTAAATACTCAAAAGGAAGGGACAGTAAGCAGTAGAGGCTCAGAAGTTGGACTGCTTGAGTTTGAGACCCAATTTCATCATTCACTTTGGGAGTATTAAACTCTATAAAGTTTCTTCAGGTGGTGGTGTGGGGGTCAAATCAGTACTACATATGTAAATAGTAAAGCAGCTGCTATCACTCTCCTCTACCTACATACTTACTCCAGTAATGACTGGAATCAAACTGAATGTTGTTGGTAAGTACCCTTTCTTGATTTTTGTCCCAATCCCCTTTTTTTTGGGGGGGTCCCTCAGGGCCTGAGCACTGTCCTTGGGTTTTCTCAAGGCTAGAGCTCTACCACTTGAGCCACAGCACTATGTCTGGCTCTTTTTCTATGTATGTGGTATCAGGTCTTCATGCATGTTAGGCAAGCATCCGACCCCTAAACCTGTGTAACAGTGCTCGCTCTCCTCTCTCTCTCTCACACACACACAGTAGGCATCAATAAAGGTATTACTTGGTTCCCTGCGTCTTCCAAGGCAAAAAAAGAAAAAAAAAAAAAGTAACATTTTATATCCCGTCCCCCGCTCCTAGCTCCAGAAGAAGGAACTACAGTACAAGGGCCCGATGAGCTGGAAGCGCCAGAACGCATGCGCCATCGGTTCCATTCACGCTCAAGGTAAAGCATTCCTCTGCGTTCGTCCAGTACCAAAGATGCTAATAAAGTTCGATTCAAATAGTTGAACTGCCAACCACCGTCCTCTCGCGAGCTTCTTCCGCCCGCAGCCCAGCCTGGGGCCACAACGTACGCCGTGCGGCGAAGCCCGAGGGGCGGGACAGGAAGTGAGGTCACGCCTCCGCGAGGTGAAAGGTTAGCGGAAGTAGCTTGTCTTCCTTTTCTGCTGTAGGCCTGCTGAGTGCTGTCGGTGAGTAGAATCGAGCCGAGGGACCTCTAATCCATCGCCATCCGCCATCAGGGTTCGACGTGCCGGGTTTGTTTAGTCCCTGTTGACTGGTGGCTTCCCGGCGGGTCCCGTCCTGTGAGCGTAGCTTGCGAGCGGCTTGGGCCACAAGGACTGCAGGCTGAAGTTCCGGCTGTCGACCTGCGCTTGCGGGCAGCAGTCTAGGCCGTAGGAATTCTTGAGCCGCTCTTTCTCCTTGTTTTCTGCAGAAATGGGCAAGTTCATGAAACCCGGGAAAGTGGTGCTGGTCCTGGCTGGACGCTACTCCGGACGCAAAGCCGTCATCGTGAAGGTATACCAGGCTTGCAGGCCTCCACTGCAGCGGGCAGACAGGCGTGGGTCTGTTCGTGGTGCTTGCAGTAACTATGGGAGGGTGACTTCCTACCTCTTGGTTTAGAGGAACTTACTAGCTTACCTGAAGTAAGATAGGTGCTATGGACGGGAGTCTGTTAGACCAGCAGAAATTGCTTTTATTCAGAATGATCAGTGCATATAAAGTCGTGCTGAGCAAGAGCTCAGCAGATACATAGTATTGTGCTTACTGTAAATCCGTAGACTCTAGAACACCTAGATTCCTTTTGGTAGAATCTAGCACATCCTTGCTGGATCCTTGTGCTGCTGTTTCTCTTTTACAATAGAGTCTTGGAGACCCGGGAGTGGAAGGGTCATTTATATACATGGTTTGTGTCCAGCACAAAGTTCAGATGGGCCCAGTTAAAAACAACCAATTCTTGTTCATTTAGAATATTGATGATGGCACTTCAGATCGCCCCTACAGCCATGCGTTGGTGGCTGGAATTGATCGCTATCCCCGAAAAGTGACAGCTAACATGGGCAAGAAGAAGATCGCCAAGAGGTCAAAGATCAAGTCCTTTGTGAAGGTTTATAACTACAATCACCTTATGCCCACAAGGTGAGCATTTCAAGAACAAACGGTTTTTCTTGGTAGTGGGGCTTGAAGGCAGAGCCTGGGCACTGAGCTCTTAAAGCTAGCACTCTACCACTTGGAGCCACAGTGCTACTTCTGCTTTTCTGGTGGTTGATTGGAGATCAGAGCCTTAACAGTTTCGTGCCTGCACTGACTACACTGTGGTCCTCATATCTCCACCTTCTGAGTAGCTAGGATTATAGACATGAGCCACTAGCTCCTGGCTGATTCTTTTTGTTTCTTCCTGATTAGGAGAACGACTTTGTCATTGTTCTAATACTAGAAAGAGAAATTAACCTTTTTGTAAAAGTCATTACATTTCTCTTGTGGTAAAAGGGCACGGAGACTGGTCTGATTTATAGCTCTCCAATAACATGAATGGTCCAGATGCTGTAGTTCACACCTATAATACCACCTACTCTGGAGGCAAAGAAGGGGAGGGTCCTGATTTGAGGCAAGCTGATGTAGAGCTAAGGCAAGCACTGAACAAAAACTATAAAAGACCCTGGAAAAACAGCTAAAGCAAAAAAGCTTGAGACGTGGTTCAAATGGTAGAATGCTTGCCTAAGAAGTGTTGGCCCTTTTGTTGAAACGTCACTACTCTGCCAGTCCTGGGGCTTGAACTCGGGGCCTGGGCATTGTCCCTGGTCTTGTTTTGCTCAAGGCTTGCACTCATCACTTGAGCCACAGCACCATTTCCAGCTTTTTCTGTTTACGTGGTACTGAGGAATCAGGGCTTCATGCATGCTAGGCAAGCACTCTGCCACTAGGCTAAATTCCTGGTCTAGATACAGAAATTCCTAAATACAGGAATTGGAACTCCTGAACAACAATTGCTGCATGTCTATACTGATGGACAGATCCAGGTGGCCTAGAACTCAGATCCTCCTGTCTCAAGCTAGGCATTGTAGGAAAAGAATGAAATGTGAAATTTTTCAGTGGCTTAAATCTAAAAATTGAGTTAAATCTAGGATCAGTATTTTTTATTTTAAAATGGGATTTGCAAAGAATATCAGCTCTGTTTTTTTTTCTCTTTTTTTTTTCCTTGCCAGTCCCAAGCTTTGAGCTCAGGGCCTGAGGACTCTCCTTGGGCTTTCTCACAGCTAGTGCTCTACCACTTGAGCCACAGCACCACTTCCAGCTTTTTCTGTGTATGTGGTACTTGAGGGATCCAACCTGGGTCTTTGTGCATGCTAGCAAGCACTCTACCACTAGGCCAAACTCCCAGCCCCTCAACTCTGCTTTTGGTGTGTACTCCTGTAGGATTGGGCTGTCTACCCAAGGGGTCAGTGGAAGACTTGTGTGAAAGCCCTGACTAGTCCTACTTGTTCTGTTGTCTCCAGGTACTCTGTGGATATCCCCTTGGACAAAACTGTTGTCAATAAGGATGTCTTCAGAGACCCAGCTCTTAAACGAAAGGCCCGACGGGAGGCCAAGGTCAAGTTTGAGGAGAGGTAACTAGGCTTTGTAAACTATTTCCACATGAAAGAATTTTGATTTGTCTTCCTGTTCACTTTTTACTGGTGTCTTTTTTTGCTTTCTAGATACAAGACCGGCAAGAACAAGTGGTTCTTCCAGAAGCTTCGGTTTTAGATGGTTTCTGTTTGTTTGTTTCCATCATTAAAAATAGGGGGGAAAAAATCTCTTGTCTGCCTATCCATGTATATTCCAATGGGAAAGGATAAGATAAGACACTAGGTGGGAGGTGGGAGGCTATGAGAAGCCTGCTTTTGTGACCCCTGGGATAGTTCTGTCCTTTTCCTGATCCAACTTTAATGAGAAACTGAGCTGTTGTCCAGAGGGTTCCTCCAGACCTTTCTAGGTGCAATAGGAGCACCCTGTGCAGCGTTGTTAAGTATCTGGCCTTTCGGGTTATATACCAGGAATCTCTTGTGAGGATCAGATGGTATAGATTACCAGAATCCAGCCCCCAGACTGAATCTGATAGTTGCATTTCTAGCTAGTTTCCAGACACTTGCTAGAATAGGAACCATCCTAGAAAAATTCTGTGTCAGGGCCAGCATCAGAGCACTTTCACTCAGGCTGGCACTCTACCATTTAAGCCACAGCTCCACTTTCAGCTTTTCACTGGTTAATAGGAGATAAGGATCTCATAATCTTTCTTGTCTGGACTGGCTTTGAACTGTGATTCTTCAGATTTCAGCATCCTGAGTAGCCAAGATTATAGACTTGAACCACCAGTCCCTGGCATTAAAAAATTGATGGGGTGGAGGCAGATGAAGGGTGAGAGACAGTCTGGATGAGACATGGCCAATGGGTGGTATCACTGCAATGGTACAGGAACAATGATTCATCCCGTGATGTGGCATTTTTATTATAAAGGTGATGTACAGAAAGGTTACAGTTACATAAATCAGGTTAAGTGCTTTTTTTTTTTTTTTAAGCCAGGTTTCCATGATACTGATACCTATAATCTTAGTTTCTCAAGATGAGATCTAAGGATTGTGGTTCAAAGCCAGCTCAGGCAAGAAACTAACATTCATCTCCACTGTGGTTCAAAATGGTGCAGCACTGTCCTTGAGCAAAAGAGCCCAGGTCAGGAGGGAGGAAAAAAATGCACTTTTTTTTGTGTGTGTGTCAGGCTCAGGCTGGAGATTTTATAGTCTTGCATACTTTGACTCCTGCCTGGCTTTGAACCAAGGTCCTCAGATGTCGGCCTCCTGTGTAGGTAGGATTTCAAGCAAGCGTGCATTTTCCCCCCTCAGTCCTTTTGGGCAGTCAAGCCTTCCTTTGCTCTCTCCCACTTTTTCTCTCCGGCCCCTACCTACATGTTGTATAGTTCATTTCAACTTCGTATGTAGAGAGTGCCACTGCTGTTATTTGTTCGAATCTTGAGATAGGGTTCCCACTTTCCTATAGTCACTGACTAGAATTGAGCTCACTTCCAAGTTCAAGTACTTAAGTTAGTCTGGAGACATACTTTCTATTTATAACATTTAGCAAGCTTGCTGGGGGGGGGGGTTGGGCTGTCCTGGGGCTTTCTGAAAGCTGGAGCTCTACCACTTGAGCCATAGCAAAGAATCAAATCTAGATCTTCATGTGTGCTAGGCAAGTACCACTAGGCCTAACTCCTGGTCCCACAATTTTTTGCAGGTCCTGGGGCATGGAGAGACTGAGGATTGTTGTTGGCTTTTCTCAAGGTTAGAGCGCTACCACTTGAGCCACAGTACCACTTGCAGCCTTTTCTATGTATGTGGTATCGCGGAATTGAAGCAGGGTCTTTGTGCATGCTGGGCAAGCAGTCTACCAGTAGGCCAAACTCCTGGCCCCCACAAATGTTTTTCTCATATGTAAAGTGAACCCATTTCTGCTCAGTACTGGGTAATCAACCCAAGGCTCTTACATGGTAGGTCATGAGCAGAATGATGTTGGGCACAAGTACACAACACACCAGGTTTTGAGCTATGAGCAATGTGTACTTGTAATAAGCATCCATGTAGGCTTAAGGGAAATCATTTAACAGTGAATTCTTGCTCGTGGCTTATACTAGAACTGACTGGAAAATAGTGAGCAGGGCCCAGCGTTTACTTGTAGTGGCATTGCTTGAGGCATCGAGCTGGATGGTTTATTTTTGTACCAGTCCTGGGGTTTTGAACTTGGGACCTGTGTGCTGTCACTGAGCTGCTTTTGCTCAAGACTAGCACTTTTTCCACGCTGTTTTGTTTTGGTGGTTTGGAGATGAAAATGTTGCCACGGTGGTAAACATTAAATAGCAAAAAAAGAAAAATGGATGCAGGGAGATGTGGTTGGGGTGATGTATGCATATCAGCCCCTTGTGTAATTCACAACTTGGCAAATTCTTGTCCTATTTTTCCCTAAGCTGGTTTTGTCTTGCTTTGGTGGCTGTACTGGGATTTGAACTCGGAGATTCACACTTAAGAGACAGCCATGGGCCGGGAGTTTGACCTAGTGGTAGAGTGCATGCTTAGCATGCATGAAAACCCAGGTTCAATTCCTCAGTACCACATACATGGAAAAGTCGGAAGTGGTGCTGTGGTTCAAGTGGTAGAGGCCTTGAGGAATGCCCAAGAATAGTGCTCAAGCCCCAAGTTCAATCCCCAGGACTGGCAGAGAGACATCAAACTGCCTGAGCCACACTTCTAGCCCTTCTTGACTGGTTATTTCTGATGATAGGGCCTTGCTTTTTGCCTGGGCCTACACCCAGACTCCAGTCCTGTTTATGCTTCCTGCCAACTTTTCCTGTTAAGATGAGTCTTTTAAACTTCTTTTCCCAGGCCTGGGCAAAGATTGAGGAACCTCAATCTTTCTCCTAAGTTGGGATATGCATGAGCTAGGGCTTGAACTCTGAGACTTACTCTTGCTTAGCTTTTTCTACTCAAGGCTGTCACTCTACCACTTGAGCCCCAGCTCTTTTCTGGTTCATTGGACATAAGAGTATCACAGACTTTCCTGCTTGGGCTGGCTTTGAACCATGATCCTCAGATCTCAACCTCCTGAGTATCTAGGATTAACAGGCAAGAGCCACTCACTGGTGCCTTTTTTCCAAGTTTTAGCAGAACTCCAGCAAGCTCCCACATATAAGTGGGAGAGAGAAGGAGTAGGGGCCCCTTGCCTCCAGCTGGCCATCTGTGAACTTGACCAGATGTCAAAAGTAAAACTGACCACAGGGGAGCTAAAAGCTAGATAGGAAAGCCAGGTCATGACCCCACATGGACTGCAAGACACACCACAAGCACACTCCACATGGCCTGGTGGGAAGCTGGCTGACTGGTCGTCTACAGTCAGGCAAGCAGGGCTCTCCCTTGAGCTACAGGTCCTTACCTGGGCTCTGCCTGGCTGGCTGTGGGTTGTCCCTGGCTTAGGTCTAAGAGCTGGAATTGCAGGCCTCCTGGCTCCAGGCTTCTGCCCACGAATGAAGCTGGCCACAGAGGTGGCTATTCAGCCTCTGCTGGTCGTTGACCAGGTCCTCTGGTGGGACTGTCTTGTGGTCACTTGGCAGGAAGAAAGGTGTTCTGCCCAGAACAACAAACAAGGCTTCTCGACTGTCAGAGAAGAACCAGAAGATTCCAGCCAAGAGTCAGCGGGGTGTGGGGGGGAGTATCCTTTGACACCCCAACCAACTAGAGAGATCTGGGTGTGGAGTAGAGTGTTTCATGGCTGAGTAGAATGAATTTTATGTGTGAAAACCAAGAGTAGTAGGGAGACAGTCTGTCTTGACAGCACTTCCTGTTTGATGGAGGAGACAGGCCGGGTCTGAGGGTCTGGGTCTGAGGAGAGGCCCTCCTGTCCTAAAGAAATCCCCTTTCTGAAGGAAGTTCAGTCCTCTAAAGATGTCTTCTGCCAGGCAGAAAAAGACATGCCATTCTGGGAGAGGGAAGGGAGACACATCCAGTCTTCAGTGATTGTGTTCTTGCCATGGATGGAAGAGGCAAGTCCTGGGTAGGGTGGCATAGCCATACCTTGGTGACTGAGGACTCCAGCCCAGACTCACCTGCCCCAGGGCTAGGGAAGAGAAATGGAAACTAAGCTCTGAGGACAAGGAGAGGGCTGGCTAGGAATCGTCTGGCTAGCTGCATCCAGGTGCTTGATCAGGAGCTTGGGAGCCTGGACCCAAAGGGGAGGGAAGAGGAGGGAGGGAAGAAGGGGAGAGGAGAGGTTGGAATAGGGTGGGGAGGCATGGATGGGTTTAAGCAGTGATTTGTATTTCAGGAAGAACTGGGTCTAGCCACAGACCATAGGGACATAGGTCAGGTAGAAGGAGGAAGGGATTGCAAATGACGCCTCCAAGTGAGCTAGCAAGAGAGAAGACTGATGCTGGTCCCGTGTTCCTGAAGACATTGCACCTCCACACCTACAGGAGAGAATCCCTCTTTCTTCGGTGTAACCTCCATCCCCCTTGAATTCCCCTTCAGGTTAAAATGTTCCTTTGGCTTCCTATCTCTCTATGGAGGGTGGTATGAGGCTTCTAGCATAGCCCTCAGACATCCTGCCTTGCTCCAGGCCAGCCTCTTCCCTCTGTATCCCCTTCAACCAGCCTTCTTATAATTCTTTAAACTCTGCTATTCCCTCTAAAAACTTTTTTTTCACCTGGGGTCTGGGAGTTTGGCCTAGTGTGGCCTAGTGTGGGGAGTGTGGCTCAAGTGGCAGAGCGCTAGCCTTGACCAAAATGTGTCCAAAGACTGCCTAGGCCCTGAGCTCAAGACCCAGGACTGGCAAAAGGAAAGGTTTCCCCTGATTAAATCAGGCCCTTCCTCTAGCACCTCACTCAGAACCCACTACTGAGACCTTCATTAGATCCACAAGGTCTTTTCTTTGACATACATATTCCATTGACTGGAAGCGAGTGCCAGGCCCCACTCCGGGGGAGGGGACTGGGTGAAGGTGTGGCTCACTGGAGGGGGTCACCTTCCATGCCTCTCCCACACCACCCCATCTTGGAGCTCTGTCATAGGACTCCATCTCCACCTGTGAGGCAGCAAACCTGTCTGCCCTCCCGCCTGCCCGCCGTGAGCCCTGTGAGGGGCTGCTAGCGGTCCTCTCTTTCTTCAACTTTAACTCAACAAAGGGGCTGCTGAGGATACAACAGTCATGACAGGACTGGTGCAGGTTGAAGCCTTTATGGTGAATTCTGGGAATTCCCCCCCCAACCTCCATTCCCATGGGAGAAGCCACCCCACATAGAGAAGCCACTTCCCATCTTTAGGGGAGTTCAGGAAGTACCTAGCCCAGGGACAGGTTGAGCTGGGCGTGGTGGGGTTTCAATGGCCCTTAGGGAAGGGGTGGGGAGGGGAAGGGAAGTCTGGTGAAGGGACAGCTTGGGCATCTGGGGAGCCCTGTGGCTGTTGATGGCAGGGCTTTGGATGGGGAGGTCTGGAGGAGGGAGGGGGAGAGGCACCAGGGAAGGACGTGATGATACGTTGTCACAGACACCCGGCCCAGACCTATTCTCATCTCTGTATTCCTCCCACTGTGAGCCAGACACAGGGACTGGCTCTGGGAAGGCGGGGTGGCACCTTGGGGATCTCCGAGACAAATCTGGGACACAGACATTGGCCAAATGATTCGTTCCTTTTGGAATATGGACTGGAAAAAAAAAATGATGGGGTTTTGTGTGAGCAAAGGTACTCTCCTAGGTTCTTAAAGTCTGGGGTGGGTGAAGCAGGAGGTGGGCACGGAAGCCATCAGCTTATCCCTGGTCGTGCCCAGTAAGAGGGGTCCAGGGAAAGAAACAACTGGGCTGTCCCACACATTGTTCAGTCTGCAAGTGGCCGCTTTGTCCCTAATTCTCTCTGCACGGGGACCACGGGCACACACTCCTGCCTGCCCAGCCAGCACCTCCCTCACACCATGCACTGAAGGAGAAGTACCTAATCACCTGCCCACCTGCCCAGGCCCTCCGCAGCCAGAGGGCACAACCATCTGGGCTGGGATGTGGCTCATCCCACAATGCCCACCTTCGCAGGCCCAAGGACCCCTGCTCCTCTGTACACCCAGCCCCAGATGTGCTCACAACCCAACATGCCAGACACAGCCTCAGACAGTCTCACAGCTGGATGGCTGGCTGGTGAAAATGCAGGCCTGGGATGGAGGGGAAGGAGCAGACATCTCTAACAAACAGAATCAACAACCTGAGCCAAAGCACACAGGCTGGAGGCCCCAGCAAGCAGGCTGGCAGGGGTGGTTTAACCCCTTCTCATTGGCATGGGCCTGTTGACGCTGCAGTCATTCCCCTGCCTCCACCCCTTTCTTTAGCCATCCCTAATAGATAATTGGACAAGCAGAGTTCTTCCTTGCTGCTGGATCATTCATTCATTTAGTCATTCATTCATGTTCAGGAAATCAGTAAGATCAGGCTTTACCCTCAAAGTGCCTCTGTCTAGAAGTTCATTCTATTGTCTGATCTCTCTGACTTTGATTCTTTTTTTTTTTTTTTGCCAGTCCTGGGCTTGAGCTCAGGGCCTGAGCACTGTCCTTGGACTTTCTCAAGGCTAGAGCTCTACCACTTGAGCCTCAGCACCACTTCCGGCTTTTTTTCTATGTATGTGGTACCGAGGAATCGAACCCGGGTCTTCATGCATGCTAGGCAAGCACTTTAACCACTAGGCCAAACTCCCGGCCCCTGACTTTGATTCTTTCCCTTTCTGTCTCTCCATCATCTCTGATTCTTTCTCTCTGTCTCTGTCTCTTTATGTCTGTCTGTCTGTCTGTCTGTTTGTCTCTCTCTCTCTCTCAGCCAGAAGCCAGGCAGATGAGCAACCACTCAGATCTTAGTCTAAAGGAGACAACCATCAAACGACTCACAACAGAAGTGACAGTTTCTGGATTATTAAGGAAGGAGGTGGGGCTGTCCTCTAGCAACCTAGAGGGCTGGGGGGCAGGGTTCACGTCTGTCCCCCTTCTTACCCTAGCACTCCTTGGAGTCACAGGCCTGGACTCCCTGAGGCTCCCTGAGGCTGGACACTCCCGCCCCAGGGTCTGTTTCCTGCCCATGAAGGGACTGCAGTTTATGGGCTGCTCAGCTTCCTGGGGGCGGGGACAGGAGCAGTTCCATCCTCTTCAAACAAGAACTGCCTGCTGCAGCCAAGCTGGCTTTGTCACGCAAGTCTTTCGTGGGGTGGGGTTGGGAAAGGGGGTGCTAACCCCAATGGAGGCTCCCCACCAGCACCCAGCACCCTGCCTGCAGCCTCAGCTATACCTGCCCCATGTCCCAGCCCCAAGCTCACCAGGCCTGTGGACTTGGGGTGAGCATTGCTGAGTGGGGCCAGCAAAATATAGAAGGACAAATGTCAGAGGTCAGCACTCACCTTCTGGAGGTGACCTAAGGGAAGGGGCAGAGGGGCTGGCTGGAGCAAGTCTAGGAACAAACAAGGAGGCAGGAGCCTCAGCTTCTGACACCAATGCCATGGCAGCCGCCTCAGTTGATTCTCGGGGTGATGGGCCTGGGACAGTCATCGCAGTCTCTTCTGGCTTTCATATTTTTCTTTAATGTAGAGGGTCTTGGGAAATTGAAAGACCAGAGGTTCACCCGATGAGCTCAATAAGAGGAAATGCTGTCGTATGAGAGATTTGAGGATGATACCCACAAGGACTTCCTGGGAGGAAACGGAAGGAGCCTGTGGACCAGCTCTGAGTTGGTGTTTCTAGGGCTCCATCCGCTGGGGGAACTGAGGCAATGGCAAACAGCAGGGGGACGAAGGTACCACCTACCTTTGTGCAGCCGGCAGTGGGGCTTTGTCCTGGGCTGCCGGATGCTCAACCAGGCTCAGGCAGCCATGCATGGGGTTTGACCTTTGCTGTTAGTTAGGTCAAAGGCAAATGCCTGGCTCCTATCTAACCCTGACGATGGCCCCTAACCTCTGGGATGGTCCTGATCCAGGGGCTAGTCTGATAGGGTGCACAGCTTCCGCCTTCAAGTGATCAAAGATACCCCAGCCTCTGCTTCAGGGACCAAACCTGCCCAGGCCTGGCCCCCGCCCTCCATCTGCTGGTCTACGAGGCTGTGAGTGAGGCACCAAGCACTCCAGGCTGGGCCATCCAAGTCCCCCAGCAGGCTTGGAGGGCACCAAGGGGACAAGATCTCCAGCTCCTAGGGAAAACTCAAGGGACCCCGCAACCCGGTCCCCAGGCCTCTTGGCGCCCCAACAACTGGGCCTGACCAGCCAAGAAAGGCAGACGGGGCCAGCTGTCACTGTGACATTCATTCTCCGCGGTGGGGTCTGGGTGTCCCCGTCCCCCGTCTCCCACCTCTGGCCCACAGCTGGGAACTAGTGTCAGTGGCAGCTGAAGCCTCCCTTGGGGTCTCCTGGAAGCCATAGGTCTTGTGGCCATAGGGTCTTGCTGGCCAGAGGCAGAGCCGCGTGCTGGGAGCTGGGGTCAAGCAATGAGGGGTCTCCACCACCTCTCCCCCTCCCTTCACACCCCCAGCCCCCGCTTCTGCACGACCCTGGCCCAATCTGACCTTCTAATAAACCCAGAGCTTAGCGACTTCTGAGGTGTTCATCCGAGCTGGAAGAATCTTGGACTTCGGTGACAGCCCTTAGTTTATTGTTGACAAAGCTGATGCCAAGATGGGGGGAATGACTGGCCAGGGACTGGACACTAGGGTGCCACGTTTCAGTGTGGGGTTCATTCACTGCATGGCCGGCCCCGGCAACCTCACCAACCACCCCAGGTAAACCCACACGGGGCCACCATGCAAACACCTTCCAGGGCTCCATCCCCACCTCTGCCTTCCACCAGACTGACTGCACACCCACAGTCTAACCATTCCTTAACCCACCTTCTCCCCCCTCTCCATACCACCCTCTCCACCACCACCCCAGCCTCGGGGGACATCTGCACTCCCCAAACCATACCCCTCCTCCTGAAATCTGTTTCTTTCTTGTTCTGTCCCCGAGAAATGAAAACTTTAATTTCTTTCTTTACTCCTTTTTTTATTACTTTATTGGATTTCCTTTTTAATTACAAAGCACGGTGCTCCATGTTCTCTGACACAGCTTAAACAAACCAGAGGTAATCAAAAGACGAAGTTGCTAGTCTCCTCTTTTGTCTCCAGCCCCACCTGGGCCAGGAATCTTCTGGAAGCTGGTGGTGGCACTGAGTTCCTCTCCGTGGACAGCAAATAAATCAACAGCCCTGGGTCTCACTGCGCTGGTGGGGCTGAGTCTAGTGGGGGAGGGGAGAATTTGAACAGGGTTGAATCTCTTGGGGGAGCCATGTGCAAAGGAGTGGGAGTATGGACCCCAGAGACAGGGACCACACTGCCACACTGTCTCACCAGAAAGGACATTTGACTGGAGCCTCAGGAGAGGGCACCGTGGGGCCACCTTTGAAGTTTGCATGCTATTTTGAGGACTGAGGGAAGCCACTGAGGGCAGGGAGGGGACCACTGTTGTGTGCTGCCCTGGACAGTGGGGTGTGTGCTGGCTGGAAGGCTGAGCAGCATAAATGACAGGAAGCAAATTAGACAGCTGGATGGACAGACAGATACATTCCTTTCTAAATGAAAACAGGCCAGGACAGTACACATTGCTCAGCTCTTGTTAATTTTTCTTCCAGAACTTTCAAGTCAGAACATACAGCTCCAAACCCAGAGGGGCAACAGCTCACACTTGGCCACAGCCTTGGCTGTGAATGGATCTTTAAATTTCCCCAATACATTGCAATAATAAAATCCCCCCAAATAGAGTCATAACCCAGAGGATGGCAAATATCAACACGTACTTACTAATATACACAAATGACTGAATAAATTAATAAGCAGGGAAGAATAGACAACTTTTATGCAGAATTCTCAATAAACTATATTTACTTTAAGCAGGGTGTTGGTAGTTTACACTTGCAATCTAGCTACTCAGGAGGCTGAGATCTGAGAATTGTGGTTCAAAGCCTGCCCAGGCAGCACTGTGAGACTCCTATCTCCAATGAACCAGGAAAAAGCTGGAAGTAGAGTTGAGTGGAAAAGCTAAGGCACAGCACTCAGGCCCCAAATTCAAGCCCCAGTACTGTCACATAAACAACAACAAACAACAACAAAAGGACTGTGAGATTTCACTTCACCACAACCACAGTGGCTGTATTGAAGAACATAAACAACAGAAGCTGGCGAAGACTGGGGGGAGGCGTCACCTATACATTCAGCCATAAAGAATACAATTGGGCTGTTTGCAGGAAAATGGATGGAACTGGAGATTGTGTTAGGTGAAATATGCCTATCTCAGAAAACCCAACATTGTATGTTTTCTTTCATATGTGAAACCTTGACTGGAGGGTAAGGGGTACTGTTTGGGAGGAGAACTCCCAGGAGGAGCTGGATGAAAGAAGTGGCTGAAGGGAGGGGGGTTAAGAGGATAAAAGTATTATTTGAAACTCATTAAAATTATTTTGGAAGGAAAAGGATAAAGGACACTAAGGAAGTGAATGTAATCAAAGTATATTATAGGTATGGCTGGAAATACCACAATAAAATCTTTCTATATGTGAGAAATTGTGTGTGTGTGTGTGTGTGTGTGTGTGTGTGTGTGTGCACGTGCCCACGCATGCGCACAAGCATGCACATGTGTGCCAGTACTGGGGCTTGAAATTAGGGCCTTAGCTTTTTCCCTCAAGGCTAGCATTCTACCATTTGAGTCACACTGCCATTTTGGGCTTTTTGTTGGTTAATTGGAGAGAAGAGACTACCTTCCCCTGGGTTGGCTTTGAACCTCAATACTCAGATCTTACCATCTTGAGTAGCTAGAGTTACAGGTGTGAGCCACTAGTATCCAGCTTCTAAAATCTCAGGAAATGCAAAGAAGTATTTCTAAAGTTTAAAATGTTCATTTGTATTAGCAAAAGGGGACTCACTCAGAAAGCATGGCTCTAGGCATCAGGGGGCCTTGGGGAGACAGGCCGCCTGGGGTTGGACCCCAGTTCTGGTCTATGGTCTTTCTCAACCTCACACTCTCAAAATGTGGCAACCACACCACAGCACCCACCTCACAGGACTGGGCAGCTAGATGAGACTGTGCGTGCATGTTGAATGAAGCTGTCATGGTGGGTGTTAATGCTATAAGAAAGCTCCCAACGCCTGAAACAGGACAGCAAAGATGATATCTAGCTGGCATCTTAGAACATCATCCCCTTCTGGCACTAGACTGGACTAAAGGGGATGAGAGAGACTGACTGGTCAGGGCTGCTGGGCTCCCAAAGTGGAAGAATGGAGTCCTGTAGCTGTAGTTTGCTTTGGGGGTGCAGGAGAGGGATAGAGCAGGTGTGACCGGGTGTGCAGGAGAGAAACCAGCGGCAAAAAGAGGATGGAGCCTCCATGGGGCAGAATACGGGCCATAGATGGAGTTAGTGTGTCCAGCTGATTTCAAGAGAGGGTACAAGGATGGATGGGCTCTGTCCTTGGGCTGAGGCGCAGCTTCCCACCAGCTGGCAGGGCCTTGGGGCAGCAGGTGATGACCCTGCATGACGTAAAGATGGTCGTACTCCATGGCCACCCAACAGGGAGCAGCACAGAAGATCAGTACCCCCTTCTGCGGCTCTCATCTGCCGCTGGCCCTTTAGACCTCAGGGCAGACTATGGCCACAGGCTCCTTACCCTCTGCCCCGTGTCCTGAAATCCTTGAGGAGTTGGGAGGACACTAAGGGGGACGACAGTGACTACAAATGATATGGAGGGAAAAACCTGGAAGTCTTCATCTCTGATAAGATTTGGAATCTAAAAGCCTTAGGTCTATTTTCCTAGTAGAAGCCCAGCTCCATGCTGCTCTGGAGAGGTAGAAGACTTCCTGGATACTCTGGCAGTACCCGTCGTTCCTAAATCTGCTGCCTCAAAACTCAGACCCAGATTCCAACCTGGGGCCGGCATAGCAGAGTCTGACCCAGAAGAGCTCAGGAGCAAGGAAAGGGCCTGGGGTGGGGGCGAGGTGGAGGCCACTGCTGCTATTCTTCCCGCGGCCGCCAGGGGTCGCTGCCTACCTGGAAATGGAAAGGCGGGGGCGGGGCTGGGGTGGGGGGAGAACTGGACACCTGGGAATTATTGGGCTTGTTGGCGTGGGGCTGGGGACCCGGGCAGGCCTGGCCAGTGACCCCCCCGAACCACAGGAGAAGACGACCTCTGGAGGTGGCTGCCACTTGCACTGTGGCCTCAGTATCCAAAAGGATACTGAGTCAGACCCCTGACTCTGCGTGTGGCCCTGACCCACCCAGTGCGGGCGCCACTGGGTGCCCATCTCCTCCTCCGCTCGTGCTCCTTGGGTGCAAAACTAAGCGGGCATTTCTGACCATTCGTAGTGACTCAGTCCCCCAACAGGCAAATCTCTTAATCAACAGATCTGCCTTCCCCGGGCTCGAATGACTAAACGCCTGCCTGTAACAATACGCCAGCGTTTGCTGAGCACTTGCTATCTGCTTGACGCCGATCGTGTGATTTCCTCCACAAAGACACCGAGGCCGGAGAGGTGAAATGATTCGCCAAGGCGCAGTGAGCAATCCCAGGATGGGGACGAGCAACCACGACGCCTCCGAGTAGGGGAGTCGAACGCTTGGAGCATACTGGATGGACTGAGCCACAATCCCCAGCCCTCAACACGACTCTTCTCTCTTTCCCTCTCTCTTTTTTTAAGGAATTCGGGGCGCCTCTGAGCACCTGGCACTAGCAAATGTCAGGACGGGCTGCGCCCCAGCAGGTGGCGAGGGCCTCGCCGTCTCCCGAATGTCCACCAGGGGGCGCCGACGCCACGCCGGTGTCTCCATCGCCCCCTGCGGCCTGTGTCCACCACAGGACCTGGACCCAGCAGACAGGTGGCCAAGGGGGCAGCCGCTGGTCTGATGCCAGGTGCCCTGAAGTCTCTGGCCTCACTCAGGGCCTATTTTCTCCCTCTTGAGTCTCACCTCCTAAGAGGCTGGAATGTAGCAGGAAGGCCCTGGGCAGGATTCGTTTCCATCTGTGCTTCATTGTCTACAAAGAAAACACATGGACCAGCTACACACAGACAAAGACTAGGAGGAGGACATGCCCAGGGGAGAGCCCGTGCCTTCCTGCTGTCCACATGCTCCCCATAACTCCTCGCCACCCTCTTGGCAGATGGGAAAACTGAAGCCCAAGAAGGGAGACTACTCAAGATGCCAAAGAGTGGATGTAAGACCTAGATCCCAAACCCAGAGCTGCTGGACTCCGCTTCTCCCAGGAAGAGGCCTCTCCGGGCTGGTGAGGGGCTGTGCCAGCCAGGGGCATAGGCAAAATGAGCTATCAAGTCTAACGTATGCACAGTAGTTTTTCTCAGGGCCTTCCAGATCAAGGGTGCCTTGCCTTCCCCCTGATTCCCCCCTCTTTCCACAAGACTGGCTCTGGGCCCGCTGGGCCCCTCCCCCTTCTCATCTGGGCTGACCCTTCGGATTCACACACCTCCCAGGCTGTCAAATCCACCGTCTTGCCAGCATGGCCTTCCTGTGACACCACCAACACGGAAATCCAATCCTACGGAAAACGCTTCATCATTATTTAAAAAAAAAAAAAAAAAGGCACCTCAACCACAGAAAACCCCAAGCAGGTAACTTGATTCCCAAAGCCCTCAGCATCAAGCCCCTACCCAGCCCTCTGGTGGACTGTCTCCTTTCCGCACCTGCCCACACTCAGGCTCTTCAGGGCACTCCTTTCCAGGCTCAGGGGGCCTCGCACAGACAGTAGACTGTCCTCTGCACCTTGAAGGCCTGTTCCCAGAGCCGTGGGCCCCAGATAAATGAGGCCGCTTGGAGCTAAGCACTTGTGTCCTGTGCTTTGTCATTTCATCTGCCTCCCTCCTAGCCCAAAGGCTCCATGCAAATCAGGACTGCAGTCTCCCCTGTTCAGAGCTGTACCCTACACCCAGCCAAGACCAGACATAAAAGTAGATACTTGATAACTATTTGTGGAACAAATGAAGCTTTCATCCTCCCTGTTCTCCTCAGAACCCCTCTCTTAGGCTTGCTTTCATCTCTGGCCTTTCCATGAGCTGCTTCCTCTGCCTGGAAGATTCTTTTCCTTTCCCTCCCACCTGGGTGGATCCACACATTATTTCAGTTCCTCTCTCTGGAATGGGAGCTTGGCCCCCTTTATTTGAATTAGGGTTTCCCTTAGGGCTTTCCTAATAATGCCTTACCTCTAGTTCTCTATCCAAACACTTAAAAAATGCCAGCTAAACAAGAAAGATTGCTGAGAATAGTGATTTATTCTACCCTTCCCCAGACCACACCACTCCAGCTTGCTCAAGGGCCATCCGTTCTCTGCCTTCTACACTGCTTCCATCAGGACCCCCAGTTCCCATGCATTTGCTAAGCACGGACTGGGTGCCCAATGTGTTGTTTACATTTCAGCTGCAGGGGGGGCGGGTAGAGGAGGAAGCAAGCCTTCCAGCCAGGATTGTTGCAGCAGCGACACAGAAGCAGGCGATGGTGGTACAGGTGCTAAGCAAACACCCAGCCAGCCCTGGTCTAGAATGCACACAGGTGGGTGGGTGCAGAAGTGGCCAGGGGCTTTGAGGGTGGGATTAATGCATCCTTCTGTGCCCCCTATGCAGGTCGTGGTGGGGAGTGGCTTGGGATTACAGGGTGATGAACCTGAGTGGGGGGTGGGGGAAGAGACACACCTCGTATTGAATCCTGACACTCGCATGCCCACATCTTTCAAAGTGAGATTTGCATCCCCTCCCTTTGGGTGAGAGCTTGGGTTTATAACAGACCTAATCCTGATTCCCCGCTCTCTCCACTCTAGAAATACACCACCTGCATGCCATTGGCTATACCACAGCACATTGTTCGTGCAGCTCTGAGATCCGTGCTTCCTGCTCACCTTACTCCTGTTCCTGCTTGGTGCCTCTAGGGGTTCTTAACCTACCCCTTAAATATCAGGGTGCCCAGGAATCCTGCTTGCTCCCCCAGTACTCCCCCATGTCCCAGATTAGACTCTCTCCTGCCCTTGAGTGGCCATCAGCTCTAGACACAGCCCAAACCAATCCCATCATTCTTTTCCCCTCCACAGTGTCCCTTACCAATCACCCACACAGCCAGGAAACTGGGTAGCTTTCAGCAGCAACTACTGCCAAGAGATGTCTCGAGTTTCCCCAGACCACTATGTGTCTCTTAATTGGTTCTTTCCTCTTCTTTCTCTCTAGGAGCTTCTCTTTCTAATGAATACTCCCAAAGCACTCAAAAATGTGAATCTCACTATAATACTAGTTCCCTTTAAAAAGTCCCCTCAAACCAGGAGCAGGTGGCGCATGCACGTTTACAATCCTAGCTCCCTGGAGGCTGAGATCTGAGGATCACAGTTTGAAACTCAACCTGGGAGTCCATGAGACTCTCATCTCCAGTGAATCACCAAAAAAAAAAGAAAGAAAGAAAAAAGGCAAAAGTAGACTTGTGGCTCAAAGTGTCCACCTTGAGTGAAAAAGCTAAGCCACAGTATATAGGCCCTGAGTTCAAGCCCCAGTACTAGTACATAAAAATGAAAAGCCCTGTCTAGCTAGGCACAGGAGGCTCACATCTGTAACCCTAGCTATCTCAGGAGACCGAGCTCTGAGAATCCCCCTGGAAGCCAGCCTGGACAGGAAGGTCTGTGAATTCTTACCCCCAATTACACACCCAAAAAAGCTGGAGGCACATCTGGGTTCAAGTGGTAGAGTGATAGACTTGAGTAAAAGAAGTTTGAGGACAGCATCCCAGGCCTGGACTTCAAGCTCCAGTACACACACACACACACCCCATAAGCAAGGGTCTCAACTCTTTTCTTTTCTTTTGTTGCCAGTCCTGGGCATTGAACTCAGGGCCTGGGCACTGTCCTTGGACTTTCTCAAAGCTAGAGCTCTACCACTTGAGCCACAGTATCACTTTATGGCTTTTTTTTGTGTATGTGGTACCGAGGAATCGAACCGAGGTCTTTGTGCATGCTAGGCAAGCACTCTACCACTAGGCTAAACTCCCGGCCCCAAAGGGTCTCAACTCTTGACCTGAAACACAGGATCCTCCAGCAGTGGGTTCCTAATCAAGGCCCCTCCCCCACGGGGGTGAGGGAATTCGAGAAACAACAATCTTGTTCCAGGTCTAGCCAGCAGATCTGTGATCTTCCTCACTCCCACCAGGCTCTGCTCCTCACCTTCTCCAGAAAGCTGGCCTTGATCTTCCTGCCCCACCCCCACTTCCCTTGTCCTCTCAGGATCTGTTATTCCACTCACCAGTGAGTTATAACTATCGATTTGCACGTCTCTGCCAATGCGATCGTTGCGGGCAGGCATGGTGGCCCATTCATCTCTATCCTAGCCTCTGGCCTGGCGCCTGGCATGGAGGACAAGCTGGACCAGTGGTTGATGGATGCATTTGGAGCAGAAACTTGAAGAAAGTGAGAGCCAGGAGTAACCAAGAGGGAAGTGAGGGCCAGCCTGGCAGGAGGAGCAGCCAGAGCAAGCGTGTGGGAAGTAGAGCATCCAGAGGGCCGAGGTCTTCCATTTATTGCACTTCTACAACTGACTGCCCGCCAGCCACAGTGCCAGCACTTGTTTGCACATTTTTGTCTCGTGCCCCCCTTGCAGCAACAGATCAAGAAATGGACATCAGAGAACTAAAGTAACCAGCCCAAGGTCACACCGCAGGTCTAGGTCTAGAATGCGTGTAGGACTGACTGTCTGGCTCCTTTTGTTTTGTGTTGTTTTTTTTTCTGGGCTACACTGCTCTCTGGTGACAGGATCTTCTGGAATGGACAAGGAGTGGGCCCAGCTCTGCCTCAGCATAGCTGATTGCTGGAACTAGCTGCCCACGCTCAGGCTCACAGCTTCTTCCTCACAGCCTGACCAGAGGCTCAGAGGCCAGAGACAGGATCTACCTGTTCCTTGCTCCTCTGGCTTTTTTGGGGGGTGGGGTGGGGGAGAGCTTTGACTAGGCCTGCCCGCCCCCTCGCCAAGGAAGAGCTGCTGCATGCTGGGAAGGTCCAGGGAGCCCAGAATGCAGGGGACTGGGTGATGCTGTGTCGGCTCTGCAGTCTGTTTCCCTCTTTGCACTTGGCCCAGGCTGATATTAAGATTCATCTGCATTCTCTGTGCACTGCCTGGCAGATGGTGGGGGAGGAGGCTGGATGCACACCGGGGGCTGCAAACAGGGACCAAGCTGGACCTCCGAAGGCCACAGGGCAGACTGTCCATCATAGCCAGGCAGGGGCCACTCCAATTCTTGGGGTATCTTCTTCCCCTTGCAGCTTCTAAGGGGTGCTAGGACTTGACCTTTTGTGTTTCTACAAGATTGAAAAGGCCAGGAAGGAGAGGCGATGAGGGCAGGGTGCGGGTGGGTGGTCTCCACCTTGGGGAACCTCCTGCCAGGATCTTCTTCCTTCTCACCCTGAGGGCTTGCAGAGACCAGAGGCGATCTGGGACAACTCCAGGGGTAGGTGGGGGGCGGGGGAAGGACCCCTCCCGGCCTGGGAACCCCTGTGTCACCTTCATCAGGAATGTAAGTCGTGAAGAGGGCTGGAGGGACAGCCAGCCTCTAAGGAGGCCTTGCCCACCTTCTCAAGAGGCTCACCCCTGTCCCCAACTCAGAACCCAGCTGGGTGCCTACTGGCCTTTTCAGACCAACCCCCACCCCACCACCCCCTGGCCAAATGCTTCCTAGCGACTGGATTCAGATCTGAGGATTATTCCAGCGCAGGAGGAAGAAGACAGAGGTGGTAACAGACATAGTGCAGGTCAGACACTTAGAAGAACTTCCTTTAGACCAGAAACAAGTGTTCCAGAGTAGTCGTCTCTCTGTTCTGAGAATGGGGGGGGGGAGTGTGGAGTGGAGAATCTTTCCAAGATGCTTGGGTTGGAGGTAGGGAAAGATTCCCCGTGCCCACTAACGGAAAAACCCGCGCCCTGCCCTTAGGATGGAAAGGCGGGGGGCCCCATACCCTGGGGCTACCACCACGCGCAGCGGTCCTCTACCCCCTGGGCTGGAGAGCCGGGGCCCGGGGTGCCCGGGCTGTGGGCCGGCAGGGGAGGAGTTAACTCCGGAGGTACCGGCGGGGCTCACGGTACCTGCCGCGGCGGCCGCCAGTGGGAGGGACGAGCGGGCGGGAGCCGCCGGGGCGCCGCGAGCGCTCCAGTCTGGCGGGGCGCAGCGCGGGGCGCGGGCGTCCGCGGCTCGGCGCGGCGCGGGGCGTCCGCCAGGGGGCGCGCCGCGACGGGGCGGGCGGGGCCGTCTGGGCTGGGGGATTAGCACCGGGGACGGGCGGGCGCGCGCGCAGGTCCCCGGCACATCTGGGCGAGAGCCGCGCCGCTGGGCTCGGCGAGGGGCGCCGAGCGCCTCCCTGGAGCGGCCGCGCGACCGCGCCCCGCGAGCCCCGGGAGGGCCCCCCGAGCCGGGCCCCGGCGGCGGCGCCGCTGGATTCGGGGAAGGGGGCGGCGGCTGCACCGCTGGACCGAGGGGGGCGGGGTCGGTCCTGGCGTCGGGCTGAGCCGAGGCCCGCGAGCCGCCGGGGACTGGGGCATGGGACCGCGCGCCTGAAGGAGCCCGAGGAGCCAGGGGCCTGGGACCCCGGAAGGAACGCAGACGAAGGGGGCCGGCGCAGAGGACGAGGATGCAACTGACCCGCTGCTGCTTCGTGTTCCTAGTGCAGGGCAGCCTGTATCTGGTGAGTGGCCCGCGGGGAACGGCGGAGGGGCGGGGGCCCCCGAGGATCGGGGGAGAGCGCGGGAAGCGGCGGAGCCCGGAAACTTTCTCCCTCGCCCCGGTCCCCCCACGGCAGCCCAGGGGTGCGGGCGGAGACCGGAGGCTGGGGGAGAGGGCGGGTCCGAGGCCGGAGACTGGACTAAAAGGGTTAACGGGGCGGGGAGAGGGCGCTTGGCTGGCCCACCCACTCCGCCGCTGGTGGCCGGAGGTGCCGCCGGCACCGGGGAGAGGGATCGGAGCGAGGTAGCCGGGTGACCCGACCCCGTGTCGGCAACCCGGGACGCGCGGGGCGCGGGGATGGGCAAGGCTGGCGGAGGAGCCGAGGAGCAGCCAGGTCGGGGGACCCGGGCTTCTCCCCCCTGACCTCCGGGACCCGGGAGCCTCCGGCCGCGGGCGCCCCAGCGCGCAGAGCTGCGTCCAGCCGCCCGCCTTCCCTCCCGCTCCCGCCCTCCTCGCCTGTTGTTTTCCTCGCCTCTCCCGGCTGCGCGCAGCCCGAGCCCCACAGGACCTGGGCAGGCGGCTCCCGCCCCGGGCGCTCGCGACAGCGCAGCGGAGCGCCCGCATCCCGCTCCCCACGGCGCTGGGTGGAGGCTTCCCGGTGGCCCAGGACCTCGGGGAGCCCCACCCCCGGCCCCTGCGACCCAGCGTCCTCCGCCCCACGCCCGCGCTCCGCCCCACTCCGGTCCTGGACATGCCTCTGGTCCACACCTGGATCCAGCTTTTCGCTCAAAACAAGCATCATCTTTCCAGCACCCCCATTCGACTGTTGGAACAGCCCTCCCTTGCCCGGCCCCTACCTGTGGCCCTGTCCTTCTCCCCCAGATTTCAGCGATGACCCTCAGGGCTAAGTACACACACAAGCGGGCAATCTTGAGCCCAGCTCCAAGAGCCTTACTTTTTGGGTGTCTAGTACCCCCACCCCCAGGACCTGGCAGGCAGGGTCAGCCTTGGCGGCAGCACACAGCCCCAGGCATGATGGAGAGGCTAACAGGAGGGGCTACAAGCCCTCAAGCCCTTTTAAGCCCCTCAGGCAGGCCCCAGCTCCACCCTAGCAGCACTACCAGGTCCGGTGGCTGCCAGTTGTTGAGTTGGTGACATAAACATACAGGTGATCCGACCCAGGACCTGAGGACTCCCATGCTAAAGCTGAGCAAACACCCAGTCCTCCTGAGGGCCACAGTCCCCCTTCTGGATGCACTGCACAGTCCTGCAGACCAGACCCCCGTCAGGCCCCCTCCTCCAGGAAGCCTCAAGGTGTGGCCTGTCACCTCAGGCGAACCCGCAGAAGCAGAACCAGTCCTGGCAGAGTTTTACCTGCCATTCTGGGTGGGGCCAGGGCTTGGCTAAAAGTCTTTTAAAAGGTGTATCTGGTCGGAGACTGGGAGTGTTGGTAAGTAGAAAGGCTGACCCTAAGGGACCTGAGGCTTGTGGTGATGTAACATCTCGGACCGGGTGTCCTCATAGTGCAAGTATCTCATAGTGCAAGTAATGCCTTGACATGTCATCATTGCGGTTCCCTGGAGAAGTGTGTGGCTTTCCACACCCTTGGCCATCTTGGGCTTGGCATTCCCCCGCATCCTGGCAAAACCTCATTTTAGAGTGGACCAGAATTTCACTGGGATCTGCATTCTTATTTCACAGCCTGCAGGTTCTCTGTGTGTCTAAGGGTACCCGTTATCTTAGGATAGGGATAGGGTCTCCCCGCTGCTCCAGGAAGTCCCCAGAGGCAGCAGCTTAACCCTTCCTGTCAGTGGGAGCTCCCAGCATAGCTGACCCAGATTGTGACTTCTCATCAGCTTGGTATTCCACAGATTCAGAGACCTTGTCTCTCTCAACAGATTGAGGAGTGTAGTTCTAGTGTCTCCAAGGTTTGCAGTTGAACTTCCCCCATGAGACAAAAGCCTAGTGGGTTGGGACGTGTCTTCTGTGCCCCAGCCCACTTGAGCCAATTTCTGACCATCTTTCCAGATTCTGACTACTGGCCAGGGGCAGGTCAGTAAGACAGAGGTGAGTTCCTGTCCGGCATAAGTAAGCTGGAGCCATAGCAGAAGGGACGGGGGCAGAGATAATGCTGGTGGTGAGGGGCGGCGGGGCTCTGGGAACAAGGCTCTCACTCTCTTCCGATGCCTCCACAGGTCATCTGCGGCCAGGACGACGGCCCCCCAGGCTCAGAGGATCCTGAGCATGATGACCATAAGAGCCAGCCCCGGGCCCGGGTGCCTCGGAAAAGGGGTCACATTTCTCCTAAGTCCCGCCCCATGGCCAATTCCACTCTCCTAGGGCTGCTTGCTCCACCTGGGGAGGTTTGGGGTGTCCTTGGGCAGCCCCCCAACCATCCAAAACATAGCCCTCCACCCTCAGCCAAAGTGAAGAAAATATTTGGCTGGGGTGACTTCTACTCCAACATCAAGACGGTGGCCCTGAACCTGCTCGTCACTGGGAAGATTGTGGATCACGGCAACGGGACCTTCAGCGTCCACTTCCGCCACAATGCTACCGGCCAGGGTAACATCTCCATCAGCCTCGTGCCCCCCAGCAAAGCTGTAGAGTTCCACCAGGAACAGCAGATCTTCATTGAAGCCAAGGCCTCCAAGATCTTCAATTGCCGCATGGAGTGGGAGAAAGTAGAACGGGGCCGCCGGACCTCGCTTTGCACCCACGACCCAGCAAAGATCTGTTCCCGAGACCACGCTCAGAGCTCGGCCACCTGGAGCTGCTCCCAGCCCTTCAAGGTCGTCTGCGTCTACATTGCCTTCTACAGCACGGACTACCGGCTGGTCCAGAAGGTGTGCCCTGATTACAACTACCACAGTGATACCCCCTACTATCCCTCGGGGTGACCCTGGGCAGGTCAGAGAGGCCAGGCCAGGGTCGTTAGGCTAGGCCTACCTGTGCAGGAGGCTGTCTGTCTGGACACTGGGCAGGGGAGGGAGGGGGGTGGAAAGAAGGCAAATCAAATGAAGACAGGGCCAAATCTCAAGTGGTGGGTCCCCAGTGCTGGCTATAACCTGAGGCTAGAACACAGGAGCACTGGAGAAGGAGCAGGCTCGGGGCATTGGCTGCTGGCTCCCCTGTCCCACAGGAAGACAGATCAGTGTGGCACCAGATCCAGTCATAGAGAAGACCCTAAGCTCCTGGTCTTCCTCCTGCCGTCCCAAAGACAGCAATAGGCAGAGGGGACTTCGTCAGTATGAACCCCCAAATAGACAACTTAGGGTGATGGCTGAGACAGGGCTCCCAAGGGGCTGTAGAGGTCATCACTGGGCCCCTGTCCTGCGCTGTGTCCAGCACAGCATGAAGTTTAATCAGTGGTCCCTGAGATCTTTAATGTCTCGACACCTGTCACCAGCCAGGCCACCCCTTTTCAAGATTCCTTCTCCAGCCGGCATTCCCCACTCCTGCCCACCCCTCCTGCTGATGGCACTCCATCCTTAAGCTAAGAGGGGGTGATGGTAGTCCTTCTAGCACCAAGGCCACAGGTAGAAGCCCACTTGTGTGCTGTGTCCCTCATCTGCCCCTCCCCCTGCTGAGAGCAGTCCCTCTAGAGTCAGCCCCACTAGTTAGATTGGGGCTCTCCTGGTTTGGGGTTGTGCCCCCTCTGGGCCATGGAGCCCCCCCCAGTGAGAGGCTGGGAAGCTGTTGTGGAATCTGTTCCCATAGTGTTGTCTGTGGGTGGGAGGGAGGGGCGGGAAGTCTTGTGAAATCACCTGACTGTCGACTTTCTGTGTGCAGAATCTTGTCCTTGGAACAGGGAATAAAGCTTTTCCCAGGGTACTGCATTCTGAGTGGTCCAGGGGAGAGGGTCCTCGCTGTCCCTATCGACCATTCTGGCCTACCCTTCTGTCAGATGCTGCAGGTACATTGTTGGGGACCAGAGCTGAGGATGCTATCTGCTGTTGGATGTTCGCCATGGCTTCAGGGTTGCCTTCTTTAGACTCCTTTCCAGGTGTCCAGATCCAACAGCAGAAACCGAAGCCAACGACCTGTGCTTGGTGCTTGTGTGGCAGAAATGCCATCTGCAAGAGCAGCTCCAAGAGAAAGTGCTGGTCCTTCGGCTGTAGGCCCCTGCCCACTGGTGAGGCCAGGCTTTAGGGTGTAGGGCTTCCATGCTCTGCTATTTGTTTTTCACGGTGGTCTCTGGCTTCCTCCACTCCTCTCTAGCAGGAGGGGCTCCCCCAGATCCGGGGGTCCTCAAATGTGAGTGGCCATTGGGATCATCATCCCAAGGAATTGTGACAACACAGGTTTTTGCTCCTAATTTACTAGTTCTGGTTGGGACTGGAGGACTTGCATCCGTGACACATGCCCAGGACTCAGGCTGGAGAACTTGCCACGCCCCTTCAGCTTTGGGTGTGGAAGACAAGTAGATCCACACCTCAAATCTCCACCATGGCTCTCTCCCAGCAGGAATTCTCTTCTCCTGGGGCAGGGTTCTTCCAGAGGATACCACGTGCTAGTGAAGGAACCCACTGGGGTGGTGTGGGGATGGGGTGGCAGGGTGCTACCATTTCCTCCCTCCGCTGATCAGAGGGCTGCCCGGGGCTCCTCACCGAAGAAGGTGGTTCAGTATTTTGGGGCTCAATGAGGGAAAGGCTAGAGCCCATCAGAAGGTCATCTAGGTCTGCTGTCTTTAGAAGTCAATGATTAGGCCCTTGGGTCCCTTCTGGCAGTGGGGAGTCTTTTTTTTTTTTGGTGGGGGGCATCAGTTGTGGTTCTTGAACTCAGTGTCTGGGATGTCTGCGTGTGGTCTCTGAGCTTTTTTTTTTTTGTCAGTCCTGGGGCTTGAACTCAGGGCCTGGACACTTTTTGCTAGGCTAGGGCTCTGCCAGTTGAGCCACAGTTTCATTTCTGGCTTTCTCTGTGTATGTGGTACTGAGGAATTGAACCCAGGGCTTCATGCATGCTACGTGAGGATGCTACCACTAGGCTGTGCTCCCAGCCCTCTGAGCTCTTTTTTGTTCAAGGGTAGCACTCTACCATTTTGAGCCACAGCTCCACTTTTGGTTTTCTGGTGGCTCATTGAAGGTAAGTGTCTCATATACTTTCCTGCCTCATCTGGCTTGGAACCATGATCCTCAGATCTCAGACTCCTGAGTAGCTAGGATTACAGGCATGAGCCACCAGTGCTCAACTGTGAGGACAGTTTTAGCATGAGGACAAGATGGCCTTGCCACTTCCAGCCTTAGCTCTGCCCACTGACACTTAGCCCCAGATCCTCCTCTACATATGGCAGCCCAGAGCCAGGCAGGAAAGCTTAGAAACAACCCTGTTGCAGCCCACCTCTCACAAAGTGACCCAGAAAAGGAGAGTGGCTGCTGGAGCCCATGTGCCCATCCTAGATTCCCCCCTCCCCCCAACTATATTCTGCAGTCATCTCTTCTGAACAGATGAGATGCACCTGCCTCTACCCCCTCCACCCCTGCCCTCACCCTGTGGACAAGTGTTTGGGGACAGAGAGGCACAGGGTTTGGGCTTGCAGGGAGAGGGGGAAGATTCACCTCTCTATGATGCCCATCAGATACCACCTACACCAGTGGGGTCTAGATGAAGAAGAAAGCACTATGGGGCGCGCACGCACACACACACACACACACACACACACACACACACACACACACACACACTTGTCTGTGTGGCCGGCTGAACTCTCAGCAGGACCTGGGGGCACTCTTACCCACCCCCTCCCACTCCTCTCCTCCTGTGGAGAGCCAGCTGCTGCTGACAGCTGGAGGGCCAGGCCTTCCTGGCACACAGTGCTGCGTGCACAGGGGGTGGGTTCATTTTAATAACTTCATTTCACCCTCATGCACACTCTGCCACCTCTTTCCTCCTTTACTGCCTTCCCCAGTAACTAGCCTATTCTTCTCAGCTCAGATTTTGCTAACAGACTTTCTCCCAAATCTTAATTCTTGGAATAGCTTTTTCTGGTCCCTCCTAGGCTTACATCCATTCTTATCCTTGGTCCACATGAGAATAATGGGTTTATCCAGCTTCTGGTGGCTCAGAAGGCACCCACCTCTGCCCCCAGTGAGCAGTACAGAAATCCCTGTACAGAATGGGCCCCAGGCCCCAGGCTCTGGCTCACAATCCTCCCCATTTCTCCTACCCTTCTCCCAGGGAGAAGGTCCAGGGCTTGCTTTCCTCCAACACTTTGGGCTTCCCCATTGCCCTTCAGGGCAGTCTGCAGTTTCCTAGGACTATTTAGGGAGCCTACTGCTAGCCCTGCCCTTTTCTAACCAGACGGAGTTGTGTTATTTTTGTTGTTGTTGTTGTTTTTTGTTGGTTTGATTGGTTTTGTCTTGTTGTTTTTTTGTCAATGACCCTGATCTTCTCCCCATCCCCCAGTCCTGGGGCTTGAACTCAGGGCCTGGGCACTGTCCTTGAGCTTCTTTTGTCTCAAGGCTAGCACTCTGCCACACTGAGTTCCAGAGCTATTTCTGGCATTCTGTGTATGTGGTTCTGAGGGATGGAGCCCAGGGCTTCATGCATGCTAGGCAAGCACTCCACCACCAAATCACCTTCCCAGCCCTCTGGGATCCTTTTGCTCAATACTAAGGCTCTACCACTTTTTGTTGTTGTTGTTTTTGGTTGGTTGTGGGACTTGAACTCTGGACCTGGGCGCCATCCCTGAGAGCTTCAGCTCAAGGTTACGGCCCTACCCCTTGAGCCACAGTTCTACTTCTGATTTACCAGTGATTAATTGGAGATAAGAGTCTCACAGACTTTAGTGTCTGGGCTGACTTTGAATCTTGATCCTCAGAGCTCAGCCTCCTGAGTAACTCGGATTACAGGCCTGAGCCACGGTGCCCAGCTATGAGCTCTACCACTTTTTTTGCCAGTCGTGGGGCTTGAACTCGGGGCCTAACCACTGTCCTTGGACCTTTCTGAAGGCTAGAGCCACAGTACCACTTCTGGCTTTTTTCTAAGTATGTGGTACCAGGAAATCGAACCTGGGTCTTCATGCATGCTAGGCAAGCATTCTACCACTAGGCCAAACTCCTGGCCCCAGCTCTACCACTTTGAGCCTCTACTCCACTTTGGGTTTTCTGGTGGCTAATTGGAGGTAAGAGTCTCGTGGACTTTCCTGCCTGGTCTTAGCTTTGAATGATGATCCTCAGATCTTAGCCTCCTGAGTCGCTAGGATAACAGGGATGAGTTACAAACACCCCACTCTAGAACAGGGGTCTTCTCTTCCGTTATACTGGTACAAGCCTACCGGACATGTTTTTTCTTCTTCTTTTTCATTTTTGGACATGGCTTACATCCCCCCTTCCGACTGGTGTGGCGGGGAGGGAGGGAAGCAGTGCCTCCCTAGTCAGACTGGAATCTTCCAAGGGCAGGAAGTGTATTGGGGCTGAAAGGGAAAGCATTTTCCCTTTTCTAAGTCCAGAACACCTGGAGGTGGTCTCCAGGTTTCAGCTCGCCACAGAGGAAACCCTAGTCCTGGCTGCTCCTAGCTAAAGGGGTGACCTCCTCAGAGCCTGCGGAGCCAGCAGGGGTCCACACCTGGCGAAGCTCTGTCCTGTTCTTGAGGATGATTAAGACAAAAGGGAAGAGGTGACTGGTCCCTCCCTCTTTCGCCCACCCTTTCTGCACTCTCCTTCCCTAGATGAGCAAGCGGAAACTGAGTCACCCCCTTTCCCATCCTTGGCAGGAATGCTGATGACCTTGCATGTGGCAGATTCCCATAGTGAGGACCATTGCTCAGAGACGCATGAGGTGGGTGGGTGGACTGGAAAGCTGAGGGGAGGGCGTTATGGGGGTGGAGGCAGCTGAAGGTCATAGGATGACCAGAAATCTAGATCATCAAATGGGTATTTGGAGGGGGTTGAGGGAAACACGAGGAACCAGGTGCTCTGATTTGGGAAGTGATCCAGTGTCGTGGCTGGGAAGAGGAGAGACAAATGTTACTTCCAAAGACTTGGAGGCCTGGGGTGTTGCCAGGAGAACCAGGAGGCTGGATGATGGGTGACAAGAGGCACCACAAAGCAGAAGCAAGATGGGGTGGGGGCGGCACCTACTGGTGATGCTAAGGTGCCCTAGTGGCAGCTGATGCCATCTCTAAGGTGCAAATACCAGAGGACTGCTACTTGCCTGTTGGGGGCTGGGGGCTGGGCCCTGGTTCCTAGAGGGCCTATTTACTCATTGACCTGCCTAGGTCAAAGGCTGACCTGGTAAGAAGTCAAGCTGACAATGGCCAGTTCAAACCAGCTAAGTGGGTCTCCAGAAACAGAGACTCTAAGTAAAAATCTCTATCGGAGTCCCCATCCTTGGCCTGGAATTTATTAGCTGGTGGTCTTGGATAAGGACACAATCTTCCAGAGCCTCCTTATATTAAAAACTAAGGTCTTCCTATCTTGGAGTATGGCTGGGAAAATTAAATGTTATTCATCTTTGCTTTTGGAGATGTGTCTCAGTTGCCTTCAGCTTTGATCCTGGTACGGATGGGTAAAAAGGTCCCAGGCTGGAATTAGGAGCCCAGGTTCTGGCTCTGCTCCATGGTATATGTTGCAGAAACAGCAAAATCGTCTCTTATCTATTTCCCTGTCTTGTAGTAATCAGTTGTTAGCTGGGCACAGGGTTGCTTGAAATATAGTCTATGCTATTTCACCTTCCTTCACCTAGACATGGTCGTATGACTGACATCTGGCCAATGACAGTTAAGCCACATGGTTGTATGGCAAGTTTCAGGTGTTGTGTGTGCGTGTGTGTGTGTGTGTGTGTGTACAATCAAAACCAAACAAAGCACCTTGAACTGGGTTTGCACTCATGGCCTGGGTGCTGTCCTTAAGCTTTTTTTTGCTCAAGGCTAACACTTTACCATTTGAGCTACAGCTCCATTTTTAGCTTTTTAGTGGTTAATTGGAGATAAGAATCTCATGGACTTTTCTTCTTCAGGGTGGCTTCAAACTATCATCCTCAGATCTCAGCTTCCTGAGTAATTAGGATTACAGGCATGAGCCACCAATGCCTAGAATGCTCCAGAAATCTTCCGATACTCGCTATGCTCTCTTTGTTCTTTCCTTGTCCATTACCACTCAGCTGCCTGGAAAATGTAGGTGATCCCTACTTGGCATCCTACACTCTGAGGGTAAAAGCTACCCCTTACAAGTGGTAGAATGCTAATTTGGAAGAAGTCTTGGTCCTTGACAACTCCAGGCTGCCTACCTTCAGTGAGAGAAAAATCAAATTTGTACCTTATTTAAGCACTGTGCTTTGGGTCCCTGGGGAGCTAGCTACTTCTAGCATCAGCAGATTCCATGGGTGTGTGAGAGCTCTTTGTTCCCAAGAGCTTCAGTTTCCTTATCTGCACAGATAATGTTCCCACATATTGTGCACACAGAAGAGGCTTACTGAGCACACACATGAAAGCTCCATGGCTCCTCTCTGGCATCAAGGGCATGTAGATTCCATTTCGGAAGATGGAAAAGTTGCTACTATAATTCAAGGAGGTCCTGAGGGGCTCAGGATTCTCTACTGTTGTTTGAAAGGCCTCTGGTCCCCCACATGTCTGAGCCCCATCTACATTCTGACTTTGGTGACACACAATCCTCATTAAGGACCTGTCTGATCCCAGCCAGATGGGATTCTAATTTAATTAAAACTCTTTAATTACCGACAACAACACAACTTTGCAAGTTCAAGGCAGAGGAAGTGTGCGACAGGAGAGGCCCGGTAGACAAGACAGAGGAGTGGCTGACCTCTTAGGGAAGCCCTGGGCCACGTGACAGCCATAGAGTCCATGGAATAGCTACTGTGGCCAGGCTTGTGGCTCTAGAAAATGTTAAAAGAAATCTAGAAGAGGGCTGGGAGTGTGGCCTAGTGGTAGAGTGCTTGCCTAGCATGCACGAGCCCTGGGTTCAATTCCTTGGCCCCACATATATAGAAAAAACTGGAAATGGCGCTGTGACTCATGTGGCAGAGCATTAGCCTCCAGCAACAAACTTTCCAATGACAATGCCCAGGCCCTAAGTTCAAGCCTCACGACTGGCAAAAAAAAAAAAAAAAAAAGCATCTAGAGGAGGACAGCTGAGCAGAGGCTGGAGCAAACCACGCCCTTGGGGCAGAGTAACGGACTGAGGCTGAGGCTGTCTGCCCTGGGACCAACACATCCTTGTTTAAGGTCAAGTCTGAGATCCTCATCCTGCTCACTTCTGGGTAGGGGTAGACATTGCTCTGACTCCTTAATGGCCTAGCTTGGGAAACAGAGGGATCATTTCACCCATCAAAGCAAAGCTGTGCCACGGGAACTGTGCTTCTTTCAGGTGTCCTCCTCATGGGGACAGGAAATGACAGTGTCACTTAGGTGAGCTGCAGAAGGGTCACGTGGTTTCTGGAGGATGAGTAAGGCCCCTCCGTGGTGGCTCCCTGTGAAGACAGAAGGAGCCCTGGCCAGGCCAGAGCCTGGCAAGCCCTGGCAAGGACAGACTCAGAAACCCAGACTCGTGAGCTCAGCTATTTTTAGGTTCACGAACACCATCCGTTAATACCCCTTCTGTTCTCTCTTAATACTTATTCACTCAACAAACACTGTTTAATAAAGCCTCTCAAAGTTCCAGCTGGTCTCCACAGGGTCAGAAGATCCAAAGAAGAGGTGTTTGTTCACACTGGAGCCACTGCCTCGGAGTAAATATTCTAATGGGGTCAGTGTCACATCTGGGGCCAGAACTGAAGTGGGAGATGCGAGAGGAAGGAGAAGCTCCAGAGAGAGTGAGGGCCATTAGGCCCAACACTGACATCCATCCTTCAGAGTCACCATCCCAAGCTCAGACAGAAGCTTCTGGATTTTGCTTCATGAAAAGGAGTCCTCTATCACATAGCTCTATGTATATTCTTCCGCTCTCCTCCCCAAACATTCCCAAACCTACTTCTGCTGTCCCTCCTCTGTCTCCCACTCTCAGCTCCCCAAAGAGCCTGCTTCTACTCTGAGCTGGGGGTCTGCAGTGCTATATACCTCTCAAAACAGGAAACAGAGGTATTCTCTCTAGGTAGAGATAGCAGAGCTTTGACCCCTTTAGCTTGGAGGCTAGTTGAGGGCCGGGCTTCTTATTTGGATGCTACTTCCGCTGGGGTGTAGCTAAGGAGCTACCTAAACCCGGATGTTCTAGCCTATGAGAGGTCACATCCGCGGTGCCTCATTTTATGGCACTTGCCATGGCCCCACAACCTACATCTCTCCAGTGGGAAAGGAAGCAGCAACAAGAAAACGGCTGCCACACCACACCAGTGGCCCTCCTTCATTCTGAGGGCCTCAGGAAAGGTGAGGGCAGAAGAGATCCAGTGTCCATTAAATGTGATGCTTTTTCTAGAAAGGTCTTCAGAAATCCAGTGAGCTTTTGGCTGAGAACCACTCTATCACTGGGAAAGCAATGGAGTCCTAGCTAGCAGCTTCTCTCCCCATTGGACCAGGAGTCCTCACTCCAGATTCCCTGGGCCAGCACAGCAGCTGGGGTCGTAACCCTGGGATCAGAGCAAGGCCACCCAGCCAGCAGGTGTCTGGAGCTGGGTTTGGGCCTCACTCGCCATGTGATCTTGATTTAGTCTTCTGGCCTCGCTGGGCCCTGGGTGGCAATCCTTCCTTCAGGTGACCAGGAAAAACAGAATGATGCTGTGGATGATGAACATTGTGTTATTGCCACGGTGCCCTCGGCCTTCTCTAGCTGGCCTCATGGGCCTCCTTGGAGGGGAAAGGGATGAGGCTGGCTTCTTCTCTTCAGGGTAAGTTGTGTAGATGGATCTGGAGCCAGGATAACTGCATTTGAATCCTCACCCTGCCATTGTCTCATCATAGACCTTGTCAAGTAAAGCATCTGGAACTGTGAGTGGCCCAGCCGCCCAGCATGCAGCCCTGTATGCGGCCAGGAAAGGACGGCCGTGGGCTCCATCGTTCTTCACTCCAGGAAGAATGTGCAGGGAAAACAAAATACACTCTCCAGGGAAAGTCACAGATCTGTCATGTCTGGGAAAAACATGACAGATAAAGAATCTACTTGGGTTTCCTAGATTCTGGGTAGGGGACAGGGCTCTCCTTTGCACCTGCTGCTGCTTGGGCTGGATCCCACGACTGCCAGCCTTCCAGAAGCCTCTTCCAGTGTATGCTGGGATTTCATTGGCGTCAGCCTTCCAGAACTTCTATCCATGAGCATGCACAGAGAAGATGGCTTGGAAGCCCAGAGTGAGACACTCAGTGCTCTCTCTGGGTTTGGACACACTCTCCTCACTGTCCTACCTCATCCACTGCCCTAGTTGCCTCCCTCTCCACCCCCACAGTCATCACTCCACCCACTGTCCAGTGCTTCACCAGCTCCCAGGCTGGGGTCCCAGGGTCCCTCACTGTATCCCCTGTGAGGGAGAAAGTGAAGCATACCCTGCCTTGGACTGTGTCCTCCATGAGAGGGTCGTGTCTCACCTGCCACATGGTGAGTTCCCTGAGGACAGGCGTGACGAGAGCGCTTCCCCTCATGTTGTGGAAGGGCAGAGGATATGAGGGGCACACAGGGCTGCTCAGGGAGTCTCAGGGCTATGTGGAAGGGACAGAACCATACGGATGGAGGCAGCTGCACTCTTCCCGGCTGCTTCTCTAGGACACAAGAGCAATTCCAGTTTGGGGGATCTCAGGTAAGAGGTACTAGGGGATATACAAATGTGGAAAGACATGTAACTGCCCCATTTAGCAGCCCTGGCACTCCCTGGCCTGCTGTGGGGGGCCGCTGCCTCTCAGGCAGGCTCTGCCATCTGCCACATCTCCACGGAGATCAGAACTGGAGGGCTTGTTGGAGGCAGGCTTTTTTTTTTTTTTTTTTTTAATGCAGCAGGCTCAAGATGTTACTCTAGTGAGGGGACCGGAGATGGGAGAGAAATGTCTAGGAAAACAGGGTTGAAATAAATGGAAGCTTTCTTGTTCCAGAAGGAGGAGAAACAGGGAGAAGCAAAGGAAGGAAAGGAGAAAGATGGGACAGAGAAGATGGCCTTGATATAACAGGTGTTATATCATCTCCCTGGTAATGTGGAAAGCAGTGATGACCCAAGAAACAACCTTCCTTTTTTGGCTCGTCGTGGGATGGGGCACTGTCCCTGTGCTTTTTCACCCCAGCTTAGTGCTCTGCCACTTTGAGCCACAGCTCCACATCCAGTTTCCTGGTGGTTAATTGGGGAGAAGAGTCTTACGAACTTTCCTGCCTGGGCTTTTTGAACCATGATCCTCAGAGCTCAGCAGCTAGGATTACAGGTGTGCGAGCCCCCAACACCTAGCAAAACAACCATCTTTATTTCTCCCCAACCTTATCTTTATAGCCACAGTGCAAGTGTTCCTTCCTTTCTAGAGCACCTAACCTCCTAGCCTCTAAGATCACCCCTGCGACGGCCGCGAGGGTTATCAATGAAGAATGAAAGAATGATTTCTGAGTGACTAAAAGATTTGGTGTCGGCTCCTTCCTAGGACTCTGGTGGACTTTTCCTTTATTAAAATTTACCATAGACACACCTGGAGCCAGTAGGGTAGAAGGCAAGCCTGTCTCTTTAGTCTGCTTTCTCCAGAGCAAATCCTGACAATTTCCATTCTGGCTTCATCACAGATTTACGTTTCAATCCAAAAAAAATCCCAACTAAAAGGAATTAAATTCAAAGGCTACAAGTGATTTTGGTTCAAACAGCAATAGTTACATAGCCTCAGTAGTGACCGCATACCAGGAGCCACATCAAGAATGTGGCATGCTTTTTCTAGAATTCTATTTAAAATACCCATGCTACAGATGAAAAAGTACAGATTTCCCAGGTCAATCATCTGGCCAGTGTCACAACAGATGAGAGAACCCAGCTCCTAGACTGTACACATTGAGCCATACATTCTGAATGCCACCTTTGCCACTGTCTTTAGGCAGAGACTCTGCCCCTTCCATGGTTAGATCTGATCATACTCCAGACCCCACCTTTTCCCAGTTCTCATGACCTGGGTTCTACTTATAATACTGGAGAACATACCAGCTGCGGGTACCTACACCTTCACTGTGCCACTAGGGGATGAGTCTGATTGTGTCTGCAGGAAGTCAAGTCAGGCTACCTTCCTGTCTGAGCCCTCCTTCTGCACGGTCTCACAGGAAACTGCCTTACTAGCTTCCTTTACTGGGTCTTTCCCCCTCTCCTAACTTTAAATATGCCTCTTCCCCCCCTTTTTTTTGTGCAGACCCTGGGGCTTAAACTCAGGGCCTGAGTGCGATCCTTGAGCTTCTTTGGATCAAAGCTAGCACTCTATCACACTTGAGCTAAAAGCTCCACTTCCAGGTTTTTTGTTTTGTTTTTTATTGGTGGTTAATTATAAAGTCTCATGGACTTTCCTGCCTTGGTTGGCTTTGAACTATGATCCTCAGATCCCAGTCTTCTTTATAGCTAGGATTCCAGGCATGAGCCACCAGTGCCTGGCTTCCTGCATCTCTTTTATCCTGTAGAAATAATCAAAACACTTCTACTCACTTCTTTCTCAAGTTATTGCCCTGAATTGATGCCCTTCACAGCCACATAACCAAGTGTTGCTACATTGTCTCCCTCCCTACCTGCCCCTCTCCCTATTTTGCTCCAACTTCAGTCCTTAGCCTGGTATGGCCTTGGCTAAGGTCACCGCGTCCCTCCATGCTGTTAATTCATGAGAGCATTTCTTTACTTTTTTCTTGCTAACACTCTTTTTATGAGTGTGCTGGTGCTGAGGGCCTGAGCACTGTCCTTGGGCTTACCTCAAGGCTAGGGCTCTACCACTTGACCACTTGAGCCACAGCACCATTTCTGGCTTTTTTTCTATGTAGGTGGTACTGAGGAATTGAACCCGAGTCTTAGTGCATGCTAAGCAAGCATTCTACCACTAGGCCAAACTCCCAGCCCTGTTAACACTTTCACTGGCATTTTTTTTCCTGTTTTTTTTTTTTTTTTAATGACTTTATATTTTCTTAGTATGGCTCTCTGGATGCTTCTCCTTTTTTGGTGAATCTTTCCTAATTTAAATATAAATCTATGTATATGATATACATATACATATCACACACTCACACACATATGTACTGACTCTCCATGAGACCCCAGGCTCCCCTGCAGGCAGAGAGAAGTCAGTTTCACTCACAATTGTACACCTGTAAACTGTCTCAGTGCTTCACACTGTATATTAGGCGTATAAACAAACTATTAGTAGAATACAGGAATGGTGTCCCATTTCATCCCTAAGTGGCAAGATCGAGGCAGACCCAACTCTGGTGGAAGCAGAGAACCTGGACTACTGACCACACTTGGTGTCTGTAATACGAGGGTTTAAACTCAGGGCCTCTCCTTGCTAGGAGGCATGTAGCATTTGAGTACAGCTATCCTCAAGCCCATGTCCCTTCCCTTTCTTTTGTTAAAAACTTCAGCTCAGAGTTAATGGGGGGACAAACTGCCCAAAATATGGGGACCATAAGCCCTGGAAACAACTGCTGTTTATGTCCGGTGACTTGCTGGTATTGATAACTGCTTTTCATTAGTGTTCCAACAAGAACATTTCTACACTAGTGAGAACCAGACATAAAAATATGGTAATTTGCCCAGAAAGATTAATATGTGGGAACATGACCATCAGTTCGTGTATCAATGTCGATGTATCCATGGATGAACAAAAAGATAATATTTCATTTTGCCATTAAACTACATAACCATACCACAAAGTGCTGTGGGACAGAAATAACTGGATGCAGAGATGTCAAAAGACAAATGCAAAACCACGCCGGTGGTATGCTGGAGCTGGTCCACACTGGGTCTCTAGAGACCGGTACTCAATTGCTGGGAATTTTGAGAGGTGGTTGTTAAACAGCCATTATTAAGAATTAAATTGTATCATCATAAAATCAGTAAAGGCAGTAAGTACTCAAAATTAATATCTTTCTAATTATTTCACTTTACAATTATCTGTACTCATGAGATTACTGGTGTTTATGGTAGAGATGGTAGATAATGGCTTATTGCACATCCCTCTCCAGCTCATGATCAGTGAGTCTACCTTGAGGCTTGAAATCAGCCATGTGGGGCGTATTTATATAATGGGGCTGGTAAAGGGTGACCAGTAAAGGCTTCCATATTTTGGAGCTGAACGTAGCAGGTAGCTCCAGCAGCACACCAGCGAGCCAAACCACTGGCCTATGAAAACGTCTGGAGATTCATCCAAAGATGAATAATTTAAGTATTTAAATCTGTCTTTGGGAAGTCTTCTTTTTGTTGGTCATGGGGCTCAAACTCAGGGCCTGCTCACTCTCTTGGAACTTTTTCATTCAGGGCTAGCTTTCTACCACTTGGAGCCACAGCACCATTTCTGGTGGTCAGCTGGAAGACGTTCATGGACTTCCTGGCCTGGGCTGGCTTTGAACTGTGATCCTGGAATCTCAGCCTCCTGAGTAGCTAGGATGACAGGAGTGGGCACCAGAACCCTGCCTCCTTTCTCAGTTTGTGTTTACCTTGTTTGGTTTTGGTGGTACTAACTCAGAGTCTTGTACTTACTAGGCAGGTACTCTACCACTCGAGCCACACTCCCAGTTCTAGAGCCCTTTAAGAGTCCTTAGAGGTTAGAGCTCTTCTCATTCACTGCCATGAAAGCGTGGAATTTTACCTCCTGTCTGATCTTTGGGCTTAAACCCCAAATATTCCATTACCTTCTGTTATTTCTTGGCTCTGGGCCAACCTGTGTAACCTTGAGAAAGTCACACCCTTACCTTTCCAAGATACACAACTAGAGTGAATGGGAGCTGCACAAGACGAGCCGTCAAGTGTTCAGAGCACTGTGACATCTGTCAGCTGCGGGTACTGGTGCTACATTCCCATGGCGGGATGATGCCTATTTTATCTTCATAAGGTTTTTCCCCTAGAGTTGATTCCCTCAACACCTTCATCATTTCGGCTGCTGTTATTGAATTCCCTCAAGTCTACATTTTTTTTTTCTTAGAGCCGCAGAAATCAACACCAAATAGTATTCCAGATGCTACCTTTCTATTCTAGCATTACAGGACTTACAGAGGGGGACAATCATCTTGCTAATGGCTTATCGGCAGAAAGATCCCATCAGTCAACAACATTCACATTTTTGCTCTCATCTGTAGGTCAAAGCTTCTGGTTCTCCCAGCTCATTATCCCAAAGACAAATAATCCTTTCTTGCCCAATGTATGCATGAAGCACCCATCTATTGGGTCAAAGGGCTCATCACAATGCAGTCACCTCCAAAACGGTAAGGGGGAAAGCACATCCACCTCTCACATACACAGACCTAAAGAGCAGCCCAGTGTGATACTCACCTGAATGTTTGATTCATCAGCAGAAGCATCAGAAATGAATCTAAACGATGGAGGGCAGAGTTCAGTGAAAAGTCATGAGCCAAAGGAAGCACTAGGGGCCAAGGCTGATTAAAAAGATAATTAGTTGTGGAAAATAAGGTTGGGCTGCAACCAAGAACTTGTTTTTGACAAAGACAAACAGGAAGATCTTAATAGTCACGTTGGAGAACTTGGTTATTCTTTCATAAGAGTTGAAGGGCCAGAACAAAGCAACAGTCAGTTTCAAAGTGCAGTTCTACTCCCCATTTGTTGTTCTGCTCAAAAACATACAAGCTGCTTCCTTTCATCTGCACAGGCTCATACAATAAGGAGATCCCACAATAGGCTGAAGCCAGATTTAAAAAGAAATGTACAAAGCCATAGTCCAGCCAGAGATCTTCCTGGCCTAAGAAAGGATCTTCATGTCCCTCGCTGGAATGAAATAAATGGAAAGAAGTAGCAGCACTTTTTTTTTTTTTTTTTTGAGAGCTAAAGGGCAGCAGCCTTACCAGTACAAAGGAAGAGACATCTTCCCAAACGGTCCAGATTTCTAAAGGTGTCCAAACTGCTTACTAATCACAAGAAGGTCAATCTCTGTGTGGGAATAGCAGGTATTTTCTTCCTTTTTTTTTTTTTGTCGGGGTAATGTATTGAGGGGTTACAGTTACATTCACCAGGTAGTAGGTGCCTTACTTCTCACAGTAGGAGGCATTTTCCATGCATGCCCAGGTGTGTGTGGGCTGGCCACCTGGGAAGACCAGAGATGAGGAGGTGCCAATTAATCTATGTGGACTTGAAACTGCAACTCCAGAGGTTCTGTGAAACTACCAGCCTGGAATATTGTTTTGATAAATAAGCAATATCCTTGTGGAATTGCAATCTCCAACTGTTCCACTGGCACGGACATCTCTGCAGTGACAGCACATGCCCCAGATTGTGGAGTTAACTTGAATTAAATTTCAGACGTAGGGGAGCTACGGGAAGGGGTGGCGGCAGTGGGAGGTTTATAAACAGTATGCTGAGACTCTGATGTTGTCAAAACCAGATGGCTTCAACTGTATCATTTAAAACAAAAACAAACATGTCCAGAAATCATGGGATGACAGAAGCAGCATCTGTGTCACCTGTACCTGAAATTCCAACAGCAGCTGTGTTGTACCCAGAGTGAAGTCCACTTTGGAAATTCTATAAATCCCACAAGAGACCCTCATCTTGCTAGAAGCTAGGTGCCAGACTGCAACCCTCCTGAGGGTACTTTTCCTGAGCCCACTGTCCCCAACTCAGTGTTCTGTGACAGAAAAGGAAAGCAAATCTGTGTGGATCTGCAGGAACCTTGGAAGAACAGGCCAGGTCAATGGAGGCCCTTCCGAGTTTGTTCTTGCTATGCTGGAAGAGGCGAGCTTTACTTCCAATTTTGTACCTAAGCATTCCAGAAATGGAACTTCCCGCTCCATGCATTACATAAGCTTCAGGATTCAACGTGAAAGATCTGGTGCTCGATAGCTGTGTGTGAACTTAGGCATGTTTCTTCCCTGCATTTCAGCTTCTGCCAGCTATAGATTGAACCAGGGACATTTAGCCTCCTCTCAAGCAAACTATCAAAGACTGGAAGTTCAACTGAGACACACAGATGGAGGTTAGCTAACAGTGGAGAGTGGCTGAACAAATGCATTGTTCACGAGGCAATATAGGTAGAGGAGACTTTGGGTCTGTCCTGATTACTAAGCCTGTGTGCCAACCAGGAAACTGAGAGTGGACACAGCACAGGCCGGCTATCAGCAGGTGAAGAGCTAGACACTTCCTTTCATAGAGGACACCGGAACAAGCAATGGAGTGCTTTCTAATAAACAGAGTCTGTCTCTGGATGGTAATAGACCATATATCTAATCATTGTAGGTGTGGTGAGATAAATAAAAACCAGAAGTTTTGTGAAGCTAATAAATAAGGGTCCACTACAAAGAAATGGAAGGGGAAACAGGTTGAAGTTTGACCTCAGGTGTAATACCGCAACTCCCCCCCCACATGGTGACTGCCTTTCGCAGCATATCCCACCACTCTAACAACACCAGGAGCAGGCTGGCAGGGAGCACACAGCAGTCTGTGGAGCTCAGCGGGAGTTAAGACCTTCACTTTTCTAGAAACACATCAAGGCAGTAACAGGACCAGTCAGCAACAGTAATTTTCCTTTATTTAATCTCCATATCTATGTTTCCTGGATCTTTTTATATTTAGTTAGGAGAAAGGGGATTGAAGATTAGGTCTTCAAACATATAGCGTGCAGAAAAGCCCATTATAATTACTTGCCTTAGCAGAGGTAGGGGCCTGGTCCCTCATCGGGATATAGACTATCAGATACTCAAGGAAGACAAGACTGGCAGATGCTGAGAGCTCACAAAGGAAATGAGATTATGGAGAATAAATAAATCCCTACTGCTTATTAGACATTTCAAACATAATCTCCCCAAGATGAAGGATCAAACAAGGGCTTCGAAATCTCTTATGCAAGAAACTCAGACTCAAGAGACAAGCCAGGTGAGTGAAACAAAAGACCAGAGATACTACACAGTACAAAATAGTAATTATTTATATTTTCAAAAAGAAAAACTTAACATTTGGAAGTTCTCCCCCATAGGAAGAGGAGCTAATCAGAAGGAACAGGACTGGCTCCTATGCAGGCGGCAAGTCAGGTAGGAACGGCTGAGCAATCTGGGCTGGGGTTTTTTTCACACAGCATTAATAATAAAATTTCCTTTTCTCTTTGCTTTTTGCTTTTGTGTGTTTCCTAGTTTGTTTGTTTGTTTTTGCCTGTATTTTTGCAGTTTTTTTTTTCTTAGAAAAAAGGGAGGGGGGAGGGAAGAGAAATAAAATCAGAGAAAAATGCCAAAAAACATTTTCCACAATATCTAAAAACAGAGAACCATTGTTCTTATCAAGACAGTATAAATTCTGGATGAATTATTTTTTTCCAGTTTTCAACACCAATAAAGATTTTTGCAAAAGCTACTACCATCAAAACACTCATCTTCCAGATCAAATGACCTCCTTCCCTTTCCGCTTTCACTTGTCACTTTTCATAAGAGGATACGAGGATGTGCTCCGTTCTTGCAAACAATAAGTGCTAACAATGAGAGATGTCTTCTCATACTTGTATGATAGTGAAGAATGTTCACAAACATCCAAGTTTTAGCACAACTGGAAGGACTAAAATTTGCTTTCTTTCTTTCAACATAAATACTATTGGAATCCACAAACTGATTTTTGAAAAAAAAATTTGCAAAAATTTTTCTTTCCTTTTCCCTTCTCTTAAAACTAAATGTCCTCTTTCTTTTTTCTTTTTGCTCCAGGCACCTGACGATTCGTTCTGCTCAGTCAGATGCAGGTAGGTTTCTCCGAAGTACCACTGCTGGGATGTGCTTGAGGCCAGCGCCTAAACTGGACCCCAGTGTCAGACTCGGCCAGGCCAAAGGGAACACGGTGACACGGCAACAGGGTTTTCATGAGGTTGTGTAGCCCTGAATCCTGGGCCCTTCCCTCCCCCCATTGGCCTAAGTTATTTAGTGCTGTTTTAAAAGTCTGGGGCCGTGGTGCAGTCTTTTCCCACAACGGAGTAAAAGCTCCAGATTGCGCTGTCCTGTCTACCTGGTGGTCAGTGGCAGCAGCAATAGCTGCTGCTTCTGGAAAATAAATGGAGTCTCACAACTGGATGGATTTAGGACTGCTTCAGGCGTTTGCGTGGGGGCCCCAGGAAAGGGCACTGTGCTGAAGCCAGAGAGCGATATGCTTCAGCCACCAAGTGAGGGTGAGATACCACCATCGACTTCCACCCAGAGGTCTCCAAAACGTCCGATGCGTGACTAGGAAAAACAAGGAAAGAAGGTTACCTAGGGGTGTGTAGAAGAGGGATGGGACAGCCTCCTAGACAGTGCATTTCCCAGGACTGGTGTAGAGGGTGTTAATGAAGGGTGTGCCTAGAAACCTTAACATATACAAGTTTGGTAGACTAGTGACTAGACTGTGGCTGTCATCGTTTTCAAAACTGGGACTTTGAGCCATTGTACTCTCAGGCTCCTCACACTGGCAGCGTACTTTATGTTCACTGATGACAATAATAAGGAGAAAGAGCAAAAGTTCCCTCATCCACCAGCTCTGAATTCCCACTAGCTTTGTCATTTACTAGGCTTGCAACTGAGACCGATCACAGCTGGGGTCTATTTGTCAAAAAAAGAGGGAACAGAACCTGGCATGGTAGTGTATACCTGTAAGATCAGCTACTCAAAGGCAAAGGCAGAAGCACCAAGAGTTTAAAGTCATTTAGACAAAACTAGGGAGACCCTATCTCAAAAACAAAGTAAGCATTAAGGGCTGTGGGTATAGTTCAAGTGGTAGAGCACTTGTCTAGCAAGCATGATGCCCTAGACTAAATCCCCAGTACACCAAAATGGGGTGGGGGAGAACAGAAGGGTAACCACACTTTTTTCACTGGTAAAGTTCTAAAAGGTCCCAAGCATGAATCTAGCATATTGTGAACACTCAGTGGAACTTCATACTTGGTGGTCTCTTCTCTCTCTCCTGCCTCAATTGATAACTCCTTAGAAATAGAAACAATCTTACTACCAGACCTAGAGAAAATAATTATTTTGCTTGCTTGCTTTCTTTCTTTCTTTCTTTCTTTCTTTCTTTCTTTCTTTTCTTTCTTTCTTTCGTTGCGGTGCTTGAACTCTGGGCCTGCCACTACACCACTTTTGGCTTTCTAGTGGTTAACTGGAGATAAGAGTCTCAGGGATTTTAGTGCCTGGGCTAGCTTTGAACCTTGATCCTCAGATCTCAGCCTCCTGAGTAGCTAAGATTATAGGGGTGAGCCACAGCTCCTGGCTTATAGTAAGTGTTCCATATCAACTTTTGTTTTACATCAGCAGGAGAAGAGAAATGTGTACCAATGAGAAGATGAACTGTAGTCATAACTCATCTTGATTCTTTCAAAGTATTTCAGAATACTTTCACTTGAAGAAACAGTTTTTTAACCATCTCAATTACTGATTACCTTTCTTTTCCCCATCCGTGTATAGACTATCAGATACACTTTACTAACTCATAAAAAAAAGTACTTCTATGTCTTTTATTAAGTTAGTGAAATAAAAATATTATCATTGGGGCCCCCCACAATATGATAACACAGTATGCTATCATTTTCATCAATTCTGATCATATTTGGAAGCAAAATACTTCACTCACAACTAGGATTGGATCCATGAAAGCAAAACTGCTTTCCATACTGTCAAGCAGAAGGAAAAGATGAAAACTCTATCCTTACTACCAAAAGGTTAATGAAGCTACTTGCCTGCTTTACCTACTAATTCAAAGTCTTTTTCCTTTCTTTATCCAATTATTCTGAAAGAGGAACTTTGAAAATGCCAACTCACTAGTTGATGAAATCCACTGCCTGAGTTTTCAACTGATCTGCACTGTGGAGGTCAGCCAGGATGAGAATTTCTGCAGCATTCTCCACAGAGAGGTTACTGCAGAGGGCGTCCTCACACATGACCTTCAAACGCTCCAGGGCATACTGTAAAACAAGCAGTGCCGTTGTCAGAGAAGCAATCACTGGGCTGATCGCTACAGATTTTCTTCGGCTGCAGCACCGTATAACTGGATACCAAAACAGAATTGCACAGGGCATGAAAAGCTACTACTGCAATGAGAAAACATCAACATATTCTTGAAGGTTAGGTGTTTAAGCTTGAACTAAAGACAGCTAAAGTTAAGGTCCATTTGCTTGTGAAAAGTAGCAATTATAGAGTAGACCTACATCCTAGAGTTTACTATATCACCTACCTGTCTTTCTTAAATCATCACCACCTACCTATACTGAGGCATAGTATGCTTCAGGCCAACAGGAACATAACATTTAAACTTTCTGCTATCCTTTTATCTGCAACCAACTTGGGGGAAGCACAGCCCTTCCTTCCTACTTAAGCACTGTCACTAGCCCAGCAAGATACTCCAACTGGTCCACCAGGCTGGAAAAGGAGTCCTGGGTGACTTTCATTAGCATCTCTGTTGCTAGGTGTTCCTGAAGAGGGTGAACCAAGGACCTTCTTTTAAAAAGAATGAGAATCAATAAAGCCCTGTTTCATTGAGGTTGAAGTTAATATTCTCAAGGTTAAAGGACAAAGCAGGAGAGACCCTGGATCCAGTTTCCATTTAAAAACTTACATTTTCAGCCAGGTTCAGTGGCTCACGCCTGTAATCCTAGCTACTTAGGAGGCTGAGATCTGAGGATCAAGGTTCAAGGCCAGCCTGGGCACAAAAGGACCTGAGGCTCTTATTTCCAATTAACCTCTAGAAAATGGGAAGCAGGGTTTGGCTCAAGGGTAGGGTGGTAGCCTTGAGCTGAAGAGCTCAGGGACAGTGCCCAGGATGAGTTCAAGCCACATGACCCACAAAAAACAAAACAAAACAAGCCCCCTCCAAAAGCCTTCTATTTAAAAAAAAAAAGGTATGATCTAGAAATGGAATGTCTAGGTTAACCTGGGCACATTTGAGCTAGTTGACTGGGTCTGATGCAACTCATCACCTGCTCACTCATAGGACATGAGCTTACAAAGAAAATTCAGGATTAGAATAAGAAAGGAAATAAAGAGAAGCACACAACAAAATGTCAATTCACAGGAGAACAGTCTGCTGTCTGTCCACAATTCTTAGAGGTCCCATTTTGGGGGCGTCAGAACTCAATGACACAACACCTCTCCAGGCTGAATCATGACAATCAAACCAGGACATTTTTTGTTGTTATGAATTTGGAGTGAGGAATTTCTGCAAGCCCTGTGATCTCCTGCAGCAGAAGGAGAGTATTATTGGTTTTGGTGCAGCTTTAATTTTTTTTATATTTGAGTAACTGGAAAATAGCTTCCCAAGAAAAACAGGAATGACACTAGACAAGCAAGAAATAAGGTTGCCATTTTTATTTTAAAAAACCAGAAAAAGTGAGTAAACGTTGTCTTTTTACAGTACTCACATACTATTTCTCTTATCATTTCTAATATTCTTTTATCTAATATTCTTTTAAAAGGACTTTTACTGTGAATAGCTCTGATCCCTACTGCATAATTAGACAAAAGTAGCCATTCTTATCCCTTAGAGGATCAAGTTTCCCCCCCCTTCCCCCTTAATTATGCTTCTGAAAAACCTGCCTAATGGCAGTACTTACCCCGGAGATTGAAATTATGTCTCCTAGGCCTGGCTACGTGTTTTGTTTTGTTTTTGGTCTAATTACACATGTCCCCAGGAGACTGGAAAAGCTCAGAAGAAGCTGTTTTAGCCTCTTGGGTACATTTTTGATGTTTAGATCCTTCCATGAAAGATTTCTTATTCTGCTTTCCTTAAAACTCACAGGGAAGTGTAAAGGTAAAAAATGTTTTCAAATAGTCTTAGAGCAAAGACTAATGGGAAATTCTGAATGGAAGTTGAAAAGGAACTCTTCTCATTCATAAACTTAGAACACTGCTGTGCTTAATCTTAAAAATGGAAGATAGCACACTATAATGAAAATATTATACTCAGTATGAAAAAAAATGTAGGTTGTTCTGTACCCTGTGCACTTACAGTTATGGGTATGATCTCTGGCTAAAGAGCAGTAATAAAACCTCAGGGATATAAAAGTATAACTTTGGCTCTAAAGATGTATAAATTTAGGACTTAGCATTTCTGTCTAAAAAATGGGCCTTAGCTGGGGACCTGTAATCCTTAAGGATGCTGAGATTTGAGGATAATGGTTTGACACCAACCCCAGGCAGGAAAGCCCCTAAGAGTCTTACCTCCAATTAACTACTAAAAAAAAAAGCTGGAAACGGAGGTGCCCAAGCACACACACACACACCCTCCCAAAAAAAGTGGGAGCCAGGCGCAACTACTAAAAAAAAAAAAAGCTGGAAAGGGAGGTGCCCAAGCACACACACACACACACACACACACACTCGCAAAAAAAGTGGGAGCCAGGCGCAGTACCTCATGCCTGTAATTCTAACTACTCAGGCAGAACCATATAAACTATGAGTTCATACCAAATGTTCCTCTCCTCCTCTCTCCTCTCTCTCTCTCTCTCTCTTTCTCCTCTCTCCTCTCTCTTCTCCTTCCTTTGTTCCTTCCCTCCTTTTCTCTCTTTGTGGGTCCTGGGCTTGAAGTCAGGGTATGGTGCTGTCCCTAAGCTTTTTTGCTCAAGCCTAGCAATTTACCACTTTGAGCCACAGCACCATTTCCAGTTTTCTGGTGGTTAATTGGAGATAGAGTCTCACAGACTTTCTTGCCTGGGCTAGCTTTGAACTTTGATTCTCAGATCTCAGCCTCCTGAGTAGCTAGGATTACAGGTATGAGCCATGGGTACCCAGCCAAATGTTTTCTTCCTAACTGAAACCAAGTTTTCACTGATCAGAACTAGGGTAGGCTGGAAGAGCATGGAATTTTTACATTGCTAATTGTACTAGTACCTTAGAGTAGAAGGACAGTCACTGTTCCCATCTTCATCAGAATCACTGACAGGACCTATGTACCTCATCTTCTATACACACTCCAAAATGCTGATAAGGTACAACCTCTACTGTAAATCAGGTACCTTTCTGTGCCCATAGGTGCAAGGAGGAGAAGAAGAAGATCCTTTGAGGCTCTGGGCCTCACTCTCCTCAGCTGGAGCTCACTCTCCTCCTAGATGGGTGCTGGGGTGCACCAGGACAAGAAGAGCCAGCACCTCCAGCATTTCCAATCTTTTCCTGGGAGGTCTATTGCTGCAGGTTAGTCCTTTTAACAACTTCCCAAGCCTCACTTCTGTTCCTACACAAGAAAGCTTCTCCTGGGAACGTTTTCACAGGCCTAGGGCCTGGACTCCATGTGTCTATACAAAGTCAGTTTCCCAGTGTGTATTTTGGGTCCACAAATCCTTAGAGGTGATCCTTGAAAAGGAACTCAGGGTTAACTGAACTGGAGAAACGTGTACTTCCTTTTGGAAAACTTGTGATGTACATTAACATTCTTCAGGTTCTGAGAAATTCTGTAGCAAAATGGCAATTATTTGAGTTGGGTAAATTCAGTATCTTCTCCCTCTCAAAGAGCCATTGATTGTTATATAATTCTGAAGAGCTAGTATAGCTTTCAATAACTTAGCAAAGCTGAAAATGCTAACCACAATACAATGTATTCTCATAACAAAGTTTAAACAATAAACTAAAAAAAGATTCCAAATTATAAAGCACAATCCAAAGTACTAATTGAATTTTCTCTCTTGCTGTGGTTTAATTTGAGGGTTGGGAGTTTGGCCTAGTGGTTGAGTGCTTGCTTACCATGCATGAAGACCCGGGTTTGATTCCTTGGCACCACATACATAGAAAAAGCCAGAAATGGTGCTGTGGCTCAAGTGGTAGAGCCCTAGCCTTGAGAAAGCCCAAGGACAGTGTCCAGGCCCTGAGTTCAAGCCCCAGAACTTGCAAAAAAATATGTGGTTTAATTTGAATTGGAACAAGAGAGGTGAATATCAACCTCATCCTTCTTTTCATCATTAGGAATGACCCTGCCGCTTACCATTCATAGCAGACACATTTGAGAACAAAAGGTTACTATTATGTTGGAATGACATGCATAAATAAGTTTTTCTGGCCAAATTAGGATACATGTATGCTTGTTTTACCCACAATGAAACAGAGAAGTCCATTTTCAGAACTGAAGAAGTCACAATAATGCCAGGACCTACAATTACTTTCCTATTCTTATCTCACCTTGTCAGCAGCTGCCAGCAAATCATCAGCCATTTTGTCAAGGTTTGGAGCCTTTCCCGTGTAAATGAAGCACATCATTTCCTTAAAAACTTCAGGCTCCACATCGTTGATTTCAACACGATTCTGTGCCAGAAAGACTGAAAATGAGAAAATCTTCCAACAGAACAAAATCCTAACTATGGTCATGATTTTAAGCTCTGGTGAGGAGTGCAGCTTTTCGTCACTTACAATCACTTAAATCAACAGAAAATGTCTCTTTACCCTATTTGACTGTCAAGCCTTGTCATCCCATACAGCCTGTTTTTAATTCTCAAATACAAGAACAAAACAACTGTATTTGTAATTTTTATTTTCATGTAGTTTCTAAGCAGAAACACATATCTAATATTCTCACTGGCAACTGTTTAGATGATCTGCTAGGGATAAAGTGAGTCCACTTTCCTGGAATACTTCCAGACTACCTCCCTATCTGCTCTCAGAACATATCTATTCAGGGACCTGTATGTCATTTTAATAACATAGTAAGGAAAAAAATAATTAGGAAAATAAATCTGCTATCAAACTGGGAAATGATTTGATTCTAATCACCTGGCTAAAGACATGTGTCCTTTCAGTCATTACATACCTTTTTGCTCTCCTCCATTTCATGTTCAAACATGGCACTAAAAACTGGAGAACGAGCTATAATGTGAAAGGGAAACAAACAGGTTAGACTATTACATGGAGTATCTTTGTTATCCTCTGTCACCATGAATAGATCATTTTCCTTCCCTCTCCCATCCCATTGAGGAAAGGGTCTCAAGTTACATGGAATTACAAAATTTTCTTTCATATAGTATATTGAGTATACATGAAAGAAAAAAAATCTACTCCCTTCAAAGCACTATTTTTTTTTGTGAGGGGAGGATAGCACGAGGGTTTGAACTCAAGCAAAACCTTGTGCTTGCTAGGTAGGCACTCAACCACTAAGCCATGCCTCCAGCTCCCAAACAATTTATTGCTCTATTCCAAGCAATTTTAAATTCTAAGTAAGGCTGGCCATTGGTGCCTTATGCCTGTAATCCTAGTAACTCAGGAGGCTGAGATCTAGGATCATAGTTCAAAGCCAGCCCAGACAGGAAAGCCCACGAGAGTCTTATCTCCAATTAACCACCAGAAAACTAGAGTAATGTGGCTCAAGTAATAGAGCACTAACCTTGAGAAGGCCCAGTGCCCAGGCCCTGAGTTCAAGCCCCAGGACTGGAAAAAAAAAATAGTTTGTGGCCCCTCAAAGTTCATACTACCTGATAATAATCATCTTCCTTAGTACTTCTCTCATTAGGGAGAATTTAGTTTTTATTCTTAGGGGTGGGAAGACTGCCATGGTTGAGAAAGTGTTCTGATCTATGCATATTCTAGCCTAATAAATACCATGAAAAAGAAATAAACATAACCAGCCATAAAAAGTAAAACAACTAAGAAATCAAGTTTTTACATGTTGTTGACTAAGTCAGAGGTCTTGGCCAAAGTTGAGACTACCAACTATTACCAAAGAGTGGAGGAACAGATGGAGTATGTAGGAGGGTTTTTGACCTAGCAGGAAGAAACTGGAACTTTTACCCTAGTTTATATCAGCAAGGACTAATTTTAGTTTGGTCATTTTATAACCATTTTTTGACAAATCACTTAACTGCCTAAGCCTCAACATTTTCTTCTATACCAAAAGGTTATTAATTCTCACTCTTATATTAGAAAAATTACAGACCAGGGGCCGGGAGTTTGGCCTAGAGGTAGAGTGCTTGCCTAGCATGTACAATGACCTGGGTTTGATTCCTAGGTACCACATAAATGACATAGAAAAAAAAAAGCCAGAAGTGGTGCTGTGGCTCAAGTGGTAGAGCACTAGCCTTGAGAAAACCCAAGGACAGTGCTCAGGCCCTGAGCCCAAGCCCATGAATAACTATAGGGTACTTAAGCACCAGTGCTTTTCACAAATAGGGAAGGGCCACAGCAGTCTATATCCTTAGAGGGTCACCAGGAGTAAACAGTAGCTGATGTGGGGAGTACATAGAATCCCCAGGAAAAGTAAGTATGAAAATAGAACTGAAGCAAACCTCTACAGGGCTGACCAATGAATGTTCAAAGGAATGGGTGAAGGAGGAGGGAGGCCACACATTAAAAGGGGCCAATGAACCAGAAGAAAACTGGAGACAGGAGTAAAGTAATATATGAACTGAAGTCTCTCAAATTTAGAACTAGCAGGTCATGCATGTAACCTTGGAAAACTGCTCTCCTAGCAAGAAGGTGAACTGAGGATACGTGAGAGGAAGAGAAGTAGAGAGTGAATGTGCTTACTCAAGAAATTTAGCTCTGAAGGGATATGGAGAGAGAGAAAGAAGGGAGAGGGGAAGGTGGTAGGAAGGAGAATAACCGGTAGAATAAGACTTCTGGGAAGACAAGATGGGATACGAACAGCAGAGAATGAAAAAGAGTTTGCTCTGAACTTGGGGAAGAACTCCACTGAGAACAGGTAAGGTGAAGGCCAATATTCTCTTGGAGAAGCTGACAATGGCATCATTTAGGAGTTGGAGGAGATTAAAGGGGAGTCTAAAATATTTCTTGTAATCCAGCACAGAGGGGAGACTGAGCAACAAGTATGCACTGCCACACCCAGGACAGGTGTGTCCTTCAGAATGATGAAATGAGGTTCCTGGGAAGAAGTGTGCTGCTTGGAGGTTCACATTGTCTCCTCATAGGTTTTATGGTCTACAGAGCAGTGTGTGGCTGTCTGCTCTCCTTTCCTGTGAAGTCAGTCTTCTAAGCAGTTCCTCCTTTGGGTCAGTCTTAAAATCTGCCTATTAGAGCAGAACCTGATCCTTCTTGTTCATGGCTACAGTCTTGTCCTTCTAATGTATTTATACTGAAGAGAAGGCTGACTTCTCAAGGCTGGGGACTCACCCAGCTAAATCTTCTTTAGCCTGCAGGCAAGAATACACTCCATTGCCTTCAAAGACCCTGCCTAGCAGCTGATGTCCATTCTTTTTGTATACTCATTCTTAACAAATGTTCTGACAGCTGCTCCCAGGAGCAAAAGTGTTCAATACCTTTGTCTATTACAGAAAGAAAAGCCACATAAACTTTTTTCCTACTTCTTCTGGGGATTGAATTCTGGGCCTGAGTGCTCAAGCTCAATTCTGAGCTTTTGTCCTCAAGGTTAGCACTCTACCACTTGGGCCACTGCTCCACTTCTGGGTTTTTGGTGATTAATGGGAGAAAAGAAAGTCTCATGGACTTTACTGCCCACACTGATATTGAACTGCGATTCTCAGATCGCAGCCTCCTGAACAGCCAAAATTAAAGGTATACCCTTTAATTAAGAACAGCTTTTTTGGTTGTGAGAACTAATGCCTTCATAATATAAAAACATATTTAAGTGTAGAGTTTAAAAGGTGACTATGTATATACAGTTTTACTTATTTTATCAAAGCTATAAAGTGACCCACGATTAAATATACCAACCTGCTAAGATAGCTTTGTGAGCCTGGAATTCCTGGCCAGCAACACACAAGCAGCAATCTGTGAACCGGGAATTCTCCCACAGTCCTCCTAACTCATCTGCCAACCGGCACTCAGGAACCTTCACCATGTTCATGGTATTCTGGCCAGAAATGTTGACGGAATCTTGTACCACACTAACCTGTGAAATACAAGGAAACATCATCCAAGGTTTTTTTCTTTAAACCAGCAGGTAGAGAGGTGATTTTTGCCTTAAAGCTATAGAACATTCAAATACCAGTGTTAGCCACATTCTCTTAAAGCCACCTCCACAATCAAAGCTTTATCCTGGATCAAGTAATTTCCTATTTATCAGAACCACAGTTATTTAACACCACCTTAGGACAATGGTGAGAGCCCAACAGAGCAATTTTTCCAATTTCTAATAAGTTCTACCTCCCTGCACCATAAACCTGGGTAGAGTCAACAGGAGGAAACTGACAAGACAAATATTAAACCTCTATGTTCACCTTCTTCTGCTTTAAACAAAAAGGCTAAATATAAAGAATGCCTATATAAACCAGCACTTGAACTCTAGAGGATTCTTTTTTTCCTATTTTTTTTTATTGTAATTAATAGAAGGGTTACATTATATTCACCAGATAGAAGGTGCATTACTTCACAAACATTGATACCTTTTCTCATGTCTTGGTCTCCATTTCCCTCCCCTCACACCCACTTATTTTCCCCCCTTCCCTATCTGATGAACTCGAAGCGGATTCTCTTAAGCCTAAAAGCACTTCACTTCATTTTAGTTGGGTCTGATCTGTATATAAGAGCTTCTATAGGGCCTGGTAAGTGAACTGGGACTTCCTGGAAGTGTCAGCTTAATGAGCATAATGTGACTGACCAGTATACTACAAGTAAGGGCTGGGCTTGGAAGATCTCCCCAGTAGGAAGAAGCAAGTGGATATAACAGCACAACTAGTGAACCTGCACTCACTAAACTGCGACAGTGAGATCTGACATGGCTGGCTACACCTACAATTTTGGAACAGAGTAGCAATGGTGTTTTCTTCCCACCGTGGCTCAGCAGCCTGGTTTAACTAGTAGAACCAAACTACTCTGCTTAAATACAAACCAAACTAATGTCTAGATGGTCTGTGGAACTCAGGTAAATTGGTTAAGGTACTAACTACAAGGATTTAGAAATCACATAAAATTCTAAAATAAATGCCCATGATCAAATGAAAGCTAAGATCCCTTAGAGCAACTGTCTGCTTAACCACATTGTGCTCATCTCCTACAACATATTAGGTAACGACAGTTAAATCTAAGCAGAACTCACAAACCTTGAGAATTAACTTCCCACTCCTGCTATTCCTACATCAGATGAGACATTTAAGAATATCTGTGATGACCCAGATTTCTTTTGACCTTCAAGATGCAAGTCATTTTTTAGCTGCAGTCACATGCCCAGAGGCAAAGTTAGTGCCCAATCCAGAGGATCTATAGTACCTTCTGGGTGAACAGTGAGATACTCTCTTAGCTTAAGAAACATATTTATTTGTTTAAAACTAGCTGTTATAGTCTTGAGTAGCGAAGCAGCCAAGTTAATCAATTATGAATGTGCTAAGCATTAGTACCACATTTATCAGAGGCAGATTATAACACTATTTTAATAGCCTAGGAACAAACCACTCCACAGCAATTTTCTCTTCTCCTCTGTAAGCTTTCTAATTTGGTTCAGGCATTTTCTCATATTAACACTCACTTCTTTGATTTACCATTAATGTCAAAATTATCTATTCCTAGGTACAACTCTAAACTCTGATTTTCTTTAAGGAAAAGGAAAAGACTAATTAAATCCAACTTCTTCATTGGGAAAGGCAGGGATCTCTGGGGATGGCCAATGAAGGGAATGGAGAATACTTTTGGCACTGTGTTCCTAGCCTGAATTAAACCAGGTTGACAGGAGCCCAAAGTCATTAACACTTGATGGCAATTTAGTAGACTGGGTAAAATGAATTGGCAAAAGCGAAGCTGAATTTTGTAGAAACTCCAGTTACCAGTGTACCTTCTGCAGTTAGATGCGTATTTTGTAATGAGTGGGCCCAAAGACTATGAACCTCTCACTGGGGCAATTCTTCTCTCTGGACACAGACAGGAACAGGGCAGGAAAGAGAATGTTCCTTTACTGTCTGTGCCAGGCTTGTTCTGTAGATATATGGATGCCTAGAGTCTCTAGAGCTCTGGAAGTCTGGCACCTCTTACCAACATTAAATACGCTTAATTAAAAATAAATTTTAAATGGCATTCACAAATGAGTCTTCAGAGCCCAAACTTTTAACTTAGAGAGGGATTGTTTTCCTCTACAAATGATAATGCTAAAAATGAGACCATTTTGAGAAAAACCAAAGATTTTTTTCTTTAATGCCTATAAAGTTGACTGTGGAGACTCATTGAGAACTGCAGCTGTGAAGATGACGTGACTGTGACATTTATGTCGTCTTATAAATGAATGCATGAAAACGTCTCAGGAAGACTGCATAATCCCCTAAGTTTCAAGTTGTAAAAGGGTCTCACTTTTAAAATCTATTTTTCTTAAAAAAGAAATTTCATAAAAGACTAAGGATTGTGCCAATTTTTGTACATGTCATCTTTAAAAAAGTTAAAGTAAAAATCCATAGAAATACACTAAAAGAATCAAGAAATTAAATAGGCACTACATACAAATTGTTTATAGTAGCAACACTATTACTCACAGCAAAACACTAGCAACAACATAAATGTCAGTCAACAAGAGAAGGAAAAAAATGAATTGCACATTCAAACAAAACATTACTGCACTAAAAATGAGCGATGATCACATGCAATATATGAATATTAGATATAGAATATGAAAAAAGCAAGTCCTAAATGACAACATCTAGTCTGACATCGTTTTTAAAAAAGCTCAAGAGCAAGCAAATCTAAATAATTGATCAGACATAGAAGTAATAAACGAGGAGGTGTTAACAAAATAGCCGTTTCTCGTCTCCAAGTAGAGAACAGAGGAGCAGCAAATACAGGTGGGTTATGATGATTAGCCTCCGGTTAGGGAGGAGAACTTAATTCCCAGTTATTGCTCGTCATGCTTTGTAATCTATGATGATGTTACACATTAAATCAACACTTTCATAGGACAAGAACAGTCAGTAGTGGCACTTTCAAACAGTACAATTAATATATACAAATAATTCATTAGTGGAAAAGAAAAAATGAATAGACCCATTTCTTTTTTTAAAATTTATTTATTTATGCCAATTCTGGAGCACTCAGGGTCTGAGTGCTGTCCTTGGGCTTTCTCAAGGCTAGGGCTTTACCACTTGAACCAAAGCACCACTTCTGGCTTTTTTCTCTCTCTGTATGTGCTACTGAGGAATTGAACCTGAGTCTTTGTGTTTGCTAGGCAAGCACTCTACCACTAGGCCAAACTCCGGGCCTGAAGAGACCCATTTATAAAAATTGGTAAAACAAAAAAAATACCTAGGCTATGTAGAGATAGACTGTTTGGGAATGAAAGGGATGCTTTAAAAGAGTAAACATATGTCTGGATATTTTATATTTGGTGTTTTACATGGCATTTTCTATTTCATCTTTAACTGTACCATTACAAAGAAGCACAAGAATCTTCTATAGCTGTCAAAGGCATATACAGTGAGGGGAGAATAAAGGTATTTTTACTGTTGTACTTGTTAAATACAAATAACTGAAGAAATGGTTAATAGAGTTTTCCTAAATATTTTCTTTGGTCCAAACTATTAAGGAGAACATTAAAAGTATAATTTAAACACGTGTTCAGGTCTCTCTCTTCCATTATCAAAGTCAATATTCTGTGAAGAAAACTTGAGAGCCCTTGTTTTCTTGGGTGAATGGCATTCAGTTCTACTGAGCATACCACAGCAGACTAGAGATGGGAAATGGAGAGCTGACATGGCCCTGACATTAATCTGCTGTACAATGTTAGGAAAAATTACCTGACCTCCCGAGACACTGTTTCTCTCCCTGTAACATAAAATGAAGGAAGACAACTAACCTTGCTCAAAGGATTGTGATAAGAGACAATTTAGGAGCTTTGAAAAAGCTTTCAGGGGCTGGGAGTTTGGCCTAGTGGTAAGTGCTTTCCTAGCATGCACGAAGACCCAGGTTCGAATCCTTGGTACAATACACATAGAAAAAGCCAGAAGTGGTGCTGTGGTACCAGTGATAGAACACTAGTCCTTGAGAAAAGCCCAAGGACAGTGCCTAGGCCCTGAGTTCAAGCCCTAGACTGGGGGAAAAAAAGCTTCCAAAAAAATTAATTAAGCAAAATCAACTTGGAGGAATTGCTACATTTCCTAACAGACAAAAATATCACTGAGAACTCAAAATGAAGCCAGATAGCATATTACAAATAAGATGCCCCATTTGGCATTTTCAGTTTCCAATCTAATTTCCTTTAACATTCAATAACAGCAATACCACTGAAATAAAGGCCAAAACACACAAATATGTGATTTCACCTTAGGATTCCCTCTTATGACCTTTGGGAATACCAAAAAGTCCTTGAAACCACCATCCTCAGTGCATCGAGACAGCACACAAGTACCTCAGCCTCCTTAGGAGGGAGGGAGAACAACGGGCCCTCATAACGTAATTGCCATTTGAACATCACCTTTATAAAAGCCTCTAAATAATTTTAAAAAAAAAAACAGTAATTATGCCCACTCCAAATAATATAAGAATAAATTAAAATAAACTTGTTTATAAATATTTCATCATAGAGGAGAAACAACAGGTAAAAAGGATGGACGTTGCATCAAAACTGACCTAGCTATGAAAAGTGCTAAGAACTTAGATGAGCTGCAGACATTTCTTAAACCCACACATCCAGTACACACCCCTACGCAAACGTCTTGCAATGCTGAATGCTACTAAGTCCACAGAGAGTCTTGGAACAGAAATGAGTCTCACTAGGCACAAGCCCAAGTATGAGAAGCAACACTCAGCACCTGTGCCCAGCCGAGAAGTGTGAGAGGAACAGATGGCACACCTGGTTTGATGGTAAGAAACCGATGGCATCAGCAGAACCTAGCAGACGTTTCCCTGTTCAACATCTCCTCGTTTCCAACGTGTCATCTCACTTCCCTTCTAAGTCAGTAAGGCAAATCTAAACTTAACCACAGGATTTCTCCAAAGAGAATTTTGTGCGGGGACGTGCAGAGAGTGCTGGAACTCAGCCTCAGACTTAACCACAGGATAAAAGACTGCCAAGTGAGGGCAGGCTAACTAGTTTCTAAAATCAAGACTGTCAATACAGGGGTTGGAGCAGCTGGAATGGACTAAGAAAGAGGAGGAAGAATGTGAGAAAAGGATTGACCCATTGTGGGCTTGGAGATGCTACAATAAAGGTTATGGGCTCTGCCTAAAACACCAGATGCACTATTCAGAGATACTATCTTCAGAAAAAGTTGAAGATTGGCTTTTATTTCCAACAAAATTAGAATCTTCTACTATTTTTAAGTTTGTTTGTTTTTTTTTTGCCAGTCCTGGGCTTGAGCTCAGGGCCTGAGCACTGTCCCTGGACTTTCTCAAGGCTAGAGCTCTACCACTTGAGCCTCAGCACCACTTCCAGCTTTTTTCTATGTATGTGGTACCGAGGAATCGAACCCGGGTATTCATGCATGCTAGGCAAGCACTCTACCACTAGGCCAAACTCCCGGTCCAGTTTTTTTTTTTTTTTTTAAAATACAAGTCTCTAAGGTAGATGAAGGCTAAAACTAATGCTGTTTATACAACATGTAACTTCACAAAAACCACTTCAGCCAGGCAATTATCATCTGTGACTAGTAGGACTTTCATTCAAACGTCAAATTCATCAGACATAAAACAAGTGCCACATAGCATATATTTATATAGACAATAAGTCCATTATTTTGTTTTTTTTTAGTTAGCAATTAAAACGGAGAGTATTATATAAACCATACTTTACTTATTCAATGTATATGCCCGAATAAGTTTCTAATCATTAGCAACTATTCTGTGAAAATACAGAAGAATGCTAGTGGCCAGCTTTGTTCTGCAAAAGGGCAAGATTCCTGAGGGAATACCACCCCTGCTACACCAGCGGTGATATGCGTTTGGAACTGTCATTAACTCACAGTGTAAGCCTATTATGTGACAGAACAATCTGGCAATTGGGAAACCTGCCTGCACTCTCCTCATGAAAAGTGCAGTGGTATTCTCATCAAGTATGCTGCTCATGGAGTGGTTCCCTGGCCATATGGTATACAGTGACGCTAATGCCCTAGTTGACTAGGAGTTTTATTCATTTATTACAGTGTGAGTTTAAGAGAATATTTCTAAATATATGGAAAACAACATGAAATGATTCAGTGCTTGCCAACTGCATCTTGGTCTGGGAATTTTACTTCCAGGCTTCTTTGGTAAAGCTGGGAAGGCTCTTTAGCCCTTGCTAAGAGACAGATCCTTCTATCAGGCTATAGCTAACACTCCCAGCAAACTCTTGAGTAGGAAGTTTCACACAGCCTTTGCCTAGAAAAAGTGGTTTCTTTCTATTTTCCTATTTCATAATGCTCCAGCAAGACAAACCACAACTCAACTCCTAAGTAGTTGTGTTAAAGATTAGAAAAGGCAAGTGATCCATTGTCAAACACCTTTGGATTTCCACTCAAGAAGGCATAGCTGCTGGTTACTCTCCTTAGCTTGAAGGAGAGTAAATAGTATTTGAGAGACCCGGCCAAATAATGGTAGAGCCAGGCACGGTGACTCACGCCTGTATTCCTAGCTACTCAGGAGGCTGAGATCTAAGGGTCAAGGTTCTAAGCCAGCCCAGGCACTAAAGTCCATGAGACTCTTATCTCCAATTAACCAGCAGAAAAAAACGGAAGTGGGGCTGTGGCTCAAGGGTAGGGCCGTAGCCTTGAGCTGAAGGGCTCAGGGACAACACCCAGGCCCAGAGTTCAAGCCCCACGACTAGGGGGAAAAAAAAAACTAGACTCTTGATCCAAGCAACTCAGAACTGATACATTACTAAAGTCATACAATCTTTGTTTTACGAACAATAACAAGTGGAAAGCTGACATGCTCAGTAACCTTGAAATCATGAGGCAGTTCCATAAGCCACATAAATAATATTTGTACAGCATACTCCATTTGGGGATTTTTCTTATTCCACATACCTGGTATAATACAATCAACTCTACCAACACCCATAGAGTCTGGGAATTGTCAGTCTCAGAGAAGGGTGAAGGGACTCACCTCACAGAAGAGGGTAAGCTTGTCATCAGGGAGAAGCCCGTTGGCCTCATCCAAGAGAAAATCTCTACGGATGAATTTTTTGAATCCCCAGTCTTTGCCTTGCACGAACCTATAAGCTCGCTGACTCTCTGGGATTGAAAGAAAGAAGTCATATTTACAGTTACTAAAAAATCAGGTTGAATCCACAATGTATGTATTAGTGCATGAAGATGCTGAGTGTGAAAGAGTCAAACAGAAAGAATATTTACCCATAGCTTTGGTTTCTTCTCCCTTAGCATTCAAGATGGAAAATTTGAATTTTGCTCGAACTTCACTCTTTGGACAACTGACCAATAATAGGTAAAGTGACAGGTAATCTTTGCTTTCTTCATCTAGCCCTTTAGGGTTTACTCGCAAACACCTGACCAAAAAAGAAAAAAAGAAAAACATAAACAAGAGTAAAAGGGAGAAGAAAAAGAGTAAGTAGTCTGACAGGGCTGTGAAGTAACATTATGAAACTGGCATATAAGAATCAATAGAGCTGGTGCGGTGGCTCACATCTGTAATTCTAGCTACTCAGGAGGCTAAGATCTGAGGATCGAGTAGTTTAAAGCTAGCCCAGGCACTAAAGAACAAGAGATTTCTATCACCAGTTAATCTTTAGAAAATGGGAAGTGGGGCTATGGCACAAAGAGTTAGGTGGTAGCCTTGAGCTGAAGAGCTCAGGGACAGTGCCCAGGCCTGGAATTCAAGCCCCAAGACTCACAAAAAACAAAAAGAATCAACAGAAGCTATTTAAAAATCTAAGCCATGACCCAGGAGTTTGGCCTAGTGGTAGAGTGCTTACCTAGTGTGCATGAAGACCCGGGTTTGATTCCTCAGTACCACATACATAGAAAAAAGCTGGAAGTGGTGCTGTGGCTCAAATGGTAGGCCTCTAGCCTTTAGAAAGCCCAAGGACAGTGTTCAGGCCCTGAGTTCAAGTCCCAGGACTGGCAAAAAAAAAAAAAATCCAGGCCACATACAAAGAAATTTACCTGTTAGCAAAATAACTGCTGGGGAACCATTCCTCTAGAGCAATAAGTAGTAAACAAAAACATGAGAGAATTCTAGAATCCTATCCTTTTGATCTCTTTCTTTTCATTGATAATCTCCCAAGTCACTTACTGTTTCCACTAATATATACATATGCATATATATATATATATATATATATTTTTTTTTTTTTGCCAGTCTACTGAAGAATCAAACCTGGGTCTTCATGCATGCTAGGCAAGCACTCTACGACTAGGTCAAACTCCCTGCCCCTTCGCTAAAACATTTTTAAATTCAGTTAGTCTTGTTTTAGTCTAATCTTCAATCTTTGGAAAGCTTGCCCTTAATTTTGTTAGAACAATGGAGAAACTACAGAAAAAAAAAAAGTCAATGAGCCCTTTAATACCATGGTAGAGAGAATAAATATTCTGGAGAAATATGTACATAATATATAATCTTTTACAGACATATTGGCAATCTGGTAACAATGTTTTAATATTAAAATAACAGAGGCTGGGGCCGGGAGTTTGGCCTAGTGGTAGAGTGCTTGCCTAGCATTCATGAAGACCCAGGCTCAATTCCTCGGTACCCCACATACATAGCAAAAAGCCGGAAGTGGTGCTGAGGTTCAAGTGGTAGAGCTCTAGCCTTGAGAAAGCCCAAGGACAGTGCTCAAGCCCTGAGCCAAAGCCCAGGACTGGCAAAAAAAAAAAAAAAAAAAAATAACAGAGGCACTATGGAGAAACAAAGACAAAAGTAAAACCCCTGTTACACAGAGGAATGTTCTCGCTAGCTTCTAGAGATGCCAATCTCTAACTTTTAGATGAAAACAAAAATTCAGACAGAATGTAATAGGTTCATTTTAGTTAAGTTGTAAATGTCATGAGCTAAAGTGCATGTGGTTCAGCCACTGCTTCTCTCACATAGACTACAGAGGCCCTGCCAGTACTATGGCACCTCTCTCAAACAGGTGGCCTAACTCCCTCTCGAGGGAGTGCAGATGTCACCCATACCACTATGCAATATGCTAAAGATGTGGATCTAAATACAATGCCTAAGAATAATCACTTCTCTCCATACCTAGTGGTACACTACTTAATGCATATAGTCAACAAATATCAAATAAATGAATTCTTTGATAAGTTATCAGACGCTAAGACTGATGTGGTATGATTTATTTTGGCTTTTGTAGGGGATACATGGTTGTGTCCTTACTTGCCTGTTCCTGTTCCTCAAGGTGAATGGTTTAGACAAATGCTACTCTAAGTAGCATCTCAGTATTGCTAGATCTCAACCAGTGTATGCATGACATGTTCTTGGTTACGCAGTCAGTTCAGGAAAAGTTCAGACTAGCGGGTTATGTCCATGCTACTGCTAGCCATTCTAAAAGTATAAGAGCTCCAACAGCATGGACAACAGGCAAGGGAGAGAAGAGTCTGTAGTCTGTTCATGCGCTTGCTGGAAAAAAATCCATCCTATATTCTAATAAGAACAGTTACAAAGATAAATTCCCTTTACAGCAAGCAATTTAAAAGTCAAGGTTTATGTTATCCAGGTTTCTTGAAAAAGCAAAGCAAAACAAAACAAAAAACCCAGAAAATTTGATGGTCAGTCCTTTTTACACACTACTTTTGGTTGACTTACGCTGAGTCCTTACCTGTTTTATACTGTCAATGGATCTGAGTGAGCCTCAAACCAGGGCTTCACTCATGCTAGGTAAGTGCTCTGTCACTAAGTCACAACTAGATCTTTATCACTCCATTTAGATAAATGGATATTTGTTAGTCTGCCAAGCAGACACCACTCACATTATATATGGATATCACTTCTAAAACTAGCCCTCTATTCCATTTTTGTTGGTTGTATAGTTGGAACTCAGGCCCTGGGTGCTGTTCCTAAGCCTCTTTGAGCTCATGGACAGTGTTCTACCACTTGAGTCACAATGCCACTTCCAGTTTTTGAGTAGTTAATTGGAGATAAGAGTCTCATGGTACTCAGGTACTCAGGTACTCCAGGACATTGACATGAGTTTGGAGATATAAATATATCTCTATAGATATATAGGTCTATGATAGGATATATATATATTCTGTAGACATATATTGATATATTATGTAAATATGTATCTATGACATACAAAGACTCAGCTTAATTTTAACTACATTCTTAAATGTATGTGCCAGTGATTGCATATAGATTTTTTTCTTGAATACTTGTTTGTAGAACATGACATTTGAAAGATGATGTAAAAATTCAGTCTTAATAAAAAAGTTTTAATTAAAAAAAAAAAGTGTCGGGACTGGGAGTTTGGCCTAGTGATAGATTACTTGCCTAGCATGCACGAAGACCCGGGTTCAATTCCTCAGTACCACATACATAGAAAAAAGCCAGAAGTGGTGGTGAGGCTCAAGTGGTAGAGCTCTAGCCTTGAGAAAGTCCAAGGACAGTGCTGAGGCCCTGTGCTCAAACCCAGGACTGGCAAAAAAAAAAAAAAAGTGTGTCAGGGGGACTTTTCTGCTAGCTTTTGAACCTTGATCCTTAGATCTCAGCCTCCTAAGTAGCTAGGATTATAGACATGAGATGTTGGTGTCTGGACCTCTTTTCTCATTTACATTATTCTGTAGCTTGAGTTTGCTGTACTCTTTCATAAAAGTACTGAATTCAAAAAACTTTTAGGGGGCCGGGAGTTTGGCCTAGTGGTAGAGTGCTTGCCTAGCATGCATGAAGACCTGGGTTCGATTCCTTGGTATCACATACATAGAAAAAAGCCAGAAGTGGTGCTGAGGCTCAAGTGATAGAGTGCTAGCCTTGAGAAAGTCCAAGGACAGTGCTCAGTGCCCAGCCCAGGCCTGGCCAAAAAAAAAAAAAAAGAAAGAAACAACCCCCCCCCCCCAACTTTTAGTGAGCACCCACTGTGGACCACATGCTATTCTAGGTACTTTCAATACAGTAAGAACAAGACAAAGTCTCTAACTTCAGTATGCTATAAAACCAAGTAAAACAAGCAATTTATGCTGGGGGCCTATGGCTTATGCCTGTAATCCTAGTCACTCAAGAAGCTGAGATCTGAGGATCCATTTGAAGCTAGCCCAGGGAAGAAAGTCTATGAAATTCTTATCTTCAATAAACTACTCTGCACCCCTCAAAAAAGTAGAGCTCTGGCTGAAGTGGTAAAGAAAGCTCAGGGACAGTGGTTCAAGCTCCAGGACTGGCACCAAAACAAATAAAATGAAATATAAATCAGGCAATTTTTTTTTTAATCAAGAGATTTATCTTTGTGGTTGTTATTCTTTTTATTTATTTATTTTTGCCAGTCCTGGGCCTTGAACTGAGGGCCTGAGTACTGTCCTTGGGCTTTCTCAAAGCTAGAGCTCTATCACTTGAGCCACACCACCGTTTCTGGCTTTTTCTATGTATATGTGGTACCAAGGAATCAAACCTGGGTCTTCGTGCATACTAGGCGAGCACTCTAACACTAGGCCAAACTCCTAGCTCCCTAAATCAGGCAATTTATGAAAGAAAATTTTTATAGTTAAAGGTATTCTTCCTTACCATTTCAGTTTATCATTGGCTCCTGAAGAAAAGGTCGAACTTTTAATGACTTCACCCATTTCCTCACGGCAAAAGCTAAAGTTATTGATGGTCCACATGTAGGAGAATTTCACTACTTTGATCTGTTGATAGAAAACCAGGAAGCAATTAAATAGCAAGTAGGCAATGAGGAAATAAAAAAAAAAAAAGACAGGCTGAAGATCAGCCAAGCATTTCCCCTCCTCTCCCCTACCCTTTCCTGAACGCCTGTGCTAGCAAGAGGGCTCAGCTTGAGTCCCTTCATCCTTCAACCACATTTTAAGAAACCTCACTCTGACCTGTTACATTTTCTCAACTTTTTTTCACTTTCTGTGAAACACTGAATGGCAAATAAGAAAAACATAGATTGGGGGTGAAGGAAAGGGGAAATAACAAAAATATGGACAGAATTTGGAGAGCATATAATAAAACCATACTTAACATGAGCCTGCAACTGAGATGTCTTAAGACTACAAATATCAAACTTGGATCCTCTAATAAAACCTTAGAAATTATCTCAATCATGGGGGCTGTTTCAAAAATTCTTTTTGAGGGCCAGGAGTTTGGCCTAGTGGTAAGAGTGCTTCCCTAGCATGCATGAAGACCCAGGTTTGATTCCTTGGTACCACATGCATACATAAAAGCCAGAAGTGGTGCTGTGGCTCAAGTGGTAGAGCTCTAGCCTTGAGGAAAACCTCAAGGACAGTGCTCAGGCCCTGAGTTTAAGCCAAGGACAGGAAAAAAAAAAATTAAAAATTCTTTTTGAACTAGAGGTGTGACTCAAGTACTGGAATAGGAACAAGTACAGAAACTCAGGTACAGGAACAGCCTTAAGTGGAAAAAGCAAGCAACAGTGTTGAATTCATTAGGTCAAGCCCTACTACAGGTACCAAAAGTTATAAATAAATAAAACAAAATAGCCAAGCACTGGGGCACATGTCTGTAACCCTAGCTACTCAGGAGGCTGAGATCTGAGAATCATGGTTCAAAGCCATTTGGGGAAGGAAAGTACTAGAGACTCATTACTAGTTAATCATGAAAAAATGCTGAAAGTGCAGCTGTAAGCTCAAGGGACAGAACACTAGTCCTGAGCAACCCTAAGTACAAGTGCTAGGGTTAGTTAAATAAACAAACAAACAAGCAAACCAATGAATAAATAATCCTTTTAACCATCATTGAAAAACTCTAGCAACCCTAGCCTTGAAGATTTACATTTTAAGTTAAAAACTAAGGCATGCGGCCAGGAGTTTAGCCTAGTCGTAGAGTGCTTGCCTAGCATGCACGAAGACCCAGGTTTGATTCCTCGGTACCAAAAAAAAAAAAGCTGGAAGTGGTGCTGAGGCTCAAGTGGTAGAGCTCTAGCCTTGAGAAAACCCAAGCCCAGGACTGGCAAAAAAAAACCCCAAAAAACAAAAAAACAACCAAAAAACTAAGGTATGCAAGACTGAGAAGTAAAATATCCGCCTGTTATGTGGCAGCTATGTCCCATACAAAGTAGGAAACCCAAGGTAGAGAATCAATCATGTTCTGCCCATCCAATCCTCCAAAGATGGAAGCATGGAACTTGAACTTACCTGTGTGTAGCACCAGCTCTCAGCTACGGGGCCACTCGACATTTCTGCCGGAGGGGGAGGACTTGGAACCCTTGACATCGCCAGTTTGAAGGTTAAACGAGATTTTCAAAGTCAAGGGACAAAGATTTCTATTCTTTCTTCACCCTAATCAGATTTAATAACCAGTAAGATTAGATTATCGGTTTGTTATCCTATTATCTGTTTGATCCTCTAGAGAGACTGAGAACTTTGTGGCTTTCCTGAAGTGGTCTACATTAATCATTCAAATGCCATCTTATTGAAATATGAAGCCTAGAGAAAACGAGTTAGTTTCTTAATCATACTCTTATCCATTTTAACCTGCAAAACACTCATCTTCTTAGCAAATGAACTTACCCCAAGAGTATATATTAAGGCCCACCTATGGCTACCTGAAGAGGAGCCAGCATCCTTAACACCAGATACTATCTTGCCATTGGTCCCTTCCTTTGGGCACCCACGCTTTGCTCCTGAAGACCTCAGTCATCCTCTAACTTTGCTTATTTCCTGTACCTAACCACAAATGCAGCCTTCCATTCCTCAACCCTTTGCCAGCTGCTGTCTTAAAGGGCAAATTTCATACCTATCCTAGATGTGATTTTTTCTTTATAGCACTACAGAACTGGCCCTACTCATTCTCCCAGCCCTATTTGACTTTCTGAGTAGTCTTGCTCTTGGTCATTTCTCAATCTCTTCTATTGGATTCTCTTCTATTGGTAGTCCCTGTGGTTTAAGACTTAGTCATTTTTTCACTCTCTTGATGGCAACTGTATCCATCTCAACAGTATCCAATTTCTGCCCTTATACAAACATTTGCCAGGTGAAACCCTTACTTATAAACCCTAGATCAACTCTACATTACTGCTATACATCTCAGTGGAGTGTCCCAGTAGTAAATCAAATCCAACTAAAATTTCTGCTAAAAAAAAAAAAAATGATGGGGCTAGAAGTGCGGCCTAGCAGTAGAGTGCTTGGCTAGCATGCACCAAGCCCTGGGTTCAATTCCTTGGTTAACACATACATAGAAAAAGCCAGAAGTGGCACTCTGGCTCAAATGGTAGAGCACTAGTCTTGAGCAAGTGCCCAGGTCTTGAGCAAAAAGCCCCAGGACTGGCAAAATATAAATAGAATATATATAAATATATAAAATTTGATGAACTAAGGAGACTATGAGGAGATATAGGTCAAGGGGTGCAAAGCTGAAGATACATAGATAGGATGAATAAGTCTAGAGATCTAATGTACGTCATGGAGACTGTATCCTGGAAATAATTGCTGAGTAGATTTTAGGGGTTGTTACCACATATAACACAAATAGAGATAACTATGTCATACAGATGTTAGTTGGTTTAATAATTTTACCATGTATACATGTATATCTTAACTATATATGCTTTTTAAAATGTATGAATTTTAAAGCATTATAAACAAAGCCAAAATGCAAAGTGCAGAGGGAGTTTTCTATGAATGACAAAAAGGATTTTAATGATATCTATAAATTGATATATTGTTCTTACAAAATCAGTAAGAAAATGGTCAACTACCCTATAAAAGTATCAATTGCAAAAAAGATACAATATTGCTCTAAAACACTTTATAGTTATCAGACCAGCAGGAAAAAGGACTCATGAATACCACATATGGGGAAACACTGTCCGTGACAGTAAATCAGTAAGGATATTATATATAGGAATGTAACAATACGTAGTAAAACTAGAAAGTATGTATATCCTGAGACTTGGAACCTCACTTTTAAACAATATGTTTGGTACAGCAGAGGCTCTCAAATTTGGAATGCAGCAGAATACCCACTCACACAGTTCCTGATTCAGAGGTTTGGGATGGGCCCAAAAAGTTTCATTTCCAAGATCTCCGGTGATCCTGATGTATTAGTCCTGGAAATCATACAAGCCAGTAGGAAAGTAGGCAGCTGAGGAACTGCATCCTTTAGAACTTGCAACTAGCAGGACAAGCCAAACCATAACTGACAATGAAATGGGAACAAGGGACTGCCAAAAATGAGCAAGTATGGACAGAAGAATGGAGAATAAGGACAGTGTGTATTGCTCATGCCTGTAATCCTAACTATTCAGGAGGAGGAGATCTGAGGATCACAGTTAGACACCAGCAATCGTAGGAAAGTCCACGAGACCCGTATTTCCAATAAGCTACTCAGAACAGTCTGAAGTGGTGCTGTGGCTCAAGTGATAGAGTGCTACCTTGAACATAAAGAGGCTTAGTGCCCAGGCCTTGAGTTCAAGAACCAAAATGGGGCGGCTGGGGGAGGTAGGACTCCAATTCTCCCTATCTAGGTTTAAGAGCTGTCTTCCTATGGTGTATATATATATGCTCTCTTCCTCTTGTTATATTTCTTTCATAATACATTTCCTATTACCTGCCCTAAATTTCTGGTAACATATTTGGTGGTTTGGCCTGGAATTTGGGGATTAGTATGTTTTTTTCTAACTTAGATTCATCAAAGGGTAACAGAAGGAAAAAAGGTAACATGGAAAATCACTTCCCTAGAGAAAATTTGCTTTTGGCACTTGGGTTCAAAAATGCATACACAAGAGTTTGTAACAGCAGAGACCTCAAAATAAAACTACATCAAGTAGGAAACTACTTAACAGATAACTAACCTGGATTATTTTTGTATAATGAAAAACTGTATTTCAGGATTTAAAATTAATCAACTAGATATGTAACACCATAGACATCAAGTACAGTACCAGTGTGTGTGTGTGTGTGTAAACAAATTTTGGAATGACATGTGTAATATATTACTCACACAAACTTGAGTATTATTATAGACATATGAATGCAGTTGAAGCAAAAAAAAAACCCTCAATTTGACAAACTATTAGTTTTATGACCGGAGGATAGGAAAAATCAAAGTGGGAAAAGAGTATTAAACATTTCAACTTTGAAGTGTTCATTGTAGACAGGGAAGCGATACAATTTTTTAAATTCTATATATCACAAATTAGATATAGTTCAGGAATTAAAAAAGAATTAGAAAGTAAAAAAAAGCTTGAAAAATCACAAATCTTATTTTCATTCCTTTCCCTCTTTTAGATGTTATGTTGTAAATCCCTTGACTGGGTAGGGAATCAGAGAATAAAAGGCCTTTTCTGGAAAAGTGGATTCTTGGGCCAGAAAGGAACGCCTTTAATATTATACCCACTATCCTTGGGTTTTGGGTAATGAGACCTACCTTAGTTTCTACCTTTAGTCTCTGTTTTGGGATAACAGACCCACCCTAATCTATTGTGTCTCTAGATTTGGAGTTGCTAAGTGGCCTCATGTTTCGGTAAGGATTATATTTGAAGTTCCCCAGAGCAGAGGGTACAAATAGACCCATACACCCAGCATAAGAACTTCTCTGTTTTCCATTCCTGTCCTATATTCCTTTGTTGCTACTTTATCCTGTTTTGCTAAATAAATCTTTGCCCAACTTCCACTTGTGTTTCTTTTTATTTTGGCAGTACTGAAGTTTGAACTCAGGGTGCTATACTGAGCAGTCAGTCTACCACTTGAGCCAGATCTTTAGATCTTTTTCTCTTTAGTAATTCTAGTCTGTCATTTTCCTCCTGGGACAAGTCTTCAGCCATGATCTTTCCAGCTATGTTGGTGGATAACAGGATCAAGTTACTGAGATAGGATCTTGCTAATTGCCTCCACATACACCTTGAACTGAAAATCTTCCTAATCTCTGCCACCCAAGCAGCAGGGATTGCAGGAGTGAGCCTATTCTCCTCCCCCCACCCCACCCTGTGAAGCCTAAATACTTTTCATTATAGATTTCAAATACCTGTGACTTAAGTAGGAAACAGGAAGCCAAGATGAGGGATTGCTCCTTCTCTCTTGTGGGAGAATCCTTCATATCGGCTTCGATTCTCTGGTAACAATATGACACTACGAATATCTTTTGGCTAGAAATAGATGTGTGATTTGAGTTTATGCTGCTCATCCTTCTGTTGTGGTGTTTGTTTGTTTGAAATATTATAGCAATAGTGTAAGGATGTTTCATTCTGTCACATTTTGTCTGATTTATCCATGGGAGATTT